>NC_138902.1:4127137-4727137 GCF_965194825.1 Balaenoptera physalus | reverse complement strand
TCTTCACAGAGTGTTCTGCATATATGGAACTCCCTCATCCTTGGAACGTTCTATGTATGCTATAGGGCCGAAGCCTATTCTAAAGTCCTGCAGTGTAGAAGGAAAAACTGCGCTTTGGTTCCAGTAGGAATGCAAGCCTCCTTTCTCCTGTAGGTACGGGGTCATTGGGTACGAGTTCCTAGAGGTAGGCGAAGCAGATTGTGTATCTTAGTGAAGCTCCACAGAGGGCAATGAGGCAGACTTCCATGGCATGTAGGACGTGAGAGAACAGAATCCCAGGAGCTGTTGAAGACCTGAGTCCACCTAGCTTCCTAAGGAAGGGTGCAGCGAGTTGCCCTACACTCTGATTACATAGAGTGACTGGGAAAGGCGTCTAGGTCTGGATGTTTCTTAGAAGAGCAAAGAAGACTGCTGGTACTCACTGTATTTCTACGAAAAACGTGCCTACACGAGGGTGCCTTGTGTCTGGTAAGTGAAGAAACATTCAAGTAAAGCAGAACTTGGAATACGACATAATGGAAACTGCTAAGCGCTTCCGCTTCCGCAAGGCTTTTCAGGCCTTAGCTTGAGGCAAACACTCACGTCAAGTTTCCCTGTAGCTCTAGAGCAGGACAGCAGGAGCTCCCACCCATGCTATGGAAGCACCGTGTTTCCTTAGAGAAAACTCCTTTTCTTTCGAGAGGGCTGCCTACAGTGACCAGAAGCCAGGTAAAAACAGTGTTATTTAGGATTCTTCAGGGAAGCATGTTTAGAGATTTAACATGGGAAAGCAAGGCTTGTGCCATCAGGTCTCCTTCTCGGGTTAACATGCAGCCGAAACCCTTCTGATTCCTAACAAGTCAATAGAGACTCTAGCCACACCCTGGTCCCTTGCTGAATCAACTTTTCTTCACAGGGTTTTCTGCATGTATCGAACTCCCTCATTCTTGGAACGCTCTATGTAACCCTTCGGGCCTAAACCTAGTCTAAAGTCCTGCAGTGTAACAGGAAAAACTTTGCTTAGATTCCAGTAGGAATGCAAGCCTCCTTTCTCCTGTAGGTATGGGGTCCTTGGGTAAGAGTTCCTAGAAGAAGGCGAAGCAGATTGTGTTTCTTAGTGTAGCTCCAATGAGAGCAATGAGGCAGACTTCCATGCCATGTATGTCGTGAGAGAACAGAATCCCTGGAGCTGTTGAAGAGCTGAGTCCACCTAGCTTTCTAAGGAAGGGTGCAGCGAGTTGCCTTAAACTCTGAATACCTAGTGTGACTGGGAAAGGCTTCTAGGTCGGGATGTTTCTTAGAAGGGTAAAGGAGACTGCTGGTACTCACTGTAGTTGTACGAAAAAGGGTGCCTACACTAGGGTGCCTAGTGTCTGGTAGAGTGAAGAAACGTTCAAGTAAAGCAGAACTTCCAATACGACATAATGGAAAATGCTAAGCGCTTTCGCTTCAGCAGGGCTTTTCAGGCTTTAGCTTGAGGCAAGGACTCACGTCAAGTTACCCTGTAGCTCTAGAGCATGACAGGAGGAACTCCCACCCATGCTATGGAAGCACCGTGTTTCCTTAGAGAAACTCCTTTTCTTTCCAGAGGGCTGCCCACAGTGAATCGAGGCCAGTCAAAACAGTGTTATTTAGGTATCTCAGGCTGGCGTGGCTAGAGATTTAAAATGGGAACGCAAGGCTTAGGCATTCAAGTCTTCTTTTCGGGTGAACATGCACCCGGACACCTTCTTATATCTAAGAAGTCCAAAGAGACTCTAGCTACACCCTGGTCCCTTGCTGAATCAACTTTTCTTCACAGAGTGTTCTGCATATATGGAACTCCCTCATCCTTGGAACGTTCTATGTATGCTATAGGGCCGAAGCCTATTCTAAAGTCCTGCAGTGTAGAAGGAAAAACTGCGCTTTGGTTCCAGTAGGAATGCAAGCCTCCTTTCTCCTGTAGGTACGGGGTCATTGGGTACGAGTTCCTAGAGGTAGGCGAAGCAGATTGTGTATCTTAGTGAAGCTCCACAGAGGGCAATGAGGCAGACTTCCATGGCATGTAGGACGTGAGAGAACAGAATCCCAGGAGCTGTTGAAGAGCTGAGTCCACCTAGCTTCCTAAGGAAGGGTGCAGCGAGTTGCCCTACACTCTGATTACATAGAGTGACTGGGAAAGGCGTCTAGGTCTGGATGTTTCTTAGAAGAGCAAAGAAGACCGCTGGTACTCACTGTATTTCTACGAAAAAGGGTGCCTACACGAGGGTGCCTTGTGTCTGGTAAGTGAAGAAACATTCAAGTAAAGCAGAACTTGGAATACGACATAATGGAAACTGCTAAGCGCTTCCGCTTCCGCAAGGCTTTTCAGGCCTTAGCTTGAGGCAAACACTCACGTCAAGTTTCCCTGTAGCTCTAGAGCAGGACAGCAGGAGCTCCCACCCATGCTATGGAAGCACCGTGTTTCCCTAGAGAAAACTCCTTTTCTTTCGAGAGGGCTGCCTACAGTGACCAGAAGCCAGGTAAAAACAGTGTTATTTAGGATTCTTCAGGGAAGCATGTTTAGAGATTTAACATGGGAAAGCAAGGCTTGTGCCATCAGGTCTCCTTCTCGGGTTAACATGCAGCCGAAACCCTTCTGATTCCTAACAAGTCAATAGAGACTCTAGCCACACCCTGGTCCCTTGCTGAATCAACTTTTCTTCACAGGGTTTTCTGCATGTATCGAACTCCCTCATTCTTGGAACGCTCTATGTAACCCTTCGGGCCTAAACCTAGTCTAAAGTCCTGCAGTGTAACAGGAAAAACTTTGCTTAGATTCCAGTAGGAATGCAAGCCTCCTTTCTCCTGTAGGTATGGGGTCCTTGGGTAAGAGTTCCTAGAAGAAGGCGAAGCAGATTGTGTTTCTTAGTGTAGCTCCAATGAGAGCAATGAGGCAGACTTCCATGGCATGTATGTCGTGAGAGAACAGAATCCCTGGAGCTGTTGAAGAGCTGAGTCCACCTAGCTTTCTAAGGAAGGGTGCAGCGAGTTGCCTTAAACTCTGAATACCTAGTGTGACTGGGAAAGGCTTCTAGGTCGGGATGTTTCTTAGAAGGGTAAAGGAGACTGCTGGTACTCACTGTAGTTGTACGAAAAAGGGTGCCTACACTAGGGTGCCTAGTGTCTGGTAGAGTGAAGAAACGTTCAAGTAAAGCAGAACTTCCAATACGACATAATGGAAAATGCTAAGCGCTTTCGCTTCAGCAGGGCTTTTCAGGCCTTAGCTTGAGGCAAGGACTCACGTCAAGTTACCCTGTAGCTCTAGAGCATGACAGGAGGAACTCCCACCCATGCTATGGAAGCACCGTGTTTCCTTAGAGAAACTCCTTTTCTTTCCAGAGGGCTGCCCACAGTGAATCGAGGCCAGTCAAAACAGTGTTATTTAGGTATCTCAGGCTGGCGTGGCTAGAGATTTAAAATGGGAACGCAAGGCTTAGGCATTCAAGTCTTCTTTTCCGGTGAACATGCACCCGGACACCTTCTTATATCTAAGAAGTCCAAAGAGACTCTAGCTACACCCTGGTCCCTTGCTGAATCAACTTTTCTTCACAGAGTGTTCTGCATATATGGAACTCCCTCATCCTTGGAACGTTCTATGTATGCTATAGGGCCGAAGCCTATTCTAAAGTCCTGCAGTGTAGAAGGAAAAACTGCGCTTTGGTTCCAGTAGGAATGCAAGCCTCCTTTCTCCTGTAGGTACGGGGTCATTGGGTACGAGTTCCTAGAGGTAGGCGAAGCAGATTGTGTATCTTAGTGAAGCTCCACAGAGGGCAATGAGGCAGACTTCCATGGCATGTAGGACGTGAGAGAACAGAATCCCTGGAGCTGTTGAAGAGCTGAGTCCACCGAGCTTCCTAAGGAAGGGTGCAGCGAGTTGCCCTACACTCTGATTACATAGAGTGACTGGGAAAGGCGTCTAGGTCTGGATGTTTCTTAGAAGAGCAAAGAAGACTGCTGGTACTCACTGTATTTCTACGAAAAAGGGTGCCTACACGAGGGTGCCTTGTGTCTGGTAAGTGAAGAAACATTCAAGTAAAGCAGAACTTGGAATACGACATAATGGAAACTGCTAAGCGCTTCCGCTTCCGCAAGGCTTTTCAGGCCTTAGCTTGAGGCAAACACTCACGTCAAGTTTCCCTGTAGCTCTAGAGCAGGACAGCAGGAGCTCCCACCCATGCTATGGAAGCACCGTGTTTCCTTAGAGAAAACTCCTTTTCTTTCGAGAGGGCTGCCTACAGTGACCAGAAGCCAGGTAAAAACAGTGTTATTTAGGATTCTTCAGGGAAGCATGTTTAGAGATTTAACATGGGAAAGCAAGGCTTGTGCCATCAGGTCTCCTTCTCGGGTTAACATGCAGCTGAAACCCTTCTGATTCCTAACAAGTCAATAGAGACTCTAGCCACACCCTGGTCCCTTGCTGAATCAACTTTTCTTCACAGGGTTTTCTGCATGTATCGAACTCCCTCATTCTTGGAACGCTCTATGTAACCCTTCGGGCCTAAACCTAGTCTAAAGTCCTGCAGTGTAACAGGAAAAACTTTGCTTAGATTCCAGTAGGAATGCAAGCCTCCTTTCTCCTGTAGGTATGGGGTCCTTGGGTAAGAGTTCCTAGAAGAAGGCGAAGCAGATTGTGTTTCTTAGTGTAGCTCCAATGAGAGCAATGAGGCAGACTTCCATGGCATGTATGTCGTGAGAGAACAGAATCCCTGGAGCTGTTGAAGAGCTGAGTCCACCTAGCTTTCTAAGGAAGGGTGCAGCGAGTTGCCTTAAACTCTGAATACCTAGTGTGACTGGGAAAGGCTTCTAGGTCGGGATGTTTCTTAGAAGGGTAAAGGAGACTGCTGGTACTCACTGTAGTTGTACGAAAAAGGGTGCCTACACTAGGGTGCCTAGTGTCTGGTAGAGTGAAGAAACGTTCAAGTAAAGCAGAACTTCCAATACGACATAATGGAAAATGCTAAGCGCTTTCGCTTCAGCAGGGCTTTTCAGGCCTTAGCTTGAGGCAAGGACTCACGTCAAGTTACCCTGTAGCTCTAGAGCATGACAGGAGGAACTCCCACCCATGCTATGGAAGCACCGTGTTTCCTTAGAGAAACTCCTTTTCTTTCCAGAGGGCTGCCCACAGTGAATCGAGGCCAGTCAAAACAGTGTTATTTAGGTATCTCAGGCTGGCGTGGCTAGAGATTTAAAATGGGAACGCAAGGCTTAGGCATTCAAGTCTTCTTTTCCGGTGAACATGCACCCGGACACCTTCTTATATCTAAGAAGTCCAAAGAGACTCTAGCTACACCCTGGTCCCTTGCTGAATCAACTTTTCTTCACAGAGTGTTCTGCATATATGGAACTCCCTCATCCTTGGAACGTTCTATGTATGCTATAGGGCCGAAGCCTATTCTAAAGTCCTGCAGTGTAGAAGGAAAAACTGCGCTTTGGTTCCAGTAGGAATGCAAGCCTCCTTTCTCCTGTAGGTACGGGGTCATTGGGTACGAGTTCCTAGAGGTAGGCGAAGCAGATTGTGTATCTTAGTGAAGCTCCACAGAGGGCAATGAGGCAGACTTCCATGGCATGTAGGACGTGAGAGAACAGAATCCCTGGAGCTGTTGAAGAGCTGAGTCCACCGAGCTTCCTAAGGAAGGGTGCAGCGAGTTGCCCTACACTCTGATTACATAGAGTGACTGGGAAAGGCGTCTAGGTCTGGATGTTTCTTAGAAGAGCAAAGAAGACCGCTGGTACTCACTGTATTTCTACGAAAAAGGGTGCCTACACGAGGGTGCCTTGTGTCTGGTAAGTGAAGAAACATTCAAGTAAAGCAGAACTTGGAATACGACATAATGGAAACTGCTAAGCGCTTCCGCTTCCGCAAGGCTTTTCAGGCCTTAGCTTGAGGCAAACACTCACGTCAAGTTTCCCTGTAGCTCTAGAGCAGGACAGCAGGAGCTCCCACCCATGCTATGGAAGCACCGTGTTTCCTTAGAGAAAACTCCTTTTCTTTCGAGAGGGCTGCCTACAGTGACCAGAAGCCAGGTAAAAACAGTGTTATTTAGGATTCTTCAGGGAAGCATGTTTAGAGATTTAACATGGGAAAGCAAGGCTTGTGCCATCAGGTCTCCTTCTCGGGTTAACATGCAGCCGAAACCCTTCTGATTCCTAACAAGTCAATAGAGACTCTAGCCACACCCTGGTCCCTTGCTGAATCAACTTTTCTTCACAGGGTTTTCTGCATGTATCGAACTCCCTCATTCTTGGAACGCTCTATGTAACCCTTCGGGCCTAAACCTAGTCTAAAGTCCTGCAGTGTAACAGGAAAAACTTTGCTTAGATTCCAGTAGGAATGCAAGCCTCCTTTCTCCTGTAGGTATGGGGTCCTTGGGTAAGAGTTCCTAGAAGAAGGCGAAGCAGATTGTGTTTCTTAGTGTAGCTCCAATGAGAGCAATGAGGCAGACTTCCATGGCATGTATGTCGTGAGAGAACAGAATCCCTGGAGCTGTTGAAGAGCTGAGTCCACCTAGCTTTCTAAGGAAGGGTGCAGCGAGTTGCCTTAAACTCTGAATACCTAGTGTGACTGGGAAAGGCTTCTAGGTCGGGATGTTTCTTAGAAGGGTAAAGGAGACTGCTGGTACTCACTGTAGTTGTACGAAAAAGGGTGCCTACACTAGGGTGCCTAGTGTCTGGTAGAGTGAAGAAACGTTCAAGTAAAGCAGAACTTGCAATACGACATAATGGAAAATGCTAAGTGCTTTCGCTTCAGCAGGGCTTTTCAGGCCTTAGCTTGAGGCAAGGACTCACGTCAAGTTACCCTGTAGCTCTAGAGCATGACAGGAGGAACTCCCACCCATGCTATGGAAGCACCGTGTTTCCTTAGAGAAACTCCTTTTCTTTCCAGAGGGCTGCCCACAGTGAATCGAGGCCAGTCAAAACAGTGTTATTTAGGTATCTCAGGCTGGCGTGGCTAGAGATTTAAAATGGGAACGCAAGGCTTAGGCATTCAAGTCTTCTTTTCCGGTGAACATGCACCCGGACACCTTCTTATATCTAAGAAGTCCAAAGAGACTCTAGCTACACCCTGGTCCCTTGCTGAATCAACTTTTCTTCACAGAGTGTTCTGCATATATGGAACTCCCTCATCCTTGGAACGTTCTATGTATGCTATAGGGCCGAAGCCTATTCTAAAGTCCTGCAGTGTAGAAGGAAAAACTGCGCTTTGGTTCCAGTAGGAATGCAAGCCTCCTTTCTCCTGTAGGTACGGGGTCATTGGGTACGAGTTCCTAGAGGTAGGCGAAGCAGATTGTGTATCTTAGTGAAGCTCCACAGAGGGCAATGAGGCAGACTTCCATGGCATGTAGGACGTGAGAGAACAGAATCCCAGGAGCTGTTGAAGAGCTGAGTCCACCTAGCTTCCTAAGGAAGGGTGCAGCGAGTTGCCCTACACTCTGATTACATAGAGTGACTGGGAAAGGCGTCTAGGTCTGGATGTTTCTTAGAAGAGCAAAGAAGACCGCTGGTACTCACTGTATTTCTACGAAAAAGGGTGCCTACACGAGGGTGCCTTGTGTCTGGTAAGTGAAGAAACATTCAAGTAAAGCAGAACTTGGAATACGACATAATGGAAACTGCTAAGCGCTTCCGCTTCCGCAAGGCTTTTCAGGCCTTAGCTTGAGGCAAACACTCATGTCAAGTTTCCCTGTAGCTCTAGAGCAGGACAGCAGGAGCTCCCACCCATGCTATGGAAGCACCGTGTTTCCTTAGAGAAAACTCCTTTTCTTTCGAGAGGGCTGCCTACAGTGACCAGAAGCCAGGTAAAAACAGTGTTATTTAGGATTCTTCAGGGAAGCATGTTTAGAGATTTAACATGGGAAAGCAAGGCTTGTGCCATCAGGTCTCCTTCTCGGGTTAACATGCAGCCGAAACCCTTCTGATTCCTAACAAGTCAATAGAGACTCTAGCCACACCCTGGTCCCTTGCTGAATCAACTTTTCTTCACAGGGTTTTCTGCATGTATCGAACTCCCTCATTCTTGGAACGCTCTATGTAACCCTTCGGGCCTAAACCTAGTCTAAAGTCCTGCAGTGTAACAGGAAAAACTTTGCTTAGATTCCAGTAGGAATGCAAGCCTCCTTTCTCCTGTAGGTATGGGGTCCTTGGGTAAGAGTTCCTAGAAGAAGGCGAAGCAGATTGTGTTTCTTAGTGTAGCTCCAATGAGAGCAATGAGGCAGACTTCCATGTCATGTATGTCGTGAGAGAACAGAATCCCTGGAGCTGTTGAAGAGCTGAGTCCACCTAGCTTTCTAAGGAAGGGTGCAGCGAGTTGCCTTAAACTCTGAATACCTAGTGTGACTGGGAAAGGCTTCTAGGTCGGGATGTTTCTTAGAAGGGTAAAGGAGACTGCTGGTACTCACTGTAGTTGTACGAAAAAGGGTGCCTACACTAGGGTGCCTAGTGTCTGGTAGAGTGAAGAAACGTTCAAGTAAAGCAGAACTTCCAATACGACATAATGGAAAATGCTAAGCGCTTTCGCTTCAGCAGGGCTTTTCAGGCCTTAGCTTGAGGCAAGGACTCACGTCAAGTTACCCTGTAGCTCTAGAGCATGACAGGAGGAACTCCCACCCATGCTATGGAAGCACCGTGTTTCCTTAGAGAAACTCCTTTTCTTTCCAGAGGGCTGCCCACAGTGAATCGAGGCCAGTCAAAACAGTGTTATTTAGGTATCTCAGGCTGGCGTGGCTAGAGATTTAAAATGGGAACGCAAGGCTTAGGCATTCAAGTCTTCTTTTCCGGTGAACATGCACCCGGACACCTTCTTATATCTAAGAAGTCCAAAGAGACTCTAGCTACACCCTGGTCCCTTGCTGAATCAACTTTTCTTCACAGAGTGTTCTGCATATATGGAACTCCCTCATCCTTGGAACGTTCTATGTATGCTATAGGGCCGAAGCCTATTCTAAAGTCCTGCAGTGTAGAAGGAAAAACTGCGCTTTGGTTCCAGTAGGAATGCAAGCCTCCTTTCTCCTGTAGGTACGGGGTCATTGGGTACGAGTTCCTAGAGGTAGGCGAAGCAGATTGTGTATCTTAGTGAAGCTCCACAGAGGGCAATGAGGCAGACTTCCATGGCATGTAGGACGTGAGAGAACAGAATCCCAGGAGCTGTTGAAGAGCTGAGTCCACCTAGCTTCCTAAGGAAGGGTGCAGCGAGTTGCCCTACACTCTGATTACATAGAGTGACTGGGAAAGGCGTCTAGGTCTGGATGTTTCTTAGAAGAGCAAAGAAGACTGCTGGTACTCACTGTATTTCTACGAAAAAGGGTGCCTACACGAGGGTGCCTTGTGTCTGGTAAGTGAAGAAACATTCAAGTAAAGCAGAACTTGGAATACGACATAATGGAAACTGCTAAGCGCTTCCGCTTCCGCAAGGCTTTTCAGGCCTTAGCTTGAGGCAAACACTCACGTCAAGTTTCCCTGTAGCTCTAGAGCAGGACAGCAGGAGCTCCCACCCATGCTATGGAAGCACCGTGTTTCCTTAGAGAAAACTCCTTTTCTTTCGAGAGGGCTGCCTACAGTGACCAGAAGCCAGGTAAAAACAGTGTTATTTAGGATTCTTCAGGGAAGCATGTTTAGAGATTTAACATGGGAAAGCAAGGCTTGTGCCATCAGGTCTCCTTCTCGGGTTAACATGCAGCCGAAACCCTTCTGATTCCTAACAAGTCAATAGAGACTCTAGCCACACCCTGGTCCCTTGCTGAATCAACTTTTCTTCACAGGGTTTTCTGCATGTATCGAACTCCCTCATTCTTGGAACGCTCTATGTAACCCTTCGGGCCTAAACCTAGTCTAAAGTCCTGCAGTGTAACAGGAAAAACTTTGCTTAGATTCCAGTAGGAATGCAAGCCTCCTTTCTCCTGTAGGTATGGGGTCCTTGGGTAAGAGTTCCTAGAAGAAGGCGAAGCAGATTGTGTTTCTTAGTGTAGCTCCAATGAGAGCAATGAGGCAGACTTCCATGGCATGTATGTCGTGAGAGAACAGAATCCCTGGAGCTGTTGAAGAGCTGAGTCCACCTAGCTTTCTAAGGAAGGGTGCAGCGAGTTGCCTTAAACTCTGAATACCTAGTGTGACTGGGAAAGGCTTCTAGGTCGGGATGTTTCTTAGAAGGGTAAAGGAGACTGCTGGTACTCACTGTAGTTGTACGAAAAAGGGTTCCTACACTAGGGTGCCTAGTGTCTGGTAGAGTGAAGAAACGTTCAAGTAAAGCAGAACTTCCAATACGACATAATGGAAAATGCTAAGCGCTTTCGCTTCAGCAGGGCTTTTCAGGCCTTAGCTTGAGGCAAGGACTCACGTCAAGTTACCCTGTAGCTCTAGAGCATGACAGGAGGAACTCCCACCCATGCTATGGAAGCACGGTGTTTCCTTAGAGAAACTCCTTTTCTTTCCAGAGGGCTGCCCACAGTGAATCGAGGCCAGTCAAAACAGTGTTATTTAGGTATCTCAGGCTGGCGTGGCTAGAGATTTAAAATGGGAACGCAAGGCTTAGGCATTCAAGTCTTCTTTTCCGGTGAACATGCACCCGGACACCTTCTTATATCTAAGAAGTCCAAAGAGACTCTAGCTACACCCTGGTCCCTTGCTGAATCAACTTTTCTTCACAGAGTGTTCTGCATATATGGAACTCCCTCATCCTTGGAACGTTCTATGTATGCTATAGGGCCGAAGCCTATTCTAAAGTCCTGCAGTGTAGAAGGAAAAACTGCGCTTTGGTTCCAGTAGGAATGCAAGCCTCCTTTCTCCTGTAGGTACGGGGTCATTGGGTACGAGTTCCTAGAGGTAGGCGAAGCAGATTGTGTATCTTAGTGAAGCTCCACAGAGGGCAATGAGGCAGACTTCCATGGCATGTAGGACGTGAGAGAACAGAATCCCAGGAGCTGTTGAAGAGCTGAGTCCACCTAGCTTCCTAAGGAAGGGTGCAGCGAGTTGCCCTACACTCTGATTACATAGAGTGACTGGGAAAGGCGTCTAGGTCTGGATGTTTCTTAGAAGAGCAAAGAAGACCGCTGGTACTCACTGTATTTCTACGAAAAAGGGTGCCTACACGAGGGTGCCTTGTGTCTGGTAAGTGAAGAAACATTCAAGTAAAGCAGAACTTGGAATACGACATAATGGAAACTGCTAAGCGCTTCCGCTTCCGCAAGGCTTTTCAGGCCTTAGCTTGAGGCAAACACTCACGTCAAGTTTCCCTGTAGCTCTAGAGCAGGACAGCAGGAGCTCCCACCCATGCTATGGAAGCACCGTGTTTCCTTAGAGAAAACTCCTTTTCTTTCGAGAGGGCTGCCTACAGTGACCAGAAGCCAGGTAAAAACAGTGTTATTTAGGATTCTTCAGGGAAGCATGTTTAGAGATTTAACATGGGAAAGCAAGGCTTGTGCCATCAGGTCTCCTTCTCGGGTTAACATGCAGCCGAAACCCTTCTGATTCCTAACAAGTCAATAGAGACTCTAGCCACACCCTGGTCCCTTGCTGAATCAACTTTTCTTCACAGGGTTTTCTGCATGTATCGAACTCCCTCATTCTTGGAACGCTCTATGTAACCCTTCGGGCCTAAACCTAGTCTAAAGTCCTGCAGTGTAACAGGAAAAACTTTGCTTAGATTCCAGTAGGAATGCAAGCCTCCTTTCTCCTGTAGGTATGGGGTCCTTGGGTAAGAGTTCCTAGAAGAAGGCGAAGCAGATTGTGTTTCTTAGTGTAGCTCCAATGAGAGCAATGAGGCAGACTTCCATGGCATGTATGTCGTGAGAGAACAGAATCCCTGGAGCTGTTGAAGAGCTGAGTCCACCTAGCTTTCTAAGGAAGGGTGCAGCGAGTTGCCTTAAACTCTGAATACCTAGTGTGACTGGGAAAGGCTTCTAGGTCGGGATGTTTCTTAGAAGGGTAAAGGAGACTGCTGGTACTCACTGTAGTTGTACGAAAAAGGGTGCCTACACTAGGGTGCCTAGTGTCTGGTAGAGTGAAGAAACGTTCAAGTAAAGCAGAACTTCCAATACGACATAATGGAAAATGCTAAGCGCTTTCGCTTCAGCAGGGCTTTTCAGGCCTTAGCTTGAGGCAAGGACTCACGTCAAGTTACCCTGTAGCTCTAGAGCATGACAGGAGGAACTCCCACCCATGCTATGGAAGCACCGTGTTTCCTTAGAGAAACTCCTTTTCTTTCCAGAGGGCTGCCCACAGTGAATCGAGGCCAGTCAAAACAGTGTTATTTAGGTATCTCAGGCTGGCGTGGCTAGAGATTTAAAATGGGAACGCAAGGCTTAGGCATTCAAGTCTTCTTTTCGGGTGAACATGCACCCGGACACCTTCTTATATCTAAGAAGTCCAAAGAGACTCTAGCTACACCCTGGTCCCTTGCTGAATCAACTTTTCTTCACAGAGTGTTCTGCATATATGGAACTCCCTCATCCTTGGAACGTTCTATGTATGCTATAGGGCCGAAGCCTATTCTAAAGTCCTGCAGTGTAGAAGGAAAAACTGCGCTTTGGTTCCAGTAGGAATGCAAGCCTCCTTTCTCCTGTAGGTACGGGGTCATTGGGTACGAGTTCCTAGAGGTAGGCGAAGCAGATTGTGTATCTTAGTGAAGCTCCACAGAGGGCAATGAGGCAGACTTCCATGGCATGTAGGACGTGAGAGAACAGAATCCCAGGAGCTGTTGAAGAGCTGAGTCCACCTAGCTTCCTAAGGAAGGGTGCAGCGAGTTGCCCTACCCTCTGATTACATAGAGTGACTGGGAAAGGCGTCTAGGTCTGGATGTTTCTTAGAAGAGCAAAGAAGACCGCTGGTACTCACTGTATTTCTACGAAAAAGGGTGCCTACACGAGGGTGCCTTGTGTCTGGTAAGTGAAGAAACATTCAAGTAAAGCAGAACTTGGAATACGACATAATGGAAACTGCTAAGCGCTTCCGCTTCCGCAAGGCTTTTCAGGCCTTAGCTTGAGGCAAACACTCACGTCAAGTTTCCCTGTAGCTCTAGAGCAGGACAGCAGGAGCTCCCACCCATGCTATGGAAGCACCGTGTTTCCTTAGAGAAAACTCCTTTTCTTTCGAGAGGGCTGCCTACAGTGACCAGAAGCCAGGTAAAAACAGTGTTATTTAGGATTCTTCAGGGAAGCATGTTTAGAGATTTAACATGGGAAAGCAAGGCTTGTGCCATCAGGTCTCCTTCTCGGGTTAACATGCAGCCGAAACCCTTCTGATTCCTAACAAGTCAATAGAGACTCTAGCCACACCCTGGTCCCTTGCTGAATCAACTTTTCTTCACAGGGTTTTCTGCATGTATCGAACTCCCTCATTCTTGGAACGCTCTATGTAACCCTTCGGGCCTAAACCTAGTCTAAAGTCCTGCAGTGTAACAGGAAAAACTTTGCTTAGATTCCAGTAGGAATGCAAGCCTCCTTTCTCCTGTAGGTATGGGGTCCTTGGGTAAGAGTTCCTAGAAGAAGGCGAAGCAGATTGTGTTTCTTAGTGTAGCTCCAATGAGAGCAATGAGGCAGACTTCCATGGCATGTATGTCGTGAGAGAACAGAATCCCTGGAGCTGTTGAAGAGCTGAGTCCACCTAGCTTTCTAAGGAAGGGTGCAGCGAGTTGCCTTAAACTCTGAATACCTAGTGTGACTGGGAAAGGCTTCTAGGTCGGGATGTTTCTTAGAAGGGTAAAGGAGACTGCTGGTACTCACTGTAGTTGTACGAAAAAGGGTGCCTACACTAGGGTGCCTAGTGTCTGGTAGAGTGAAGAAACGTTCAAGTAAAGCAGAACTTCCAATACGACATAATGGAAAATGCTAAGCGCTTTCGCTTCAGCAGGGCTTTTCAGGCCTTAGCTTGAGGCAAGGACTCACGTCAAGTTACCCTGTAGCTCTAGAGCATGACAGGAGGAACTCCCACCCATGCTATGGAAGCACCGTGTTTCCTTAGAGAAACTCCTTTTCTTTCCAGAGGGCTGCCCACAGTGAATCGAGGCCAGTCAAAACAGTGTTATTTAGGTATCTCAGGCTGGCGTGGCTAGAGATTTAAAATGGGAACGCAAGGCTTAGGCATTCAAGTCTTCTTTTCGGGTGAACATGCACCCGGACACCTTCTTATATCTAAGAAGTCCAAAGAGACTCTAGCTACACCCTGGTCCCTTGCTGAATCAACTTTTCTTCACAGAGTGTTCTGCATATATGGAACTCCCTCATCCTTGGAACGTTCTATGTATGCTATAGGGCCGAAGCCTATTCTAAAGTCCTGCAGTGTAGAAGGAAAAACTGCGCTTTGGTTCCAGTAGGAATGCAAGCCTCCTTTCTCCTGTAGGTACGGGGTCATTGGGTACGAGTTCCTAGAGGTAGGCGAAGCAGATTGTGTATCTTAGTGAAGCTCCACAGAGGGCAATGAGGCAGACTTCCATGGCATGTAGGACGTGAGAGAACAGAATCCCAGGAGCTGTTGAAGAGCTGAGTCCACCTAGCTTCCTAAGGAAGGGTGCAGCGAGTTGCCCTACACTCTGATTACATAGAGTGACTGGGAAAGGCGTCTAGGTCTGGATGTTTCTTAGAAGAGCAAAGAAGACCGCTGGTACTCACTGTATTTCTACGAAAAAGGGTGCCTACACGAGGGTGCCTTGTGTCTGGTAAGTGAAGAAACATTCAAGTAAAGCAGAACTTGGAATACGACATAATGGAAACTGCTAAGCGCTTCCGCTTCCGCAAGGCTTTTCAGGCCTTAGCTTGAGGCAAACACTCACGTCAAGTTTCCCTGTAGCTCTAGAGCAGGACAGCAGGAGCTCCCACCCATGCTATGGAAGCACCGTGTTTCCTTAGAGAAAACTCCTTTTCTTTCGAGAGGGCTGCCTACAGTGACCAGAAGCCAGGTAAAAACAGTGTTATTTAGGATTCTTCAGGGAAGCATGTTTAGAGATTTAACATGGGAAAGCAAGGCTTGTGCCATCAGGTCTCCTTCTCGGGTTAACATGCAGCCGAAACCCTTCTGATTCCTAACAAGTCAATAGAGACTCTAGCCACACCCTGGTCCCTTGCTGAATCAACTTTTCTTCACAGGGTTTTCTGCATGTATCGAACTCCCTCATTCTTGGAACGCTCTATGTAACCCTTCGGGCCTAAACCTAGTCTAAAGTCCTGCAGTGTAACAGGAAAAACTTTGCTTAGATTCCAGTAGGAATGCAAGCCTCCTTTCTCCTGTAGGTATGGGGTCCTTGGGTAAGAGTTCCTAGAAGAAGGCGAAGCAGATTGTGTTTCTTAGTGTAGCTCCAATGAGAGCAATGAGGCAGACTTCCATGGCATGTATGTCGTGAGAGAACAGAATCCCTGGAGCTGTTGAAGAGCTGA
This sequence comes from Balaenoptera physalus, assembly GCF_965194825.1. Taxonomy (NCBI): domain Eukaryota; kingdom Metazoa; phylum Chordata; class Mammalia; order Artiodactyla; family Balaenopteridae; genus Balaenoptera; species Balaenoptera physalus. The sequence continues at coordinate 4,711,778 of NC_138902.1, read as the reverse complement.
GTCCACCTAGCTTTCTAAGGAAGGGTGCAGCGAGTTGCCTTAAACTCTGAATACCTAGTGTGACTGGGAAAGGCTTCTAGGTCGGGATGTTTCTTAGAAGGGTAAAGGAGACTGCTGGTACTCACTGTAGTTGTACGAAAAAGGGTGCCTACACTAGGGTGCCTAGTGTCTGGTAGAGTGAAGAAACGTTCAAGTAAAGCAGAACTTCCAATACGACATAATGGAAAATGCTAAGCGCTTTCGCTTCAGCAGGGCTTTTCAGGCCTTAGCTTGAGGCAAGGACTCACGTCAAGTTACCCTGTAGCTCTAGAGCATGACAGGAGGAACTCCCACCCATGCTATGGAAGCACCGTGTTTCCTTAGAGAAACTCCTTTTCTTTCCAGAGGGCTGCCCACAGTGAATCGAGGCCAGTCAAAACAGTGTTATTTAGGTATCTCAGGCTGGCGTGGCTAGAGATTTAAAATGGGAACGCAAGGCTTAGGCATTCAAGTCTTCTTTTCCGGTGAACATGCACCCGGACACCTTCTTATATCTAAGAAGTCCAAAGAGACTCTAGCTACACCCTGGTCCCTTGCTGAATCAACTTTTCTTCACAGAGTGTTCTGCATATATGGAACTCCCTCATCCTTGGAACGTTCTATGTATGCTATAGGGCCGAAGCCTATTCTAAAGTCCTGCAGTGTAGAAGGAAAAACTGCGCTTTGGTTCCAGTAGGAATGCAAGCCTCCTTTCTCCTGTAGGTACGGGGTCATTGGGTACGAGTTCCTAGAGGTAGGCGAAGCAGATTGTGTATCTTAGTGAAGCTCCACAGAGGGCAATGAGGCAGACTTCCATGGCATGTAGGACGTGAGAGAACAGAATCCCTGGAGCTGTTGAAGAGCTGAGTCCACCGAGCTTCCTAAGGAAGGGTGCAGCGAGTTGCCCTACACTCTGATTACATAGAGTGACTGGGAAAGGCGTCTAGGTCTGGATGTTTCTTAGAAGAGCAAAGAAGACCGCTGGTACTCACTGTATTTCTACGAAAAAGGGTGCCTACACGAGGGTGCCTTGTGTCTGGTAAGTGAAGAAACATTCAAGTAAAGCAGAACTTGGAATACGACATAATGGAAACTGCTAAGCGCTTCCGCTTCCGCAAGGCTTTTCAGGCCTTAGCTTGAGGCAAACACTCACGTCAAGTTTCCCTGTAGCTCTAGAGCAGGACAGCAGGAGCTCCCACCCATGCTATGGAAGCACCGTGTTTCCTTAGAGAAAACTCCTTTTCTTTCGAGAGGGCTGCCTACAGTGACCAGAAGCCAGGTAAAAACAGTGTTATTTAGGATTCTTCAGGGAAGCATGTTTAGAGATTTAACATGGGAAAGCAAGGCTTGTGCCATCAGGTCTCCTTCTCGGGTTAACATGCAGCCGAAACCCTTCTGATTCCTAACAAGTCAATAGAGACTCTAGCCACACCCTGGTCCCTTGCTGAATCAACTTTTCTTCACAGGGTTTTCTGCATGTATCGAACTCCCTCATTCTTGGAACGCTCTATGTAACCCTTCGGGCCTAAACCTAGTCTAAAGTCCTGCAGTGTAACAGGAAAAACTTTGCTTAGATTCCAGTAGGAATGCAAGCCTCCTTTCTCCTGTAGGTATGGGGTCCTTGGGTAAGAGTTCCTAGAAGAAGGCGAAGCAGATTGTGTTTCTTAGTGTAGCTCCAATGAGAGCAATGAGGCAGACTTCCATGGCATGTATGTCGTGAGAGAACAGAATCCCTGGAGCTGTTGAAGAGCTGAGTCCACCTAGCTTTCTAAGGAAGGGTGCAGCGAGTTGCCTTAAACTCTGAATACCTAGTGTGACTGGGAAAGGCTTCTAGGTCGGGATGTTTCGTAGAAGGGTAAAGGAGACTGCTGGTACTCACTGTAGTTGTACGAAAAAGGGTGCCTACACTAGGGTGCCTAGTGTCTGGTAGAGTGAAGAAACGTTCAAGTAAAGCAGAACTTCCAATACGACATAATGGAAAATGCTAAGCGCTTTCGCTTCAGCAGGGCTTTTCAGGCCTTAGCTTGAGGCAAGGACTCACGTCAAGTTACCCTGTAGCTCTAGAGCATGACAGGAGGAACTCCCACCCATGCTATGGAAGCACCGTGTTTCCTTAGAGAAACTCCTTTTCTTTCCAGACGGCTGCCCACAGTGAATCGAGGCCAGTCAAAACAGTGTTATTTAGGTATCTCAGGCTGGCGTGGCTAGAGATTTAAAATGGGAACGCAAGGCTTAGGCATTCAAGTCTTCTTTTCCGGTGAACATGCACCCGGACACCTTCTTATATCTAAGAAGTCCAAAGAGACTCTAGCTACACCCTGGTCCCTTGCTGAATCAACTTTTCTTCACAGAGTGTTCTGCATATATGGAACTCCCTCATCCTTGGAACGTTCTATGTATGCTATAGGGCCGAAGCCTATTCTAAAGTCCTGCAGTGTAGAAGGAAAAACTGCGCTTTGGTTCCAGTAGGAATGCAAGCCTCCTTTCTCCTGTAGGTACGGGGTCATTGGGTACGAGTTCCTAGAGGTAGGCGAAGCAGATTGTGTATCTTAGTGAAGCTCCACAGAGGGCAATGAGGCAGACTTCCATGGCATGTAGGACGTGAGAGAACAGAATCCCAGGAGCTGTTGAAGAGCTGAGTCCACCTAGCTTCCTAAGGAAGGGTGCAGCGAGTTGCCCTACACTCTGATTACATAGAGTGACTGGGAAAGGCGTCTAGGTCTGGATGTTTCTTAGAAGAGCAAAGAAGACCGCTGGTACTCACTGTATTTCTACGAAAAAGGGTGCCTACACGAGGGTGCCTTGTGTCTGGTAAGTGAAGAAACATTCAAGTAAAGCAGAACTTGGAATACGACATAATGGAAACTGCTAAGCGCTTCCGCTTCCGCAAGGCTTTTCAGGCCTTAGCTTGAGGCAAACACTCACGTCAAGTTTCCCTGTAGCTCTAGAGCAGGACAGCAGGAGCTCCCACCCATGCTATGGAAGCACCGTGTTTCCCTAGAGAAAACTCCTTTTCTTTCGAGAGGGCTGCCTACAGTGACCAGAAGCCAGGTAAAAACAGTGTTATTTAGGATTCTTCAGGGAAGCATGTTTAGAGATTTAACATGGGAAAGCAAGGCTTGTGCCATCAGGTCTCCTTCTCGGGTTAACATGCAGCCGAAACCCTTCTGATTCCTAACAAGTCAATAGAGACTCTAGCCACACCCTGGTCCCTTGCTGAATCAACTTTTCTTCACAGGGTTTTCTGCATGTATCGAACTCCCTCATTCTTGGAACGCTCTATGTAACCCTTCGGGCCGAAACCTAGTCTAAAGTCCTGCAGTGTAACAGGAAAAACTTTGCTTAGATTCCAGTAGGAATGCAAGCCTCCTTTCTCCTGTAGGTATGGGGTCCTTGGGTAAGAGTTCCTAGAAGAAGGCGAAGCAGATTGTGTTTCTTAGTGTAGCTCCAATGAGAGCAATGAGGCAGACTTCCATGGCATGTATGTCGTGAGAGAACAGAATCCCTGGAGCTGTTGAAGAGCTGAGTCCACCTAGCTTTCTAAGGAAGGGTGCAGCGAGTTGCCTTAAACTCTGAATACCTAGTGTGACTGGGAAAGGCTTCTAGGTCGGGATGTTTCTTAGAAGGGTAAAGGAGACTGCTGGTACTCACTGTAGTTGTACGAAAAAGGGTGCCTACACTAGGGTGCCTAGTGTCTGGTAGAGTGAAGAAACGTTCAAGTAAAGCAGAACTTCCAATACGACATAATGGAAAATGCTAAGCGCTTTCGCTTCAGCAGGGCTTTTCAGGCCTTAGCTTGAGGCAAGGACTCACGTCAAGTTACCCTGTAGCTCTAGAGCATGACAGGAGGAACTCCCACCCATGCTATGGAAGCACCGTGTTTCCTTAGAGAAACTCCTTTTCTTTCCAGAGGGCTGCCCACAGTGAATCGAGGCCAGTCAAAACAGTGTTATTTAGGTATCTCAGGCTGGCGTGGCTAGAGATTTAAAATGGGAACGCAAGGCTTAGGCATTCAAGTCTTCTTTTCCGGTGAACATGCACCCGGACACCTTCTTATATCTAAGAAGTCCAAAGAGACTCTAGCTACACCCTGGTCCCTTGCTGAATCAACTTTACTTCACAGAGTGTTCTGCATATATGGAACTCCCTCATCCTTGGAACGTTCTATGTATGCTATAGGGCCGAAGCCTATTCTAAAGTCCTGCAGTGTAGAAGGAAAAACTGCGCTTTGGTTCCAGTAGGAATGCAAGCCTCCTTTCTCCTGTAGGTACGGGGTCATTGGGTACGAGTTCCTAGAGGTAGGCGAAGCAGATTGTGTATCTTAGTGAAGCTCCACAGAGGGCAATGAGGCAGACTTCCATGGCATGTAGGACGTGAGAGAACAGAATCCCTGGAGCTGTTGAAGAGCTGAATCCACCTAGCTTCCTAAGGAAGGGTGCAGCGAGTTGCCCTACACTCTGATTACATAGAGTGACTGGGAAAGGCGTCTAGGTCTGGATGTTTCTTAGAAGAGCAAAGAAGACCGCTGGTACTCACTGTATTTCTACGAAAAAGGGTGCCTACACGAGGGTGCCTTGTGTCTGGTAAGTGAAGAAACATTCAAGTAAAGCAGAACTTGGAATACGACATAATGGAAACTGCTAAGCGCTTCCGCTTCCGCAAGGCTTTTCAGGCCTTAGCTTGAGGCAAACACTCACGTCAAGTTTCCCTGTAGCTCTAGAGCAGGACAGCAGGAGCTCCCACCCATGCTATGGAAGCACCGTGTTTCCCTAGAGAAAACTCCTTTTCTTTCGAGAGGGCTGCCTACAGTGACCAGAAGCCAGGTAAAAACAGTGTTATTTAGGATTCTTCAGGGAAGCATGTTTAGAGATTTAACATGGGAAAGCAAGGCTTGTGCCATCAGGTCTCCTTCTCGGGTTAACATGCAGCCGAAACCCTTCTGATTCCTAACAAGTCAATAGAGACTCTAGCCACACCCTGGTCCCTTGCTGAATCAACTTTTCTTCACAGGGTTTTCTGCATGTATCGAACTCCCTCATTCTTGGAACGCTCTATGTAACCCTTCGGGCCTAAACCTAGTCTAAAGTCCTGCAGTGTAACAGGAAAAACTTTGCTTAGATTCCAGTAGGAATGCAAGCCTCCTTTCTCCTGTAGGTATGGGGTCCTTGGGTAAGAGTTCCTAGAAGAAGGCGAAGCAGATTGTGTTTCTTAGTGTAGCTCCAATGAGAGCAATGAGGCAGACTTCCATGGCATGTATGTCGTGAGAGAACAGAATCCCTGGAGCTGTTGAAGAGCTGAGTCCACCTAGCTTTCTAAGGAAGGGTGCAGCGAGTTGCCTTAAACTCTGAATACCTAGTGTGACTGGGAAAGGCTTCTAGGTCGGGATGTTTCTTAGAAGGGTAAAGGAGACTGCTGGTACTCACTGTAGTTGTACGAAAAAGGGTGCCTACACTAGGGTGCCTAGTGTCTGGTAGAGTGAAGAAACGTTCAAGTAAAGCAGAACTTCCAATACGACATAATGGAAAATGCTAAGCGCTTTCGCTTCAGCAGGGCTTTTCAGGCCTTAGCTTGAGGCAAGGACTCACGTCAAGTTACCCTGTAGCTCTAGAGCATGACAGGAGGAACTCCCACCCATGCTATGGAAGCACCGTGTTTCCTTAGAGAAACTCCTTTTCTTTCCAGAGGGCTGCCCACAGTGAATCGAGGCCAGTCAAAACAGTGTTATTTAGGTATCTCAGGCTGGCGTGGCTAGAGATTTAAAATGGGAACGCAAGGCTTAGGCATTCAAGTCTTCTTTTCCGGTGAACATGCACCCGGACACCTTCTTATATCTAAGAAGTCCAAAGAGACTCTAGCTACACCCTGGTCCCTTGCTGAATCAACTTTACTTCACAGAGTGTTCTGCATATATGGAACTCCCTCATCCTTGGAACGTTCTATGTATGCTATAGGGCCGAAGCCTATTCTAAAGTCCTGCAGTGTAGAAGGAAAAACTGCGCTTTGGTTCCAGTAGGAATGCAAGCCTCCTTTCTCCTGTAGGTACGGGGTCATTGGGTACGAGTTCCTAGAGGTAGGCGAAGCAGATTGTGTATCTTAGTGAAGCTCCACAGAGGGCAATGAGGCAGACTTCCATGGCATGTAGGACGTGAGAGAACAGAATCCCTGGAGCTGTTGAAGAGCTGAATCCACCTAGCTTCCTAAGGAAGGGTGCAGCGAGTTGCCCTACACTCTGATTACATAGAGTGACTGGGAAAGGCGTCTAGGTCTGGATGTTTCTTAGAAGAGCAAAGAAGACCGCTGGTACTCACTGTATTTCTACGAAAAAGGGTGCCTACACGAGGGTGCCTTGTGTCTGGTAAGTGAAGAAACATTCAAGTAAAGCAGAACTTGGAATACGACATAATGGAAACTGCTAAGCGCTTCCGCTTCCGCAAGGCTTTTCAGGCCTTAGCTTGAGGCAAACACTCACGTCAAGTTTCCCTGTAGCTCTAGAGCAGGACAGCAGGAGCTCCCACCCATGCTATGGAAGCACCGTGTTTCCCTAGAGAAAACTCCTTTTCTTTCGAGAGGGCTGCCTACAGTGACCAGAAGCCAGGTAAAAACAGTGTTATTTAGGATTCTTCAGGGAAGCATGTTTAGAGATTTAACATGGGAAAGCAAGGCTTGTGCCATCAGGTCTCCTTCTCGGGTTAACATGCAGCCGAAACCCTTCTGATTCCTAACAAGTCAATAGAGACTCTAGCCACACCCTGGTCCCTTGCTGAATCAACTTTTCTTCACAGGGTTTTCTGCATGTATCGAACTCCCTCATTCTTGGAACGCTCTATGTAACCCTTCGGGCCTAAACCTAGTCTAAAGTCCTGCAGTGTAACAGGAAAAACTTTGCTTAGATTCCAGTAGGAATGCAAGCCTCCTTTCTCCTGTAGGTATGGGGTCCTTGGGTAAGAGTTCCTAGAAGAAGGCGAAGCAGATTGTGTTTCTTAGTGTAGCTCCAATGAGAGCAATGAGGCAGACTTCCATGGCATGTATGTCGTGAGAGAACAGAATCCCTGGAGCTGTTGAAGAGCTGAGTCCACCTAGCTTTCTAAGGAAGGGTGCAGCGAGTTGCCTTAAACTCTGAATACCTAGTGTGACTGGGAAAGGCTTCTAGGTCGGGATGTTTCTTAGAAGGGTAAAGGAGACTGCTGGTACTCACTGTAGTTGTACGAAAAAGGGTGCCTACACTAGGGTGCCTAGTGTCTGGTAGAGTGAAGAAACGTTCAAGTAAAGCAGAACTTCCAATACGACATAATGGAAAATGCTAAGCGCTTTCGCTTCAGCAGGGCTTTTCAGGCCTTAGCTTGAGGCAAGGACTCACGTCAAGTTACCCTGTAGCTCTAGAGCATGACAGGAGGAACTCCCACCCATGCTATGGAAGCACCGTGTTTCCTTAGAGAAACTCCTTTTCTTTCCAGAGGGCTGCCCACAGTGAATCGAGGCCAGTCAAAACAGTGTTATTTAGGTATCTCAGGCTGGCGTGGCTAGAGATTTAAAATGGGAACGCAAGGCTTAGGCATTCAAGTCTTCTTTTCCGGTGAACATGCACCCGGACACCTTCTTATATCTAAGAAGTCCAAAGAGACTCTAGCTACACCCTGGTCCCTTGCTGAATCAACTTTTCTTCACAGAGTGTTCTGCATATATGGAACTCCCTCATCCTTGGAACGTTCTATGTATGCTATAGGGCCGAAGCCTATTCTAAAGTCCTGCAGTGTAGAAGGAAAAACTGCGCTTTGGTTCCAGTAGGAATGCAAGCCTCCTTTCTCCTGTAGGTACGGGGTCATTGGGTACGAGTTCCTAGAGGTAGGCGAAGCAGATTGTGTATCTTAGTGAAGCTCCACAGAGGGCAATGAGGCAGACTTCCATGGCATGTAGGACGTGAGAGAACAGAATCCCTGGAGCTGTTGAAGAGCTGAATCCACCTAGCTTCCTAAGGAAGGGTGCAGCGAGTTGCCCTACACTCTGATTACATAGAGTGACTGGGAAAGGCGTCTAGGTCTGGATGTTTCTTAGAAGAGCAAAGAAGACCGCTGGTACTCACTGTATTTCTACGAAAAAGGGTGCCTACACGAGGGTGCCTTGTGTCTGGTAAGTGAAGAAACATTCAAGTAAAGCAGAACTTGGAATACGACATAATGGAAACTGCTAAGCGCTTCCGCTTCCGCAAGGCTTTTCAGGCCTTAGCTTGAGGCAAACACTCACGTCAAGTTTCCCTGTAGCTCTAGAGCAGGACAGCAGGAGCTCCCACCCATGCTATGGAAGCACCGTGTTTCCCTAGAGAAAACTCCTTTTCTTTCGAGAGGGCTGCCTACAGTGACCAGAAGCCAGGTAAAAACAGTGTTATTTAGGATTCTTCAGGGAAGCATGTTTAGAGATTTAACATGGGAAAGCAAGGCTTGTGCCATCAGGTCTCCTTCTCGGGTTAACATGCAGCCGAAACCCTTCTGATTCCTAACAAGTCAATAGAGACTCTAGCCACACCCTGGTCCCTTGCTGAATCAACTTTTCTTCACAGGGTTTTCTGCATGTATCGAACTCCCTCATTCTTGGAACGCTCTATGTAACCCTTCGGGCCTAAACCTAGTCTAAAGTCCTGCAGTGTAACAGGAAAAACTTTGCTTAGATTCCAGTAGGAATGCAAGCCTCCTTTCTCCTGTAGGTATGGGGTCCTTGGGTAAGAGTTCCTAGAAGAAGGCGAAGCAGATTGTGTTTCTTAGTGTAGCTCCAATGAGAGCAATGAGGCAGACTTCCATGGCATGTATGTCGTGAGAGAACAGAATCCCTGGAGCTGTTGAAGAGCTGAGTCCACCTAGCTTTCTAAGGAAGGGTGCAGCGAGTTGCCTTAAACTCTGAATACCTAGTGTGACTGGGAAAGGCTTCTAGGTCGGGATGTTTCTTAGAAGGGTAAAGGAGACTGCTGGTACTCACTGTAGTTGTACGAAAAAGGGTGCCTACACTAGGGTGCCTAGTGTCTGGTAGAGTGAAGAAACGTTCAAGTAAAGCAGAACTTCCAATACGACATAATGGAAAATGCTAAGCGCTTTCGCTTCAGCAGGGCTTTTCAGGCCTTAGCTTGAGGCAAGGACTCACGTCAAGTTACCCTGTAGCTCTAGAGCATGACAGGAGGAACTCCCACCCATGCTATGGAAGCACGGTGTTTCCTTAGAGAAACTCCTTTTCTTTCCAGAGGGCTGCCCACAGTGAATCGAGGCCAGTCAAAACAGTGTTATTTAGGTATCTCAGGCTGGCGTGGCTAGAGATTTAAAATGGGAACGCAAGGCTTAGGCATTCAAGTCTTCTTTTCCGGTGAACATGCACCCGGACACCTTCTTATATCTAAGAAGTCCAAAGAGACTCTAGCTACACCCTGGTCCCTTGCTGAATCAACTTTTCTTCACAGAGTGTTCTGCATATATGGAACTCCCTCATCCTTGGAACGTTCTATGTATGCTATAGGGCCGAAGCCTATTCTAAAGTCCTGCAGTGTAGAAGGAAAAACTGCGCTTTGGTTCCAGTAGGAATGCAAGCCTCCTTTCTCCTGTAGGTACGGGGTCATTGGGTACGAGTTCCTAGAGGTAGGCGAAGCAGATTGTGTATCTTAGTGAAGCTCCACAGAGGGCAATGAGGCAGACTTCCATGGCATGTAGGACGTGAGAGAACAGAATCCCAGGAGCTGTTGAAGAGCTGAGTCCACCTAGCTTCCTAAGGAAGGGTGCAGCGAGTTGCCCTACACTCTGATTACATAGAGTGACTGGGAAAGGCGTCTAGGTCTGGATGTTTCTTAGAAGAGCAAAGAAGACCGCTGGTACTCACTGTATTTCTACGAAAAAGGGTGCCTACACGAGGGTGCCTTGTGTCTGGTAAGTGAAGAAACATTCAAGTAAAGCAGAACTTGGAATACGACATAATGGAAACTGCTAAGCGCTTCCGCTTCCGCAAGGCTTTTCAGGCCTTAGCTTGAGGCAAACACTCACGTCAAGTTTCCCTGTAGCTCTAGAGCAGGACAGCAGGAGCTCCCACCCATGCTATGGAAGCACCGTGTTTCCTTAGAGAAAACTCCTTTTCTTTCGAGAGGGCTGCCTACAGTGACCAGAAGCCAGGTAAAAACAGTGTTATTTAGGATTCTTCAGGGAAGCATGTTTAGAGATTTAACATGGGAAAGCAAGGCTTGTGCCATCAGGTCTCCTTCTCGGGTTAACATGCAGCCGAAACCCTTCTGATTCCTAACAAGTCAATAGAGACTCTAGCCACACCCTGGTCCCTTGCTGAATCAACTTTTCTTCACAGGGTTTTCTGCATGTATCGAACTCCCTCATTCTTGGAACGCTCTATGTAACCCTTCGGGCCTAAACCTAGTCTAAAGTCCTGCAGTGTAACAGGAAAAACTTTGCTTAGATTCCAGTAGGAATGCAAGCCTCCTTTCTCCTGTAGGTATGGGGTCCTTGGGTAAGAGTTCCTAGAAGAAGGCGAAGCAGATTGTGTTTCTTAGTGTAGCTCCAATGAGAGCAATGAGGCAGACTTCCATGGCATGTATGTCGTGAGAGAACAGAATCCCTGGAGCTGTTGAAGAGCTGAGTCCACCTAGCTTTCTAAGGAAGGGTGCAGCGAGTTGCCTTAAACTCTGAATACCTAGTGTGACTGGGAAAGGCTTCTAGGTCGGGATGTTTCTTAGAAGGGTAAAGGAGACTGCTGGTACTCACTGTAGTTGTACGAAAAAGGGTGCCTACACTAGGGTGCCTAGTGTCTGGTAGAGTGAAGAAACGTTCAAGTAAAGCAGAACTTCCAATACGACATGATGGAAAATGCTAAGCGCTTTCGCTTCAGCAGGGCTTTTCAGGCCTTAGCTTGAGGCAAGGACTCACGTCAAGTTACCCTGTAGCTCTAGAGCATGACAGGAGGAACTCCCACCCATGCTATGGAAGCACGGTGTTTCCTTAGAGAAACTCCTTTTCTTTCCAGAGGGCTGCCCACAGTGAATCGAGGCCAGTCAAAACAGTGTTATTTAGGTATCTCAGGCTGGCGTGGCTAGAGATTTAAAATGGGAACGCAAGGCTTAGGCATTCAAGTCTTCTTTTCCGGTGAACATGCACCCGGACACCTTCTTATATCTAAGAAGTCCAAAGAGACTCTAGCTACACCCTGGTCCCTTGCTGAATCAACTTTTCTTCACAGAGTGTTCTGCATATATGGAACTCCCTCATCCTTGGAACGTTCTATGTATGCTATAGGGCCGAAGCCTATTCTAAAGTCCTGCAGTGTAGAAGGAAAAACTGCGCTTTGGTTCCAGTAGGAATGCAAGCCTCCTTTCTCCTGTAGGTACGGGGTCATTGGGTACGAGTTCCTAGAGGTAGGCGAAGCAGATTGTGTATCTTAGTGAAGCTCCACAGAGGGCAATGAGGCAGACTTCCATGGCATGTAGGACGTGAGAGAACAGAATCCCAGGAGCTGTTGAAGAGCTGAGTCCACCTAGCTTCCTAAGGAAGGGTGCAGCGAGTTGCCCTACACTCTGATTACATAGAGTGACTGGGAAAGGCGTCTAGGTCTGGATGTTTCTTAGAAGAGCAAAGAAGACTGCTGGTACTCACTGTATTTCTACGAAAAAGGGTGCCTACACGAGGGTGCCTTGTGTCTGGTAAGTGAAGAAACATTCAAGTAAAGCAGAACTTGGAATACGACATAATGGAAACTGCTAAGCGCTTCCGCTTCCGCAAGGCTTTTCAGGCCTTAGCTTGAGGCAAACACTCACGTCAAGTTTCCCTGTAGCTCTAGAGCAGGACAGCAGGAGCTCCCACCCATGCTATGGAAGCACCGTGTTTCCTTAGAGAAAACTCCTTTTCTTTCGAGAGGGCTGCCTACAGTGACCAGAAGCCAGGTAAAAACAGTGTTATTTAGGATTCTTCAGGGAAGCATGTTTAGAGATTTAACATGGGAAAGCAAGGCTTGTGCCATCAGGTCTCCTTCTCGGGTTAACATGCAGCCGAAACCCTTCTGATTCCTAACAAGTCAATAGAGACTCTAGCCACACCCTGGTCCCTTGCTGAATCAACTTTTCTTCACAGGGTTTTCTGCATGTATCGAACTCCCTCATTCTTGGAACGCTCTATGTAACCCTTCGGGCCTAAACCTAGTCTAAAGTCCTGCAGTGTAACAGGAAAAACTTTGCTTAGATTCCAGTAGGAATGCAAGCCTCCTTTCTCCTGTAGGTATGGGGTCCTTGGGTAAGAGTTCCTAGAAGAAGGCGAAGCAGATTGTGTTTCTTAGTGTAGCTCCAATGAGAGCAATGAGGCAGACTTCCATGGCATGTATGTCGTGAGAGAACAGAATCCCTGGAGCTGTTGAAGAGCTGAGTCCACCTAGCTTTCTAAGGAAGGGTGCAGCGAGTTGCCTTAAACTCTGAATACCTAGTGTGACTGGGAAAGGCTTCTAGGTCGGGATGTTTCTTAGAAGGGTAAAGGAGACTGCTGGTACTCACTGTAGTTGTACGAAAAAGGGTGCCTACACTAGGGTGCCTAGTGTCTGGTAGAGTGAAGAAACGTTCAAGTAAAGCAGAACTTCCAATACGACATAATGGAAAATGCTAAGCGCTTTCGCTTCAGCAGGGCTTTTCAGGCCTTAGCTTGAGGCAAGGACTCACGTCAAGTTACCCTGTAGCTCTAGAGCATGACAGGAGGAACTCCCACCCATGCTATGGAAGCACCGTGTTTCCTTAGAGAAACTCCTTTTCTTTCCAGAGGGCTGCCCACAGTGAATCGAGGCCAGTCAAAACAGTGTTATTTAGGTATCTCAGGCTGGCGTGGCTAGAGATTTAAAATGGGAACGCAAGGCTTAGGCATTCAAGTCTTCTTTTCCGGTGAACATGCACCCGGACACCTTCTTATATCTAAGAAGTCCAAAGAGACTCTAGCTACACCCTGGTCCCTTGCTGAATCAACTTTTCTTCACAGAGTGTTCTGCATATATGGAACTCCCTCATCCTTGGAACGTTCTATGTATGCTATAGGGCCGAAGCCTATTCTAAAGTCCTGCAGTGTAGAAGGAAAAACTGCGCTTTGGTTCCAGTAGGAATGCAAGCCTCCTTTCTCCTGTAGGTACGGGGTCATTGGGTACGAGTTCCTAGAGGTAGGCGAAGCAGATTGTGTATCTTAGTGAAGCTCCACAGAGGGCAATGAGGCAGACTTCCATGGCATGTAGGACGTGAGAGAACAGAATCCCAGGAGCTGTTGAAGAGCTGAGTCCACCTAGCTTCCTAAGGAAGGGTGCAGCGAGTTGCCCTACACTCTGATTACATAGAGTGACTGGGAAAGGCGTCTAGGTCTGGATGTTTCTTAGAAGAGCAAAGAAGACTGCTGGTACTCACTGTATTTCTACGAAAAAGGGTGCCTACACGAGGGTGCCTTGTGTCTGGTAAGTGAAGAAACATTCAAGTAAAGCAGAACTTGGAATACGACATAATGGAAACTGCTAAGCGCTTCCGCTTCCGCAAGGCTTTTCAGGCCTTAGCTTGAGGCAAACACTCACGTCAAGTTTCCCTGTAGCTCTAGAGCAGGACAGCAGGAGCTCCCACCCATGCTATGGAAGCACCGTGTTTCCTTAGAGAAAACTCCTTTTCTTTCGAGAGGGCTGCCTACAGTGACCAGAAGCCAGGTAAAAACAGTGTTATTTAGGATTCTTCAGGGAAGCATGTTTAGAGATTTAACATGGGAAAGCAAGGCTTGTGCCATCAGGTCTCCTTCTCGGGTTAACATGCAGCCGAAACCCTTCTGATTCCTAACAAGTCAATAGAGACTCTAGCCACACCCTGGTCCCTTGCTGAATCAACTTTTCTTCACAGGGTTTTCTGCATGTATCGAACTCCCTCATTCTTGGAACGCTCTATGTAACCCTTCGGGCCTAAACCTAGTCTAAAGTCCTGCAGTGTAACAGGAAAAACTTTGCTTAGATTCCAGTAGGAATGCAAGCCTCCTTTCTCCTGTAGGTATGGGGTCCTTGGGTAAGAGTTCCTAGAAGAAGGCGAAGCAGATTGTGTTTCTTAGTGTAGCTCCAATGAGAGCAATGAGGCAGACTTCCATGGCATGTATGTCGTGAGAGAACAGAATCCCTGGAGCTGTTGAAGACCTGAGTCCACCTAGCTTTCTAAGGAAGGGTGCAGCGAGTTGCCTTAAACTCTGAATACCTAGTGTGACTGGGAAAGGCTTCTAGGTCGGGATGTTTCTTAGAAGGGTAAAGGAGACTGCTGGTACTCACTGTAGTTGTACGAAAAAGGGTGCCTACACTAGGGTGCCTAGTGTCTGGTAGAGTGAAGAAACGTTCAAGTAAAGCAGAACTTCCAATACGACATAATGGAAAATGCTAAGCGCTTTCGCTTCAGCAGGGCTTTTCAGGCCTTAGCTTGAGGCAAGGACTCACGTCAAGTTACCCTCTAGCTCTAGAGCATGACAGGAGGAACTCCCACCCATGCTATGGAAGCACCGTGTTTCCTTAGAGAAACTCCTTTTCTTTCCAGAGGGCTGCCCACAGTGAATCGAGGCCAGTCAAAACAGTGTTATTTAGGTATCTCAGGCTGGCGTGGCTAGAGATTTAAAATGGGAACGCAAGGCTTAGGCATTCAAGTCTTCTTTTCCGGTGAACATGCACCCGGACACCTTCTTATATCTAAGAAGTCCAAAGAGACTCTAGCTACAGCCTGGTCCCTTGCTGAATCAACTTTTCTTCACAGAGTGTTCTGCATATATGGAACTCCCTCATCCTTGGAACGTTCTATGTATGCTATAGGGCCGAAGCCTATTCTAAAGTCCTGCAGTGTAGAAGGAAAAACTGCGCTTTGGTTCCAGTAGGAATGCAAGCCTCCTTTCTCCTGTAGGTACGGGGTCATTGGGTACGAGTTCCTAGAGGTAGGCGAAGCAGATTGTGTATCTTAGTGAAGCTCCACAGAGGGCAATGAGGCAGACTTCCATGGCATGTAGGACGTGAGAGAACAGAATCCCTGGAGCTGTTGAAGAGCTGAGTCCACCTAGCTTCCTAAGGAAGGGTGCAGCGAGTTGCCCTACACTCTGATTACATAGAGTGACTGGGAAAGGCGTCTAGGTCTGGATGTTTCTTAGAAGAGCAAAGAAGACTGCTGGTACTCACTGTATTTCTACGAAAAAGGGTGCCTACACGAGGGTGCCTTGTGTCTGGTAAGTGAAGAAACATTCAAGTAAAGCAGAACTTGGAATACGACATAATGGAAACTGCTAAGCGCTTCCGCTTCCGCAAGGCTTTTCAGGCCTTAGCTTGAGGCAAACACTCACGTCAAGTTTCCCTGTAGCTCTAGAGCAGGACAGCAGGAGCTCCCACCCATGCTATGGAAGCACCGTGTTTCCTTAGAGAAAACTCCTTTTCTTTCGAGAGGGCTGCCTACAGTGACCAGAAGCCAGGTAAAAACAGTGTTATTTAGGATTCTTCAGGGAAGCATGTTTAGAGATTTAACATGGGAAAGCAAGGCTTGTGCCATCAGGTCTCCTTCTCGGGTTAACATGCAGCCGAAACCCTTCTGATTCCTAACAAGTCAATAGAGACTCTAGCCACACCCTGGTCCCTTGCTGAATCAACTTTTCTTCACAGGGTTTTCTGCATGTATCGAACTCCCTCATTCTTGGAACGCTCTATGTAACCCTTCGGGCCTAAACCTAGTCTAAAGTCCTGCAGTGTAACAGGAAAAACTTTGCTTAGATTCCAGTAGGAATGCAAGCCTCCTTTCTCCTGTAGGTATGGGGTCCTTGGGTAAGAGTTCCTAGAAGAAGGCGAAGCAGATTGTGTTTCTTAGTGTAGCTCCAATGAGAGCAATGAGGCAGACTTCCATGGCATGTATGTCGTGAGAGAACAGAATCCCTGGAGCTGTTGAAGACCTGAGTCCACCTAGCTTTCTAAGGAAGGGTGCAGCGAGTTGCCTTAAACTCTGAATACCTAGTGTGACTGGGAAAGGCTTCTAGGTCGGGATGTTTCTTAGAAGGGTAAAGGAGACTGCTGGTACTCACTGTAGTTGTACGAAAAAGGGTGCCTACACTAGGGTGCCTAGTGTCTGGTAGAGTGAAGAAACGTTCAAGTAAAGCAGAACTTCCAATACGACATAATGGAAAATGCTAAGCGCTTTCGCTTCAGCAGGGCTTTTCAGGCCTTAGCTTGAGGCAAGGACTCACGTCAAGTTACCCTCTAGCTCTAGAGCATGACAGGAGGAACTCCCACCCATGCTATGGAAGCACCGTGTTTCCTTAGAGAAACTCCTTTTCTTTCCAGAGGGCTGCCCACAGTGAATCGAGGCCAGTCAAAACAGTGTTATTTAGGTATCTCAGGCTGGCGTGGCTAGAGATTTAAAATGGGAACGCAAGGCTTAGGCATTCAAGTCTTCTTTTCCGGTGAACATGCACCCGGACACCTTCTTATATCTAAGAAGTCCAAAGAGACTCTAGCTACACCCTGGTCCCTTGCTGAATCAACTTTTCTTCACAGAGTGTTCTGCATATATGGAACTCCCTCATCCTTGGAACGTTCTATGTATGCTATAGGGCCGAAGCCTATTCTAAAGTCCTGCAGTGTAGAAGGAAAAACTGCGCTTTGGTTCCAGTAGGAATGCAAGCCTCCTTTCTCCTGTAGGTACGGGGTCATTGGGTATGAGTTCCTAGAGGTAGGCGAAGCAGATTGTGTATCTTAGTGAAGCTCCACAGAGGGCAATGAGGCAGACTTCCATGGCATGTAGGACGTGAGAGAACAGAATCCCTGGAGCTGTTGAAGAGCTGAGTCCACCTAGCTTCCTAAGGAAGGGTGCAGCGAGTTGCCCTACACTCTGATTACATAGAGTGACTGGGAAAGGCGTCTAGGTCTGGATGTTTCTTAGAAGAGCAAAGAAGACTGCTGGTACTCACTGTATTTCTACGAAAAAGGGTGCCTACACGAGGGTGCCTTGTGTCTGGTAAGTGAAGAAACATTCAAGTAAAGCAGAACTTGGAATACGACATAATGGAAACTGCTAAGCGCTTCCGCTTCCGCAAGGCTTTTCAGGCCTTAGCTTGAGGCAAACACTCACGTCAAGTTTCCCTGTAGCTCTAGAGCAGGACAGCAGGAGCTCCCACCCATGCTATGGAAGCACCGTGTTTCCTTAGAGAAAACTCCTTTTCTTTCGAGAGGGCTGCCTACAGTGACCAGAAGCCAGGTAAAAACAGTGTTATTTAGGATTCTTCAGGGAAGCATGTTTAGAGATTTAACATGGGAAAGCAAGGCTTGTGCCATCAGGTCTCCTTCTCGGGTTAACATGCAGCCGAAACCCTTCTGATTCCTAACAAGTCAATAGAGACTCTAGCCACACCCTGGTCCCTTGCTGAATCAACTTTTCTTCACAGGGTTTTCTGCATGTATCGAACTCCCTCATTCTTGGAACGCTCTATGTAACCCTTCGGGCCTAAACCTAGTCTAAAGTCCTGCAGTGTAACAGGAAAAACTTTGCTTAGATTCCAGTAGGAATGCAAGCCTCCTTTCTCCTGTAGGTATGGGGTCCTTGGGTAAGAGTTCCTAGAAGAAGGCGAAGCAGATTGTGTTTCTTAGTGTAGCTCCAATGAGAGCAATGAGGCAGACTTCCATGGCATGTATGTCGTGAGAGAACAGAATCCCTGGAGCTGTTGAAGAGCTGAGTCCACCTAGCTTTCTAAGGAAGGGTGCAGCGAGTTGCCTTAAACTCTGAATACCTAGTGTGACTGGGAAAGGCTTCTAGGTCGGGATGTTTCTTAGAAGGGTAAAGGAGACTGCTGGTACTCACTGTAGTTGTACGAAAAAGGGTGCCTACACTAGGGTGCCTAGTGTCTGGTAGAGTGAAGAAACGTTCAAGTAAAGCAGAACTTCCAATACGACATAATGGAAAATGCTAAGCGCTTTCGCTTCAGCAGGGCTTTTCAGGCCTTAGCTTGAGGCAAGGACTCACGTCAAGTTACCCTGTAGCTCTAGAGCATGACAGGAGGAACTCCCACCCATGCTATGGAAGCACCGTGTTTCCTTAGAGAAACTCCTTTTCTTTCCAGAGGGCTGCCCACAGTGAATCGAGGCCAGTCAAAACAGTGTTATTTAGGTATCTCAGGCTGGCGTGGCTAGAGATTTAAAATGGGAACGCAAGGCTTAGGCATTCAAGTCTTCTTTTCCGGTGAACATGCACCCGGACACCTTCTTATATCTAAGAAGTCCAAAGAGACTCTAGCTACACCCTGGTCCCTTGCTGAATCAACTTTTCTTCACAGAGTGTTCTGCATATATGGAACTCCCTCATCCTTGGAACGTTCTATGTATGCTATAGGGCCGAAGCCTATTCTAAAGTCCTGCAGTGTAGAAGGAAAAACTGCGCTTTGGTTCCAGTAGGAATGCAAGCCTCCTTTCTCCTGTAGGTACGGGGTCATTGGGTATGAGTTCCTAGAGGTAGGCGAAGCAGATTGTGTATCTTAGTGAAGCTCCACAGAGGGCAATGAGGCAGACTTCCATGGCATGTAGGACGTGAGAGAACAGAATCCCTGGAGCTGTTGAAGAGCTGAGTCCACCTAGCTTCCTAAGGAAGGGTGCAGCGAGTTGCCCTACACTCTGATTACATAGAGTGACTGGGAAAGGCGTCTAGGTCTGGATGTTTCTTAGAAGAGCAAAGAAGACTGCTGGTACTCACTGTATTTCTACGAAAAAGGGTGCCTACACGAGGGTGCCTTGTGTCTGGTAAGTGAAGAAACATTCAAGTAAAGCAGAACTTGGAATACGACATAATGGAAACTGCTAAGCGCTTCCGCTTCCGCAAGGCTTTTCAGGCCTTAGCTTGAGGCAAACACTCACGTCAAGTTTCCCTGTAGCTCTAGAGCAGGACAGCAGGAGCTCCCACCCATGCTATGGAAGCACCGTGTTTCCTTAGAGAAAACTCCTTTTCTTTCGAGAGGGCTGCCTACAGTGACCAGAAGCCAGGTAAAAACAGTGTTATTTAGGATTCTTCAGGGAAGCATGTTTAGAGATTTAACATGGGAAAGCAAGGCTTGTGCCATCAGGTCTCCTTCTCGGGTTAACATGCAGCCGAAACCCTTCTGATTCCTAACAAGTCAATAGAGACTCTAGCCACACCCTGGTCCCTTGCTGAATCAACTTTTCTTCACAGGGTTTTCTGCATGTATCGAACTCCCTCATTCTTGGAACGCTCTATGTAACCCTTCGGGCCTAAACCTAGTCTAAAGTCCTGCAGTGAAACAGGAAAAACTTTGCTTAGATTCCAGTAGGAATGCAAGCCTCCTTTCTCCTATAGGTATGGGGTCCTTGGGTAAGAGTTCCTAGAAGAAGGCGAAGCAGATTGTGTTTCTTAGTGTAGCTCCAATGAGAGCAATGAGGCAGACTTCCATGGCATGTATGTCGTGAGAGAACAGAATCCCTGGAGCTGTTGAAGAGCTGAGTCCACCTAGCTTTCTAAGGAAGGGTGCAGCGAGTTGCCTTAAACTCTGAATACCTAGTGTGACTGGGAAAGGCTTCTAGGTCGGGATGTTTCTTAGAAGGGTAAAGGAGACTGCTGGTACTCACTGTAGTTGTACGAAAAAGGGTGCCTACACTAGGGTGCCTAGTGTCTGGTAGAGTGAAGAAACGTTCAAGTAAAGCAGAACTTCCAATACGACATAATGGAAAATGCTAAGCGCTTTCGCTTCAGCAGGGCTTTTCAGGCCTTAGCTTGAGGCAAGGACTCACGTCAAGTTACCCTGTAGCTCTAGAGCATGACAGGAGGAACTCCCACCCATGCTATGGAAGCACCGTGTTTCCTTAGAGAAACTCCTTTTCTTTCCAGAGGGCTGCCCACAGTGAATCGAGGCCAGTCAAAACAGTGTTATTTAGGTATCTCAGGCTGGCGTGGCTAGAGATTTAAAATGGGAACGCAAGGCTTAGGCATTCAAGTCTTCTTTTCCGGTGAACATGCACCCGGACACCTTCTTATATCTAAGAAGTCCAAAGAGACTCTAGCTACACCCTGGTCCCTTGCTGAATCAACTTTTCTTCACAGAGTGTTCTGCATATATGGAACTCCCTCATCCTTGGAACGTTCTATGTATGCTATAGGGCCGAAGCCTATTCTAAAGTCCTGCAGTGTAGAAGGAAAAACTGCGCTTTGGTTCCAGTAGGAATGCAAGCCTCCTTTCTCCTGTAGGTACGGGGTCATTGGGTACGAGTTCCTAGAGGTAGGCGAAGCAGATTGTGTATCTTAGTGAAGCTCCACAGAGGGCAATGAGGCAGACTTCCATGGCATGTAGGACGTGAGAGAACAGAATCCCAGGAGCTGTTGAAGACCTGAGTCCACCTAGCTTCCTAAGGAAGGGTGCAGCGAGTTGCCCTACACTCTGATTACATAGAGTGACTGGGAAAGGCGTCTAGGTCTGGATGTTTCTTAGAAGAGCAAAGAAGACTGCTGGTACTCACTGTATTTCTACGAAAAAGGGTGCCTACACGAGGGTGCCTTGTGTCTGGTAAGTGAAGAAACATTCAAGTAAAGCAGAACTTGGAATACGACATAATGGAAACTGCTAAGCGCTTCCGCTTCCGCAAGGCTTTTCAGGCCTTAGCTTGAGGCAAACACTCACGTCAAGTTTCCCTGTAGCTCTAGAGCAGGACAGCAGGAGCTCCCACCCATGCTATGGAAGCACCGTGTTTCCTTAGAGAAAACTCCTTTTCTTTCGAGAGGGCTGCCTACAGTGACCAGAAGCCAGGTAAAAACAGTGTTATTAAGGATTCTTCAGGGAAGCATGTTTAGAGATTTAACATGGGAAAGCAAGGCTTGTGCCATCAGGTCTCCTTCTCGGGTTAACATGCAGCCGAAACCCTTCTGATTCCTAACAAGTCAATAGAGACTCTAGCCACACCCTGGTCCCTTGCTGAATCAACTTTTCTTCACAGGGTTTTCTGCATGTATCGAACTCCCTCATTCTTGGAACGCTCTATGTAACCCTTCGGGCCTAAACCTAGTCTAAAGTCCTGCAGTGTAACAGGAAAAACTTTGCTTAGATTCCAGTAGGAATGCAAGCCTCCTTTCTCCTGTAGGTATGGGGTCCTTGGGTAAGAGTTCCTAGAAGAAGGCGAAGCAGATTGTGTTTCTTAGTGTAGCTCCAATGAGAGCAATGAGGCAGACTTCCATGGCATGTATGTCGTGAGAGAACAGAATCCCTGGAGCTGTTGAAGAGCTGAGTCCACCTAGCTTTCTAAGGAAGGGTGCAGCGAGTTGCCTTAAACTCTGAATACCTAGTGTGACTGGGAAAGGCTTCTAGGTCGGGATGTTTCTTAGAAGGGTAAAGGAGACTGCTGGTACTCACTGTAGTTGTACGAAAAAGGGTGCCTACACTAGGGTGCCTAGTGTCTGGTAGAGTGAAGAAACGTTCAAGTAAAGCAGAACTTCCAATACGACATAATGGAAAATGCTAAGCGCTTTCGCTTCAGCAGGGCTTTTCAGGCCTTAGCTTGAGGCAAGGACTCACGTCAAGTTACCCTGTAGCTCTAGAGCATGACAGGAGGAACTCCCACCCATGCTATGGAAGCACCGTGTTTCCTTAGAGAAACTCCTTTTCTTTCCAGAGGGCTGCCCACAGTGAATCGAGGCCAGTCAAAACAGTGTTATTTAGGTATCTCAGGCTGGCGTGGCTAGAGATTTAAAATGGGAACGCAAGGCTTAGGCATTCAAGTCTTCTTTTCCGGTGAACATGCACCCGGACACCTTCTTATATCTAAGAAGTCCAAAGAGACTCTAGCTACACCCTGATCCCTTGCTGAATCAACTTTTCTTCACAGAGTGTTCTGCATATATGGAACTCCCTCATCCTTGGAACGTTCTATGTATGCTATAGGGCCGAAGCCTATTCTAAAGTCCTGCAGTGTAGAAGGAAAAACTGCGCTTTGGTTCCAGTAGGAATGCAAGCCTCCTTTCCCCTGTAGGTACGGGGTCATTGGGTACGAGTTCCTAGAGGTAGGCGAAGCAGATTGTGTATCTTAGTGAAGCTCCACAGAGGGCAATGAGGCAGACTTCCATGGCATGTAGGACGTGAGAGAACAGAATCCCAGGAGCTGTTGAAGAGCTGAGTCCACCTAGCTTCCTAAGGAAGGGTGCAGCGAGTTGCCCTACACTCTGATTACATAGAGTGACTGGGAAAGGCGTCTAGGTCTGGATGTTTCTTAGAAGAGCAAAGAAGACTGCTGGTACTCACTGTATTTCTACGAAAAAGGGTGCCTACACGAGGGTGCCTTGTGTCTGGTAAGTGAAGAAACATTCAAGTAAAGCAGAACTTGGAATACGACATAATGGAAACTGCTAAGCGCTTCCGCTTCCGCAAGGCTTTTCAGGCCTTAGCTTGAGGCAAACACTCACGTCAAGTTTCCCTGTAGCTCTAGAGCAGGACAGCAGGAGCTTCCACCCATGCTATGGAAGCACCGTGTTTCCTTAGAGAAAACTCCTTTTCTTTCGAGAGGGCTGCCTACAGTGACCAGAAGCCAGGTAAAAACAGTGTTATTTAGGATTCTTCAGGGAAGCATGTTTAGAGATTTAACATGGGAAAGCAAGGCTTGTGCCATCAGGTCTCCTTCTCGGGTTAACATGCAGCCGAAACCCTTCTGATTCCTAACAAGTCAATAGAGACTCTAGCCACACCCTGGTCCCTTGCTGAATCAACTTTTCTTCACAGGGTTTTCTGCATGTATCGAACTCCCTCATTCTTGGAACGCTCTATGTAACCCTTCGGGCCTAAACCTAGTCTAAAGTCCTGCAGTGAAACAGGAAAAACTTTGCTTAGATTCCAGTAGGAATGCAAGCCTCCTTTCTCCTGTAGGTATGGGGTCCTTGGGTAAGAGTTCCTAGAAGAAGGCGAAGCAGATTGTGTTTCTTAGTGTAGCTCCAATGAGAGCAATGAGGCAGACTTCCATGGCATGTATGTCGTGAGAGAACAGAATCCCTGGAGCTGTTGAAGAGCTGAGTCCACCTAGCTTTCTAAGGAAGGGTGCAGCGAGTTGCCTTAAACTCTGAATACCTAGTGTGACTGGGAAAGGCTTCTAGGTCGGGATGTTTCTTAGAAGGGTAAAGGAGACTGCTGGTACTCACTGTAGTTGTACGAAAAAGGGTGCCTACACTAGGGTGCCTAGTGTCTGGTAGAGTGAAGAAACGTTCAAGTAAAGCAGAACTTCCAATACGACATAATGGAAAATGCTAAGCGCTTTCGCTTCAGCAGGGCTTTTCAGGCCTTAGCTTGAGGCAAGGACTCACGTCAAGTTACCCTGTAGCTCTAGAGCATGACAGGAGGAACTCCCACCCATGCTATGGAAGCACCGTGTTTCCTTAGAGAAACTCCTTTTCTTTCCAGAGGGCTGCCCACAGTGAATCGAGGCCAGTCAAAACAGTGTTATTTAGGTATCTCAGGCTGGCGTGGCTAGAGATTTAAAATGGGAACGCAAGGCTTAGGCATTCAAGTCTTCTTTTCCGGTGAACATGCACCCGGACACCTTCTTATATCTAAGAAGTCCAAAGAGACTCTAGCTACACCCTGGTCCCTTGCTGAATCAACTTTTCTTCACAGAGTGTTCTGCATATATGGAACTCCCTCATCCTTGGAACGTTCTATGTATGCTATAGGGCCGAAGCCTATTCTAAAGTCCTGCAGTGTAGAAGGAAAAACTGCGCTTTGGTTCCAGTAGGAATGCAAGCCTCCTTTCTCCTGTAGGTACGGGGTCATTGGGTACGAGTTCCTAGAGGTAGGCGAAGCAGATTGTGTATCTTAGTGAAGCTCCACAGAGGGCAATGAGGCAGACTTCCATGGCATGTAGGACGTGAGAGAACAGAATCCCAGGAGCTGTTGAAGAGCTGAGTCCACCTAGCTTCCTAAGGAAGGGTGCAGCGAGTTGCCCTACACTCGGATTACATAGAGTGACTGGGAAAGGCGTCTAGGTCTGGATGTTTCTTAGAAGAGCAAAGAAGACTGCTGGTACTCACTGTATTTCTATGAAAAAGGGTGCCTACACGAGGGTGCCTTGTGTCTGGTAAGTGAAGAAACATTCAAGTAAAGCAGAACTTGGAATACGACATAATGGAAACTGCTAAGCGCTTCCGCTTCCGCAAGGCTTTTCAGGCCTTAGCTTGAGGCAAACACTCACGTCAAGTTTCCCTGTAGCTCTAGAGCAGGACAGCAGGAGCTCCCACCCATGCTATGGAAGCACCGTGTTTCCTTAGAGAAAACTCCTTTTCTTTCGAGAGGGCTGCCTACAGTGACCAGAAGCCAGGTAAAAACAGTGTTATTTAGGATTCTTCAGGGAAGCATGTTTAGAGATTTAACATGGGAAAGCAAGGCTTGTGCCATCAGGTCTCCTTCTCGGGTTAACATGCAGCCGAAACCCTTCTGATTCCTAACAAGTCAATAGAGACTCTAGCCACACCCTGGTCCCTTGCTGAATCAACTTTTCTTCACAGGGTTTTCTGCATGTATCGAACTCCCTCATTCTTGGAACGCTCTATGTAACCCTTCGGGCCTAAACCTAGTCTAAAGTCCTGCAGTGAAACAGGAAAAACTTTGCTTAGATTCCAGTAGGAATGCAAGCCTCCTTTCTCCTATAGGTATGGGGTCCTTGGGTAAGAGTTCCTAGAAGAAGGCGAAGCAGATTGTGTTTCTTAGTGTAGCTCCAATGAGAGCAATGAGGCAGACTTCCATGGCATGTATGTCGTGAGAGAACAGAATCCCTGGAGCTGTTGAAGAGCTGAGTCCACCTAGCTTTCTAAGGAAGGGTGCAGCGAGTTGCCTTAAACTCTGAATACCTAGTGTGACTGGGAAAGGCTTCTAGGTCGGGATGTTTCTTAGAAGGGTAAAGGAGACTGCTGGTACTCACTGTAGTTGTACGAAAAAGGGTGCCTACACTAGGGTGCCTAGTGTCTGGTAGAGTGAAGAAACGTTCAAGTAAAGCAGAACTTCCAATACGACATAATGGAAAATGCTAAGCGCTTTCGCTTCAGCAGGGCTTTTCAGGCCTTAGCTTGAGGCAAGGACTCACGTCAAGTTACCCTGTAGCTCTAGAGCATGACAGGAGGAACTCCCACCCATGCTATGGAAGCACCGTGTTTCCTTAGAGAAACTCCTTTTCTTTCCAGAGGGCTGCCCACAGTGAATCGAGGCCAGTCAAAACAGTGTTATTTAGGTATCTCAGGCTGGCGTGGCTAGAGATTTAAAATGGGAACGCAAGGCTTAGGCATTCAAGTCTTCTTTTCCGGTGAACATGCACCCGGACACCTTCTTATATCTAAGAAGTCCAAAGAGACTCTAGCTACACCCTGGTCCCTTGCTGAATCAACTTTTCTTCACAGAGTGTTCTGCATATATGGAACTCCCTCATCCTTGGAACGTTCTATGTATGCTATAGGGCCGAAGCCTATTCTAAAGTCCTGCAGTGTAGAAGGAAAAACTGCGCTTTGGTTCCAGTAGGAATGCAAGCCTCCTTTCTCCAGTAGGTACGGGGTCATTGGGTACGAGTTCCTAGAGGTAGGCGAAGCAGATTGTGTATCTTAGTGAAGCTCCACAGAGGGCAATGAGGCAGACTTCCATGGCATGTAGGACGTGAGAGAACAGAATCCCTGGAGCTGTTGAAGAGCTGAGTCCACCTAGCTTCCTAAGGAAGGGTGCAGCGAGTTGCCCTACACTCTGATTACATAGAGTGACTGGGAAAGGCGTCTAGGTCTGGATGTTTCTTAGAAGAGCAAAGAAGACTGCTGGTACTCACTGTATTTCTACGAAAAAGGGTGCCTACACGAGGGTGCCTTGTGTCTGGTAAGTGAAGAAACATTCAAGTAAAGCAGAACTTGGAATACGACATAATGGAAACTGCTAAGCGCTTCCGCTTCCGCAAGGCTTTTCAGGCCTTAGCTTGAGGCAAACACTCACGTCAAGTTTCCCTGTAGCTCTAGAGCAGGACAGCAGGAGCTCCCACCCATGCTATGGAAGCACCGTGTTTCCTTAGAGAAAACTCCTTTTCTTTCGAGAGGGCTGCCTACAGTGACCAGAAGCCAGGTAAAAACAGTGTTATTTAGGATTCTTCAGGGAAGCATGTTTAGAGATTTAACATGGGAAAGCAAGGCTTGTGCCATCAGGTCTCCTTCTCGGGTTAACATGCAGCCGAAACCCTTCTGATTCCTAACAAGTCAATAGAGACTCTAGCCACACCCTGGTCCCTTGCTGAATCAACTTTTCTTCACAGGGTTTTCTGCATGTATCGAACTCCCTCATTCTTGGAACGCTCTATGTAACCCTTCGGGCCTAAACCTAGTCTAAAGTCCTGCAGTGAAACAGGAAAAACTTTGCTTAGATTCCAGTAGGAATGCAAGCCTCCTTTCTCCTATAGGTATGGGGTCCTTGGGTAAGAGTTCCTAGAAGAAGGCGAAGCAGATTGTGTTTCTTAGTGTAGCTCCAATGAGAGCAATGAGGCAGACTTCCATGGCATGTATGTCGTGAGAGAACAGAATCCCTGGAGCTGTTGAAGAGCTGAGTCCACCTAGCTTTCTAAGGAAGGGTGCAGCGAGTTGCCTTAAACTCTGAATACCTAGTGTGACTGGGAAAGGCTTCTAGGTCGGGATGTTTCTTAGAAGGGTAAAGGAGACTGCTGGTACTCACTGTAGTTGTACGAAAAAGGGTGCCTACACTAGGGTGCCTAGTGTCTGGTAGAGTGAAGAAACGTTCAAGTAAAGCAGAACTTCCAATACGACATAATGGAAAATGCTAAGCGCTTTCGCTTCAGCAGGGCTTTTCAGGCCTTAGCTTGAGGCAAGGACTCACGTCAAGTTACCCTCTAGCTCTAGAGCATGACAGGAGGAACTCCCACCCATGCTATGGAAGCACCGTGTTTCCTTAGAGAAACTCCTTTTCTTTCCAGAGGGCTGCCCACAGTGAATCGAGGCCAGTCAAAACAGTGTTATTTAGGTATCTCAGGCTGGCGTGGCTAGAGATTTAAAATGGGAACGCAAGGCTTAGGCATTCAAGTCTTCTTTTCCGGTGAACATGCACCCGGACACCTTCTTATATCTAAGAAGTCCAAAGAGACTCTAGCTACACCCTGGTCCCTTGCTGAATCAACTTTTCTTCACAGAGTGTTCTGCATATATGGAACTCCCTCATCCTTGGAACGTTCTATGTATGCTATAGGGCCGAAGCCTATTCTAAAGTCCTGCAGTGTAGAAGGAAAAACTGCGCTTTGGTTCCAGTAGGAATGCAAGCCTCCTTTCTCCTGTAGGTACGGGGTCATTGGGTATGAGTTCCTAGAGGTAGGCGAAGCAGATTGTGTATCTTAGTGAAGCTCCACAGAGGGCAATGAGGCAGACTTCCATGGCATGTAGGACGTGAGAGAACAGAATCCCTGGAGCTGTTGAAGAGCTGAGTCCACCTAGCTTCCTAAGGAAGGGTGCAGCGAGTTGCCCTACACTCTGATTACATAGAGTGACTGGGAAAGGCGTCTAGGTCTGGATGTTTCTTAGAAGAGCAAAGAAGACTGCTGGTACTCACTGTATTTCTACGAAAAAGGGTGCCTACACGAGGGTGCCTTGTGTCTGGTAAGTGAAGAAACATTCAAGTAAAGCAGAACTTGGAATACGACATAATGGAAACTGCTAAGCGCTTCCGCTTCCGCAAGGCTTTTCAGGCCTTAGCTTGAGGCAAACACTCACGTCAAGTTTCCCTGTAGCTCTAGAGCAGGACAGCAGGAGCTCCCACCCATGCTATGGAAGCACCGTGTTTCCTTAGAGAAAACTCCTTTTCTTTCGAGAGGGCTGCCTACAGTGACCAGAAGCCAGGTAAAAACAGTGTTATTTAGGATTCTTCAGGGAAGCATGTTTAGAGATTTAACATGGGAAAGCAAGGCTTGTGCCATCAGGTCTCCTTCTCGGGTTAACATGCAGCCGAAACCCTTCTGATTCCTAACAAGTCAATAGAGACTCTAGCCACACCCTGGTCCCTTGCTGAATCAACTTTTCTTCACAGGGTTTTCTGCATGTATCGAACTCCCTCATTCTTGGAACGCTCTATGTAACCCTTCGGGCCTAAACCTAGTCTAAAGTCCTGCAGTGTAACAGGAAAAACTTTGCTTAGATTCCAGTAGGAATGCAAGCCTCCTTTCTCCTGTAGGTATGGGGTCCTTGGGTAAGAGTTCCTAGAAGAAGGCGAAGCAGATTGTGTTTCTTAGTGTAGCTCCAATGAGAGCAATGAGGCAGACTTCCATGGCATGTATGTCGTGAGAGAACAGAATCCCTGGAGCTGTTGAAGAGCTGAGTCCACCTAGCTTTCTAAGGAAGGGTGCAGCGAGTTGCCTTAAACTCTGAATACCTAGTGTGACTGGGAAAGGCTTCTAGGTCGGGATGTTTCTTAGAAGGGTAAAGGAGACTGCTGGTACTCACTGTAGTTGTACGAAAAAGGGTGCCTACACTAGGGTGCCTAGTGTCTGGTAGAGTGAAGAAACGTTCAAGTAAAGCAGAACTTCCAATACGACATAATGGAAAATGCTAAGCGCTTTCGCTTCAGCAGGGCTTTTCAGGCCTTAGCTTGAGGCAAGGACTCACGTCAAGTTACCCTGTAGCTCTAGAGCATGACAGGAGGAACTCCCACCCATGCTATGGAAGCACCGTGTTTCCTTAGAGAAACTCCTTTTCTTTCCAGAGGGCTGCCCACAGTGAATCGAGGCCAGTCAAAACAGTGTTATTTAGGTATCTCAGGCTGGCGTGGCTAGAGATTTAAAATGGGAACGCAAGGCTTAGGCATTCAAGTCTTCTTTTCCGGTGAACATGCACCCGGACACCTTCTTATATCTAAGAAGTCCAAAGAGACTCTAGCTACACCCTGGTCCCTTGCTGAATCAACTTTTCTTCACAGAGTGTTCTACATATATGGAACTCCCTCATCCTTGGAACGTTCTATGTATGCTATAGGGCCGAAGCCTATTCTAAAGTCCTGCAGTGTAGAAGGAAAAACTGCGCTTTGGTTCCAGTAGGAATGCAAGCCTCCTTTCTCCTGTAGGTACGGGGTCATTGGGTACGAGTTCCTAGAGGTAGGCGAAGCAGATTGTGTATCTTAGTGAAGCTCCACAGAGGGCAATGAGGCAGACTTCCATGGCATGTAGGACGTGAGAGAACAGAATCCCTGGAGCTGTTGAAGAGCTGAGTCCACCTAGCTTCCTAAGGAAGGGTGCAGCGAGTTGCCCTACACTCTGATTACATAGAGTGACTGGGAAAGGCGTCTAGGTCTGGATGTTTCTTAGAAGAGCAAAGAAGACTGCTGGTACTCACTGTATTTCTACGAAAAAGGGTGCCTACACGAGGGTGCCTTGTGTCTGGTAAGTGAAGAAACATTCAAGTAAAGCAGAACTTGGAATACGACATAATGGAAACTGCTAAGCGCTTCCGCTTCCGCAAGGCTTTTCAGGCCTTAGCTTGAGGCAAACACTCACGTCAAGTTTCCCTGTAGCTCTAGAGCAGGACAGCAGGAGCTCCCACCCATGCTATGGAAGCACCGTGTTTCCTTAGAGAAAACTCCTTTTCTTTCGAGAGGGCTGCCTACAGTGACCAGAAGCCAGGTAAAAACAGTGTTATTTAGGATTCTTCAGGGAAGCATGTTTAGAGATTTAACATGGGAAAGCAAGGCTTGTGCCATCAGGTCTCCTTCTCGGGTTAACATGCAGCCGAAACCCTTCTGATTCCTAACAAGTCAATAGAGACTCTAGCCACACCCTGGTCCCTTGCTGAATCAACTTTTCTTCACAGGGTTTTCTGCATGTATCGAACTCCCTCATTCTTGGAACGCTCTATGTAACCCTTCGGGCCTAAACCTAGTCTAAAGTCCTGCAGTGAAACAGGAAAAACTTTGCTTAGATTCCAGTAGGAATGCAAGCCTCCTTTCTCCTATAGGTATGGGGTCCTTGGGTAAGAGTTCCTAGAAGAAGGCGAAGCAGATTGTGTTTCTTAGTGTAGCTCCAATGAGAGCAATGAGGCAGACTTCCATGGC
Source organism: Balaenoptera physalus (assembly GCF_965194825.1). Lineage (NCBI taxonomy): Eukaryota > Metazoa > Chordata > Mammalia > Artiodactyla > Balaenopteridae > Balaenoptera > Balaenoptera physalus. The sequence continues at coordinate 4,681,701 of NC_138902.1, read as the reverse complement.
ATGTATGTCGTGAGAGAACAGAATCCCTGGAGCTGTTGAAGAGCTGAGTCCACCTAGCTTTCTAAGGAAGGGTGCAGCGAGTTGCCTTAAACTCTGAATACCTAGTGTGACTGGGAAAGGCTTCTAGGTCGGGATGTTTCTTAGAAGGGTAAAGGAGACTGCTGGTACTCACTGTAGTTGTACGAAAAAGGGTGCCTACACTAGGGTGCCTAGTGTCTGGTAGAGTGAAGAAACGTTCAAGTAAAGCAGAACTTCCAATACGACATAATGGAAAATGCTAAGCGCTTTCGCTTCAGCAGGGCTTTTCAGGCCTTAGCTTGAGGCAAGGACTCACGTCAAGTTACCCTGTAGCTCTAGAGCATGACAGGAGGAACTCCCACCCATGCTATGGAAGCACCGTGTTTCCTTAGAGAAACTCCTTTTCTTTCCAGAGGGCTGCCCACAGTGAATCGAGGCCAGTCAAAACAGTGTTATTTAGGTATCTCAGGCTGGCGTGGCTAGAGATTTAAAATGGGAACGCAAGGCTTAGGCATTCAAGTCTTCTTTTCCGGTGAACATGCACCCGGACACCTTCTTATATCTAAGAAGTCCAAAGAGACTCTAGCTACACCCTGGTCCCTTGCTGAATCAACTTTTCTTCACAGAGTGTTCTGCATATATGGAACTCCCTCATCCTTGGAACGTTCTATGTATGCTATAGGGCCGAAGCCTATTCTAAAGTCCTGCAGTGTAGAAGGAAAAACTGCGCTTTGGTTCCAGTAGGAATGCAAGCCTCCTTTCCCCTGTAGGTACGGGGTCATTGGGTACGAGTTCCTAGAGGTAGGCGAAGCAGATTGTGTATCTTAGTGAAGCTCCACAGAGGGCAATGAGGCAGACTTCCATGGCATGTAGGACGTGAGAGAACAGAATCCCTGGAGCTGTTGAAGAGCTGAGTCCACCTAGCTTCCTAAGGAAGGGTGCAGCGAGTTGCCCTACACTCGGATTACATAGAGTGACTGGGAAAGGCGTCTAGGTCTGGATGTTTCTTAGAAGAGCAAAGAAGACTGCTGGTACTCACTGTATTTCTACGAAAAAGGGTGCCTACACGAGGGTGCCTTGTGTCTGGTAAGTGAAGAAACATTCAAGTAAAGCAGAACTTGGAATACGACATAATGGAAACTGCTAAGCGCTTCCGCTTCCGCAAGGCTTTTCAGGCCTTAGCTTGAGGCAAACACTCACGTCAAGTTTCCCTGTAGCTCTAGAGCAGGACAGCAGGAGCTCCCACCCATGCTATGGAAGCACCGTGTTTCCTTAGAGAAAACTCCTTTTCTTTCGAGAGGGCTGCCTACAGTGACCAGAAGCCAGGTAAAAACAGTGTTATTTAGGATTCTTCAGGGAAGCATGTTTAGAGATTTAACATGGGAAAGCAAGGCTTGTGCCATCAGGTCTCCTTCTCGGGTTAACATGCAGCCGAAACCCTTCTGATTCCTAACAAGTCAATAGAGACTCTAGCCACACCCTGGTCCCTTGCTGAATCAACTTTTCTTCACAGGGTTTTCTGCATGTATCGAACTCCCTCATTCTTGGAACGCTCTATGTAACCCTTCGGGCCTAAACCTAGTCTAAAGTCCTGCAGTGTAACAGGAAAAACTTTGCTTAGATTCCAGTAGGAATGCAAGCCTCCTTTCTCCTGTAGGTATGGGGTCCTTGGGTAAGAGTTCCTAGAAGAAGGCGAAGCAGATTGTGTTTCTTAGTGTAGCTCCAATGAGAGCAATGAGGCAGACTTCCATGGCATGTATGTCGTGAGAGAACAGAATCCCTGGAGCTGTTGAAGAGCTGAGTCCACCTAGCTTTCTAAGGAAGGGTGCAGCGAGTTGCCTTAAACTCTGAATACCTAGTGTGACTGGGAAAGGCTTCTAGGTCGGGATGTTTCTTAGAAGGGTAAAGGAGACTGCTGGTACTCACTGTAGTTGTACGAAAAAGGGTGCCTACACTAGGGTGCCTAGTGTCTGGTAGAGTGAAGAAACGTTCAAGTAAAGCAGAACTTCCAATACGACATAATGGAAAATGCTAAGCGCTTTCGCTTCAGCAGGGCTTTTCAGGCCTTAGCTTGAGGCAAGGACTCACGTCAAGTTACCCTGTAGCTCTAGAGCATGACAGGAGGAACTCCCACCCATGCTATGGAAGCACCGTGTTTCCTTAGAGAAACTCCTTTTCTTTCCAGAGGGCTGCCCACAGTGAATCGAGGCCAGTCAAAACAGTGTTATTTAGGTATCTCAGGCTGGCGTGGCTAGAGATTTAAAATGGGAACGCAAGGCTTAGGCATTCAAGTCTTCTTTTCCGGTGAACATGCACCCGGACACCTTCTTATATCTAAGAAGTCCAAAGAGACTCTAGCTACACCCTGGTCCCTTGCTGAATCAACTTTTCTTCACAGAGTGTTCTGCATATATGGAACTCCCTCATCCTTGGAACGTTCTATGTATGCTATAGGGCCGAAGCCTATTCTAAAGTCCTGCAGTGTAGAAGGAAAAACTGCGCTTTGGTTCCAGTAGGAATGCAAGCCTCCTTTCTCCTGTAGGTACGGGGTCATTGGGTACGAGTTCCTAGAGGTAGGCGAAGCAGATTGTGTATCTTAGTGAAGCTCCACAGAGGGCAATGAGGCAGACTTCCATGGCATGTAGGACGTGAGAGAACAGAATCCCTGGAGCTGTTGAAGAGCTGAGTCCACCTAGCTTCCTAAGGAAGGGTGCAGCGAGTTGCCCTACACTCTGATTACATAGAGTGACTGGGAAAGGCGTCTAGGTCTGGATGTTTCTTAGAAGAGCAAAGAAGACTGCTGGTACTCACTGTATTTCTACGAAAAAGGGTGCCTACACGAGGGTGCCTTGTGTCTGGTAAGTGAAGAAACATTCAAGTAAAGCAGAACTTGGAATACGACATAATGGAAACTGCTAAGCGCTTCCGCTTCCGCAAGGCTTTTCAGGCCTTAGCTTGAGGCAAACACTCACGTCAAGTTTCCCTGTAGCTCTAGAGCAGGACAGCAGGAGCTCCCACCCATGCTATGGAAGCACCGTGTTTCCTTAGAGAAAACTCCTTTTCTTTCGAGAGGGCTGCCTACAGTGACCAGAAGCCAGGTAAAAACAGTGTTATTTAGGATTCTTCAGGGAAGCATGTTTAGAGATTTAACATGGGAAAGCAAGGCTTGTGCCATCAGGTCTCCTTCTCGGGTTAACATGCAGCTGAAACCCTTCTGATTCCTAACAAGTCAATAGAGACTCTAGCCACACCCTGGTCCCTTGCTGAATCAACTTTTCTTCACAGGGTTTTCTGCATGTATCGAACTCCCTCATTCTTGGAACGCTCTATGTAACCCTTCGGGCCTAAACCTAGTCTAAAGTCCTGCAGTGAAACAGGAAAAACTTTGCTTAGATTCCAGTAGGAATGCAAGCCTCCTTTCTCCTATAGGTATGGGGTCCTTGGGTAAGAGTTCCTAGAAGAAGGCGAAGCAGATTGTGTTTCTTAGTGTAGCTCCAATGAGAGCAATGAGGCAGACTTCCATGGCATGTATGTCGTGAGAGAACAGAATCCCTGGAGCTGTTGAAGAGCTGAGTCCACCTAGCTTTCTAAGGAAGGGTGCAGCGAGTTGCCTTAAACTCTGAATACCTAGTGTGACTGGGAAAGGCTTCTAGGTCGGGATGTTTCTTAGAAGGGTAAAGGAGACTGCTGGTACTCACTGTAGTTGTACGAAAAAGGGTGCCTACACTAGGGTGCCTAGTGTCTGGTAGAGTGAAGAAACGTTCAAGTAAAGCAGAACTTCCAATACGACATAATGGAAAATGCTAAGCGCTTTCGCTTCAGCAGGGCTTTTCAGGCCTTAGCTTGAGGCAAGGACTCACGTCAAGTTACCCTGTAGCTCTAGAGCATGACAGGAGGAACTCCCACCCATGCTATGGAAGCACCGTGTTTCCTTAGAGAAACTCCTTTTCTTTCCAGAGGGCTGCCCACAGTGAATCGAGGCCAGTCAAAACAGTGTTATTTAGGTATCTCAGGCTGGCGTGGCTAGAGATTTAAAATGGGAACGCAAGGCTTAGGCATTCAAGTCTTCTTTTCCGGTGAACATGCACCCGGACACCTTCTTATATCTAAGAAGTCCAAAGAGACTCTAGCTACACCCTGGTCCCTTGCTGAATCAACTTTTCTTCACAGAGTGTTCTGCATATATGGAACTCCCTCATCCTTGGAACGTTCTATGTATGCTATAGGGCCGAAGCCTATTCTAAAGTCCTGCAGTGTAGAAGGAAAAACTGCGCTTTGGTTCCAGTAGGAATGCAAGCCTCCTTTCCCCTGTAGGTACGGGGTCATTGGGTACGAGTTCCTAGAGGTAGGCGAAGCAGATTGTGTATCTTAGTGAAGCTCCACAGAGGGCAATGAGGCAGACTTCCATGGCATGTAGGACGTGAGAGAACAGAATCCCTGGAGCTGTTGAAGAGCTGAGTCCACCTAGCTTCCTAAGGAAGGGTGCAGCGAGTTGCCCTACACTCGGATTACATAGAGTGACTGGGAAAGGCGTCTAGGTCTGGATGTTTCTTAGAAGAGCAAAGAAGACTGCTGGTACTCACTGTATTTCTACGAAAAAGGGTGCCTACACGAGGGTGCCTTGTGTCTGGTAAGTGAAGAAACATTCAAGTAAAGCAGAACTTGGAATACGACATAATGGAAACTGCTAAGCGCTTCCGCTTCCGCAAGGCTTTTCAGGCCTTAGCTTGAGGCAAACACTCACGTCAAGTTTCCCTGTAGCTCTAGAGCAGGACAGCAGGAGCTCCCACCCATGCTATGGAAGCACCGTGTTTCCTTAGAGAAAACTCCTTTTCTTTCGAGAGGGCTGCCTACAGTGACCAGAAGCCAGGTAAAAACAGTGTTATTTAGGATTCTTCAGGGAAGCATGTTTAGAGATTTAACATGGGAAAGCAAGGCTTGTGCCATCAGGTCTCCTTCTCGGGTTAACATGCAGCCGAAACCCTTCTGATTCCTAACAAGTCAATAGAGACTCTAGCCACACCCTGGTCCCTTGCTGAATCAACTTTTCTTCACAGGGTTTTCTGCATGTATCGAACTCCCTCATTCTTGGAACGCTCTATGTAACCCTTCGGGCCTAAACCTAGTCTAAAGTCCTGCAGTGTAACAGGAAAAACTTTGCTTAGATTCCAGTAGGAATGCAAGCCTCCTTTCTCCTGTAGGTATGGGGTCCTTGGGTAAGAGTTCCTAGAAGAAGGCGAAGCAGATTGTGTTTCTTAGTGTAGCTCCAATGAGAGCAATGAGGCAGACTTCCATGGCATGTATGTCGTGAGAGAACAGAATCCCTGGAGCTGTTGAAGAGCTGAGTCCACCTAGCTTTCTAAGGAAGGGTGCAGCGAGTTGCCTTAAACTCTGAATACCTAGTGTGACTGGGAAAGGCTTCTAGGTCGGGATGTTTCTTAGAAGGGTAAAGGAGACTGCTGGTACTCACTGTAGTTGTACGAAAAAGGGTGCCTACACTAGGGTGCCTAGTGTCTGGTAGAGTGAAGAAACGTTCAAGTAAAGCAGAACTTCCAATACGACATAATGGAAAATGCTAAGCGCTTTCGCTTCAGCAGGGCTTTTCAGGCCTTAGCTTGAGGCAAGGACTCACGTCAAGTTACCCTCTAGCTCTAGAGCATGACAGGAGGAACTCCCACCCATGCTATGGAAGCACCGTGTTTCCTTAGAGAAACTCCTTTTCTTTCCAGAGGGCTGCCCACAGTGAATCGAGGCCAGTCAAAACAGTGTTATTTAGGTATCTCAGGCTGGCGTGGCTAGAGATTTAAAATGGGAACGCAAGGCTTAGGCATTCAAGTCTTCTTTTCCGGTGAACATGCACCCGGACACCTTCTTATATCTAAGAAGTCCAAAGAGACTCTAGCTACAGCCTGGTCCCTTGCTGAATCAACTTTTCTTCACAGAGTGTTCTGCATATATGGAACTCCCTCATCCTTGGAACGTTCTATGTATGCTATAGGGCCGAAGCCTATTCTAAAGTCCTGCAGTGTAGAAGGAAAAACTGCGCTTTGGTTCCAGTAGGAATGCAAGCCTCCTTTCTCCTGTAGGTACGGGGTCATTGGGTACGAGTTCCTAGAGGTAGGCGAAGCAGATTGTGTATCTTAGTGAAGCTCCACAGAGGGCAATGAGGCAGACTTCCATGGCATGTAGGACGTGAGAGAACAGAATCCCTGGAGCTGTTGAAGAGCTGAGTCCACCTAGCTTCCTAAGGAAGGGTGCAGCGAGTTGCCCTACACTCTGATTACATAGAGTGACTGGGAAAGGCGTCTAGGTCTGGATGTTTCTTAGAAGAGCAAAGAAGACTGCTGGTACTCACTGTATTTCTACGAAAAAGGGTGCCTACACGAGGGTGCCTTGTGTCTGGTAAGTGAAGAAACATTCAAGTAAAGCAGAACTTGGAATACGACATAATGGAAACTGCTAAGCGCTTCCGCTTCCGCAAGGCTTTTCAGGCCTTAGCTTGAGGCAAACACTCACGTCAAGTTTCCCTGTAGCTCTAGAGCAGGACAGCAGGAGCTCCCACCCATGCTATGGAAGCACCGTGTTTCCTTAGAGAAAACTCCTTTTCTTTCGAGAGGGCTGCCTACAGTGACCAGAAGCCAGGTAAAAACAGTGTTATTTAGGATTCTTCAGGGAAGCATGTTTAGAGATTTAACATGGGAAAGCAAGGCTTGTGCCATCAGGTCTCCTTCTCGGGTTAACATGCAGCCGAAACCCTTCTGATTCCTAACAAGTCAATAGAGACTCTAGCCACACCCTGGTCCCTTGCTGAATCAACTTTTCTTCACAGGGTTTTCTGCATGTATCGAACTCCCTCATTCTTGGAACGCTCTATGTAACCCTTCGGGCCTAAACCTAGTCTAAAGTCCTGCAGTGTAACAGGAAAAACTTTGCTTAGATTCCAGTAGGAATGCAAGCCTCCTTTCTCCTGTAGGTATGGGGTCCTTGGGTAAGAGTTCCTAGAAGAAGGCGAAGCAGATTGTGTTTCTTAGTGTAGCTCCAATGAGAGCAATGAGGCAGACTTCCATGGCATGTATGTCGTGAGAGAACAGAATCCCTGGAGCTGTTGAAGAGCTGAGTCCACCTAGCTTTCTAAGGAAGGGTGCAGCGAGTTGCCTTAAACTCTGAATACCTAGTGTGACTGGGAAAGGCTTCTAGGTCGGGATGTTTCTTAGAAGGGTAAAGGAGACTGCTGGTACTCACTGTAGTTGTACGAAAAAGGGTGCCTACACTAGGGTGCCTAGTGTCTGGTAGAGTGAAGAAACGTTCAAGTAAAGCAGAACTTCCAATACGACATAATGGAAAATGCTAAGCGCTTTCGCTTCAGCAGGGCTTTTCAGGCCTTAGCTTGAGGCAAGGACTCACGTCAAGTTACCCTGTAGCTCTAGAGCATGACAGGAGGAACTCCCACCCATGCTATGGAAGCACCGTGTTTCCTTAGAGAAACTCCTTTTCTTTCCAGAGGGCTGCCCACAGTGAATCGAGGCCAGTCAAAACAGTGTTATTTAGGTATCTCAGGCTGGCCTGGCTAGAGATTTAAAATGGGAACGCAAGGCTTAGGCATTCAAGTCTTCTTTTCCGGTGAACATGCACCCGGACACCTTCTTATATCTAAGAAGTCCAAAGAGACTCTAGCTACACCCTGGTCCCTTGCTGAATCAACTTTTCTTCACAGAGTGTTCTGCATATATGGAACTCCCTCATCCTTGGAACGTTCTATGTATGCTATAGGGCCGAAGCCTATTCTAAAGTCCTGCAGTGTAGAAGGAAAAACTGCGCTTTGGTTCCAGTAGGAATGCAAGCCTCCTTTCTCCTGTAGGTACGGGGTCATTGGGTACGAGTTCCTAGAGGTAGGCGAAGCAGATTGTGTATCTTAGTGAAGCTCCACAGAGGGCAATGAGGCAGACTTCCATGGCATGTAGGACGTGAGAGAACAGAATCCCTGGAGCTGTTGAAGAGCTGAGTCCACCTAGCTTCCTAAGGAAGGGTGCAGCGAGTTGCCCTACACTCGGATTACATAGAGTGACTGGGAAAGGCGTCTAGGTCTGGATGTTTCTTAGAAGAGCAAAGAAGACTGCTGGTACTCACTGTATTTCTACGAAAAAGGGTGCCTACACGAGGGTGCCTTGTGTCTGGTAAGTGAAGAAACATTCAAGTAAAGCAGAACTTGGAATACGACATAATGGAAACTGCTAAGCGCTTCCGCTTCCGCAAGGCTTTTCAGGCCTTAGCTTGAGGCAAACACTCACGTCAAGTTTCCCTGTAGCTCTAGAGCAGGACAGCAGGAGCTCCCACCCATGCTATGGAAGCACCGTGTTTCCTTAGAGAAAACTCCTTTTCTTTCGAGAGGGCTGCCTACAGTGACCAGAAGCCAGGTAAAAACAGTGTTATTTAGGATTCTTCAGGGAAGCATGTTTAGAGATTTAACATGGGAAAGCAAGGCTTGTGCCATCAGGTCTCCTTCTCGGGTTAACATGCAGCCGAAACCCTTCTGATTCCTAACAAGTCAATAGAGACTCTAGCCACACCCTGGTCCCTTGCTGAATCAACTTTTCTTCACAGGGTTTTCTGCATGTATCGAACTCCCTCATTCTTGGAACGCTCTATGTAACCCTTCGGGCCTAAACCTAGTCTAAAGTCCTGCAGTGTAACAGGAAAAACTTTGCTTAGATTCCAGTAGGAATGCAAGCCTCCTTTCTCCTGTAGGTATGGGGTCCTTGGGTAAGAGTTCCTAGAAGAAGGCGAAGCAGATTGTGTTTCTTAGTGTAGCTCCAATGAGAGCAATGAGGCAGACTTCCATGGCATGTATGTCGTGAGAGAACAGAATCCCTGGAGCTGTTGAAGAGCTGAGTCCACCTAGCTTTCTAAGGAAGGGTGCAGCGAGTTGCCTTAAACTCTGAATACCTAGTGTGACTGGGAAAGGCTTCTAGGTCGGGATGTTTCTTAGAAGGGTAAAGGAGACTGCTGGTACTCACTGTAGTTGTACGAAAAAGGGTGCCTACACTAGGGTGCCTAGTGTCTGGTAGAGTGAAGAAACGTTCAAGTAAAGCAGAACTTCCAATACGACATAATGGAAAATGCTAAGCGCTTTCGCTTCAGCAGGGCTTTTCAGGCCTTAGCTTGAGGCAAGGACTCACGTCAAGTTACCCTGTAGCTCTAGAGCATGACAGGAGGAACTCCCACCCATGCTATGGAAGCACCGTGTTTCCTTAGAGAAACTCCTTTTCTTTCCAGAGGGCTGCCCACAGTGAATCGAGGCCAGTCAAAACAGTGTTATTTAGGTATCTCAGGCTGGCGTGGCTAGAGATTTAAAATGGGAACGCAAGGCTTAGGCATTCAAGTCTTCTTTTCCGGTGAACATGCACCCGGACACCTTCTTATATCTAAGAAGTCCAAAGAGACTCTAGCTACAGCCTGGTCCCTTGCTGAATCAACTTTTCTTCACAGAGTGTTCTGCATATATGGAACTCCCTCATCCTTGGAACGTTCTATGTATGCTATAGGGCCGAAGCCTATTCTAAAGTCCTGCAGTGTAGAAGGAAAAACTGCGCTTTGGTTCCAGTAGGAATGCAAGCCTCCTTTCTCCTGTAGGTACGGGGTCATTGGGTACGAGTTCCTAGAGGTAGGCGAAGCAGATTGTGTATCTTAGTGAAGCTCCACAGAGGGCAATGAGGCAGACTTCCATGGCATGTAGGACGTGAGAGAACAGAATCCCTGGAGCTGTTGAAGAGCTGAGTCCACCTAGCTTCCTAAGGAAGGGTGCAGCGAGTTGCCCTACACTCGGATTACATAGAGTGACTGGGAAAGGCGTCTAGGTCTGGATGTTTCTTAGAAGAGCAAAGAAGACTGCTGGTACTCACTGTATTTCTACGAAAAAGGGTGCCTACACGAGGGTGCCTTGTGTCTGGTAAGTGAAGAAACATTCAAGTAAAGCAGAACTTGGAATACGACATAATGGAAACTGCTAAGCGCTTCCGCTTCCGCAAGGCTTTTCAGGCCTTAGCTTGAGGCAAACACTCACGTCAAGTTTCCCTGTAGCTCTAGAGCAGGACAGCAGGAGCTCCCACCCATGCTATGGAAGCACCGTGTTTCCTTAGAGAAAACTCCTTTTCTTTCGAGAGGGCTGCCTACAGTGACCAGAAGCCAGGTAAAAACAGTGTTATTTAGGATTCTTCAGGGAAGCATGTTTAGAGATTTAACATGGGAAAGCAAGGCTTGTGCCATCAGGTCTCCTTCTCGGGTTAACATGCAGCCGAAACCCTTCTGATTCCTAACAAGTCAATAGAGACTCTAGCCACACCCTGGTCCCTTGCTGAATCAACTTTTCTTCACAGGGTTTTCTGCATGTATCGAACTCCCTCATTCTTGGAACGCTCTATGTAACCCTTCGGGCCTAAACCTAGTCTAAAGTCCTGCAGTGTAACAGGAAAAACTTTGCTTAGATTCCAGTAGGAATGCAAGCCTCCTTTCTCCTGTAGGTATGGGGTCCTTGGGTAAGAGTTCCTAGAAGAAGGCGAAGCAGATTGTGTTTCTTAGTGTAGCTCCAATGAGAGCAATGAGGCAGACTTCCATGGCATGTATGTCGTGAGAGAACAGAATCCCTGGAGCTGTTGAAGAGCTGAGTCCACCTAGCTTTCTAAGGAAGGGTGCAGCGAGTTGCCTTAAACTCTGAATACCTAGTGTGACTGGGAAAGGCTTCTAGGTCGGGATGTTTCTTAGAAGGGTAAAGGAGACTGCTGGTACTCACTGTAGTTGTACGAAAAAGGGTGCCTACACTAGGGTGCCTAGTGTCTGGTAGAGTGAAGAAACGTTCAAGTAAAGCAGAACTTCCAATACGACATAATGGAAAATGCTAAGCGCTTTCGCTTCAGCAGGGCTTTTCAGGCCTTAGCTTGAGGCAAGGACTCACGTCAAGTTACCCTCTAGCTCTAGAGCATGACAGGAGGAACTCCCACCCATGCTATGGAAGCACCGTGTTTCCTTAGAGAAACTCCTTTTCTTTCCAGAGGGCTGCCCACAGTGAATCGAGGCCAGTCAAAACAGTGTTATTTAGGTATCTCAGGCTGGCGTGGCTAGAGATTTAAAATGGGAACGCAAGGCTTAGGCATTCAAGTCTTCTTTTCCGGTGAACATGCACCCGGACACCTTCTTATATCTAAGAAGTCCAAAGAGACTCTAGCTACACCCTGGTCCCTTGCTGAATCAACTTTTCTTCACAGAGTGTTCTGCATATATGGAACTCCCTCATCCTTGGAACGTTCTATGTATGCTATAGGGCCGAAGCCTATTCTAAAGTCCTGCAGTGTAGAAGGAAAAACTGCGCTTTGGTTCCAGTAGGAATGCAAGCCTCCTTTCTCCTGTAGGTACGGGGTCATTGGGTATGAGTTCCTAGAGGTAGGCGAAGCAGATTGTGTATCTTAGTGAAGCTCCACAGAGGGCAATGAGGCAGACTTCCATGGCATGTAGGACGTGAGAGAACAGAATCCCTGGAGCTGTTGAAGAGCTGAGTCCACCTAGCTTCCTAAGGAAGGGTGCAGCGAGTTGCCCTACACTCTGATTACATAGAGTGACTGGGAAAGGCGTCTAGGTCTGGATGTTTCTTAGAAGAGCAAAGAAGACTGCTGGTACTCACTGTATTTCTACGAAAAAGGGTGCCTACACGAGGGTGCCTTGTGTCTGGTAAGTGAAGAAACATTCAAGTAAAGCAGAACTTGGAATACGACATAATGGAAACTGCTAAGCGCTTCCGCTTCCGCAAGGCTTTTCAGGCCTTAGCTTGAGGCAAACACTCACGTCAAGTTTCCCTGTAGCTCTAGAGCAGGACAGCAGGAGCTCCCACCCATGCTATGGAAGCACCGTGTTTCCTTAGAGAAAACTCCTTTTCTTTCGAGAGGGCTGCCTACAGTGACCAGAAGCCAGGTAAAAACAGTGTTATTTAGGATTCTTCAGGGAAGCATGTTTAGAGATTTAACATGGGAAAGCAAGGCTTGTGCCATCAGGTCTCCTTCTCGGGTTAACATGCAGCCGAAACCCTTCTGATTCCTAACAAGTCAATAGAGACTCTAGCCACACCCTGGTCCCTTGCTGAATCAACTTTTCTTCACAGGGTTTTCTGCATGTATCGAACTCCCTCATTCTTGGAACGCTCTATGTAACCCTTCGGGCCTAAACCTAGTCTAAAGTCCTGCAGTGTAACAGGAAAAACTTTGCTTAGATTCCAGTAGGAATGCAAGCCTCCTTTCTCCTGTAGGTATGGGGTCCTTGGGTAAGAGTTCCTAGAAGAAGGCGAAGCAGATTGTGTTTCTTAGTGTAGCTCCAATGAGAGCAATGAGGCAGACTTCCATGGCATGTATGTCGTGAGAGAACAGAATCCCTGGAGCTGTTGAAGAGCTGAGTCCACCTAGCTTTCTAAGGAAGGGTGCAGCGAGTTGCCTTAAACTCTGAATACCTAGTGTGACTGGGAAAGGCTTCTAGGTCGGGATGTTTCTTAGAAGGGTAAAGGAGACTGCTGGTACTCACTGTAGTTGTACGAAAAAGGGTGCCTACACTAGGGTGCCTAGTGTCTGGTAGAGTGAAGAAACGTTCAAGTAAAGCAGAACTTCCAATACGACATAATGGAAAATGCTAAGCGCTTTCGCTTCAGCAGGGCTTTTCAGGCCTTAGCTTGAGGCAAGGACTCACGTCAAGTTACCCTCTAGCTCTAGAGCATGACAGGAGGAACTCCCACCCATGCTATGGAAGCACCGTGTTTCCTTAGAGAAACTCCTTTTCTTTCCAGAGGGCTGCCCACAGTGAATCGAGGCCAGTCAAAACAGTGTTATTTAGGTATCTCAGGCTGGCGTGGCTAGAGATTTAAAATGGGAACGCAAGGCTTAGGCATTCAAGTCTTCTTTTCCGGTGAACATGCACCCGGACACCTTCTTATATCTAAGAAGTCCAAAGAGACTCTAGCTACACCCTGGTCCCTTGCTGAATCAACTTTTCTTCACAGAGTGTTCTGCATATATGGAACTCCCTCATCCTTGGAACGTTCTATGTATGCTATAGGGCCGAAGCCTATTCTAAAGTCCTGCAGTGTAGAAGGAAAAACTGCGCTTTGGTTCCAGTAGGAATGCAAGCCTCCTTTCTCCTGTAGGTACGGGGTCATTGGGTATGAGTTCCTAGAGGTAGGCGAAGCAGATTGTGTATCTTAGTGAAGCTCCACAGAGGGCAATGAGGCAGACTTCCATGGCATGTAGGACGTGAGAGAACAGAATCCCTGGAGCTGTTGAAGAGCTGAGTCCACCTAGCTTCCTAAGGAAGGGTGCAGCGAGTTGCCCTACACTCTGATTACATAGAGTGACTGGGAAAGGCGTCTAGGTCTGGATGTTTCTTAGAAGAGCAAAGAAGACTGCTGGTACTCACTGTATTTCTACGAAAAAGGGTGCCTACACGAGGGTGCCTTGTGTCTGGTAAGTGAAGAAACATTCAAGTAAAGCAGAACTTGGAATACGACATAATGGAAACTGCTAAGCGCTTCCGCTTCCGCAAGGCTTTTCAGGCCTTAGCTTGAGGCAAACACTCACGTCAAGTTTCCCTGTAGCTCTAGAGCAGGACAGCAGGAGCTCCCACCCATGCTATGGAAGCACCGTGTTTCCTTAGAGAAAACTCCTTTTCTTTCGAGAGGGCTGCCTACAGTGACCAGAAGCCAGGTAAAAACAGTGTTATTTAGGATTCTTCAGGGAAGCATGTTTAGAGATTTAACATGGGAAAGCAAGGCTTGTGCCATCAGGTCTCCTTCTCGGGTTAACATGCAGCCGAAACCCTTCTGATTCCTAACAAGTCAATAGAGACTCTAGCCACACCCTGGTCCCTTGCTGAATCAACTTTTCTTCACAGGGTTTTCTGCATGTATCGAACTCCCTCATTCTTGGAACGCTCTATGTAACCCTTCGGGCCTAAACCTAGTCTAAAGTCCTGCAGTGTAACAGGAAAAACTTTGCTTAGATTCCAGTAGGAATGCAAGCCTCCTTTCTCCTGTAGGTATGGGGTCCTTGGGTAAGAGTTCCTAGAAGAAGGCGAAGCAGATTGTGTTTCTTAGTGTAGCTCCAATGAGAGCAATGAGGCAGACTTCCATGGCATGTATGTCGTGAGAGAACAGAATCCCTGGAGCTGTTGAAGAGCTGAGTCCACCTAGCTTTCTAAGGAAGGGTGCAGCGAGTTGCCTTAAACTCTGAATACCTAGTGTGACTGGGAAAGGCTTCTAGGTCGGGATGTTTCTTAGAAGGGTAAAGGAGACTGCTGGTACTCACTGTAGTTGTACGAAAAAGGGTGCCTACACTAGGGTGCCTAGTGTCTGGTAGAGTGAAGAAACGTTCAAGTAAAGCAGAACTTCCAATACGACATAATGGAAAATGCTAAGCGCTTTCGCTTCAGCAGGGCTTTTCAGGCCTTAGCTTGAGGCAAGGACTCACGTCAAGTTACCCTCTAGCTCTAGAGCATGACAGGAGGAACTCCCACCCATGCTATGGAAGCACGGTGTTTCCTTAGAGAAACTCCTTTTCTTTCCAGAGGGCTGCCCACAGTGAATCGAGGCCAGTCAAAACAGTGTTATTTAGGTATCTCAGGCTGGCGTGGCTAGAGATTTAAAATGGGAACGCAAGGCTTAGGCATTCAAGTCTTCTTTTCCGGTGAACATGCACCCGGACACCTTCTTATATCTAAGAAGTCCAAAGAGACTCTAGCTACACCCTGGTCCCTTGCTGAATCAACTTTTCTTCACAGAGTGTTCTGCATATATGGAACTCCCTCATCCTTGGAACGTTCTATGTATGCTATAGGGCCGAAGCCTATTCTAAAGTCCTGCAGTGTAGAAGGAAAAACTGCGCTTTGGTTCCAGTAGGAATGCAAGCCTCCTTTCTCCTGTAGGTACGGGGTCATTGGGTACGAGTTCCTAGAGGTAGGCGAAGCAGATTGTGTATCTTAGTGAAGCTCCACAGAGGGCAATGAGGCAGACTTCCATGGCATGTAGGACGTGAGAGAACAGAATCCCAGGAGCTGTTGAAGAGCTGAGTCCACCTAGCTTCCTAAGGAAGGGTGCAGCGAGTTGCCCTACACTCTGATTACATAGAGTGACTGGGAAAGGCGTCTAGGTCTGGATGTTTCTTAGAAGAGCAAAGAAGACCGCTGGTACTCACTGTATTTCTACGAAAAAGGATGCCTACACGAGGGTGCCTTGTGTCTGGTAAGTGAAGAAACATTCAAGTAAAGCAGAACTTGGAATACGACATAATGGAAACTGCTAAGCGCTTCCGCTTCCGCAAGGCTTTTCAGGCCTTAGCTTGAGGCAAACACTCACGTCAAGTTTCCCTGTAGCTCTAGAGCAGGACAGCAGGAGCTCCCACCCATGCTATGGAAGCACCGTGTTTCCTTAGAGAAAACTCCTTTTCTTTTGAGAGGGCTGCCTACAGTGACCAGAAGCCAGGTAAAAACAGTGTTATTTAGGATTCTTCAGGGAAGCATGTTTAGAGATTTAACATGGGAAAGCAAGGCTTGTGCCATCAGGTCTCCTTCTCGGGTTAACATGCAGCCGAAACCCTTCTGATTCCTAACAAGTCAATAGAGACTCTAGCCACACCCTGGTCCCTTGCTGAATCAACTTTTCTTCACAGGGTTTTCTGCATGTATCGAACTCCCTCATTCTTGGAACGCTCTATGTAACCCTTCGGGCCTAAACCTAGTCTAAAGTCCTGCAGTGTAACAGGAAAAACTTTGCTTAGATTCCAGTAGGAATGCAAGCCTCCTTTCTCCTGTAGGTATGGGGTCCTTGGGTAAGAGTTCCTAGAAGAAGGCGAAGCAGATTGTGTTTCTTAGTGTAGCTCCAATGAGAGCAATGAGGCAGACTTCCATGGCATGTATGTCGTGAGAGAACAGAATCCCTGGAGCTGTTGAAGAGCTGAGTCCACCTAGCTTTCTAAGGAAGGGTGCAGCGAGTTGCCTTAAACTCTGAATACCTAGTGTGACTGGGAAAGGCTTCTAGGTCGGGATGTTTCTTAGAAGGGTAAAGGAGACTGCTGGTACTCACTGTAGTTGTACGAAAAAGGGTGCCTACACTAGGGTGCCTAGTGTCTGGTAGAGTGAAGAAACGTTCAAGTAAAGCAGAACTTCCAATACGACATAATGGAAAATGCTAAGCGCTTTCGCTTCAGCAGGGCTTTTCAGGCCTTAGCTTGAGGCAAGGACTCACGTCAAGTTACCCTCTAGCTCTAGAGCATGACAGGAGGAACTCCCACCCATGCTATGGAAGCACGGTGTTTCCTTAGAGAAACTCCTTTTCTTTCCAGAGGGCTGCCCACAGTGAATCGAGGCCAGTCAAAACAGTGTTATTTAGGTATCTCAGGCTGGCGTGGCTAGAGATTTAAAATGGGAACGCAAGGCTTAGGCATTCAAGTCTTCTTTTCCGGTGAACATGCACCCGGACACCTTCTTATATCTAAGAAGTCCAAAGAGACTCTAGCTACACCCTGGTCCCTTGCTGAATCAACTTTTCTTCACAGAGTGTTCTGCATATATGGAACTCCCTCATCCTTGGAACGTTCTATGTATGCTATAGGGCCGAAGCCTATTCTAAAGTCCTGCAGTGTAGAAGGAAAAACTGCGCTTTGGTTCCAGTAGGAATGCAAGCCTCCTTTCTCCTGTAGGTACGGGGTCATTGGGTACGAGTTCCTAGAGGTAGGCGAAGCAGATTGTGTATCTTAGTGAAGCTCCAAAGAGGGCAATGAGGCAGACTTCCATGGCATGTAGGACGTGAGAGAACAGAATCCCAGGAGCTGTTGAAGAGCTGAGTCCACCTAGCTTCCTAAGGAAGGGTGCAGCGAGTTGCCCTACACTCTGATTACATAGAGTGACTGGGAAAGGCGTCTAGGTCTGGATGTTTCTTAGAAGAGCAAAGAAGACCGCTGGTACTCACTGTATTTCTACGAAAAAGGATGCCTACACGAGGGTGCCTTGTGTCTGGTAAGTGAAGAAACATTCAAGTAAAGCAGAACTTGGAATACGACATAATGGAAACTGCTAAGCGCTTCCGCTTCCGCAAGGCTTTTCAGGCCTTAGCTTGAGGCAAACACTCACGTCAAGTTTCCCTGTAGCTCTAGAGCAGGACAGCAGGAGCTCCCACCCATGCTATGGAAGCACCGTGTTTCCTTAGAGAAAACTCCTTTTCTTTTGAGAGGGCTGCCTACAGTGACCAGAAGCCAGGTAAAAACAGTGTTATTTAGGATTCTTCAGGGAAGCATGTTTAGAGATTTAACATGGGAAAGCAAGGCTTGTGCCATCAGGTCTCCTTCTCGGGTTAACATGCAGCCGAAACCCTTCTGATTCCTAACAAGTCAATAGAGACTCTAGCCACACCCTGGTCCCTTGCTGAATCAACTTTTCTTCACAGGGTTTTCTGCATGTATCGAACTCCCTCATTCTTGGAACGCTCTATGTAACCCTTCGGGCCTAAACCTAGTCTAAAGTCCTGCAGTGTAACAGGAAAAACTTTGCTTAGATTCCAGTAGGAATGCAAGCCTCCTTTCTCCTGTAGGTATGGGGTCCTTGGGTAAGAGTTCCTAGAAGAAGGCGAAGCAGATTGTGTTTCTTAGTGTAGCTCCAATGAGAGCAATGAGGCAGACTTCCATGGCATGTATGTCGTGAGAGAACAGAATCCCTGGAGCTGTTGAAGAGCTGAGTCCACCTAGCTTTCTAAGGAAGGGTGCAGCGAGTTGCCTTAAACTCTGAATACCTAGTGTGACTGGGAAAGGCTTCTAGGTCGGGATGTTTCTTAGAAGGGTAAAGGAGACTGCTGGTACTCACTGTAGTTGTACGAAAAAGGGTGCCTACACTAGGGTGCCTAGTGTCTGGTAGAGTGAAGAAACGTTCAAGTAAAGCAGAACTTCCAATACGACATAATGGAAAATGCTAAGCGCTTTCGCTTCAGCAGGACTTTTCAGGCCTTAGCTTGAGGCAAGGACTCACGTCAAGTTACCCTGTAGCTCTAGAGCATGACAGGAGGAACTCCCACCCATGCTATGGAAGCACCGTGTTTCCTTAGAGAAACTCCTTTTCTTTCCAGAGGGCTGCCCACAGTGAATCGAGGCCAGTCAAAACAGTGTTATTTAGGTATCTCAGGCTGGCCTGGCTAGAGATTTAAAATGGGAACGCAAGGCTTAGGCATTCAAGTCTTCTTTTCCAGTGAACATGCACCCGGACACCTTCTTATATCTAAGAAGTCCAAAGAGACTCTAGCTACACCCTGGTCCCTTGCTGAATCAACTTTTCTTCACAGAGTGTTCTGCATATATGGAACTCCTTCATCCTTGGAACGTTCTATGTATGCTATAGGGCCGAAGCCTATTCTAAAGTCCTGCAGTGTAGAAGGAAAAACTGCGCTTTGGTTCCAGTAGGAATGCAAGCCTCCTTTCTCCTGTAGGTACGGGGTCATTGGGTACGAGTTCCTAGAGGTAGGCGAAGCAGATTGTGTATCTTAGTGAAGCTCCACAGAGGGCAATGAGGCAGACTTCCATGGCATGTAGGACGTGAGAGAACAGAATCCCTGGAGCTGTTGAAGAGCTGAGTCCACCTAGCTTCCTAAGGAAGGGTGCAGCGAGTTGCCCTACACTCGGATTACATAGAGTGACTGGGAAAGGCGTCTAGGTCTGGATGTTTCTTAGAAGAGCAAAGAAGACTGCTGGTACTCACTGTATTTCTACGAAAAAGGGTGCCTACACGAGGGTGCCTTGTGTCTGGTAAGTGAAGAAACATTCAAGTAAAGCAGAACTTGGAATACGACATAATGGAAACTGCTAAGCGCTTCCGCTTCCGCAAGGCTTTTCAGGCCTTAGCTTGAGGCAAACACTCACGTCAAGTTTCCCTGTAGCTCTAGAGCAGGACAGCAGGAGCTCCCACCCATGCTATGGAAGCACCGTGTTTCCTTAGAGAAAACTCCTTTTCTTTCGAGAGGGCTGCCTACAGTGACCAGAAGCCAGGTAAAAACAGTGTTATTTAGGATTCTTCAGGGAAGCATGTTTAGAGATTTAACATGGGAAAGCAAGGCTTGTGCCATCAGGTCTCCTTCTCGGGTTAACATGCAGCCGAAACCCTTCTGATTCCTAACAAGTCAATAGAGACTCTAGCCACACCCTGGTCCCTTGCTGAATCAACTTTTCTTCACAGGGTTTTCTGCATGTATCGAACTCCCTCATTCTTGGAACGCTCTATGTAACCCTTCGGGCCTAAACCTAGTCTAAAGTCCTGCAGTGTAACAGGAAAAACTTTGCTTAGATTCCAGTAGGAATGCAAGCCTCCTTTCTCCTGTAGGTATGGGGTCCTTGGGTAAGAGTTCCTAGAAGAAGGCGAAGCAGATTGTGTTTCTTAGTGTAGCTCCAATGAGAGCAATGAGGCAGACTTCCATGGCATGTATGTCGTGAGAGAACAGAATCCCTGGAGCTGTTGAAGAGCTGAGTCCACCTAGCTTTCTAAGGAAGGGTGCAGCGAGTTGCCTTAAACTCTGAATACCTAGTGTGACTGGGAAAGGCTTCTAGGTCGGGATGTTTCTTAGAAGGGTAAAGGAGACTGCTGGTACTCACTGTAGTTGTACGAAAAAGGGTGCCTACACTAGGGTGCCTAGTGTCTGGTAGAGTGAAGAAACGTTCAAGTAAAGCAGAACTTCCAATCCGACATAATGGAAAATGCTAAGCGCTTTCGCTTCAGCAGGGCTTTTCAGGCCTTAGCTTGAGGCAAGGACTCACGTCAAGTTACCCTGTAGCTCTAGAGCATGACAGGAGGAACTCCCACCCATGCTATGGAAGCACCGTGTTTCCTTAGAGAAACTCCTTTTCTTTCCAGAGGGCTGCCCACAGTGAATCGAGGCCAGTCAAAACAGTGTTATTTAGGTATCTCAGGCTGGCCTGGCTAGAGATTTAAAATGGGAACGCAAGGCTTAGGCATTCAAGTCTTCTTTTCCGGTGAACATGCACCCGGACACCTTCTTATATCTAAGAAGTCCAAAGAGACTCTAGCTACACCCTGGTCCCTTGCTGAATCAACTTTTCTTCACAGAGTGTTCTGCATATATGGAACTCCCTCATCCTTGGAACGTTCTATGTATGCTATAGGGCCGAAGCCTATTCTAAAGTCCTGCAGTGTAGAAGGAAAAACTGCGCTTTGGTTCCAGTAGGAATGCAAGCCTCCTTTCTCCTGTAGGTACGGGGTCATTGGGTATGAGTTCCTAGAGGTAGGCGAAGCAGATTGTGTATCTTAGTGAAGCTCCACAGAGGGCAATGAGGCAGACTTCCATGGCATGTAGGACGTGAGAGAACAGAATCCCTGGAGCTGTTGAAGAGCTGAGTCCACCTAGCTTCCTAAGGAAGGGTGCAGCGAGTTGCCCTACACTCGGATTACATAGAGTGACTGGGAAAGGCGTCTAGGTCTGGATGTTTCTTAGAAGAGCAAAGAAGACTGCTGGTACTCACTGTATTTCTACGAAAAAGGGTGCCTACACGAGGGTGCCTTGTGTCTGGTAAGTGAAGAAACATTCAAGTAAAGCAGAACTTGGAATACGACATAATGGAAACTGCTAAGCGCTTCCGCTTCCGCAAGGCTTTTCAGGCCTTAGCTTGAGGCAAACACTCACGTCAAGTTTCCCTGTAGCTCTAGAGCAGGACAGCAGGAGCTCCCACCCGTGCTATGGAAGCACCGTGTTTCCTTAGAGAAAACTCCTTTTCTTTCGAGAGGGCTGCCTACAGTGACCAGAAGCCAGGTAAAAACAGTGTTATTTAGGATTCTTCAGGGAAGCATGTTTAGAGATTTAACATGGGAAAGCAAGGCTTGTGCCATCAGGTCTCCTTCTCGGGTTAACATGCAGCCGAAACCCTTCTGATTCCTAACAAGTCAATAGAGACTCTAGCCACACCCTGGTCCCTTGCTGAATCAACTTTTCTTCACAGGGTTTTCTGCATGTATCGAACTCCCTCATTTTTGGAACGCTCTATGTAACCCTTCGGGCCTAAACCTAGTCTAAAGTCCTGCAGTGTAACAGGAAAAACTTTGCTTAGATTCCAGTAGGAATGCAAGCCTCCTTTCTCCTGTAGGTATGGGGTCCTTGGGTAAGAGTTCCTAGAAGAAGGCGAAGCAGATTGTGTTTCTTAGTGTAGCTCCAATGAGAGCAATGAGGCAGACTTCCATGGCATGTATGTCGTGAGAGAACAGAATCCCTGGAGCTGTTGAAGAGCTGAGTCCACCTAGCTTTCTAAGGAAGGGTGCAGCGAGTTGCCTTAAACTCTGAATACCTAGTGTGACTGGGAAAGGCTTCTAGGTCGGGATGTTTCTTAGAAGGGTAAAGGAGACTGCTGGTACTCACTGTAGTTGTACGAAAAAGGGTGCCTACACTAGGGTGCCTAGTGTCTGGTAGAGTGAAGAAACGTTCAAGTAAAGCAGAACTTCCAATACGACATAATGGAAAATGCTAAGCGCTTTCGCTTCAGCAGGGCTTTTCAGGCCTTAGCTTGAGGCAAGGACTCACGTCAAGTTACCCTGTAGCTCTAGAGCATGACAGGAGGAACTCCCACCCATGCTATGGAAGCACGGTGTTTCCTTAGAGAAACTCCTTTTCTTTCCAGAGGGCTGCCCACAGTGAATCGAGGCCAGTCAAAACAGTGTTATTTAGGTATCTCAGGCTGGCGTGGCTAGAGATTTAAAATGGGAACGCAAGGCTTAGGCATTCAAGTCTTCTTTTCCGGTGAACATGCACCCGGACACCTTCTTATATCTAAGAAGTCCAAAGAGACTCTAGCTACACCCTGGTCCCTTGCTGAATCAACTTTTCTTCACAGAGTGTTCTGCATATATGGAACTCCCTCATCCTTGGAACGTTCTATGTATGCTATAGGGCCGAAGCCTATTCTAAAGTCCTGCAGTGTAGAAGGAAAAACTGCGCTTTGGTTCCAGTAGGAATGCAAGCCTCCTTTCTCCTGTAGGTACGGGGTCATTGGGTATGAGTTCCTAGAGGTAGGCGAAGCAGATTGTGTATCTTAGTGAAGCTCCACAGAGGGCAATGAGGCAGACTTCCATGGCATGTAGGACGTGAGAGAACAGAATCCCTGGAGCTGTTGAAGAGCTGAGTCCACCTAGCTTCCTAAGGAAGGGTGCAGCGAGTTGCCCTACACTCTGATTACATAGAGTGACTGGGAAAGGCGTCTAGGTCTGGATGTTTCTTAGAAGAGCAAAGAAGACTGCTGGTACTCACTGTATTTCTACGAAAAAGGGTGCCTACACGAGGGTGCCTTGTGTCTGGTAAGTGAAGAAACATTCAAGTAAAGCAGAACTTGGAATACGACATAATGGAAACTGCTAAGCGCTTCCGCTTCCGCAAGGCTTTTCAGGCCTTAGCTTGAGGCAAACACTCACGTCAAGTTTCCCTGTAGCTCTAGAGCAGGACAGCAGGAGCTCCCACCCATGCTATGGAAGCACCGTGTTTCCTTAGAGAAAACTCCTTTTCTTTCGAGAGGGCTGCCTACAGTGACCAGAAGCCAGGTAAAAACAGTGTTATTTAGGATTCTTCAGGGAAGCATGTTTAGAGATTTAACATGGGAAAGCAAGGCTTGTGCCATCAGGTCTCCTTCTCGGGTTAACATGCAGCCGAAACCCTTCTGATTCCTAACAAGTCAATAGAGACTCTAGCCACACCCTGGTCCCTTGCTGAATCAACTTTTCTTCACAGGGTTTTCTGCATGTATCGAACTCCCTCATTCTTGGAACGCTCTATGTAACCCTTCGGGCCTAAACCTAGTCTAAAGTCCTGCAGTGAAACAGGAAAAACTTTGCTTAGATTCCAGTAGGAATGCAAGCCTCCTTTCTCCTATAGGTATGGGGTCCTTGGGTAAGAGTTCCTAGAAGAAGGCGAAGCAGATTGTGTTTCTTAGTGTAGCTCCAATGAGAGCAATGAGGCAGACTTCCATGGCATGTATGTCGTGAGAGAACAGAATCCCTGGAGCTGTTGAAGAGCTGAGTCCACCTAGCTTTCTAAGGAAGGGTGCAGCGAGTTGCCTTAAACTCTGAATACCTAGTGTGACTGGGAAAGGCTTCTAGGTCGGGATGTTTCTTAGAAGGGTAAAGGAGACTGCTGGTACTCACTGTAGTTGTACGAAAAAGGGTGCCTACACTAGGGTGCCTAGTGTCTGGTAGAGTGAAGAAACGTTCAAGTAAAGCAGAACTTCCAATACGACATAATGGAAAATGCTAAGCGCTTTCGCTTCAGCAGGGCTTTTCAGGCCTTAGCTTGAGGCAAGGACTCACGTCAAGTTACCCTGTAGCTCTAGAGCATGACAGGAGGAACTCCCACCCATGCTATGGAAGCACCGTGTTTCCTTAGAGAAACTCCTTTTCTTTCCAGAGGGCTGCCCACAGTGAATCGAGGCCAGTCAAAACAGTGTTATTTAGGTATCTCAGGCTGGCCTGGCTAGAGATTTAAAATGGGAACGCAAGGCTTAGGCATTCAAGTCTTCTTTTCCGGTGAACATGCACCCGGACACCTTCTTATATCTAAGAAGTCCAAAGAGACTCTAGCTACAGCCTGGTCCCTTGCTGAATCAACTTTTCTTCACAGAGTGTTCTGCATATATGGAACTCCCTCATCCTTGGAACGTTCTATGTATGCTATAGGGCCGAAGCCTATTCTAAAGTCCTGCAGTGTAGAAGGAAAAACTGCGCTTTGGTTCCAGTAGGAATGCAAGCCTCCTTTCTCCTGTAGGTACGGGGTCATTGGGTACGAGTTCCTAGAGGTAGGCGAAGCAGATTGTGTATCTTAGTGAAGCTCCACAGAGGGCAATGAGGCAGACTTCCATGGCATGTAGGACGTGAGAGAACAGAATCCCTGGAGCTGTTGAAGAGCTGAGTCCACCTAGCTTCCTAAGGAAGGGTGCAGCGAGTTGCCCTACACTCGGATTACATAGAGTGACTGGGAAAGGCGTCTAGGTCTGGATGTTTCTTAGAAGAGCAAAGAAGACTGCTGGTACTCACTGTATTTCTACGAAAAAGGGTGCCTACACGAGGGTGCCTTGTGTCTGGTAAGTGAAGAAACATTCAAGTAAAGCAGAACTTGGAATACGACATAATGGAAACTGCTAAGCGATTCCGCTTCCGCAAGGCTTTTCAGGCCTTAGCTTGAGGCAAACACTCACGTCAAGTTTCCCTGTAGCTCTAGAGCAGGACAGCAGGAGCTCCCACCCATGCTATGGAAGCACCGTGTTTCCTTAGAGAAAACTCCTTTTCTTTCGAGAGGGCTGCCTACAGTGACCAGAAGCCAGGTAAAAACAGTGTTATTTAGGATTCTTCAGGGAAGCATGTTTAGAGATTTAACATGGGAAAGCAAGGCTTGTGCCATCAGGTCTCCTTCTCGGGTTAACATGCAGCCGAAACCCTTCTGATTCCTAACAAGTCAATAGAGACTCTAGCCACACCCTGGTCCCTTGCTGAATCAACTTTTCTTCACAGGGTTTTCTGCATGTATCGAACTCCCTCATTCTTGGAACGCTCTATGTAACCCTTCGGGCCTAAACCTAGTCTAAAGTCCTGCAGTGTAACAGGAAAAACTTTGCTTAGATTCCAGTAGGAATGCAAGCCTCCTTTCTCCTGTAGGTATGGGGTCCTTGGGTAAGAGTTCCTAGAAGAAGGCGAAGCAGATTGTGTTTCTTAGTGTAGCTCCAATGAGAGCAATGAGGCAGACTTCCATGGCATGTATGTCGTGAGAGAACAGAATCCCTGGAGCTGTTGAAGAGCTGAGTCCACCTAGCTTTCTAAGGAAGGGTGCAGCGAGTTGCCTTAAACTCTGAATACCTAGTGTGACTGGGAAAGGCTTCTAGGTCGGGATGTTTCTTAGAAGGGTAAAGGAGACTGCTGGTACTCACTGTAGTTGTACGAAAAAGGGTGCCTACACTAGGGTGCCTAGTGTCTGGTAGAGTGAAGAAACGTTCAAGTAAAGCAGAACTTCCAATACGACATAATGGAAAATGCTAAGCGCTTTCGCTTCAGCAGGGCTTTTCAGGCCTTAGCTTGAGGCAAGGACTCACGTCAAGTTACCCTGTAGCTCTAGAGCATGACAGGAGGAACTCCCACCCATGCTATGGAAGCACCGTGTTTCCTTAGAGAAACTCCTTTTCTTTCCAGAGGGCTGCCCACAGTGAATCGAGGCCAGTCAAAACAGTGTTATTTAGGTATCTCAGGCTGGCCTGGCTAGAGATTTAAAATGGGAACGCAAGGCTTAGGCATTCAAGTCTTCTTTTCCGGTGAACATGCACCCGGACACCTTCTTATATCTAAGAAGTCCAAAGAGACTCTAGCTACACCCTGGTCCCTTGCTGAATCAACTTTTCTTCACAGAGTGTTCTGCATATATGGAACTCCCTCATCCTTGGAACGTTCTATGTATGCTATAGGGCCGAAGCCTATTCTAAAGTCCTGCAGTGTAGAAGGAAAAACTGCGCTTTGGTTCCAGTAGGAATGCAAGCCTCCTTTCTCCTGTAGGTACGGGGTCATTGGGTACGAGTTCCTAGAGGTAGGCGAAGCAGATTGTGTATCTTAGTGAAGCTCCACAGAGGGCAATGAGGCAGACTTCCATGGCATGTAGGACGTGAGAGAACAGAATCCCTGGAGCTGTTGAAGAGCTGAGTCCACCTAGCTTCCTAAGGAAGGGTGCAGCGAGTTGCCCTACACTCGGATTACATAGAGTGACTGGGAAAGGCGTCTAGGTCTGGATGTTTCTTAGAAGAGCAAAGAAGACTGCTGGTACTCACTGTATTTCTACGAAAAAGGGTGCCTACACGAGGGTGCCTTGTGTCTGGTAAGTGAAGAAACATTCAAGTAAAGCAGAACTTGGAATACGACATAATGGAAACTGCTAAGCGCTTCCGCTTCCGCAAGGCTTTTCAGGCCTTAGCTTGAGGCAAACACTCACGTCAAGTTTCCCTGTAGCTCTAGAGCAGGACAGCAGGAGCTCCCACCCATGCTATGGAAGCACCGTGTTTCCTTAGAGAAAACTCCTTTTCTTTCGAGAGGGCTGCCTACAGTGACCAGAAGCCAGGTAAAAACAGTGTTATTTAGGATTCTTCAGGGAAGCATGTTTAGAGATTTAACATGGGAAAGCAAGGCTTGTGCCATCAGGTCTCCTTCTCGGGTTAACATGCAGCCGAAACCCTTCTGATTCCTAACAAGTCAATAGAGACTCTAGCCACACCCTGGTCCCTTGCTGAATCAACTTTTCTTCACAGGGTTTTCTGCATGTATCGAACTCCCTCATTCTTGGAACGCTCTATGTAACCCTTCGGGCCTAAACCTAGTCTAAAGTCCTGCAGTGTAACAGGAAAAACTTTGCTTAGATTCCAGTAGGAATGCAAGCCTCCTTTCTCCTGTAGGTATGGGGTCCTTGGGTAAGAGTTCCTAGAAGAAGGCGAAGCAGATTGTGTTTCTTAGTGTAGCTCCAATGAGAGCAATGAGGCAGACTTCCATGGCATGTATGTCGTGAGAGAACAGAATCCCTGGAGCTGTTGAAGAGCTGAGTCCACCTAGCTTTCTAAGGAAGGGTGCAGCGAGTTGCCTTAAACTCTGAATACCTAGTGTGACTGGGAAAGGCTTCTAGGTCGGGATGTTTCTTAGAAGGGTAAAGGAGACTGCTGGTACTCACTGTAGTTGTACGAAAAAGGGTGCCTACACTAGGGTGCCTAGTGTCTGGTAGAGTGAAGAAACGTTCAAGTAAAGCAGAACTTCCAATACGACATAATGGAAAATGCTAAGCGCTTTCGCTTCAGCAGGGCTTTTCAGGCCTTAGCTTGAGGCAAGGACTCACGTCAAGTTACCCTGTAGCTCTAGAGCATGACAGGAGGAACTCCCACCCATGCTATGGAAGCACCGTGTTTCCTTAGAGAAACTCCTTTTCTTTCCAGAGGGCTGCCCACAGTGAATCGAGGCCAGTCAAAACAGTGTTATTTAGGTATCTCAGGCTGGCGTGGCTAGAGATTTAAAATGGGAACGCAAGGCTTAGGCATTCAAGTCTTCTTTTCCGGTGAACATGCACCCGGACACCTTCTTATATCTAAGAAGTCCAAAGAGACTCTAGCTACACCCTGGTCCCTTGCTGAATCAACTTTTCTTCACAGAGTGTTCTGCATATATGGAACTCCCTCATCCTTGGAACGTTCTATGTATGCTATAGGGCCGAAGCCTATTCTAAAGTCCTGCAGTGTAGAAGGAAAAACTGCGCTTTGGTTCCAGTAGGAATGCAAGCCTCCTTTCTCCTGTAGGTACGGGGTCATTGGGTACGAGTTCCTAGAGGTAGGCGAAGCAGATTGTGTATCTTAGTGAAGCTCCACAGAGGGCAATGAGGCAGACTTCCATGGCATGTAGGACGTGAGAGAACAGAATCCCTGGAGCTGTTGAAGAGCTGAGTCCACCTAGCTTCCTAAGGAAGGGTGCAGCGAGTTGCCCTACACTCGGATTACATAGAGTGACTGGGAAAGGCGTCTAGGTCTGGATGTTTCTTAGAAGAGCAAAGAAGACTGCTGGTACTCACTGTATTTCTACGAAAAAGGGTGCCTACACGAGGGTGCCTTGTGTCTGGTAAGTGAAGAAACATTCAAGTAAAGCAGAACTTGGAATACGACATAATGGAAACTGCTAAGCGCTTCCGCTTCCGCAAGGCTTTTCAGGCCTTAGCTTGAGGCAAACACTCACGTCAAGTTTCCCTGTAGCTCTAGAGCAGGACAGCAGGAGCTCCCACCCATGCTATGGAAGCACCGTGTTTCCTTAGAGAAAACTCCTTTTCTTTCGAGAGGGCTGCCTACAGTGACCAGAAGCCAGGTAAAAACAGTGTTATTTAGGATTCTTCAGGGAAGCATGTTTAGAGATTTAACATGGGAAAGCAAGGCTTGTGCCATCAGGTCTCCTTCTCGGGTTAACATGCAGCCGAAACCCTTCTGATTCCTAACAAGTCAATAGAGACTCTAGCCACACCCTGGTCCCTTGCTGAATCAACTTTTCTTCACAGGGTTTTCTGCATGTATCGAACTCCCTCATTCTTGGAACGCTCTATGTAACCCTTCGGGCCTAAACCTAGTCTAAAGTCCTGCAGTGTAACAGGAAAAACTTTGCTTAGATTCCAGTAGGAATGCAAGCCTCCTTTCTCCTGTAGGTATGGGGTCCTTGGGTAAGAGTTCCTAGAAGAAGGCGAAGCAGATTGTGTTTCTTAGTGTAGCTCCAATGAGAGCAATGAGGCAGACTTCCATGGCATGTATGTCGTGAGAGAACAGAATCCCTGGAGCTGTTGAAGAGCTGAGTCCACCTAGCTTTCTAAGGAAGGGTGCAGCGAGTTGCCTTAAACTCTGAATACATAGTGTGACTGGGAAAGGCTTCTAGGTCGGGATGTTTCTTAGAAGGGTAAAGGAGACTGCTGGTACTCACTGTAGTTGTACGAAAAAGGGTGCCTACACTAGGGTGCCTAGTGTCTGGTAGAGTGAAGAAACGTTCAAGTAAAGCAGAACTTCCAATACGACATAATGGAAAATGCTAAGCGCTTTCGCTTCAGCAGGGCTTTTCAGGCCTTAGCTTGAGGCAAGGACTCACGTCAAGTTACCCTGTAGCTCTAGAGCATGACAGGAGGAACTCCCACCCATGCTATGGAAGCACGGTGTTTCCTTAGAGAAACTCCTTTTCTTTCCAGAGGGCTGCCCACAGTGAATCGAGGCCAGTCAAAACAGTGTTATTTAGGTATCTCAGGCTGGCGTGGCTAGAGATTTAAAATGGGAACGCAAGGCTTAGGCATTCAAGTCTTCTTTTCCGGTGAACATGCACCCGGACACCTTCTTATATCTAAGAAGTCCAAAGAGACTCTAGCTACACCCTGGTCCCTTGCTGAATCAACTTTTCTTCACAGAGTGTTCTGCATATATGGAACTCCCTCATCCTTGGAACGTTCTATGTATGCTATAGGGCCGAAGCCTATTCTAAAGTCCTGCAGTGTAAAAGGAAAAACTGCGCTTTGGTTCCAGTAGGAATGCAAGCCTCCTTTCTCCTGTAGGTACGGGGTCATTGGGTACGAGTTCCTAGAGGTAGGCGAAGCAGATTGTGTATCTTAGTGAAGCTCCACAGAGGGCAATGAGGCAGACTTCCATGGCATGTAGGACGTGAGAGAACAGAATCCCTGGAGCTGTTGAAGAGCTGAGTCCACCTAGCTTCCTAAGGAAGGGTGCAGCGAGTTGCCCTACACTCGGATTACATAGAGTGACTGGGAAAGGCGTCTAGGTCTGGATGTTTCTTAGAAGAGCAAAGAAGACTGCTGGTACTCACTGTATTTCTACGAAAAAGGGTGCCTACACGAGGGTGCCTTGTGTCTGGTAAGTGAAGAAACATTCAAGTAAAGCAGAACTTGGAATACGACATAATGGAAACTGCTAAGCGCTTCCGCTTCCGCAAGGCTTTTCAGGCCTTAGCTTGAGGCAAACACTCACGTCAAGTTTCCCTGTAGCTCTAGAGCAGGACAGCAGGAGCTCCCACCCATGCTATGGAAGCACCGTGTTTCCTTAGAGAAAACTCCTTTTCTTTCGAGAGGGCTGCCTACAGTGACCAGAAGCCAGGTAAAAACAGTGTTATTTAGGATTCTTCAGGGAAGCATGTTTAGAGATTTAACATGGGAAAGCAAGGCTTGTGCCATCAGGTCTCCTTCTCGGGTTAACATGCAGCCGAAACCCTTCTGATTCCTAACAAGTCAATAGAGACTCTAGGAACACCCTCGTCCCTTGCTGAATCAACTTTTCTTCACAGGGTTTTCTGCATGTATCGAACTCCCTCATTCTTGGAACGCTCTATGTAACCCTTCGGGCCTAAACCTAGTCTAAAGTCCTGCAGTGTAACAGGAAAAACTTTGCTTAGATTCCAGTAGGAATGCAAGCCTCCTTTCTCCTGTAGGTATGGGGTCCTTGGGTAAGAGTTCCTAGAAGAAGGCGAAGCAGATTGTGTTTCTTAGTGTAGCTCCAATGAGAGCAATGAGGCAGACTTCCATGGCATGTATGTCGTGAGAGAACAGAATCCCTGGAGCTGTTGAAGAGCTGAGTCCACCTAGCTTTCTAAGGAAGGGTGCAGCGAGTTGCCTTAAACTCTGAATACATAGTGTGACTGGGAAAGGCTTCTAGGTCGGGATGTTTCTTAGAAGGGTAAAGGAGACTGCTGGTACTCACTGTAGTTGTACGAAAAAGGGTGCCTACACTAGGGTGCCTAGTGTCTGGTAGAGTGAAGAAACGTTCAAGTAAAGCAGAACTTCCAATACGACATAATGGAAAATGCTAAGCGCTTTCGCTTCAGCAGGGCTTTTCAGGCCTTAGCTTGAGGCAAGGACTCACGTCAAGTTACCCTGTAGCTCTAGAGCATGACAGGAGGAACTCCCACCCATGCTATGGAAGCACCGTGTTTCCTTAGAGAAACTCCTTTTCTTTCCAGAGGGCTGCCCACAGTGAATCGAGGCCAGTCAAAACAGTGTTATTTAGGTATCTCAGGCTGGCGTGGCTAGAGATTTAAAATGGGAACGCAAGGCTTAGGCATTCAAGTCTTCTTTTCCGGTGAACATGCACCCGGACACCTTCTTATATCTAAGAAGTCCAAAGAGACTCTAGCTACACCCTGGTCCCTTGCTGAATCAACTTTTCTTCACAGAGTGTTCTGCATATATGGAACTCCCTCATCCTTGGAACGTTCTATGTATGCTATAGGGCCGAAGCCTATTCTAAAGTCCTGCAGTGTAGAAGGAAAAACTGCGCTTTGGTTCCAGTAGGAATGCAAGCCTCCTTTCTCCTGTAGGTACGGGGTCATTGGGTACGAGTTCCTAGAGGTAGGCGAAGCAGATTGTGTATCTTAGTGAAGCTCCACAGAGGGCAATGAGGCAGACTTCCATGGCATGTAGGACGTGAGAGAACAGAATCCCTGGAGCTGTTGAAGAGCTGAGTCCACCTAGCTTCCTAAGGAAGGGTGCAGCGAGTTGCCCTACACTCGGATTACATAGAGTGACTGGGAAAGGCGTCTAGGTCTGGATGTTTCTTAGAAGAGCAAAGAAGACTGCTGGTACTCACTGTATTTCTACGAAAAAGGGTGCCTACACGAGGGTGCCTTGTGTCTGGTAAGTGAAGAAACATTCAAGTAAAGCAGAACTTGGAATACGACATAATGGAAACTGCTAAGCGCTTCCGCTTCCGCAAGGCTTTTCAGGCCTTAGCTTGAGGCAAACACTCACGTCAAGTTTCCCTGTAGCTCTAGAGCAGGACAGCAGGAGCTCCCACCCATGCTATGGAAGCACCGTGTTTCCTTAGAGAAAACTCCTTTTCTTTCGAGAGGGCTGCCTACAGTGACCAGAAGCCAGGTAAAAACAGTGTTATTTAGGATTCTTCAGGGAAGCATGTTTAGAGATTTAACATGGGAAAGCAAGGCTTGTGCCATCAGGTCTCCTTCTCGGGTTAACATGCAGCCGAAACCCTTCTGATTCCTAACAAGTCAATAGAGACTCTAGCCACACCCTGGTCCCTTGCTGAATCAACTTTTCTTCACAGGGTTTTCTGCATGTATCGAACTCCCTCATTCTTGGAACGCTCTATGTAACCCTTCGGGCCTAAACCTAGTCTAAAGTCCTGCAGTGTAACAGGAAAAACTTTGCTTAGATTCCAGTAGGAATGCAAGCCTCCTTTCTCCTGTAGGTATGGGGTCCTTGGGTAAGAGTTCCTAGAAGAAGGCGAAGCAGATTGTGTTTCTTAGTGTAGCTCCAATGAGAGCAATGAGGCAGACTTCCATGGCATGTATGTCGTGAGAGAACAGAATCCCTGGAGCTGTTGAAGAGCTGAGTCCACCTAGCTTTCTAAGGAAGGGTGCAGCGAGTTGCCTTAAACTCTGAATACCTAGTGTGACTGGGAAAGGCTTCTAGGTCGGGATGTTTCTTAGAAGGGTAAAGGAGACTGCTGGTACTCACTGTAGTTGTACGAAAAAGGGTGCCTACACTAGGGTGCCTAGTGTCTGGTAGAGTGAAGAAACGTTCAAGTAAAGCAGAACTTCCAATACGACATAATGGAAAATGCTAAGCGCTTTCGCTTCAGCAGGGCTTTTCAGGCCTTAGCTTGAGGCAAGGACTCACGTCAAGTTACCCTGTAGCTCTAGAGCATGACAGGAGGAACTCCCACCCATGCTATGGAAGCACGGTGTTTCCTTAGAGAAACTCCTTTTCTTTCCAGAGGGCTGCCCACAGTGAATCGAGGCCAGTCAAAACAGTGTTATTTAGGTATCTCAGGCTGGCGTGGCTAGAGATTTAAAATGGGAACGCAAGGCTTAGGCATTCAAGTCTTCTTTTCCGGTGAACATGCACCCGGACACCTTCTTATATCTAAGAAGTCCAAAGAGACTCTAGCTACACCCTGGTCCCTTGCTGAATCAACTTTTCTTCACAGAGTGTTCTGCATATATGGAACTCCCTCATCCTTGGAACGTTCTATGTATGCTATAGGGCCGAAGCCTATTCTAAAGTCCTGCAGTGTAGAAGGAAAAACTGCGCTTTGGTTCCAGTAGGAATGCAAGCCTCCTTTCTCCTGTAGGTACGGGGTCATTGGGTACGAGTTCCTAGAGGTAGGCGAAGCAGATTGTGTATCTTAGTGAAGCTCCACAGAGGGCAATGAGGCAGACTTCCATGGCATGTAGGACGTGAGAGAACAGAATCCCAGGAGCTGTTGAAGAGCTGAGTCCACCTAGCTTCCTAAGGAAGGGTGCAGCGAGTTGCCCTACACTCGGATTACATAGAGTGACTGGGAAAGGCGTCTAGGTCTGGATGTTTCTTAGAAGAGCAAAGAAGACCGCTGGTACTCACTGTATTTCTACGAAAAAGGATGCCTACACGAGGGTGCCTTGTGTCTGGTAAGTGAAGAAACATTCAAGTAAAGCAGAACTTGGAATACGACATAATGGAAACTGCTAAGCGCTTCCGCTTCCGCAAGGCTTTTCAGGCCTTAGCTTGAGGCAAACACTCACGTCAAGTTTCCCTGTAGCTCTAGAGCAGGACAGCAGGAGCTCCCACCCATGCTATGGAAGCACCGTGTTTCCTTAGAGAAAACTCCTTTTCTTTTGAGAGGGCTGCCTACAGTGACCAGAAGCCAGGTAAAAACAGTGTTATTTAGGATTCTTCAGGGAAGCATGTTTAGAGATTTAACATGGGAAAGCAAGGCTTGTGCCATCAGGTCTCCTTCTCGGGTTAACATGCAGCCGAAACCCTTCTGATTCCTAACAAGTCAATAGAGACTCTAGCCACACCCTGGTCCCTTGCTGAATCAACTTTTCTTCACAGGGTTTTCTGCATGTATCGAACTCCCTCATTCTTGGAACGCTCTATGTAACCCTTCGGGCCTAAACCTAGTCTAAAGTCCTGCAGTGTAACAGGAAAAACTTTGCTTAGATTCCAGTAGGAATGCAAGCCTCCTTTCTCCTGTAGGTATGGGGTCCTTGGGTAAGAGTTCCTAGAAGAAGGCGAAGCAGATTGTGTTTCTTAGTGTAGCTCCAATGAGAGCAATGAGGCAGACTTCCATGGCATGTATGTCGTGAGAGAACAGAATCCCTGGAGCTGTTGAAGAGCTGAGTCCACCTAGCTTTCTAAGGAAGGGTGCAGCGAGTTGCCTTAAACTCTGAATACCTAGTGTGACTGGGAAAGGCTTCTAGGTCGGGATGTTTCTTAGAAGGGTAAAGGAGACTGCTGGTACTCACTGTAGTTGTACGAAAAAGGGTGCCTACACTAGGGTGCCTAGTGTCTGGTAGAGTGAAGAAACGTTCAAGTAAAGCAGAACTTCCAATACGACATAATGGAAAATGCTAAGCGCTTTCGCTTAAGCAGGGCTTTTCAGGCCTTAGCTTGAGGCAAGGACTCACGTCAAGTTACCCTGTAGCTCTAGAGCATGACAGGAGGAACTCCCACCCATGCTATGGAAGCACCGTGTTTCCTTAGAGAAACTCCTTTTCTTTCCAGAGGGCTGCCCACAGTGAATCGAGGCCAGTCAAAACAGTGTTATTTAGGTATCTCAGGCTGGCGTGGCTAGAGATTTAAAATGGGAACGCAAGGCTTAGGCATTCAAGTCTTCTTTTCCGGTGAACATGCACCCGGACACCTTCTTATATCTAAGAAGTCCAAAGAGACTCTAGCTACACCCTGGTCCCTTGCTGAATCAACTTTTCTTCACAGAGTGTTCTGCATATATGGAACTCCCTCATCCTTGGAACGTTCTATGTATGCTATAGGGCCGAAGCCTATTCTAAAGTCCTGCAGTGTAGAAGGAAAAACTGCGCTTTGGTTCCAGTAGGAATGCAAGCCTCCTTTCTCCTGTAGGTACGGGGTCATTGGGTACGAGTTCCTAGAGGTAGGCGAAGCAGATTGTGTATCTTAGTGAAGCTCCACAGAGGGCAATGAGGCAGACTTCCATGGCATGTAGGACGTGAGAGAACAGAATCCCAGGAGCTGTTGAAGAGCTGAGTCCACCTAGCTTCCTAAGGAAGGGTGCAGCGAGTTGCCCTACACTCGGATTACATAGAGTGACTGGGAAAGGCGTCTAGGTCTGGATGTTTCTTAGAAGAGCAAAGAAGACCGCTGGTACTCACTGTATTTCTACGAAAAAGGGTGCCTACACGAGGGTGCCTTGTGTCTGGTAAGTGAAGAAACATTCAAGTAAAGCAGAACTTGGAATACGACATAATGGAAACTGCTAAGCGCTTCCGCTTCCGCAAGGCTTTTCAGGCCTTAGCTTGAGGCAAACACTCACGTCAAGTTTCCCTGTAGCTCTAGAGCAGGACAGCAGGAGCTCCCACCCATGCTATGGAAGCACCGTGTTTCCTTAGAGAAAACTCCTTTTCTTTCGAGAGGGCTGCCTACAGTGACCAGAAGCCAGGTAAAAACAGTGTTATTTAGGATTCTTCAGGGAAGCATGTTTAGAGATTTAACATGGGAAAGCAAGGCTTGTGCCATCAGGTCTCCTTCTCGGGTTAACATGCAGCCGAAACCCTTCTGATTCCTAACAAGTCAATAGAGACTCTAGCCACACCCTGGTCCCTTGCTGAATCAACTTTTCTTCACAGGGTTTTCTGCATGTATCGAACTCCCTCATTCTTGGAACGCTCTATGTAACCCTTCGGGCCTAAACCTAGTCTAAAGTCCTGCAGTGTAACAGGAAAAACTTTGCTTAGATTCCAGTAGGAATGCAAGCCTCCTTTCTCCTGTAGGTATGGGGTCCTTGGGTAAGAATTCCTAGAAGAAGGCGAAGCAGATTGTGTTTCTTAGTGTAGCTCCAATGAGAGCAATGAGGCAGACTTCCATGGCATGTATGTCGTGAGAGAACAGAATCCCTGGAGCTGTTGAAGAGCTGAGTCCACCTAGCTTTCTAAGGAAGGGTGCAGCGAGTTGCCTTAAACTCTGAATACCTAGTGTGACTGGGAAAGGCTTCTAGGTCGGGATGTTTCTTAGAAGGGTAAAGGAGACTGCTGGTACTCACTGTAGTTGTACGAAAAAGGGTGCCTACACTAGGGTGCCTAGTGTCTGGTAGAGTGAAGAAACGTTCAAGTAAAGCAGAACTTCCAATACGACATAATGGAAAATGCTAAGCGCTTTCGCTTCAGCAGGGCTTTTCAGGCCTTAGCTTGAGGCAAGGACTCACGTCAAGTTACCCTGTAGCTCTAGAGCATGACAGGAGGAACTCCCACCCATGCTATGGAAGCACCGTGTTTCCTTAGAGAAACTCCTTTTCTTTCCAGAGGGCTGCCCACAGTGAATCGAGGCCAGTCAAAACAGTGTTATTTAGGTATCTCAGGCTGGCCTGGCTAGAGATTTAAAATGGGAACGCAAGGCTTAGGCATTCAAGTCTTCTTTTCCGGTGAACATGCACCCGGACACCTTCTTATATCTAAGAAGTCCAAAGAGACTCTAGCTACACCCTGGTCCCTTGCTGAATCAACTTTTCTTCACAGAGTGTTCTGCATATATGGAACTCCCTCATCCTTGGAACGTTCTATGTATGCTATAGGGCCGAAGCCTATTCTAAAGTCCTGCAGTGTAGAAGGAAAAACTGCGCTTTGGTTCCAGTAGGAATGCAAGCCTCCTTTCTCCTGTAGGTACGGGGTCATTGGGTACGAGTTCCTAGAGGTAGGCGAAGCAGATTGTGTATCTTAGTGAAGCTCCACAGAGGGCAATGAGGCAGACTTCCATGGCATGTAGGACGTGAGAGAACAGAATCCCTGGAGCTGTTGAAGAGCTGAGTCCACCTAGCTTCCTAAGGAAGGGTGCAGCGAGTTGCCCTACACTCGGATTACATAGAGTGACTGGGAAAGGCGTCTAGGTCTGGATGTTTCTTAGAAGAGCAAAGAAGACTGCTGGTACTCACTGTATTTCTACGAAAAAGGGTGCCTACACGAGGGTGCCTTGTGTCTGGTAAGTGAAGAAACATTCAAGTAAAGCAGAACTTGGAATACGACATAATGGAAACTGCTAAGCGCTTCCGCTTCCGCAAGGCTTTTCAGGCCTTAGCTTGAGGCAAACACTCACGTCAAGTTTCCCTGTAGCTCTAGAGCAGGACAGCAGGAGCTCCCACCCATGCTATGGAAGCACCGTGTTTCCTTAGAGAAAACTCCTTTTCTTTCGAGAGGGCTGCCTACAGTGACCAGAAGCCAGGTAAAAACAGTGTTATTTAGGATTCTTCAGGGAAGCATGTTTAGAGATTTAACATGGGAAAGCAAGGCTTGTGCCATCAGGTCTCCTTCTCGGGTTAACATGCAGCCGAAACCCTTCTGATTCCTAACAAGTCAATAGAGACTCTAGCCACACCCTGGTCCCTTGCTGAATCAACTTTTCTTCACAGGGTTTTCTGCATGTATCGAACTCCCTCATTCTTGGAACGCTCTATGTAACCCTTCGGGCCTAAACCTAGTCTAAAGTCCTGCAGTGTAACAGGAAAAACTTTGCTTAGATTCCAGTAGGAATGCAAGCCTCCTTTCTCCTGTAGGTATGGGGTCCTTGGGTAAGAGTTCCTAGAAGAAGGCGAAGCAGATTGTGTTTCTTAGTGTAGCTCCAATGAGAGCAATGAGGCAGACTTCCATGGCATGTATGTCGTGAGAGAACAGAATCCCTGGAGCTGTTGAAGAGCTGAGTCCACCTAGCTTTCTAAGGAAGGGTGCAGCGAGTTGCCTTAAACTCTGAATACATAGTGTGACTGGGAAAGGCTTCTAGGTCGGGATGTTTCTTAGAAGGGTAAAGGAGACTGCTGGTACTCACTGTAGTTGTACGAAAAAGGGTGCCTACACTAGGGTGCCTAGTGTCTGGTAGAGTGAAGAAACGTTCAAGTAAAGCAGAACTTCCAATACGACATAATGGAAAATGCTAAGCGCTTTCGCTTCAGCAGGGCTTTTCAGGCCTTAGCTTGAGGCAAGGACTCACGTCAAGTTACCCTGTAGCTCTAGAGCATGACAGGAGGAACTCCCACCCATGCTATGGAAGCACCGTGTTTCCTTAGAGAAACTCCTTTTCTTTCCAGAGGGCTGCCCACAGTGAATCGAGGCCAGTCAAAACAGTGTTATTTAGGTATCTCAGGCTGGCCTGGCTAGAGATTTAAAATGGGAACGCAAGGCTTAGGCATTCAAGTCTTCTTTTCCGGTGAACATGCACCCGGACACCTTCTTATATCTAAGAAGTCCAAAGAGACTCTAGCTACACCCTGGTCCCTTGCTGAATCAACTTTTCTTCACAGAGTGTTCTGCATATATGGAACTCCCTCATCCTTGGAACGTTCTATGTATGCTATAGGGCCGAAGCCTATTCTAAAGTCCTGCAGTGTAGAAGGAAAAACTGCGCTTTGGTTCCAGTAGGAATGCAAGCCTCCTTTCTCCTGTAGGTACGGGGTCATTGGGTACGAGTTCCTAGAGGTAGGCGAAGCAGATTGTGTATCTTAGTGAAGCTCCACAGAGGGCAATGAGGCAGACTTCCATGGCATGTAGGACGTGAGAGAACAGAATCCCTGGAGCTGTTGAAGAGCTGAGTCCACCTAGCTTCCTAAGGAAGGGTGCAGCGAGTTGCCCTACACTCGGATTACATAGAGTGACTGGGAAAGGCGTCTAGGTCTGGATGTTTCTTAGAAGAGCAAAGAAGACTGCTGGTACTCACTGTATTTCTACGAAAAAGGGTGCCTACACGAGGGTGCCTTGTGTCTGGTAAGTGAAGAAACATTCAAGTAAAGCAGAACTTGGAATACGACATAATGGAAACTGCTAAGCGCTTCCGCTTCCGCAAGGCTTTTCAGGCCTTAGCTTGAGGCAAACACTCACGTCAAGTTTCCCTGTAGCTCTAGAGCAGGACAGCAGGAGCTCCCACCCATGCTATGGAAGCACCGTGTTTCCTTAGAGAAAACTCCTTTTCTTTCGAGAGGGCTGCCTACAGTGACCAGAAGCCAGGTAAAAACAGTGTTATTTAGGATTCTTCAGGGAAGCATGTTTAGAGATTTAACATGGGAAAGCAAGGCTTGTGCCATCAGGTCTCCTTCTCGGGTTAACATGCAGCTGAAACCCTTCTGATTCCTAACAAGTCAATAGAGACTCTAGCCACACCCTGGTCCCTTGCTGAATCAACTTTTCTTCACAGGGTTTTCTGCATGTATCGAACTCCCTCATTCTTGGAACGCTCTATGTAACCCTTCGGGCCTAAACCTAGTCTAAAGTCCTGCAGTGTAACAGGAAAAACTTTGCTTAGATTCCAGTAGGAATGCAAGCCTCCTTTCTCCTGTAGGTATGGGGTCCTTGGGTAAGAGTTCCTAGAAGAAGGTGAAGCAGATTGTGTTTCTTAGTGTAGCTCCAATGAGAGCAATGAGGCAGACTTCCATGGCATGTAGGACGTGAGAGAACAGAATCCCTGGAGCTGTTGAAGAGCTGAGTCCACCTAGCTTTCTAAGGAAGGGTGCAGCGAGTTGCCTTAAACTCTGAATACATAGTGTGACTGGGAAAGGCTTCTAGGTCGGGATGTTTCTTAGAAGGGTAAAGGAGACTGCTGGTACTCACTGTAGTTGTACGAAAAAGGGTGCCTACACTAGGGTGCCTAGTGTCTGGTAGAGTGAAGAAACGTTCAAGTAAAGCAGAACTTCCAATACGACATAATGGAAAATGCTAAGCACTTTCGCTTCAGCAGGGCTTTTCAGGCCTTAGCTTGAGGCAAAGACTCACGTCAAGTTACCCTGTAGCTCTAGAGCATGACAGGAGGAACTCCCACCCATGCTATGGAAGCACCGTGTTTCCTTAGAGAAACTCCTTTTCTTTCCAGAGGGCTGCCCACAGTGAATCGAGGCCAGTCAAAACAGTGTTATTTAGGTATCTCAGGCTGGCCTGGCTAGAGATTTAAAATGGGAACGCAAGGCTTAGGCATTCAAGTCTTCTTTTCCGGTGAACATGCACCCGGACACCTTCTTATATCTAAGAAGTCCAAAGAGACTCTAGCTACTCCCTGGTCCCTTGCTGAATCAACTTTTCTTCACAGAGTGTTCTGCATATATGGAACTCCCTCATCCTTGGAACGTTCTATGTATGCTATAGGGCCGAAGCCTATTCTAAAGTCCTGCAGTGTAGAAGGAAAAACTGTGCTTCGGTTCCAGTAGGAATGCAAGCCTCCTTTCTCCTGTAGGTACGGGGTCATTGGGTACGAGTTCCTAGAGGTAGGCGAAGCAGATTGTGTATCTTAGTGAAGCTCCACAGAGGGCAATGAGGCAGACTTCCATGGCATGTAGGACGTGAGAGAACAGAATCCCTGGAGCTGTTGAAGAGCTGAGTCCACCTAGCTTCCTAAGGAAGGGTGCAGCGAGTTGCCCTACACTCTGATTACATAGAGTGACTGGGAAAGGCTTCTAGGTCTGGATGTTTCTTAGAAGAGCAAAGAAGACTGCTGGTACTCACTGTATTTCTACGAAAAAGGGTGCCTACACGAGGGTGCCTTGTGTCTGGTAAGTGAAGAAACATTCAAGTAAAGCAGAACTTGGAATACGACATAATGGAAACTGCTAAGCGCTTCCGCTTCCGCAAGGCTTTTCAGGCCTTAGCTTGAGGCAAACACTCACGTCAAGTTTCCCTGTAGCTCTAGAGCAGGACAGCAGGAGCTCCCACCCATGCTATGGAAGCACCGTGTTTCCTTAGAGAAAACTCCTTTTCTTTCGAGAGGGCTGCCTACAGTGACCAGAAGCCAGGTAAAAACAGTGTTATTTAGGATTCTTCAGGGAAGCATGTTTAGAGATTTAACATGGGAAAGCAAGGCTTGTGCCATCAGGTCTCCTTCTCGGGTTAACATGCAGCCGAAACCCTTCTGATTCCTAACAAGTCAATAGAGACTCTAGCCACACCCTGGTCCCTTGCTGAATCAACTTTTCTTCACAGGGTTTTCTGCATGTATCGAACTCCCTCATTCTTGGAACGCTCTATGTAACCCTTCGGGCCTAAACCTAGTCTAAAGTCCTGCAGTGTAACAGGAAAAACTTTGCTTAGATTCCAGTAGGAATGCAAGCCTCCTTTCTCCTGTAGGTATGGGGTCCTTGGGTAAGAGTTCCTAGAAGAAGGCGAAGCAGATTGTGTTTCTTAGTGTAGCTCCAATGAGAGCAATGAGGCAGACTTCCATGGCATGTATGTCGTGAGAGAACAGAATCCCTGGAGCTGTTGAAGAGCTGAGTCCACCTAGCTTTCTAAGGAAGGGTGCAGCGAGTTGCCTTAAACTCTGAATACCTAGTGTGACTGGGAAAGGCTTCTAGGTCGGGATGTTTCTTAGAAGGGTAAAGGAGACTGCTGGTACTCACTGTAGTTGTACGAAAAAGGGTGCCTACACTAGGGTGCCTAGTGTCTGGTAGAGTGAAGAAACGTTCAAGTAAAGCAGAACTTCCAATACGACATAATGGAAAATGCTAAGCGCTTTCGCTTCAGCAGGGCTTTTCAGGCCTTAGCTTGAGGCAAGGACTCACGTCAAGTTACCCTGTAGCTCTAGAGCATGACAGGAGGAACCCCCACCCATGCTATGGAAGCACCGTGTTTCCTTAGAGAAACTCCTTTTCTTTCCAGAGGGCTGCCCACAGTGAATCGAGGCCAGTCAAAACAGTGTTATTTAGGTATCTCAGGCTGGCGTGGCTAGAGATTTAAAATGGGAACGCAAGGCTTAGGCATTCAAGTCTTCTTTTCCGGTGAACATGCACCCGGACACCTTCTTATATCTAAGAAGTCCAAAGAGACTCTAGCTACACCCTGGTCCCTTGCTGAATCAACTTTT
Organism: Balaenoptera physalus; assembly: GCF_965194825.1. Taxonomy (NCBI): domain Eukaryota; kingdom Metazoa; phylum Chordata; class Mammalia; order Artiodactyla; family Balaenopteridae; genus Balaenoptera; species Balaenoptera physalus. Next base: position 4,640,309 of record NC_138902.1, on the reverse strand, counting down.
CTTCACAGAGTGTTCTGCATATATGGAACTCCCTCATCCTTGGAACGTTCTATGTATGCTATAGGGCCGAAGCCTATTCTAAAGTCCTGCAGTGTAAAAGGAAAAACTGCGCTTTGGTTCCAGTAGGAATGCAAGCCTCCTTTCTCCTGTAGGTACGGGGTCATTGGGTACGAGTTCCTAGAGGTAGGCGAAGCAGATTGTGTATCTTAGTGAAGCTCCACAGAGGGCAATGAGGCAGACTTCCATGGCATGTAGGACGTGAGAGAACAGAATCCCTGGAGCTGTTGAAGAGCTGAGTCCACCTAGCTTCCTAAGGAAGGGTGCAGAGAGTTGCCCTACACTCTGATTACATACAGTGACTGGGAAAGGCTTCTAGGTCTGGATGTTTCTTAGAAGAGCAAAGAAGACTGCTGGTACTCACTGTATTTCTACGAAAAAGGGTGCCTACACGAGGGTGCCTTGTTTCTGGTAAGTGAAGAAACATTCAAGTAAAGCAGAACTTGGAATACGACATAATGGAAACTGCTAAGCGCTTCCGCTTCCGCAAGGCTTTTCAGGCCTTAGGTTGAGGCAAACACTCACGTCAAGTTTCCCTGTAGCTCTAGAGCAGGACAGCAGGAGCTCCCACCCATTATATGGAAGCACCGTGTTTCCTTAGAGAAAACTCCTTTTCTTTCGAGAGGGCTGCCTACAGTGACCAGAAGCCAGGTAAAAACAGTGTTATTTAGGATTCTTCAGGGAAGCATGTTTAGAGATTTAACATGGGAAAGCAAGGCTTGTGCCATCAGGTCTTCTTCTCGGGTTAACATGCAGCCGAAACCCTTCTGATTCCTAACAAGTCAATAGAGACTCTAGCCACACCCTGGTCCCTTGCTGAATCAACTTTTCTTCACAGGGTTTTCTGCATGTATCGAACTCCCTCATTCTTGGAACGCTCTATGTAACCCTTCGGGCCTAAACCTAGTCTAAAGTCCTGCAGTGTAACAGGAAAAACTTTGCTTAGATTCCAGTAGGAATGCAAGCCTCCTTTCTCCTGTAGGTATGGGGTCCTTGGGTAAGAGTTCCTAGAAGAAGGCGAAGCAGATTGTGTTTCTTAGTGTAGCTCCAATGAGAGCAATGAGGCAGACTTCCATGGCATGTATGTCGTGAGAGAACAGAATCCCTGGAGCTGTTGAAGAGCTGAGTCCACCTAGCTTTCTAAGGAAGGGTGCAGCGAGTTGCCTTAAACTCTGAATACCTAGTGTGACTGGGAAAGGCTTCTAGGTCGGGATGTTTCTTAGAAGGGTAAAGGAGACTGCTGGTACTCACTGTAGTTGTACGAAAAAGGGTGCCTACACTAGGGTGCCTAGTGTCTGGTAGAGTGAAGAAACGTTCAAGTAAAGCAGAACTTCCAATACGACATAATGGAAAATGCTAAGCGCTTTCGCTTCAGCAGGGCTTTTCAGGCCTTAGCTTGAGGCAAGGACTCACGTCAAGTTACCCTGTAGCTCTAGAGCATGACAGGAGGAACTCCCACCCATGCTATGGAAGCACCGTGTTTCCTTAGAGAAACTCCTTTTCTTTCCAGAGGGCTGCCCACAGTGAATCGAGGCCAGTCAAAACAGTGTTATTTAGGTATCTCAGGCTGGCGTGGCTAGAGATTTAAAATGGGAACGCAAGGCTTAGGCATTCAAGTCTTCTTTTCCGGTGAACATGCACCCGGACACCTTCTTATATCTAAGAAGTCCAAAGAGACTCTAGCTACACCCTGGTCCCTTGCTGAATCAACTTTTCTTCACAGAGTGTTCTGCATATATGGAACTCCCTCATCCTTGGAACGTTCTATGTATGCTATAGGGCCGAAGCCTATTCTAAAGTCCTGCAGTGTAAAAGGAAAAACTGCACTTTGGTTCCAGTAGGAATGCAAGCCTCCTTTCTCCTGTAGGTACGGGGTCATTGGGTACGAGTTCCTAGAGGTAGGCGAAGCAGATTGTGTATCTTAGTGAAGCTCCACAGAGGGCAATGAGGCAGACTTCCATGGCATGTAGGACGTGAGAGAACAGAATCCCTGGAGCTGTTGAAGAGCTGAGTCCACCTAGCTTCCTAAGGAAGGGTGCAGCGAGTTGCCCTACACTCGGATTACATAGAGTGACTGGGAAAGGCGTCTAGGTCTGGATGTTTCTTAGAAGAGCAAAGAAGACTGCTGGTACTCACTGTATTTCTACGAAAAAGGGTGCCTACACGAGGGTGCCTTGTGTCTGGTAAGTGAAGAAACATTCAAGTAAAGCAGAACTTGGAATACGACATAATGGAAACTGCTAAGCGCTTCCGCTTCCGCAAGGCTTTTCAGGCCTTAGCTTGAGGCAAACACTCACGTCAAGTTTCCCTGTAGCTCTAGAGCAGGACAGCCGGAGCTCCCACCCATGCTATGGAAGCACCGTGTTTCCTTAGAGAAAACTCCTTTTCTTTCGAGAGGGCTGCCTACAGTGACCAGAAGCCAGGTAAAAACAGTGTTATTTAGGATTCTTCAGGGAAGCATGTTTAGAGATTTAACATGGGAAAGCAAGGCTTGTGCCATCAGGTCTCCTTCTCGGGTTAACATGCAGCCGAAACCCTTCTGATTCCTAACAAGTCAATAGAGACTCTAGCCACACCCTGGTCCCTTGCTGAATCAACTTTTCTTCACAGGGTTTTCTGCATGTATCGAACTCCCTCATTCTTGGAACGCTCTATGTAACCCTTCGGGCCTAAACCTAGTCTAAAGTCCTGCAGTGTAACAGGAAAAACTTTGCTTAGATTCCAGTAGGAATGCAAGCCTCCTTTCTCCTGTAGGTATGGGGTCCTTGGGTAAGAGTTCCTAGAAGAAGGCGAAGCAGATTGTGTTTCTTAGTGTAGCTCCAATGAGAGCAATGAGGCAGACTTCCATGGCATGTATGTCGTGAGAGAACAGAATCCCTGGAGCTGTTGAAGAGCTGAGTCCACCTAGCTTTCTAAGGAAGGGTGCAGCGAGTTGCCTTAAACTCTGAATACCTAGTGTGACTGGGAAAGGCTTCTAGGTCGGGATGTTTCTTAGAAGGGTAAAGGAGACTGCTGGTACTCACTGTAGTTGTACGAAAAAGGGTGCCTACACTAGGGTGCCTAGTGTCTGGTAGAGTGAAGAAACGTTCAAGTAAAGCAGAACTTCCAATACGACATAATGGAAAATGCTAAGCGCTTTCGCTTCAGCAGGGCTTTTCAGGCCTTAGCTTGAGGCAAGGACTCACGTCAAGTTACCCTGTAGCTCTAGAGCATGACAGGAGGAACTCCCACCCATGCTATGGAAGCACCGTGTTTCCTTAGAGAAACTCCTTTTCTTTCCAGAGGGCTGCCCACAGTGAATCGAGGCCAGTCAAAACAGTGTTATTTAGGTATCTCAGGCTGGCGTGGCTAGAGATTTAAAATGGGAACGCAAGGCTTAGGCATTCAAGTCTTCTTTTCCGGTGAACATGCACCCGGACACCTTCTTATATCTAAGAAGTCCAAAGAGACTCTAGCTACACCCTGGTCCCTTGCTGAATCAACTTTTCTTCACAGAGTGTTCTGCATATATGGAACTCCCTCATCCTTGGAACGTTCTATGTATGCTATAGGGCCGAAGCCTATTCTAAAGTCCTGCAGTGTAAAAGGAAAAACTGCGCTTTAGTTCCAGTAGGAATGCAAGCCTCCTTTCTCCTGTAGGTACGGGGTCATTGGGTACGAGTTCCTAGAGGTAGGCGAAGCAGATTGTGTATCTTAGTGAAGCTCCACAGAGGGCAATGAGGCAGACTTCCATGGCATGTAGGACGTGAGAGAACAGAATCCCTGGAGCTGTTGAAGAGCTGAGTCCACCTAGCTTCCTAAGGAAGGGTGCAGCGAGTTGCCCTACACTCGGATTACATAGAGTGACTGGGAAAGGCGTCTAGGTCTGGATGTTTCTTAGAAGAGCAAAGAAGACTGCTGGTACTCACTGTATTTCTACGAAAAAGGGTGCCTACACGAGGGTGCCTTGTGTCTGGTAAGTGAAGAAACATTCAAGTAAAGCAGAACTTGGAATACGACATAATGGAAACTGCTAAGCGCTTCCGCTTCCGCAAGGCTTTTCAGGCCTTAGCTTGAGGCAAACACTCACGTCAAGTTTCCCTGTAGCTCTAGAGCAGGACAGCAGGAGCTCCCACCCATGCTATGGAAGCACCGTGTTTCCTTAGAGAAAACTCCTTTTCTTTCGAGAGGGCTGCCTACAGTGACCAGAAGCCAGGTAAAAACAGTGTTATTTAGGATTCTTCAGGGAAGCATGTTTAGAGATTTAACATGGGAAAGCAAGGCTTGTGCCATCAGGTCTCCTTCTCGGGTTAACATGCAGCCGAAACCCTTCTGATTCCTGACAAGTCAATAGAGACTCTAGCCACACCCTGGTCCCTTGCTGAATCAACTTTTCTTCACAGGGTTTTCTGCATGTATCGAACTCCCTCATTCTTGGAACGCTCTATGTAACCCTTCGGGCCTAAACCTAGTCTAAAGTCCTGCAGTGTAACAGGAAAAACTTTGCTTAGATTCCAGTAGGAATGCAAGCCTCCTTTCTCCTGTAGGTATGGGGTCCTTGGGTAAGAGTTCCTAGAAGAAGGCGAAGCAGATTGTGTTTCTTAGTGTAGCTCCAATGAGAGCAATGAGGCAGACTTCCATGGCATGTATGTCGTGAGAGAACAGAATCCCTGGAGCTGTTGAAGAGCTGAGTCCACCTAGCTTTCTAAGGAAGGGTGCAGCGAGTTGCCTTAAACTCTGAATACCTAGTGTGACTGGGAAAGGCTTCTAGGTCGGGATGTTTCTTAGAAGGGTAAAGGAGACTGCTGGTACTCACTGTAGTTGTACGAAAAAGGGTGCCTACACTAGGGTGCCTAGTGTCTGGTAGAGTGAAGAAACGTTCAAGTAAAGCAGAACTTCCAATACGACATAATGGAAAATGCTAAGCGCTTTCGCTTCAGCAGGGCTTTTCAGGCCTTAGCTTGAGGCAAGGACTCACGTCAAGTTACCCTGTAGCTCTAGAGCATGACAGGAGGAACTCCCACCCATGCTATGGAAGCACCGTGTTTCCTTAGAGAAACTCCTTTTCTTTCCAGAGGGCTGCCCACAGTGAATCGAGGCCAGTCAAAACAGTGTTATTTAGGTATCTCAGGCTGGCGTGGCTAGAGATTTAAAATGGGAACGCAAGGCTTAGGCATTCAAGTCTTCTTTTCCGGTGAACATGCACCCGGACACCTTCTTATATCTAAGAAGTCCAAAGAGACTCTAGCTACACCCTGGTCCCTTGCTGAATCAACTTTTCTTCACAGAGTGTTCTGCATATATGGAACTCCCTCATCCTTGGAACGTTCTATGTATGCTATAGGGCCGAAGCCTATTCTAAAGTCCTGCAGTGTAAAAGGAAAAACTGCGCTTTGGTTCCAGTAGGAATGCAAGCCTCCTTTCTCCTGTAGGTACGGGGTCATTGGGTACGAGTTCCTAGAGGTAGGCGAAGCAGATTGTGTATCTTAGTGAAGCTCCACAGAGGGCAATGAGGCAGACTTCCATGGCATGTAGGACGTGAGAGAACAGAATCCCTGGAGCTGTTGAAGAGCTGAGTCCACCTAGCTTCCTAAGGAAGGGTGCAGCGAGTTGCCCTACACTCGGATTACATAGAGTGACTGGGAAAGGCGTCTAGGTCTGGATGTTTCTTAGAAGAGCAAAGAAGACTGCTGGTACTCACTGTATTTCTACGAAAAAGGGTGCCTACACGAGGGTGCCTTGTGTCTGGTAAGTGAAGAAACATTCAAGTAAAGCAGAACTTGGAATACGACATAATGGAAACTGCTAAGCGCTTCCGCTTCCGCAAGGCTTTTCAGGCCTTAGCTTGAGGCAAACACTCACGTCAAGTTTCCCTGTAGCTCTAGAGCAGGACAGCAGGAGCTCCCACCCATGCTATGGAAGCACCGTGTTTCCTTAGAGAAAACTCCTTTTCTTTCGAGAGGGCTGCCTACAGTGACCAGAAGCCAGGTAAAAACAGTGTTATTTAGGATTCTTCAGGGAAGCATGTTTAGAGATTTAACATGGGAAAGCAAGGCTTGTGCCATCAGGTCTCCTTCTCGGGTTAACATGCAGCCGAAACCCATCTGATTCCTGACAAGTCAATAGAGACTCTAGCCACACCCTGGTCCCTTGCTGAATCAACTTTTCTTCACAGGGTTTTCTGCATGTATCGAACTCCCTCATTCTTGGAACGCTCTATGTAACCCTTCGGGCCTAAACCTAGTCTAAAGTCCTGCAGTGTAACAGGAAAAACTTTGCTTAGATTCCAGTAGGAATGCAAGCCTCCTTTCTCCTGTAGGTATGGGGTCCTTGGGTAAGAGTTCCTAGAAGAAGGCGAAGCAGATTGTGTTTCTTAGTGTAGCTCCAATGAGAGCAATGAGGCAGACTTCCATGGCATGTATGTCGTGAGAGAACAGAATCCCTGGAGCTGTTGAAGAGCTGAGTCCACCTAGCTTTCTAAGGAAGGGTGCAGCGAGTTGCCTTAAACTCTGAATACCTAGTGTGACTGGGAAAGGCTTCTAGGTCGGGATGTTTCTTAGAAGGGTAAAGGAGACTGCTGGTACTCACTGTAGTTGTACGAAAAAGGGTGCCTACACTAGGGTGCCTAGTGTCTGGTAGAGTGAAGAAACGTTCAAGTAAAGCAGAACTTCCAATACGACATAATGGAAAATGCTAAGCGCTTTCGCTTCAGCAGGGCTTTTCAGGCCTTAGCTTGAGGCAAGGACTCACGTCAAGTTACCCTGTAGCTCTAGAGCATGACAGGAGGAACTCCCACCCATGCTATGGAAGCACCGTGTTTCCTTAGAGAAACTCCTTTTCTTTCCAGAGGGCTGCCCACAGTGAATCGAGGCCAGTCAAAACAGTGTTATTTAGGTATCTCAGGCTGGCGTGGCTAGAGATTTAAAATGGGAACGCAAGGCTTAGGCATTCAAGTCTTCTTTTCCGGTGAACATGCACCCGGACACCTTCTTATATCTAAGAAGTCCAAAGAGACTCTAGCTACACCCTGGTCCCTTGCTGAATCAACTTTTCTTCACAGAGTGTTCTGCATATATGGAACTCCCTCATCCTTGGAACGTTCTATGTATGCTATAGGGCCGAAGCCTATTCTAAAGTCCTGCAGTGTAGAAGGAAAAACTGCGCTTTGGTTCCAGTAGGAATGCAAGCCTCCTTTCTCCTGTAGGTACGGGGTCATTGGGTACGAGTTCCTAGAGGTAGGCGAAGCAGATTGTGTATCTTAGTGAAGCTCCACTGAGGGCAATGAGGCAGACTTCCATGGCATGTAGGACGTGAGAGAACAGAATCCCTGGAGCTGTTGAAGAGCTGAGTCCACCTAGCTTCCTAAGGAAGGGTGCAGCGAGTTGCCCTACACTCTGATTACATAGAGTGACTGGGAAAGGCGTCTAGGTCTGGATGTTTCTTAGAAGAGCAAAGAAGACTGCTGGTACTCACTGTATTTCTACGAAAAAGGGTGCCTACACGAGGGTGCCTTGTGTCTGGTAAGTGAAGAAACATTCAAGTAAAGCAGAACTTGGAATACGACATAATGGAAACTGCTAAGCGCTTCCGCTTCCGCAAGGCTTTTCAGGCCTTAGCTTGAGGCAAACACTCACGTCAAGTTTCCCTGTAGCTCTAGAGCAGGACAGCAGGAGCTCCCACCCATGCTATGGAAGCACCGTGTTTCCTTAGAGAAAACTCCTTTTCTTTCGAGAGGGCTGCCTACAGTGACCAGAAGCCAGGTAAAAACAGTGTTATTTAGGATTGTTCAGGGAAGCATGTTTAGAGATTTAACATGGGAAAGCAAGGCTTGTGCCATCAGGTCTCCTTCTCGGGTTAACATGCAGCCGAAACCCTTCTGATTCCTAACAAGTCAATAGAGACTCTAGCCACACCCTGGTCCCTTGCTGAATCAACTTTTCTTCACAGGGTTTTCTGCATGTATCGAACTCCCTCATTCTTGGAACGCTCTATGTAACCCTTCGGGCCTAAACCTAGTCTAAAGTCCTGCAGTGTAACAGGAAAATCTTTGCTTAGATTGCAGTAGGAATGCAAGCCTCCTTTCTCCTGTAGGTATGGGGTCCTTGGGTAAGAGTTCCTAGAAGAAGGCGAAGCAGATTGTGTTTCTTAGTGTAGCTCCAATGAGAGCAATGAGGCAGACTTCCATGGCATGTAGGACGTGAGAGAACAGAATCCCTGGAGCTGTTGAAGAGCTGAGTCCACCTAGCTTTCTAAGGAAGGGTGCAGCGAGTTGCCTTAAACTCTGAATACATAGTGTGACTGGGAAAGGCTTCTAGGTCGGGATGTTTCTTAGAAGGGTAAAGGAGACTGCTGGTACTCACTGTAGTTGTACGAAAAAGGGTGCCTACACTAGGGTGCCTAGTGTCTGGTAGAGTGAAGAAACGTTCAAGTGAAGCAGAACTTCCAATACGACATAATGGAAAATGCTAAGCGCTTTCGCTTCAGCAGGGCTTTTCAGGCCTTAGCTTGAGGCAAAGACTCACGTCAAGTTACCCTGTAGCTCTAGAGCATGACAGGAGGAACTCCCACCCATGCTATGGAAGCACCGTGTTTCCTTAGAGAAACTCCTTTTCTTTCCAGAGGGCTGCCCACAGTGAATCGAGGCCAGTCAAAACAGTGTTATTTAGGTATCTCAGGCTGGCGTGGCTAGAGATTTAAAATGGGAACGCAAGGCTTAGGCATTCAAGTCTTCTTTTCCGGTGAACATGCACCCGGACACCTTCTTATATCTAAGAAGTCCAAAGAGACTCTAGCTACTCCCTGGTCCCTTGCTGAATCAACTTTTCTTCACAGAGTGTTCTGCATATATGGAACTCCCTCATCCTTGGAACGTTCTATGTATGCTATAGGGCCGAAGCCTATTCTAAAGTCCTGCAGTGTAAAAGGAAAAACTGCGCTTTGGTTCCAGTAGGAATGCAAGCCTCCTTTCTCCTGTAGGTACGGGGTCATTGGGTAAGAGTTCCTAGAGGTAGGCGAAGCAGATTGTGTATCTTAGTGAAGCTCCACAGAGGGCAATGAGGCAGACTTCCATGGCATGTAGGACGTGAGAGAACAGAATCCCTGGAGCTGTTGAAGAGCTGAGTCCACCTAGCTTCCTAAGGAAGGGTGCAGCGAGTTGCCCTACACTCTGATTACATAGAGTGACTGGGAAAGGCTTCTAGGTCTGGATGTTTCTTAGAAGAGCAAAGAAGACTGCTGGTACTCACTGTATTTCTACGAAAAAGGGTGCCTACACGAGGGTGCCTTGTGTCTGGTAAGTGAAGAAACATTCAAGTAAAGCAGAACTTGGAATACGACATAATGGAAACTGCTAAGCGCTTCCGCTTCCGCAAGGCTTTTCAGGCCTTAGCTTGAGGCAAACACTCACGTCAAGTTTCCCTGTAGCTCTAGAGCAGGACAGCAGGAGCTCCCACCCATGCTATGGAAGCACCGTGTTTCCTTAGAGAAAACTCCTTTTCTTTCGAGAGGGCTGCCTACAGTGACCAGAAGCCAGGTAAAAACAGTGTTATTTAGGATTGTTCAGGGAAGCATGTTTAGAGATTTAACATGGGAAAGCAAGGCTTGTGCCATCAGGTCTCCTTCTCGGGTTAACATGCAGCCGAAACCCTTCTGATTCCTAACAAGTCAATAGAGACTCTAGCCACACCCTGGTCCCTTGCTGAATCAACTTTTCTTCACAGGGTTTTCTGCATGTATCGAACTCCCTCATTCTTGGAACGCTCTATGTAACCCTTCGGGCCTAAACCTAGTCTAAAGTCCTGCAGTGTAACAGGAAAATCTTTGCTTAGATTGCAGTAGGAATGCAAGCCTCCTTTCTCCTGTAGGTATGGGGTCCTTGGGTAAGAGTTCCTAGAAGAAGGCGAAGCAGATTGTGTTTCTTAGTGTAGCTCCAATGAGAGCAATGAGGCAGACTTCCATGGCATGTATGTCGTGAGAGAACAGAATCCCTGGAGCTGTTGAAGAGCTGAGTCCACCTAGCTTTCTAAGGAAGGGTGCAGCGAGTTGCCTTAAACTCTGAATACCTAGTGTGACTGGGAAAGGCTTCTAGGTCGGGATGTTTCTTAGAAGGGTAAAGGAGACTGCTGGTACTCACTGTAGTTGTACGAAAAAGGGTGCCTACACTAGGGTGCCTAGTGTCTGGTAGAGTGAAGAAACGTTCAAGTAAAGCAGAACTTCCAATACGACATAATGGAAAATGCTAAGCGCTTTCGCTTCAGCAGGGCTTTTCAGGCCTTAGCTTGAGGCAAGGACTCACGTCAAGTTACCCTGTAGCTCTAGAGCATGACAGGAGGAACCCCCACCCATGCTATGGAAGCACCGTGTTTCCTTAGAGAAACTCCTTTTCTTTCCAGAGGGCTGCCCACAGTGAATCGAGGCCAGTCAAAACAGTGTTATTTAGGTATCTCAGGCTGGCGTGGCTAGAGATTTAAAATGGGAACGCAAGGCTTAGGCATTCAAGTCTTCTTTTCCGGTGAACATGCACCCGGACACCTTCTTATATCTAAGAAGTCCAAAGAGACTCTAGCTACACCCTGGTCCCTTGCTGAATCAACTTTTCTTCACAGAGTGTTCTGCATATATGGAACTCCCTCATCCTTGGAACGTTCTATGTATGCTATAGGGCCGAAGCCTATTCTAAAGTCCTGCAGTGTAAAAGGAAAAACTGCGCTTTGGTTCCAGTAGGAATGCAAGCCTCCTTTCTCCTGTAGGTACGGGGTCATTGGGTACGAGTTCCTAGAGGTAGGCGAAGCAGATTGTGTATCTTAGTGAAGCTCCACAGAGGGCAATGAGGCAGACTTCCATGGCATGTAGGACGTGAGAGAACAGAATCCCTGGAGCTGTTGAAGAGCTGAGTCCACCTAGCTTCCTAAGGAAGGGTGCAGCGAGTTGCCCTACACTCTGATTACATAGAGTGACTGGGAAAGGCGTCTAGGTCTGGATGTTTCTTAGAAGAGCAAAGAAGACTGCTGGTACTCACTGTATTTCTACGAAAAAGGGTGCCTACACGAGGGTGCCTTGTGTCTGGTAAGTGAAGAAACATTCAAGTAAAGCAGAACTTGGAATACGACATAATGGAAACTGCTAAGCGCTTCCGCTTCCGCAAGGCTTTTCAGGCCTTAGCTTGAGGCAAACACTCACGTCAAGTTTCCCTGTAGCTCTAGAGCAGGACAGCAGGAGCTCCCACCCATGCTATGGAAGCACCGTGTTTCCTTAGAGAAAACTCCTTTTCTTTCGAGAGGGCTGCCTACAGTGACCAGAAGCCAGGTAAAAACAGTGTTATTTAGGATTCTTCAGGGAAGCATGTTTAGAGATTTAACATGGGAAAGCAAGGCTTGTGCCATCAGGTCTCCTTCTCGGGTTAACATGCAGCCGAAACCCTTCTGATTCCTGACAAGTCAATAGAGACTCTAGCCACACCCTGGTCCCTTGCTGAATCAACTTTTCTTCACAGGGTTTTCTGCATGTATCGAACTCCCTCATTCTTGGAACGCTCTATGTAACCCTTCGGGCCTAAACCTAGTCTAAAGTCCTGCAGTGTAACAGGAAAAACTTTGCTTAGATTCCAGTAGGAATGCAAGCCTCCTTTCTTCTGTAGGTATGGGGTCCTTGGGTAAGAGTTCCTAGAAGAAGGCGAAGCAGATTGTGTTTCTTAGTGTAGCTCCAATGAGAGCAATGAGGCAGACTTCCATGGCATGTATGTCGTGAGAGAACAGAATCCCTGGAGCTGTTGAAGAGCTGAGTCCACCTAGCTTTCTAAGGAAGGGTGCAGCGAGTTGCCTTAAACTCTGAATACATAGTGTGACTGGGAAAGGCTTCTAGGTCGGGATGTTTCTTAGAAGGGTAAAGGAGACTGCTGGTACTCACTGTAGTTGTACGAAAAAGGGTGCCTACACTAGGTTGCCTAGTGTCTGGTAGAGTGAAGAAACGTTCAAGTGAAGCAGAACTTCCAATACGACATAATGGAAAATGCTAAGCGCTTTCGCTTCAGCAGGGCTTTTCAGGCCTTAGCTTGAGGCAAGGACTCACGTCAAGTTACCCTGTAGCTCTAGAGCATGACAGGAGGAACTCCCACCCATGCTATGGAAGCACCGTGTTTCCTTAGAGAAACTCCTTTTCTTTCCAGAGGGCTGCCCACAGTGAATCGAGGCCAGTCAAAACAGTGTTATTTAGGTATCTCAGGCTGGCGTGGCTAGAGATTTAAAATGGGAACGCAAGGCTTAGGCATTCAAGTCTTCTTTTCCGGTGAACATGCACCCGGACACCTTCTTATATCTAAGAAGTCCAAAGAGACTCTAGCTACACCCTGGTCCCTTGCTGAATCAACTTTTCTTCACAGAGTGTTCTGCATATATGGAACTCCCTCATCCTTGGAACGTTCTATGTATGCTATAGGGCCGAAGCCTATTCTAAAGTCCTGCAGTGTAAAAGGAAAAACTGCGCTTTGGTTCCAGTAGGAATGCAAGCCTCCTTTCTCCTGTAGGTACGGGGTCATTGGGTAAGAGTTCCTAGAGGTAGGCGAAGCAGATTGTGTATCTTAGTGAAGCTCCACAGAGGGCAATGAGGCAGACTTCCATGGCATGTAGGACGTGAGAGAACAGAATCCCTGGAGCTGTTGAAGAGCTGAGTCCACCTAGCTTCCTAAGGAAGGGTGCAGCGAGTTGCCCTACACTCTGATTACATAGAGTGACTGGGAAAGGCTTCTAGGTCTGGATGTTTCTTAGAAGAGCAAAGAAGACTGCTGGTACTCACTGTATTTCTACGAAAAAGGGTGCCTACACGAGGGTGCCTTGTGTCTGGTAAGTGAAGAAACATTCAAGTAAAGCAGAACTTGGAATACGACATAATGGAAACTGCTAAGCGCTTCCGCTTCCGCAAGGCTTTTCAGGCCTTAGCTTGAGGCAAACACTCACGTCAAGTTTCCCTGTAGCTCTAGAGCAGGACAGCAGGAGCTCCCACCCATGCTATGGAAGCACCGTGTTTCCTTAGAGAAAACTCCTTTTCTTTCGAGAGGGCTGCCTACAGTGACCAGAAGCCAGGTAAAAACAGTGTTATTTAGGATTCTTCAGGGAAGCATGTTTAGAGATTTAACATGGGAAAGCAAGGCTTGTGCCATCAGGTCTCCTTCTCGGGTTAACATGCAGCCGAAACCCTTCTGATTCCTGACAAGTCAATAGAGACTCTAGCCAAACCCTGGTCCCTTGCTGAATCAACTTTTCTTCACAGGGTTTTCTGCATGTATCGAACTCCCTCATTCTTGGAACGCTCTATGTAACCCTTCGGGCCTAAACCTAGTCTAAAGTCCTGCAGTGTAACAGGAAAAACTTTGCTTAGATTCCAGTAGGAATGCAAGCCTCCTTTCTCCTGTAGGTATGGGGTCCTTGGGTAAGAGTTCCTAGAAGAAGGCGAAGCAGATTGTGTTTCTTAGTGTAGCTCCAATGAGAGCAATGAGGCAGACTTCCATGGCATGTATGTCGTGAGAGAACAGAATCCCTGGAGCTGTTGAAGAGCTGAGTCCACCTAGCTTTCTAAGGAAGGGTGCAGCGAGTTGTCTTAAACTCTGAATACATAGTGTGACTGGGAAAGGCTTCTAGGTCGGGATGTTTCTTAGAAGGGTAAAGGAGACTGCTGGTACTCACTGTAGTTGTACGAAAAAGGGTGCCTACACTAGGGTGCCTAGTGTCTGGTAGAGTGAAGAAACGTTCAAGTGAAGCAGAACTTCCAATACGACATAATGGAAAATGCTAAGCGCTTTCGCTTCAGCAGGGCTTTTCAGGCCTTAGCTTGAGGCAAGGACTCACGTCAAGTTACCCTGTAGCTCTAGAGCATGACAGGAGGAACTCCCACCCATGCTATGGAAGCACCGTGTTTCCTTAGAGAAACTCCTTTTCTTTCCAGAGGGCTGCCCACAGTGAATCGAGGCCAGTCAAAACAGTGTTATTTAGGTATCTCAGGCTGGCGTGGCTAGAGATTTAAAATGGGAACGCAAGGCTTAGGCATTCAAGTCTTCTTTTCCGGTGAACATGCACCCGGACACCTTCTTATATCTAAGAAGTCCAAAGAGACTCTAGCTACACCCTGGTCCCTTGCTGAATCAACTTTTCTTCACAGAGTGTTCTGCATATATGGAACTCCCTCATCCTTGGAACGTTCTATGTATGCTATAGGGCCGAAGCCTATTCTAAAGTCCTGCAGTGTAAAAGGAAAAACTGCGCTTTGGTTCCAGTAGGAATGCAAGCCTCCTTTCTCCTGTAGGTACGGGGTCATTGGGTAAGAGTTCCTAGAGGTAGGCGAAGCAGATTGTGTATCTTAGTGAAGCTCCACAGAGGGCAATGAGGCAGACTTCCATGGCATGTAGGACGTGAGAGAACAGAATCCCTGGAGCTGTTGAAGAGCTGAGTCCACCTAGCTTCCTAAGGAAGGGTGCAGCGAGTTGCCCTACACTCTGATTACATAGAGTGACTGGGAAAGGCTTCTAGGTCTGGATGTTTCTTAGAAGAGCAAAGAAGACTGCTGGTACTCACTGTATTTCTACGAAAAAGGGTGCCTACACGAGGGTGCCTTGTGTCTGGTAAGTGAAGAAACATTCAAGTAAAGCAGAACTTGGAATACGACATAATGGAAACTGCTAAGCGCTTCCGCTTCCGCAAGGCTTTTCAGGCCTTAGCTTGAGGCAAACACTCACGTCAAGTTTCCCTGTAGCTCTAGAGCAGGACAGCAGGAGCTCCCACCCATGCTATGGAAGCACCGTGTTTCCTTAGAGAAAACTCCTTTTCTTTCGAGAGGGCTGCCTACAGTGACCAGAAGCCAGGTAAAAACAGTGTTATTTAGGATTCTTCAGGGAAGCATGTTTAGAGATTTAACATGGGAAAGCAAGGCTTGTGCCATCAGGTCTCCTTCTCGGGTTAACATGCAGCCGAAACCCTTCTGATTCCTGACAAGTCAATAGAGACTCTAGCCAAACCCTGGTCCCTTGCTGAATCAACTTTTCTTCACAGGGTTTTCTGCATGTATCGAACTCCCTCATTCTTGGAACGCTCTATGTAACCCTTCGGGCCTAAACCTAGTCTAAAGTCCTGCAGTGTAACAGGAAAAACTTTGCTTAGATTCCAGTAGGAATGCAAGCCTCCTTTCTCCTGTAGGTATGGGGTCCTTGGGTAAGAGTTCCTAGAAGAAGGCGAAGCAGATTGTGTTTCTTAGTGTAGCTCCAATGAGAGCAATGAGGCAGACTTCCATGGCATGTATGTCGTGAGAGAACAGAATCCCTGGAGCTGTTGAAGAGCTGAGTCCACCTAGCTTTCTAAGGAAGGGTGCAGCGAGTTGTCTTAAACTCTGAATACATAGTGTGACTGGGAAAGGCTTCTAGGTCGGGATGTTTCTTAGAAGGGTAAAGGAGACTGCTGGTACTCACTGTAGTTGTACGAAAAAGGGTGCCTACACTAGGGTGCCTAGTGTCTGGTAGAGTGAAGAAACGTTCAAGTGAAGCAGAACTTCCAATACGACATAATGGAAAATGCTAAGCGCTTTCGCTTCAGCAGGGCTTTTCAGGCCTTAGCTTGAGGCAAGGACTCACGTCAAGTCACCCTGTAGCTCTAGAGCATGACAGGAGGAACCCCCACCCATGCTATGGAAGCACCGTGTTTCCTTAGAGAAACTCCTTTTCTTTCCAGAGGGCTGCCCACAGTGAATCGAGGCCAGTCAAAACAGTGTTATTTAGGTATCTCAGGCTGGCGTGGCTAGAGATTTAAAATGGGAACGCAAGGCTTAGGCATTCAAGTCTTCTTTTCCGGTGAACATGCACCCGGACACCTTCTTATATCTAAGAAGTCCAAAGAGACTCTAGCTACACCCTGGTCCCTTGCTGAATCAACTTTTCTTCACAGAGTGTTCTGCATATATGGAACTCCCTCATCCTTGAAACGTTCTATGTATGCTATAGGGCCGAAGCCTATTCTAAAGTCCTGCAGTGTAAAAGGAAAAACTGCGCTTTGGTTCCAGTAGGAATGCAAGCCTCCTTTCTCCTGTAGGTACGGGGTCATTGGGTAAGAGTTCCTAGAGGTAGGCGAAGCAGATTGTGTATCTTAGTGAAGCTCCACAGAGGGCAATGAGGCAGACTTCCATGGCATGTAGGACGTGAGAGAACAGAATCCCTGGAGCTGTTGAAGAGCTGAGTCCACCTAGCTTCCTAAGGAAGGGTGCAGCGAGTTGCCCTACACTCTGATTACATAGAGTGACTGGGAAAGGCTTCTAGGTCTGGATGTTTCTTAGAAGAGCAAAGAAGACTGCTGGTACTCACTGTATTTCTACGAAAAAGGGTGCCTACACGAGGGTGCCTTGTGTCTGGTAAGTGAAGAAACATTCAAGTAAAGCAGAACTTGGAATACGACATAATGGAAACTGCTAAGCGCTTCCGCTTCCGCAAGGCTTTTCAGGCCTTAGCTTGAGGCAAACACTCACGTCAAGTTTCCCTGTAGCTCTAGAGCAGGACAGCAGGAGCTCCCACCCATGCTATGGAAGCACCGTGTTTCCTTAGAGAAAACTCCTTTTCTTTCGAGAGGGCTGCCTACAGTGACCAGAAGCCAGGTAAAAACAGTGTTATTTAGGATTGTTCAGGGAAGCATGTTTAGAGATTTAACATGGGAAAGCAAGGCTTGTGCCATCAGGTCTCCTTCTCGGGTTAACATGCAGCCGAAACCCTTCTGATTCCTAACAAGTCAATAGAGACTCTAGCCACACCCTGGTCCCTTGCTGAATCAACTTTTCTTCACAGGGTTTTCTGCATGTATCGAACTCCCTCATTCTTGGAACGCTCTATGTAACCCTTCGGGCCTAAACCTAGTCTAAAGTCCTGCAGTGTAACAGGAAAATCTTTGCTTAGATTGCAGTAGGAATGCAAGCCTCCTTTCTCCTGTAGGTATGGGTTCCTTGGGTAAGAGTTCCTAGAAGAAGGCGAAGCAGATTGTGTTTCTTAGTGTAGCTCCAATGAGAGCAATGAGGCAGACTTCCATGGCATGTATGTCGTGAGAGAACAGAATCCCTGGAGCTGTTGAAGAGCTGAGTCCACCTAGCTTTCTAAGGAAGGGTGCAGCGAGTTGCCTTAAACTCTGAATACCTAGTGTGACTGGGAAAGGCTTCTAGGTCGGGATGTTTCTTAGAAGGGTAAAGGAGACTGCTGGTACTCACTGTAGTTGTACGAAAAAGGGTGCCTACACTAGGGTGCCTAGTGTCTGGTAGAGTGAAGAAACGTTCAAGTAAAGCAGAACTTCCAATACGACATAATGGAAAATGCTAAGCGCTTTCGCTTCAGCAGGGCTTTTCAGGCCTTAGCTTGAGGCAAGGACTCACGTCAAGTTACCCTGTAGCTCTAGAGCATGACAGGAGGAACCCCCACCCATGCTATGGAAGCACCGTGTTTCCTTAGAGAAACTCCTTTTCTTTCCAGAGGGCTGCCCACAGTGAATCGAGGCCAGTCAAAACAGTGTTATTTAGGTATCTCAGGCTGGCGTGGCTAGAGATTTAAAATGGGAACGCAAGGCTTAGGCATTCAAGTCTTCTTTTCCGGTGAACATGCACCCGGACACCTTCTTATATCTAAGAAGTCCAAAGAGACTCTAGCTACACCCTGGTCCCTTGCTGAATCAACTTTTCTTCACAGAGTGTTCTGCATATATGGAACTCCCTCATCCTTGGAACGTTCTATGTATGCTATAGGGCCGAAGCCTATTCTAAAGTCCTGCAGTGTAAAAGGAAAAACTGCGCTTTGGTTCCAGTAGGAATGCAAGCCTCCTTTCTCCTGTAGGTACGGGGTCATTGGGTACGAGTTCCTAGAGGTAGGCGAAGCAGATTGTGTATCTTAGTGAAGCTCCACAGAGGGCAATGAGGCAGACTTCCATGGCATGTAGGACGTGAGAGAACAGAATCCCTGGAGCTGTTGAAGAGCTGAGTCCACCTAGCTTCCTAAGGAAGGGTGCAGCGAGTTGCCCTACACTCTGATTACATAGAGTGACTGGGAAAGGCGTCTAGGTCTGGATGTTTCTTAGAAGAGCAAAGAAGACTGCTGGTACTCACTGTATTTCTACGAAAAAGGGTGCCTACACGAGGGTGCCTTGTGTCTGGTAAGTGAAGAAACATTCAAGTAAAGCAGAACTTGGAATACGACATAATGGAAACTGCTAAGCGCTTCCGCTTCCGCAAGGCTTTTCAGGCCTTAGCTTGAGGCAAACACTCACGTCAAGTTTCCCTGTAGCTCTAGAGCAGGACAGCAGGAGCTCCCACCCATGCTATGGAAGCACCGTGTTTCCTTAGAGAAAACTCCTTTTCTTTCGAGAGGGCTGCCTACAGTGACCAGAAGCCAGGTAAAAACAGTGTTATTTAGGATTCTTCAGGGAAGCATGTTTAGAGATTTAACATGGGAAAGCAAGGCTTGTGCCATCAGGTCTCCTTCTCGGGTTAACATGCAGCCGAAACCCTTCTGATTCCTGACAAGTCAATAGAGACTCTAGCCACACCCTGGTCCCTTGCTGAATCAACTTTTCTTCACAGGGTTTTCTGCATGTATCGAACTCCCTCATTCTTGGAACGCTCTATGTAACCCTTCGGGCCTAAACCTAGTCTAAAGTCCTGCAGTGTAACAGGAAAAACTTTGCTTAGATTCCAGTAGGAATGCAAGCCTCCTTTCTTCTGTAGGTATGGGGTCCTTGGGTAAGAGTTCCTAGAAGAAGGCGAAGCAGATTGTGTTTCTTAGTGTAGCTCCAATGAGAGCAATGAGGCAGACTTCCATGGCATGTATGTCGTGAGAGAACAGAATCCCTGGAGCTGTTGAAGAGCTGAGTCCACCTAGCTTTCTAAGGAAGGGTGCAGCGAGTTGCCTTAAACTCTGAATACATAGTGTGACTGGGAAAGGCTTCTAGGTCGGGATGTTTCTTAGAAGGGTAAAGGAGACTGCTGGTACTCACTGTAGTTGTACGAAAAAGGGTGCCTACACTAGGTTGCCTAGTGTCTGGTAGAGTGAAGAAACGTTCAAGTGAAGCAGAACTTCCAATACGACATAATGGAAAATGCTAAGCGCTTTCGCTTCAGCAGGGCTTTTCAGGCCTTAGCTTGAGGCAAGGACTCACGTCAAGTTACCCTGTAGCTCTAGAGCATGACAGGAGGAACTCCCACCCATGCTATGGAAGCACCGTGTTTCCTTAGAGAAACTCCTTTTCTTTCCAGAGGGCTGCCCACAGTGAATCGAGGCCAGTCAAAACAGTGTTATTTAGGTATCTCAGGCTGGCGTGGCTAGAGATTTAAAATGGGAACGCAAGGCTTAGGGATTCAAGTCTTCTTTTCCGGTGAACATGCACCCGGACACCTTCTTATATCTAAGAAGTCCAAAGAGACTCTAGCTACACCCTGGTCCCTTGCTGAATCAACTTTTCTTCACAGAGTGTTCTGCATATATGGAACTCCCTCATCCTTGGAACGTTCTATGTATGCTATAGGGCCGAAGCCTATTCTAAAGTCCTGCAGTGTAAAAGGAAAAACTGCGCTTTGGTTCCAGTAGGAATGCAAGCCTCCTTTCTCCTGTAGGTACGGGGTCATTGGGTAAGAGTTCCTAGAGGTAGGCGAAGCAGATTGTGTATCTTAGTGAAGCTCCACAGAGGGCAATGAGGCAGACTTCCATGGCATGTAGGACGTGAGAGAACAGAATCCCTGGAGCTGTTGAAGAGCTGAGTCCACCTAGCTTCCTAAGGAAGGGTGCAGCGAGTTGCCCTACACTCTGATTACATAGAGTGACTGGGAAAGGCTTCTAGGTCTGGATGTTTCTTAGAAGAGCAAAGAAGACTGCTGGTACTCACTGTATTTCTACGAAAAAGGGTGCCTACACGAGGGTGCCTTGTGTCTGGTAAGTGAAGAAACATTCAAGTAAAGCAGAACTTGGAATACGACATAATGGAAACTGCTAAGCGCTTCCGCTTCCGCAAGGCTTTTCAGGCCTTAGCTTGAGGCAAACACTCACGTCAAGTTTCCCTGTAGCTCTAGAGCAGGACAGCAGGAGCTCCCACCCATGCTATGGAAGCACCGTGTTTCCTTAGAGAAAACTCCTTTTCTTTCGAGAGGGCTGCCTACAGTGACCAGAAGCCAGGTAAAAACAGTGTTATTTAGGATTCTTCAGGGAAGCATGTTTAGAGATTTAACATGGGAAAGCAAGGCTTGTGCCATCAGGTCTCCTTCTCGGGTTAACATGCAGCCGAAACCCTTCTGATTCCTGACAAGTCAATAGAGACTCTAGCCAAACCCTGGTCCCTTGCTGAATCAACTTTTCTTCACAGGGTTTTCTGCATGTATCGAACTCCCTCATTCTTGGAACGCTCTATGTAACCCTTCGGGCCTAAACCTAGTCTAAAGTCCTGCAGTGTAACAGGAAAAACTTTGCTTAGATTCCAGTAGGAATGCAAGCCTCCTTTCTCCTGTAGGTATGGGGTCCTTGGGTAAGAGTTCCTAGAAGAAGGCGAAGCAGATTGTGTTTCTTAGTGTAGCTCCAATGAGAGCAATGAGGCAGACTTCCATGGCATGTATGTCGTGAGAGAACAGAATCCCTGGAGCTGTTGAAGAGCTGAGTCCACCTAGCTTTCTAAGGAAGGGTGCAGCGAGTTGCCTTAAACTCTGAATACATAGTGTGACTGGGAAAGGCTTCTAGGTCGGGATGTTTCTTAGAAGGGTAAAGGAGACTGCTGGTACTCACTGTAGTTGTACGAAAAAGGGTGCCTACACTAGGGTGCCTAGTGTCTGGTAGAGTGAAGAAACGTTCAAGTGAAGCAGAACTTCCAATACGACATAATGGAAAATGCTAAGCGCTTTCGCTTCAGCAGGGCTTTTCAGGCCTTAGCTTGAGGCAAGGACTCACGTCAAGTCACCCTGTAGCTCTAGAGCATGACAGGAGGAACCCCCACCCATGCTATGGAAGCACCGTGTTTCCTTAGAGAAACTCCTTTTCTTTCCAGAGGGCTGCCCACAGTGAATCGAGGCCAGTCAAAACAGTGTTATTTAGGTATCTCAGGCTGGCGTGGCTAGAGATTTAAAATGGGAACGCAAGGCTTAGGCATTCAAGTCTTCTTTTCCGGTGAACATGCACCCGGACACCTTCTTATATCTAAGAAGTCCAAAGAGACTCTAGCTACACCCTGGTCCCTTGCTGAATCAACTTTTCTTCACAGAGTGTTCTGCATATATGGAACTCCCTCATCCTTGAAACGTTCTATGTATGCTATAGGGCCGAAGCCTATTCTAAAGTCCTGCAGTGTAAAAGGAAAAACTGCGCTTTGGTTCCAGTAGGAATGCAAGCCTCCTTTCTCCTGTAGGTACGGGGTCATTGGGTAAGAGTTCCTAGAGGTAGGCGAAGCAGATTGTGTATCTTAGTGAAGCTCCACAGAGGGCAATGAGGCAGACTTCCATGGCATGTAGGACGTGAGAGAACAGAATCCCTGGAGCTGTTGAAGAGCTGAGTCCACCTAGCTTCCTAAGGAAGGGTGCAGCGAGTTGCCCTACACTCGGATTACATAGAGTGACTGGGAAAGGCGTCTAGGTCTGGATGTTTCTTAGAAGAGCAAAGAAGACTGCTGGTACTCACTGTATTTCTACGAAAAAGGGTGCCTACACGAGGGTGCCTTGTGTCTGGTAAGTGAAGAAACATTCAAGTAAAGCAGAACTTGGAATACGACATAATGGAAACTGCTAAGCGCTTCCGCTTCCGCAAGGCTTTTCAGGCCTTAGCTTGAGGCAAACACTCACGTCAAGTTTCCCTGTAGCTCTAGAGCAGGACAGCAGGAGCTCCCACCCATGCTATGGAAGCACCGTGTTTCCTTAGAGAAAACTCCTTTTCTTTCGAGAGGGCTGCCTACAGTGACCAGAAGCCAGGTAAAAACAGTGTTATTTAGGATTCTTCAGGGAAGCATGTTTAGAGATTTAACATGGGAAAGCAAGGCTTGTGCCATCAGGTCTCCTTCTCGGGTTAACATGCAGCCGAAACCCTTCTGATTCCTAACAAGTCAATAGAGACTCTAGCCAAACCCTGGTCCCTTGCTGAATCAACTTTTCTTCACAGGGTTTTCTGCATGTATCGAACTCCCTCATTCTTGGAACGCTCTATGTAACCCTTCGGGCCTAAACCTAGTCTAAAGTCCTGCAGTGTAACAGGAAAAACTTTGCTTAGATTCCAGTAGGAATGCAAGCCTCCTTTCTCCTGTAGGTATGGGGTCCTTGGGTAAGAGTTCCTAGAAGAAGGCGAAGCAGATTGTGTTTCTTAGTGTAGCTCCAATGAGAGCAATGAGGCAGACTTCCATGGCATGTATGTCGTGAGAGAACAGAATCCCTGGAGCTGTTGAAGAGCTGAGTCCACCTAGCTTTCTAAGGAAGGGTGCAGCGAGTTGCCTTAAACTCTGAATACATAGTGTGACTGGGAAAGGCTTCTAGGTCGGGATGTTTCTTAGAAGGGTAAAGGAGACTGCTGGTACTCACTGTAGTTGTACGAAAAAGGGTGCCTACACTAGGGTGCCTAGTGTCTGGTAGAGTGAAGAAACGTTCAAGTAAAGCAGAACTTCCAATACGACATAATGGAAAATGCTAAGCGCTTTCGCTTCAGCAGGGCTTTTCAGGCCTTAGCTTGAGGCAAGGACTCACGTCAAGTTACCCTGTAGCTCTAGAGCATGACAGGAGGAACTCCCACCCATGCTATGGAAGCACCGTGTTTCCTTAGAGAAACTCCTTTTCTTTCCAGAGGGCTGCCCACAGTGAATCGAGGCCAGTCAAAACAGTGTTATTTAGGTATCTCAGGCTGGCGTGGCTAGAGATTTAAAATGGGAACGCAAGGCTTAGGCATTCAAGTCTTCTTTTCCGGTGAACATGCACCCGGACACCTTCTTATATCTAAGAAGTCCAAAGAGACTCTAGCTACACCCTGGTCCCTTGCTGAATCAACTTTTCTTCACAGAGTGTTCTGCATATATGGAACTCCCTCATCCTTGGAACGTTCTATGTATGCTATAGGGCCGAAGCCTATTCTAAAGTCCTGCAGTGTAAAAGGAAAAACTGTGCTTTGGTTCCAGTAGGAATGCAAGCCTCCTTTCTCCTGTAGGTACGGGGTCATTGGGTAAGAGTTCCTAGAGGTAGGCGAAGCAGATTGTGTATCTTAGTGAAGCTCCACAGAGGGCAATGAGGCAGACTTCCATGGCATGTAGGACGTGAGAGAACAGAATCCCTGGAGCTGTTGAAGAGCTGAGTCCACCTAGCTTCCTAAGGAAGGGTGCAGCGAGTTGCCCTACACTCTGATTACATAGAGTGACTGGGAAAGGCTTCTAGGTCTGGATGTTTCTTAGAAGAGCAAAGAAGACTGCTGGTACTCACTGTATTTCTACGAAAAAGGGTGCCTACACGAGGGTGCCTTGTGTCTGGTAAGTGAAGAAACATTCAAGTAAAGCAGAACTTGGAATACGACATAATGGAAACTGCTAAGCGCTTCCGCTTCCGCAAGGCTTTTCAGGCCTTAGCTTGAGGCAAACACTCACGTCAAGTTTCCCTGTAGCTCTAGAGCAGGACAGCAGGAGCTCCCACCCATGCTATGGAAGCACCGTGTTTCCTTAGAGAAAACTCCTTTTCTTTCGAGAGGGCTGCCTACAGTGACCAGAAGCCAGGTAAAAACAGTGTTATTTAGGATTCTTCAGGGAAGCATGTTTAGAGATTTAACATGGGAAAGCAAGGCTTGTGCCATCAGGTCTCCTTCTCGGGTTAACATGCAGCCGAAACCCTTCTGATTCCTGACAAGTCAATAGAGACTCTAGCCAAACCCTGGTCCCTTGCTGAATCAACTTTTCTTCACAGGGTTTTCTGCATGTATCGAACTCCCTCATTCTTGGAACGCTCTATGTAACCCTTCGGGCCTAAACCTAGTGTAAAGTCCTGCAGTGTAACAGGAAAAACTTTGCTTAGATTCCAGTAGGAATGCAAGCCTCCTTTCTCCTGTAGGTATGGGGTCCTTGGGTAAGAGTTCCTAGAAGAAGGCGAAGCAGATTGTGTTTCTTAGTGTAGCTCCAATGAGAGCAATGAGGCAGACTTCCATGGCATGTATGTCGTGAGAGAACAGAATCCCTGGAGCTGTTGAAGAGCTGAGTCCACCTAGCTTTCTAAGGAAGGGTGCAGCGAGTTGCCTTAAACTCTGAATACATAGTGTGACTGGGAAAGGCTTCTAGGTCGGGATGTTTCTTAGAAGGGTAAAGGAGACTGCTGGTACTCACTGTAGTTGTACGAAAAAGGGTGCCTACACTAGGGTGCCTAGTGTCTGGTAGAGTGAAGAAACGTTCAAGTGAAGCAGAACTTCCAATACGACATAATGGAAAATGCTAAGCGCTTTCGCTTCAGCAGGGCTTTTCAGGCCTTAGCTTGAGGCAAGGACTCACGTCAAGTCACCCTGTAGCTCTAGAGCATGACAGGAGGAACTCCCACCCATGCTATGGAAGCACCGTGTTTCCTTAGAGAAACTCCTTTTCTTTCCAGAGGGCTGCCCACAGTGAATCGAGGCCAGTCAAAACAGTGTTATTTAGGTATCTCAGGCTGGCGTGGCTAGAGATTTAAAATGGGAACGCAAGGCTTAGGCATTCAAGTCTTCTTTTCCGGTGAACATGCACCCGGACACCTTCTTATATCTAAGAAGTCCAAAGAGACTCTAGCTACACCCTGGTCCCTTGCTGAATCAACTTTTCTTCACAGAGTGTTCTGCATATATGGAACTCCCTCATCCTTGGAACGTTCTATGTATGCTATAGGGCCGAAGCCTATTCTAAAGTCCTGCAGTGTAAAAGGAAAAACTGCGCTTTGGTTCCAGTAGGAATGCAAGCCTCCTTTCTCCTGTAGGTACGGGGTCATTGGGTAAGAGTTCCTAGAGGTAGGCGAAGCAGATTGTGTATCTTAGTGAAGCTCCACAGAGGGCAATGAGGCAGACTTCCATGGCATGTAGGACGTGAGAGAACAGAATCCCTGGAGCTGTTGAAGAGCTGAGTCCACCTAGCTTCCTAAGGAAGGGTGCAGCGAGTTGCCCTACACTCTGATTACATAGAGTGACTGGGAAAGGCTTCTAGGTCTGGATGTTTCTTAGAAGAGCAAAGAAGACTGCTGGTACTCACTGTATTTCTACGAAAAAGGGTGCCTACACGAGGGTGCCTTGTGTCTGGTAAGTGAAGAAACATTCAAGTAAAGCAGAACTTGGAATACGACATAATGGAAACTGCTAAGCGCTTCCGCTTCCGCAAGGCTTTTCAGGCCTTAGCTTGAGGCAAACACTCACGTCAAGTTTCCCTGTAGCTCTAGAGCAGGACAGCAGGAGCTCCCACCCATGCTATGGAAGCACCGTGTTTCCTTAGAGAAAACTCCTTTTCTTTCGAGAGGGCTGCCTACAGTGACCAGAAGCCAGGTAAAAACAGTGTTATTTAGGATTCTTCAGGGAAGCATGTTTAGAGATTTAACATGGGAAAGCAAGGCTTGTGCCATCAGGTCTCCTTCTCGGGTTAACATGCAGCCGATACCCTTCTGATTCCTGACAAGTCAATAGAGACTCTAGCCAAACCCTGGTCCCTTGCTGAATCAACTTTTCTTCACAGGGTTTTCTGCATGTATCGAACTCCCTCATTCTTGGAACGCTCTATGTAACCCTTCGGGCCTAAACCTAGTCTAAATTCCTGCAGTGTAACAGGAAAAATTTGCTTAGATTGCAGTAGGAATGCAAGCCTCCTTTCTCCTGTAGGTATGGGGTCCTTGGGTAAGAGTTCCTAGAAGAAGGCGAAGCAGATTGTGTTTCTTAGTGTAGCTCCAATGAGAGCAATGAGGCAGACTTCCATGGCATGTATGTCGTGAGAGAACAGAATCCCTGGAGCTGTTGAAGAGCTGAGTCCACCTAGCTTTCTAAGGAAGGGTGCAGCGAGTTGCCTTAAACTCTGAATACATAGTGTGACTGGGAAAGGCTTCTAGGTCGGGATGTTTCTTAGAAGGGTAAAGGAGACTGCTGGTACTCACTGTAGTTGTACGAAAAAGGGTGCCTACACTAGGGTGCCTAGTGTCTGGTAGAGTGAAGAAACGTTCAAGTAAAGCAGAACTTCCAATACGACATAATGGAAAATGCTAAGCGCTTTCGCTTCAGCAGGGCTTTTCAGGCCTTAGCTTGAGGCAAGGACTCACGTCAAGTTACCCTGTAGCTCTAGAGCATGACAGGAGGAACTCCCACCCATGCTATGGAAGCACCGTGTTTCCTTAGAGAAACTCCTTTTCTTTCCAGAGGGCTGCCCACAGTGAATCGAGGCCAGTCAAAACAGTGTTATTTAGGTATCTCAGGCTGGCGTGGCTAGAGATTTAAAATGGGAACGCAAGGCTTAGGCATTCAAGTCTTCTTTTCCGGTGAACATGCACCCGGACACCTTCTTATATCTAAGAAGTCCAAAGAGACTCTAGCTACACCCTGGTCCCTTGCTGAATCAACTTTTCTTCACAGAGTGTTCTGCATATATGGAACTCCCTCATCCTTGGAACGTTCTATGTATGCTATAGGGCCGAAGCCTATTCTAAAGTCCTGCAGTGTAAAAGGAAAAACTGTGCTTTGGTTCCAGTAGGAATGCAAGCCTCCTTTCTCCTGTAGGTACGGGGTCATTGGGTAAGAGTTCCTAGAGGTAGGCGAAGCAGATTGTGTATCTTAGTGAAGCTCCACAGAGGGCAATGAGGCAGACTTCCATGGCATGTAGGACGTGAGAGAACAGAATCCCTGGAGCTGTTGAAGAGCTGAGTCCACCTAGCTTCCTAAGGAAGGGTGCAGCGAGTTGCCCTACACTCTGATTACATAGAGTGACTGGGAAAGGCTTCTAGGTCTGGATGTTTCTTAGAAGAGCAAAGAAGACTGCTGGTACTCACTGTATTTCTACGAAAAAGGGTGCCTACACGAGGGTGCCTTGTGTCTGGTAAGTGAAGAAACATTCAAGTAAAGCAGAACTTGGAATACGACATAATGGAAACTGCTAAGCGCTTCCGCTTCCGCAAGGCTTTTCAGGCCTTAGCTTGAGGCAAACACTCACGTCAAGTTTCCCTGTAGCTCTAGAGCAGGACAGCAGGAGCTCCCACCCATGCTATGGAAGCACCGTGTTTCCTTAGAGAAAACTCCTTTTCTTTCGAGAGGGCTGCCTACAGTGACCAGAAGCCAGGTAAAAACAGTGTTATTTAGGATTCTTCAGGGAAGCATGTTTAGAGATTTAACATGGGAAAGCAAGGCTTGTGCCATCAGGTCTCCTTCTCGGGTTAACATGCAGCCGAAACCCTTCTGATTCCTGACAAGTGAATAGAGACTCTAGCCAAACCCTGGTCCCTTGCTGAATCAACTTTTCTTCACAGGGTTTTCTGCATGTATCGAACTCCCTCATTCTTGGAACGCTCTATGTAACCCTTCGGGCCTAAACCTAGTGTAAAGTCCTGCAGTGTAACAGGAAAAACTTTGCTTAGATTCCAGTAGGAATGCAAGCCTCCTTTCTCCTGTAGGTATGGGGTCCTTGGGTAAGAGTTCCTAGAAGAAGGCGAAGCAGATTGTGTTTCTTAGTGTAGCTCCAATGAGAGCAATGAGGCAGACTTCCATGGCATGTATGTCGTGAGAGAACAGAATCCCTGGAGCTGTTGAAGAGCTGAGTCCACCTAGCTTTCTAAGGAAGGGTGCAGCGAGTTGCCTTAAACTCTGAATACATAGTGTGACTGGGAAAGGCTTCTAGGTCGGGATGTTTCTTAGAAGGGTAAAGGAGACTGCTGGTACTCACTGTAGTTGTACGAAAAAGGGTGCCTACACTAGGGTGCCTAGTGTCTGGTAGAGTGAAGAAACGTTCAAGTGAAGCAGAACTTCCAATACGACATAATGGAAAATGCTAAGCGCTTTCGCTTCAGCAGGGCTTTTCAGGCCTTAGCTTGAGGCAAGGACTCACGTCAAGTCACCCTGTAGCTCTAGAGCATGACAGGAGGAACTCCCACCCATGCTATGGAAGCACCGTGTTTCCTTAGAGAAACTCCTTTTCTTTCCAGAGGGCTGCCCACAGTGAATCGAGGCCAGTCAAAACAGTGTTATTTAGGTATCTCAGGCTTGCGTGGCTAGAGATTTAAAATGGGAACGCAAGGCTTAGGCATTCAAGTCTTCTTTTCCGGTGAACATGCACCCGGACACCTTCTTATATCTAAGAAGTCCAAAGAGACTCTAGCTACACCCTGGTCCCTTGCTGAATCAACTTTTCTTCACAGAGTGTTCTGCATATATGGAACTCCCTCATCCTTGGAACGTTCTATGTATGCTATAGGGCCGAAGCCTATTCTAAAGTCCTGCAGTGTAAAAGGAAAAACTGCGCTTTGGTTCCAGTAGGAATGCAAGCCTCCTTTCTCCTGTAGGTACGGGGTCATTGGGTAAGAGTTCCTAGAGGTAGGCGAAGCAGATTGTGTATCTTAGTGAAGCTCCACAGAGGGCAATGAGGCAGACTTCCATGGCATGTAGGACGTGAGAGAACAGAATCCCTGGAGCTGTTGAAGAGCTGAGTCCACCTAGCTTCCTAAGGAAGGGTGCAGCGAGTTGCCCTACACTCTGATTACATAGAGTGACTGGGAAAGGCTTCTAGGTCTGGATGTTTCTTAGAAGAGCAAAGAAGACTGCTGGTACTCACTGTATTTCTACGAAAAAGGGTGCCTACACGAGGGTGCCTTGTGTCTGGTAAGTGAAGAAACATTCAAGTAAAGCAGAACTTGGAATACGACATAATGGAAACTGCTAAGCGCTTCCGCTTCCGCAAGGCTTTTCAGGCCTTAGCTTGAGGCAAACACTCACGTCAAGTTTCCCTGTAGCTCTAGAGCAGGACAGCAGGAGCTCCCACCCATGCTATGGAAGCACCGTGTTTCCTTAGAGAAAACTCCTTTTCTTTCGAGAGGGCTGCCTACAGTGACCAGAAGCCAGGTAAAAACAGTGTTATTTAGGATTCTTCAGGGAAGCATGTTTAGAGATTTAACATGGGAAAGCAAGGCTTGTGCCATCAGGTCTCCTTCTCGGGTTAACATGCAGCCGATACCCTTCTGATTCCTGACAAGTCAATAGAGACTCTAGCCAAACCCTGGTCCCTTGCTGAATCAACTTTTCTTCACAGGGTTTTCTGCATGTATCGAACTCCCTCATTCTTGGAACGCTCTATGTAACCCTTCGGGCCTAAACCTAGTCTAAAGTCCTGCAGTGTAACAGGAAAAATTTGCTTAGATTGCAGTAGGAATGCAAGCCTCCTTTCTCCTGTAGGTATGGGGTCCTTGGGTAAGAGTTCCTAGAAGAAGGCGAAGCAGATTGTGTTTCTTAGTGTAGCTCCAATGAGAGCAATGAGGCAGACTTCCATGGCATGTATGTCGTGAGAGAACAGAATCCCTGGAGCTGTTGAAGAGCTGAGTCCACCTAGCTTTCTAAGGAAGGGTGCAGCGAGTTGCCTTAAACTCTGAATACATAGTGTGACTGGGAAAGGCTTCTAGGTCGGGATGTTTCTTAGAAGGGTAAAGGAGACTGCTGGTACTCACTGTAGTTGTACGAAAAAGGGTGCCTACACTAGGGTGCCTAGTGTCTGGTAGAGTGAAGAAACGTTCAAGTAAAGCAGAACTTCCAATACGACATAATGGAAAATGCTAAGCGCTTTCGCTTCAGCAGGGCTTTTCAGGCCTTAGCTTGAGGCAAGGACTCACGTCAAGTTACCCTGTAGCTCTAGAGCATGACAGGAGGAACTCCCACCCATGCTATGGAAGCACCGTGTTTCCTTAGAGAAACTCCTTTTCTTTCCAGAGGGCTGCCCACAGTGAATCGAGGCCAGTCAAAACAGTGTTATTTAGGTATCTCAGGCTGGCGTGGCTAGAGATTTAAAATGGGAACGCAAGGCTTAGGCATTCAAGTCTTCTTTTCCGGTGAACATGCACCCGGACACCTTCTTATATCTAAGAAGTCCAAAGAGACTCTAGCTACACCCTGGTCCCTTGCTGAATCAACTTTTCTTCACAGAGTGTTCTGCATATATGGAACTCCCTCATCCTTGGAACGTTCTATGTATGCTATAGGGCCGAAGCCTATTCTAAAGTCCTGCAGTGTAAAAGGAAAAACTGTGCTTTGGTTCCAGTAGGAATGCAAGCCTCCTTTCTCCTGTAGGTACGGGGTCATTGGGTAAGAGTTCCTAGCGGTAGGCGAAGCAGATTGTGTATCTTAGTGAAGCTCCACAGAGGGCAATGAGGCAGACTTCCATGGCATGTAGGACGTGAGAGAACAGAATCCCTGGAGCTGTTGAAGAGCTGAGTCCACCTAGCTTCCTAAGGAAGGGTGCAGCGAGTTGCCCTACACTCTGATTACATAGAGTGACTGGGAAAGGCTTCTAGGTCTGGATGTTTCTTAGAAGAGCAAAGAAGACTGCTGGTACTCACTGTATTTCTACGAAAAAGGGTGCCTACACGAGGGTGCCTTGTGTCTGGTAAGTGAAGAAACATTCAAGTAAAGCAGAACTTGGAATACGACATAATGGAAACTGCTAAGCGCTTCCGCTTCCGCAAGGCTTTTCAGGCCTTAGCTTGAGGCAAACACTCACGTCAAGTTTCCCTGTAGCTCTAGAGCAGGACAGCAGGAGCTCCCACCCATGCTATGGAAGCACCGTGTTTCCTTAGAGAAAACTCCTTTTCTTTCGAGAGGGCTGCCTACAGTGACCAGAAGCCAGGTAAAAACAGTGTTATTTAGGATTCTTCAGGGAAGCATGTTTAGCGATTTAACATGGGAAAGCAAGGCTTGTGCCATCAGGTCTCCTTCTCGGGTTAACATGCAGCCGAAACCCTTCTGATTCCTAACAAGTCAATA
Organism: Balaenoptera physalus; assembly: GCF_965194825.1. NCBI lineage: Eukaryota > Metazoa > Chordata > Mammalia > Artiodactyla > Balaenopteridae > Balaenoptera > Balaenoptera physalus. The sequence goes on along the minus strand of NC_138902.1, from coordinate 4,609,342 downwards.
GAGACTCTAGCCAAACCCTGGTCCCTTGCTGAATCAACTTTTCTTCACAGGGTTTTCTGCATGTATCGAACTCCCTCATTCTTGGAACGCTCTATGTAACCCTTCGGGCCTAAACCTAGTCTAAAGTCCTGCAGTGTAACAGGAAAAACTTTGCTTAGATTCCAGTAGGAATGCAAGCCTCCTTTCTCCTGTAGGTATGTGGTCCTTGGGTAAGAGTTCCTAGAAGAAGGCGAAGCAGATTGTGTTTCTTAGTGTAGCTCCAACGAGAGCAATGAGGCAGACTTCCATGGCATGTATGTCGTGAGAGAACAGAATCCCTGGAGCTGTTGAAGAGCTGAGTCCACCTAGCTTTCTAAGAAAGGGTGCAGCGAGTTGCCTTAAACTCTGAATACATAGTGTGACTGGGAAAGGCTTCTAGGTCGGGATGTTTCTTAGAAGGGTAAAGGAGACTGCTGGTACTCACTGTAGTTGTACGAAAAAGGGTGCCTACACTAGGGTGCCTAGTGTCTGGTAGAGTGAAGAAACGTTCAAGTAAAGCAGAACTTCCAATACGACATAATGGAAAATGCTAAGCGCTTTCGCTTCAGCAGGGCTTTTCAGGCCTTAGCTTGAGGCAAGGACTCACGTCAAGTTACCCTGTAGCTCTAGAGCATGACAGGAGGAACTCCCACCCATGCTATGGAAGCACCGTGTTTCCTTAGAGAAACTGCTTTTCTTTCCAGAGGGCTGCCCACAGTGAATCGAGGCCAGTCAAAACAGTGTTATTTAGGTATCTCAGGCTGGCGTGGCTAGAGATTTAAAATGGGAACGCAAGGCTTAGGCATTCAAGTCTTCTTTTCCGGTGAACATGCACCCGGACACCTTCTTATATCTAAGAAGTCCAAAGAGACTCTAGCTACACCCTGGTCCCTTGCTGAATCAACTTTTCTTCACAGAGTGTTCTGCATATATGGAACTCCCTCATCCTTGGAACGTTCTATGTATGCTATAGGGCCGAAGCCTATTCTAAAGTCCTGCAGTGTAAAAGGAAAAACTGTGCTTTGGTTCCAGTAGGAATGCAAGCCTCCTTTCTCCTGTAGGTACGGGGTCATTGGGTAAGAGTTCCTAGAGGTAGGCGAAGCAGATTGTGTATCTTAGTGAAGCTCCACAGAGGGCAATGAGGCAGACTTCCATGGCATGTAGGACGTGAGAGAACAGAATCCCTGGAGCTGTTGAAGAGCTGAGTCCACCTAGCTTCCTAAGGAAGGGTGCAGCGAGTTGCCCTACACTCTGATTACATAGAGTGACTGGGAAAGGCTTCTAGGACTGGATGTTTCTTAGAAGAGCAAAGAAGACTGCTGGTACTCACTGTATTTCTACGAAAAAGGGTGCCTACACGAGGGTGCCTTGTGTCTGGTAAGTGAAGAAACATTCAAGTAAAGCAGAACTTGGAATACGACATAATGGAAACTGCTAAGCGCTTCCGCTTCCGCAAGGCTTTTCAGGCCTTAGCTTGAGGCAAACACTCACGTCAAGTTTCCCTGTAGCTCTAGAGCAGGACAGCAGGAGCTCCCACCCATGCTATGGAAGCACCGTGTTTCCTTAGAGAAAACTCCTTTTCTTTCGAGAGGGCTGCCTACAGTGACCAGAAGCCAGGTAAAAACAGTGTTATTTAGGATTCTTCAGGGAAGCATGTTTAGCGATTTAACATGGGAAAGCAAGGCTTGTGCCATCAGGTCTCCTTCTCGGGTTAACATGCAGCCGAAACCCTTCTGATTCCTAACAAGTCAATAGAGACTCTAGCCAAGCCCTGGTCCCTTGCTGAATCAACTTTTCTTCACAGGGTTTTCTGCATGTATCGAACTCCCTCATTCTTGGAACGCTCTATGTAACCCTTCGGGCCTAAACCTAGTCTAAAGTCCTGCAGTGTAACAGGAAAAACTTTGCTTAGATTCCAGTAGGAATGCAAGCCTCCTTTCTCCTGTAGGTATGGGGTCCTTGGGTAAGAGTTCCTAGAAGAAGGCGAAGCAGATTGTGTTTCTTAGTGTAGCTCCAATGAGAGCAATGAGGCAGACTTCAATGGCATGTATGTCGTGAGAGAACAGAATCCCTGGAGCTGTTGAAGAGCTGAGTCCACCTAGCTTCCTAAGGAAGGGTGCAGCGAGTTGCCCTACACTCTGATTACATAGAGTGACTGGGAAAGGCTTCTAGGTCTGGATGTTTCTTAGAAGAGCAAAGAAGACTGCTGGTACTCACTGTATTTCTACGAAAAAGGGTGCCTACACGAGGGTGCCTTGTGTCTGGTAAGTGAAGAAACATTCAAGTAAAGCAGAACTTGGAATACGACATAATGGAAACTGCTAAGCGCTTCCGCTTCCACAAGGCTTTTCAGGCCTTAGCTTGAGGCAAACACTCACGTCAAGTTTCCCTGTAGCTCTAGAGCAGGACAGCAGGAGCTCCCACCCATGCTATGGAAGCACCGTGTTTCCTTAGAGAAAACTCCTTTTCTTTCGAGAGGGCTGCCTACAGTGACCAGAAGCCAGGTAAAAACAGTGTTATTTAGGATTCTTCAGGGAAGCATGTTTAGCGATTTAACATGGGAAAGCAAGGCTTGTGCCATCAGGTCTCCTTCTCGGGTTAACATGCAGCCGAAACCCTTCTGATTCCTAACAAGTCAATAGAGACTCTAGCCAAACCCTGGTCCCTTGCTGAATCAACTTTTCTTCACAGGGTTTTCTGCATGTATCGAACTCCCTCATTCTTGGAACGCTCTATGTAACCCTTCGGGCCTAAACCTAGTCTAAAGTCCTGCAGTGTAACAGGAAAAACTTTGCTTAGATTCCAGTAGGAATGCAAGCCTCCTTTCTCCTGTAGGTATGGGGTCCTTGGGTAAGAGTTCCTAGAAGAAGGCGAAGCAGATTGTGTTTCTTAGTGTAGCTCCAATGAGAGCAATGAGGCAGACTTCAATGGCATGTATGTCGTGAGAGAACAGAATCCCTGGAGCTGTTGAAGAGCTGAGTCCACCTAGCTTCCTAAGGAAGGGTGCAGCGAGTTGCCCTACACTCTGATTACATAGAGTGACTGGGAAAGGCTTCTAGGTCTGGATGTTTCTTAGAAGAGCAAAGAAGACTGCTGCTACTCACTGTATTTCTACGAAAAAGGGTGCCTACACGAGGGTGCCTTGTGTCTGGTAAGTGAAGAAACATTCAAGTAAAGCAGAACTTGGAATACGACATAATGGAAACTGCTAAGCGCTTCCGCTTCCGCAAGGCTTTTCAGGCCTTAGCTTGAGGCAAACACTCACGTCAAGTTTCCCTGTAGCTCTAGAGCAGGACAGCAGGAGCTCCCACCCATGCTATGGAAGCACCGTGTTTCCTTAGAGAAAACTCCTTTTCTTTCGAGAGGGCTGCCTACAGTGACCAGAATCCAGGTAAAAACAGTGTTATTTAGGATTCTTCAGGGAAGCATGTTTAGCGATTTAACATGGGAAAGCAAGGCTTGTGCCATCAGGTCTCCTTCTCGGGTTAACATGCAGCCGAAACCCTTCTGATTCCTAACAAGTCAATAGAGACTCTAGCCAAACCCTGGTCCCTTGCTGAATCAACTTTTCTTCACAGGGTTTTCTGCATGTATCGAACTCCCTCATTCTTGGAACGCTCTATGTAACCCTTCGGGCCTAAACCTAGTCTAAAGTCCTGCAGTGTAACAGGAAAAACTTTGCTTAGATTCCAGTAGGAATGCAAGCCTCCTTTCTCCTGTAGGTATGGGGTCCTTGGGTAAGAGTTCCTAGAAGAAGGCGAAGCAGATTGTGTTTCTTAGTGTAGCTCCAATGAGAGCAATGAGGCAGACTTCAATGGCATGTATGTCGTGAGAGAACAGAATCCCTGGAGCTGTTGAAGAGCTGAGTCCACCTAGCTTTCTAAGGAAGGGTGCAGCGAGTTGCCTTAAACTCTGAATACATAGTGTGACTGGGAAAGGCTTCTAGGTCGGGATGTTTCTTAGAAGGGTAAAGGAGACTGCTGGTACTCACTGTAGTTGTACGAAAAAGGGTTCCTACACTAGGGTGCCTAGTGTCTGGTAGAGTGAAGAAACGTTCAAGTAAAGCAGAACTTCCAATACGACATAATGGAAAATGCTAAGCGCTTTCGCTTCAGCAGGGCTTTTCAGGCCTTAGCTTGAGGCAAGGACTCACGTCAAGTTACCTTGTAGCTCTGGAGCATGACAGGAGGAACTCCCACCCATGCTATGGAAGCACCGTGTTTCCTTAGAGAAACTCCTTTTCTTTCCAGAGGGCTGCCCACAGTGAATCGAGGCCAGTCAAAACAGTGTTATTTAGGTATCTCAGGCTGGCGTGGCTAGAGATTTAAAATGGGAACGCAAGGCTTAGGCATTCAAGTCTTCTTTTCCGGTGAACATGCACCCGGACACCTTCTTATATCTAAGAAGTCCAAAGAGACTCTAGCTACACCCTGGTCCCTTGCTGAATCAACTTTTCTTCACAGAGTGTTCTGCATATATGGAACTCCCTCATCCTTGGAACGTTCTATGTATGCTATAGGGCCGAAGCCTATTCTAAAGTCCTGCAGTGTAAAAGGAAAAACTGTGCTTTGGTTCCAGTAGGAATGCAAGCCTCCTTTCTCCTGTAGGTACGGGGTCATTGGGTAAGAGTTCCTAGAGGTAGGCGAAGCAGATTGTGTATCTTAGTGAAGCTCCACAGAGGGCAATGAGGCAGACTTCCATGGCATGTAGGACGTGAGAGAACAGAATCCCTGGAGCTGTTGAAGAGCTGAGTCCACCTAGCTTCCTAAGGAAGGGTGCAGCGAGTTGCCCTACACTCTGATTACATAGAGTGACTGGGAAAGGCTTCTAGGTCTGGATGTTTCTTAGAAGAGCAAAGAAGACTGCTGGTACTCACTGTATTTCTACGAAAAAGGGTGCCTACACGAGGGTGCCTTGTGTCTGGTAAGTGAAGAAACATTCAAGTAAAGCAGAACTTGGAATACGACATAATGGAAACTGCTAAGCGCTTCCGCTTCCGCAAGGCTTTTCAGGCCTTAGCTTGAGGCAAACACTCACGTCAAGTTTCCCTGTAGCTCTAGAGCAGGACAGCAGGAGCTCCCACCCATGCTATGGAAGCACCGTGTTTCCTTAGAGAAAACTCCTTTTCTTTCGAGAGGGCTGCCTACAGTGACCAGAAGCCAGGTAAAAACAGTGTTATTTAGGATTCTTCAGGGAAGCATGTTTAGCGATTTAACATGGGAAAGCAAGGCTTGTGCCATCAGGTCTCCTTCTCGGGTTAACATGCAGCCGAAACCCTTCTGATTCCTAACAAGTCAATAGAGACTCTAGCCACACCCTGGTCCCTTGCTGAATCAACTTTTCTTCACAGGGTTTTCTGCATGTATCGAACTCCCTCATTCTTGGAACGCTCTATGTAACCCTTCGGGCCTAAACCTAGTCTAAAGTCCTGCAGTGTAACAGGAAAAACTTTGCTTAGATTCCAGTAGGAATGCAAGCCTCCTTTCTCCTGTAGGTATGGGGTCCTTGGGTAAGAGTTCCTAGAAGAAGGCGAAGCAGATTCTGTTTCTTAGTGTAGCTCCAATGAGAGCAATGAGGCAGACTTCAATGGCATGTATGTCGTGAGAGAACAGAATCCCTGGAGCTGTTGAAGAGCTGAGTCCACCTAGCTTTCTAAGGAAGGGTGCAGCGAGTTGCCTTAAACTCTGAATACATAGTGTGACTGGGAAAGGCTTCTAGGTCGGGATGTTTCTTAGAAGGGTAAAGGAGACTGCTGGTACTCACTGTAGTTGTACGAAAAAGGGTGCCTACACTAGGGTGCCTAGTGTCTGGTAGAGTGAAGAAACGTTCAAGTAAAGCAGAACTTCCAATACGACATAATGGAAAATGCTAAGCGCTTTCGCTTCAGCAGGGCTTTTCAGGCCTTAGCTTGAGGCAAGGACTCACGTCAAGTTACCCTGTAGCTCTAGAGCATGACAGGAGGAACTCCCACCCATGCTATGGAAGCACCGTGTTTCCTTAGAGAAACTCCTTTTCTTTCCAGAGGGCTGCCCACAGTGAATCGAGGCCAGTCAAAACAGTGTTATTTAGGTATCTCAGGCTGGCGTGGCTAGAGATTTAAAATGGGAACGCAAGGCTTAGGCATTCAAGTCTTCTTTTCCGGTGAACATGCACCCGGACACCTTCTTATATCTAAGAAGTCCAAAGAGACTCTAGCTACACCCTGGTCCCTTGCTGAATCAACTTTTCTTCACAGAGTGTTCTGCATATATGGAACTCCCTCATCCTTGGAACGTTCTATGTATGCTATAGGGCCGAAGCCTATTCTAAAGTCCTGCAGTGTAAAAGGAAAAACTGTGCTTTGGTTCCAGTAGGAATGCAAGCCTCCTTTCTCCTGTAGGTACGGGGTCATTGGGTAAGAGTTCCTAGAGGTAGGCGAAGCAGATTGTGTATCTTAGTGAAGCTCCACAGAGGGCAATGAGGCAGACTTCCATGGCATGTAGGACGTGAGAGAACAGAATCCCTGGAGCTGTTGAAGAGCTGAGTCCACCTAGCTTCCTAAGGAAGGGTGCAGCGAGTTGCCCTACACTCTGATTACATAGAGTGACTGGGAAAGGCTTCTAGGTCTGGATGTTTCTTAGAAGAGCAAAGAAGACTGCTGGTACTCACTGTATTTCTACGAAAAAGGGTGCCTACACGAGGGTGCCTTGTGTCTGGTAAGTGAAGAAACATTCAAGTAAAGCAGAACTTGGAATACGACATAATGGAAACTGCTAAGCGCTTCCGCTTCCGCAAGGCTTTTCAGGCCTTAGCTTGAGGCAAGGACTCACGTCAAGTTTCCCTGTAGCTCTAGAGCAGGACAGCAGGAGCTCCCACCCATGCTATGGAAACACCGTGTTTCCTTAGAGAAAACTCCTTTTCTTTCGAGAGGGCTGCCTACAGTGACCAGAAGCCAGGTAAAAACAGTGTTATTTAGGATTCTTCAGGGAAGCATGTTTAGAGATTTAACATGGGAAAGCAAGGATTGTGCCATCAGGTCTCCTTCTCGGGTTAACATGCAGCCGAAACCCTTCTGATTTCTAACAAGTCAATAGAGACTCTAGCCAAACCCTGGTCCCTTGCTGAATCAACTTTTCTTCACAGGGTTTTCTGCATGTATCGAACTCCCTCATTCTTGGAACGCTCTATGTAACCCTTCGGGCCTAAACCTAGTCTAAAGTCCTGCAGTGTAACAGGAAAAACTTTGCTTAGATTGCAGTAGGAATGCAAGCCTCCTTTCTCCTGTAGGTATGGGGTCCTTGGGTAAGAGTTCCTAGAAGAAGGCGAAGCAGATTGTGTTTCTTAGTGTAGCTCCAATGAGAGCAATGAGGCAGACTTCAATGGCATGTATGTCGTGAGAGAACAGAATCCCTGGAGCTGTTGAAGAGCTGAGTCCACCTAGCTTTCTAAGGAAGGGTGCAGCGAGTTGCCTTAAACTCTGAATACATAGTGTGACTGGGAAAGGCTTCTAGGTCTGGATGTTTCTTAGAAGGGTAAAGGAGACTGCTGGTACTCACTGTAGTTGTACGAAAAAGGGTGCCTACACTAGGGTGCCTAGTGTCTGGTAGAGTGAAGAAACGTTCAAGTAAAGCAGAACTTCCAATACGACATAATGGAAAATGCTAAGCGCTTTCGCTTCAGCAGGGCTTTTCAGGCCTTAGCTTGAGGCAAGGACTCACGTCAAGTTACCCTGTAGCTCTAGAGCATGACAGGAGGAACTCCCACCCATGCTATGGAAGCACCGTGTTTCCTTAGAGAAACTGCTTTTCTTTCCAGAGGGCTGCCCACAGTGAATCGAGGCCAGTCAAAACAGTGTTATTTAGGTATCTCAGGCTGGCGTGGCTAGAGATTTAAAATGGGAACGCAAGGCTTAGGCATTCAAGTCTTCTTTTCCGGTGAACATGCACCCGGACACCTTCTTATATCTAAGAAGTCCAAAGAGACTCTAGCTACACCCTGGTCCCTTGCTGAATCAACTTTTCTTCACAGAGTGTTCTGCATATATGGAACTCCCTCATCCTTGGAACGTTCTATGTATGCTATAGGGCCGAAGCCTATTCTAAAGTCCTGCAGTGTAAAAGGAAAAACTGTGCTTTGGTTCCAGTAGGAATGCAAGCCTCCTTTCTCCTGTAGGTATGGGGTCATTGGGTAAGAGTTCCTAGAGGTAGGCGAAGCAGATTGTGTATCTTAGTGAAGCTCCACAGAGGGCAATGAGGCAGACTTCCATGGCATGTAGGACGTGAGAGAACAGAATCCCTGGAGCTGTTGAAGAGCTGAGTCCACCTAGCTTCCTAAGGAAGGGTGCAGCGAGTTGCCCTACACTCTGATTACATAGAGTGACTGGGAAAGGCTTCTAGGTCTGGATGTTTCTTAGAAGAGCAAAGAAGACTGCTGGTACTCACTGTATTTCTACGAAAAAGGGTGCCTACACGAGGGTGCCTTGTGTCTGGTAAGTGAAGAAACATTCAAGTAAAGCAGAACTTGGAATACGACATAATGGAAACTGCTAAGCGCTTCCGCTTCCGCAAGGCTTTTCAGGCCTTAGCTTGAGGCAAACACTCACGTCAAGTTTCCCTGTAGCTCTAGAGCAGGACAGCAGGAGCTCCCACCCATGCTATGGAAGCACCGTGTTTCCTTAGAGAAAACTCCTTTTCTTTCGAGAGGGCTGCCTACAGTGACCAGAAGCCAGGTAAAAACAGTGTTATTTAGGATTCTTCAGGGAAGCATGTTTAGAGATTTAACATGGGAAAGCAAGGCTTGTGCCATCAGGTCTCCTTCTCGGGTTAACATGCAGCCGAAACCCTTCTGATTTCTAACAAGTCAATAGAGACTCTAGCCAAACCCTGGTCCCTTGCTGAATCAACATTTCTTCACAGGGTTTTCTGCATGTATCGAACTCCCTCATTCTTGGAACGCTCTATGTAACCCTTCGGGCCTAAACCTAGTCTAAAGTCCTGCAGTGTAACAGGAAAAACTTTGCTTAGATTGCAGTAGGAATGCAAGCCTCCTTTCTCCTGTAGGTATGGGGTCCTTGGGTAAGAGTTCCTAGAAGAAGGCGAAGCAGATTGTGTTTCTTAGTGTAGCTCCAATGAGAGCAATGAGGCAGACTTCAATGGCATGTATGTCGTGAGAGAACAGAATCCCTGGAGCTGTTGAAGAGCTGAGTCCACCTAGCTTTCTAAGGAAGGGTGCAGCGAGTTGCCTTAAACTCTGAATACATAGTGTGACTGGGAAAGGCTTCTAGGTCGGGATGTTTCTTAGAAGGGTAAAGGAGACTGCTGGTACTCACTGTAGTTGTACGAAAAAGGGTGCCTACACTAGGGTGCCTAGTGTCTGGTAGAGTGAAGAAACGTTCAAGTAAAGCAGAACTTCCAATACGACATAATGGAAAATGCTAAGCGCTTTCGCTTCAGCAGGGCTTTTCAGGCCTTAGCTTGAGGCAAGGACTCACGTCAAGTTACCCTGTAGCTCTAGAGCATGACAGGAGGAACTCCCACCCATGCTATGGAAGCACCGTGTTTCCTTAGAGAAACTCCTTTTCTTTCCAGAGGGCTGCCCACAGTGAATCGAGGCCAGTCAAAACAGTGTTATTTAGGTATCTCAGGCTGGCGTGGCTAGAGATTTAAAATGGGAACGCAAGGCTTAGGCATTCAAGTCTTCTTTTCCGGTGAACATGCCCCCGGACACCTTCTTATATCTAAGAAGTCCAAAGAGACTCTAGCTACACCCTGGTCCCTTGCTCAATCAACTTTTCTTCACAGAGTGTTCTGCATATATGGAACTCCCTCATCCTTGGAACGTTCTATGTATGCTATAGGGCCGAAGCCTATTCTAAAGTCCTGCAGTGTAAAAGGAAAAACTGTGCTTTGGTTCCAGTAGGAATGCAAGCCTCCTTTCTCCTGTAGGTACGGGGTCATTGGGTAAGAGTTCCTAGAGGTAGGCGAAGCAGATTGTGTATCTTAGTGAAGCTCCACAGAGGGCAATGAGGCAGACTTCCATGGCATGTAGGACGTGAGAGAACAGAATCCCTGGAGCTGTTGAAGAGCTGAGTCCACCTAGCTTCCTAAGGAAGGGTGCAGCGAGTTGCCCTACACTCTGATTACATAGAGTGACTGGGAAAGGCTTCTAGGTCTGGATGTTTCTTAGAAGAGCAAAGAAGACTGCTGGTACTCACTGTATTTCTACGAAAAAGGGTGCCTACACGAGGGTGCCTTGTGTCTGGTAAGTGAAGAAACATTCAAGTAAAGCAGAACTTGGAATACGACATAATGGAAACTGCTAAGCGCTTCCGCTTCCGCAAGGCTTTTCAGGCCTTAGCTTGAGGCAAACACTCACGTCAAGTTTCCCTGTAGCTCTAGAGCAGGACAGCAGGAGCTCCCACCCATGCTATGGAAGCACCGTGTTTCCTTAGAGAAAACTCCTTTTCTTTCGAGAGGGCTGCCTACAGTGACCAGAAGCCAGGTAAAAACAGTGTTATTTAGGATTCTTCAGGGAAGCATGTTTAGAGATTTAACATGGGAAAGCAAGGCTTGTGCCATCAGGTCTCCTTCTCGGGTTAACATGCAGCCGAAACCCTTCTGATTTCTAACAAGTCAATAGAGACTCTAGCCAAACCCTGGTCCCTTGCTGAATCAACTTTTCTTCACAGGGTTTTCTGCATGTATCGAACTCCCTCATTCTTGGAACGCTCTATGTAACCCTTCGGGCCTAAACCTAGTCTAAAGTCCTGCAGTGTAACAGGAAAAACTTTGCTTAGATTGCAGTAGGAATGCAAGCCTCCTTTCTCCTGTAGGTATGGGGTCCTTGGGTAAGAGTTCCTAGAAGAAGGCGAAGCAGATTGTGTTTCTTAGTGTAGCTCCAATGAGAGCAATGAGGCAGACTTCAATGGCATGTATGTCGTGAGAGAACAGAATCCCTGGAGCTGTTGAAGAGCTGAGTCCACCTAGCTTTCTAAGGAAGGGTGCAGCGAGTTGCCTTAAACTCTGAATACATAGTGTGACTGGGAAAGGCTTCTAGGTCGGGATGTTTCTTAGAAGGGTAAAGGAGACTGCTGGTACTCACTGTAGTTGTACGAAAAAGGGTGCCTACACTAGGGTGCCTAGTGTCTGGTAGAGTGAAGAAACGTTCAAGTAAAGCAGAACTTCCAATACGACATAATGGAAAATGCTAAGCGCTTTCGCTTCAGCAGGGCTTTTCAGGCCTTAGCTTGAGGCAAGGACTCACGTCAAGTTACCCTGTAGCTCTAGAGCATGACAGGAGGAACTCCCACCCATGCTATGGAAGCACCGTGTTTCCTTAGAGAAACTCCTTTTCTTTCCAGAGGGCTGCCCACAGTGAATCGAGGCCAGTCAAAACAGTGTTATTTAGGTATCTCAGGCTGGCGTGGCTAGAGATTTAAAATGGGAACGCAAGGCTTAGGCATTCAAGTCTTCTTTTCCGGTGAACATGCCCCCGGACACCTTCTTATATCTAAGAAGTCCAAAGAGACTCTAGCTACACCCTGGTCCCATGCTCAATCAACTTTTCTTCACAGAGTGTTCTGCATATATGGAACTCCCTCATCCTTGGAACGTTCTATGTATGCTATAGGGCCGAAGCCTATTCTAAAGTCCTGCAGTGTAAAAGGAAAAACTGTGCTTTGGTTCCAGTAGGAATGCAAGCCTCCTTTCTCATGTAGGTACGGGGTCATTGGGTAAGAGTTCCTAGAGGTAGGCGAAGCAGATTGTGTATCTTAGTGAAGCTCCACAGAGGGCAATGAGGCAGACTTCCATGGCATGTAGGACGTGAGAGAACAGAATCCCTGGAGCTGTTGAAGAGCTGAGTCCACCTAGCTTCCTAAGGAAGGGTGCAGCGAGTTGCCCTACACTCTGATTACATAGAGTGACTGGGAAAGGCGTCTAGGTCTGGATGTTTCTTAGAAGAGCAAAGAAGACTGCTGGTACTCACTGTATTTCTACGAAAAAGGTTGCCTACACGAGGGTGCCTTGTGTCTGGTAAGTGAAGAAACATTCAAGTAAAGCAGAACTTGGAATACGACATAATGGAAACTGCTAAGCGCTTCCGCTTCCGCAAGGCTTTTCAGGCCTTAGCTTGAGGCAAACACTCACGTCAAGTTTCCCTGTAGCTCTAGAGCAGGACAGCAGGAGCTCCCACCCATGCTATGGAAGCACCGTGTTTCCTTAGAGAAAACTCCTTTTCTTTCGAGAGGGCTGCCTACAGTGACCAGAAGCCAGGTAAAAACAGTGTTATTTAGGATTCTTCAGGGAAGCATGTTTAGAGATTTAACATGGGAAAGCAAGGCTTGTGCCATCAGGTCTCCTTCTCGGGTTAACATGCAGCCGAAACCCTTCTGATTCCTAACAAGTCAATAGAGACTCTAGCCAAACCCTGGTCCCTTGCTGAATCAACTTTTCTTCACAGGGTTTTCTGCTTGTATCGAACTCCCTCATTCTTGGAACGCTCTATGTAACCCTTCGGGCCTAAACCTAGTCTAAAGTCCTGCAGTGTAACAGGAAAAACTTTGCTTAGATTCCAGTAGGAATGCAAGCCTCCTTTCTCCTGTAGGTATGGGGTCCTTGGGTAAGAGTTCCTAGAAGAAGGCGAAGCAGATTGTGTTTCTTAGTGTAGCTCCAATGAGAGCAATGAGGCAGACTTCAATGGCATGTATGTCGTGAGAGAACAGAATCCCTGGAGCTGTTGAAGAGCTGAGTCCACCTAGCTTTCTAAGGAAGGGTGCAGCGAGTTGCCTTAAACTCTGAATACATAGCGTGACTGGGAAAGGCTTCTAGGTCGGGATGTTTCTTAGAAGGGTAAAGGAGACTGCTGGTACTCACTGTAGTTGTACGAAAAAGGGTGCCTACACTAGGGTGCCTAGTGTCTGGTAGAGTGAAGAAACGTTCAAGTAAACAGAACTTCCAATACGACATAATGGAAAATGCTAAGCGCTTTCGCTTCAGCAGGGCTTTTCAGGCCTTAGCTTGAGGCAAGGACTCACGTCAAGTTACCCTGTAGCTCTAGAGCATGACAGGAGGAACTCCCACCCATGCTATGGAAGCACCGTGTTTCCTTAGAGAAACTCCTTTTCTTTCCAGAGGGCTGCCCACAGTGAATCGAGGCCAGTCAAAACAGTGTTATTTAGGTATCTCAGGCTGGCGTGGCTAGAGATTTAAAATGGGAACGCAAGGCTTAGGCATTCAAGTCTTCTTTTCCGGTGAACATGCCCCCGGACACCTTCTTATATCTAAGAAGTCCAAAGAGACTCTAGCTACACCCTGGTCCCTTGCTGAATCAACTTTTCTTCACAGAGTGTTCTGCATATATGGAACTCCCTCATCCTTGGAACGTTCTATGTATGCTATAGGGCCGAAGCCTATTCTAAAGTCCTGCAGTGTAAAAGGAAAAACTGCGCTTTGGTTCCAGTAGGAATGCAAGCCTCCTTTCTCCTGTAGGTACGGGGTCATTGGGTAAGAGTTCCTAGAGGTAGGCGAAGCAGATTGTGTATCTTAGTGAAGCTCCACAGAGGGCAATGAGGCAGACTTCCATGGCATGTAGGACGTGAGAGAACAGAATCCCTGGAGCTGTTGAAGAGCTGAGTCCACCTAGCTTCCTAAGGAAGGGTGCAGCGAGTTGCCCTACACTCTGATTACATAGAGTGACTGGGAAAGGCTTCTAGGTCTGGATGTTTCTTAGAAGAGCAAAGAAGACTGCTGGTACTCACTGTATTTCTACGAAAAAGGGTGCCTACACGAGGGTGCCTTGTGTCTGGTAAGTGAAGAAACATTCAAGTAAAGCAGAACTTGGAATACGACATAATGGAAACTGCTAAGCGCTTCCGCTTCCGCAAGGCTTTTCAGGCCTTAGCTTGAGGCAAACACTCACGTCAAGTTTCCCTGTAGCTCTAGAGCAGGACAGCAGGAGCTCCCACCCATGCTATCGAAGCACCGTGTTTCCTTAGAGAAAACTCCTTTTCTTTCGAGAGGGCTGCCTACAGTGACCAGAAGCCAGGTAAAAACAGTGTTATTTAGGATTCTTCAGGGAAGCATGTTTAGAGATTTAACATGGGAAAGCAAGGCTTGTGCCATCAGGTCTCCTTCTCGGGTTAACATGCAGCCGATACCCTTCTGATTCCTGACAAGTCAATAGAGACTCTAGCCAAACCCTGGTCCCTTGCTGAATCAACTTTTCTTCACAGGGTTTTCTGCATGTATCGAACTCCCTCATTCTTGGAACGCTCTATGTAACCCTTCGGGCCTAAACCTAGTCTAAAGTCCTGCAGTGTAACAGGAAAAATTTGCTTAGATTGCAGTAGGAATGCAAGCCTCCTTTCTCCTGTAGGTATGGGGTCCTTGGGTAAGAGTTCCTAGAAGAAGGCGAAGCAGATTGTGTTTCTTAGTGTAGCTCCAATGAGAGCAATGAGGCAGACTTCCATGGCATGTATGTCGTGAGAGAACAGAATCCCTGGAGCTGTTGAAGAGCTGAGTCCACCTAGCTTTCTAAGGAAGGGTGCAGCGAGTTGCCTTAAACTCTGAATACATAGTGTGACTGGGAAAGGCTTCTAGGTCGGGATGTTTCTTAGAAGGGTAAAGGAGACTGCTGGTACTCACTGTAGTTGTACGAAAAAGGGTGCCTACACTAGGGTGCCTAGTGTCTGGTAGAGTGAAGAAACGTTCAAGTAAAGCAGAACTTCCAATACGACATAATGGAAAATGCTAAGCGCTTTCGCTTCAGCAGGGCTTTTCAGGCCTTAGCTTGAGGCAAGGACTCACGTCAAGTTACCCTGTAGCTCTAGAGAATGACAGGAGGAACTCCCACCCATGCTATGGAAGCACCGTGTTTCCTTAGAGAAACTCCTTTTCTTTCCAGAGGGCTGCCCACAGTGAATCGAGGCCAGTCAAAACAGTGTTATTTAGGTATCTCAGGCTGGCGTGGCTAGAGATTTAAAATGGGAACGCAAGGCTTAGGCATTCAAGTCTTCTTTTCCGGTGAACATGCACCCGGACACCTTCTTATATCTAAGAAGTCCAAAGAGACTCTAGCTACACCCTGGTCCCTTGCTGAATCAACTTTTCTTCACAGAGTGTTCTGCATATATGGAACTCCCTCATCCTTGGAACGTTCTATGTATGCTATAGGGCCGAAGCCTATTCTAAAGTCCTGCAGTGTAAAAGGAAAAACTGTGCTTTGGTTCCAGTAGGAATGCAAGCCTCCTTTCTCCTGTAGGTACGGGGTCATTGGGTAAGAGTTCCTAGAGGTAGGCGAAGCAGATTGTGTATCTTAGTGAAGCTCCACAGAGGGCAATGAGGCAGACTTCCATGGCATGTAGGACGTGAGAGAACAGAATCCCTGGAGCTGTTGAAGAGCTGAGTCCACCTAGCTTCCTAAGGAAGGGTGCAGCGAGTTGCCCTACACTCTGATTACATAGAGTGACTGGGAAAGGCTTCTAGGTCTGGATGTTTCTTAGAAGAGCAAAGAAGACTGCTGGTACTCACTGTATTTCTACGAAAACGGGTGCCTACACGAGGGTGCCTTGTGTCTGGTAAGTGAAGAAACATTCAAGTAAAGCAGAACTTGGAATACGACATAATGGAAACTGCTAAGCGCTTCCGCTTCCGCAAGGCTTTTCAGGCCTTAGCTTGAGGCAAACACTCACGTCAAGTTTCCCTGTAGCTCTAGAGCAGGACAGCAGGAGCTCCCACCCATGCTATGGAAGCACCGTGTTTCCTTAGAGAAAACTCCTTTTCTTTCGAGAGGGCTGCCTACAGTGACCAGAAGCCAGGTAAAAACAGTGTTATTTAGGATTCTTCAGGGAAGCATGTTTAGCGATTTAACATGGGAAAGCAAGGCTTGTGCCATCAGGTCTCCTTCTCGGGTTAACATGCAGCCGAAACCCTTCTGATTCCTAACAAGTCAATAGAGACTCTAGCCAAACCCTGGTCCCTTGCTGAATCAACTTTTCTTCACAGGGTTTTCTGCATGTATCGAACTCCCTCATTCTTGGAACGCTCTATGTAACCCTTCGGGCCTAAACCTAGTCTAAAGTCCTGCAGTGTAACAGGAAAAACTTTGCTTAGATTCCAGTAGGAATGCAAGCCTCCTTTCTCCTGTAGGTATGGGGTCCTTGGGTAAGAGTTCCTAGAAGAAGGCGAAGCAGATTGTGTTTCTTAGTGTAGCTCCAATGAGAGCAATGAGGCAGACTTCCATGGCATGTATGTCGTGAGAGAACAGAATCCCTGGAGCTGTTGAAGAGCTGAGTCCACCTAGCTTTCTAAGAAAGGGTGCAGCGAGTTGCCTTAAACTCTGAATACATAGTGTGACTGGGAAAGGCTTCTAGGTCGGGATGTTTCTTAGAAGGGTAAAGGAGACTGCTGGTACTCACTGTAGTTGTACGAAAAAGGGTGCCTACACTAGGGTGCCTAGTGTCTGGTAGAGTGAAGAAACGTTCAAGTAAAGCAGAACTTCCAATACGACATAATGGAAAATGCTAAGCGCTTTCGCTTCAGCAGGGCTTTTCAGGCCTTAGCTTGAGGCAAGGACTCACGTCAAGTTACCCTGTAGCTCTAGAGCATGACAGGAGGAACTCCCACCCATGCTATGGAAGCACCGTGTTTCCTTAGAGAAACTGCTTTTCTTTCCAGAGGGCTGCCCACAGTGAATCGAGGCCAGTCAAAACAGTGTTATTTAGGTATCTCAGACTGGCGTGGCTAGAGATTTAAAATGGGAACGCAAGGCTTAGGCATTCAAGTCTTCTTTTCCGGTGAACATGCACCCGGACACCTTCTTATATCTAAGAAGTCCAAAGAGACTCTAGCTACACCCTGGTCCCTTGCTGAATCAACTTTTCTTCACAGAGTGTTCTGCATATATGGAACTCCCTCATCCTTGGAACGTTCTATGTATGCTATAGGGCCGAAGCCTATTCTAAAGTCCTGCAGTGTAAAAGGAAAAACTGTGCTTTGGTTCCAGTAGGAATGCAAGCCTCCTTTCTCCTGTAGGTACGGGGTCATTGGGTAAGAGTTCCTAGAGGTAGGCGAAGCAGATTGTGTATCTTAGTGAAGCTCCACAGAGGGCAATGAGGCAGACTTCCATGGCATGTAGGACGTGAGAGAACAGAATCCCTGGAGCTGTTGAAGAGCTGAGTCCACCTAGCTTCCTAAGGAAGGGTGCAGCGAGTTGCCCTACACTCTGATTACATAGAGTGACTGGGAAAGGCTTCTAGGACTGGATGTTTCTTAGAAGAGCAAAGAAGACTGCTGCTACTCACTGTATTTCTACGAAAAAGGGTGCCTACACGAGGGTGCCTTGTGTCTGGTAAGTGAAGAAACATTCAAGTAAAGCAGAACTTGGAATACGACATAATGGAAACTGCTAAGCGCTTCCGCTTCCGCAAGGCTTTTCAGGCCTTAGCTTGAGGCAAACACTCACGTCAAGTTTCCCTGTAGCTCTAGAGCAGGACAGCAGGAGCTCCCACCCATGCTATGGAAGCACCGTGTTTCCTTAGAGAAAACTCCTTTTCTTTCGAGAGGGCTGCCTACAGTGACCAGAAGCCAGGTAAAAACAGTGTTATTTAGGATTCTTCAGGGAAGCATGTTTAGCGATTTAACATGGGAAAGCAAGGCTTGTGCCATCAGGTCTCCTTCTCGGGTTAACATGCAGCCGAAACCCTTCTGATTCCTAACAAGTCAATAGAGACTCTAGCCAAACCCTGGTCCCTTGCTGAATCAACTTTTCTTCACAGGGTTTTCTGCATGTATCGAACTCCCTCATTCTTGGAACGCTCTATGTAACCCTTCGGGCCTAAACCTAGTCTAAAGTCCTGCAGTGTAACAGGAAAAACTTTGCTTAGATTCCAGTAGGAATGCAAGCCTCCTTTCTCCTGTAGGTATGGGGTCCTTGGGTAAGAGTTCCTAGAAGAAGGCGAAGCAGATTGTGTTTCTTAGTGTAGCTCCAATGAGAGCAATGAGGCAGACTTCAATGGCATGTATGTCGTGAGAGAACAGAATCCCTGGAGCTGTTGAAGAGCTGAGTCCACCTAGCTTCCTAAGGAAGGGTGCAGCGAGTTGCCCTACACTCTGATTACATAGAGTGACTGGGAAAGGCTTCTAGGTCTGGATGTTTCTTAGAAGAGCAAAGAAGACTGCTGGTACTCACTGTATTTCTACGAAAAAGGGTGCCTACACGAGGGTGCCTTGTGTCTGGTAAGTGAAGAAACATTCAAGTAAAGCAGAACTTGGAATACGACATAATGGAAACTGCTAAGCGCTTCCGCTTCCGCAAGGCTTTTCAGGCCTTAGCTTGAGGCAAACACTCACGTCAAGTTTCCCTGTAGCTCTAGAGCAGGACAGCAGGAGCTCCCACCCATGCTATGGAAGCACCGTGTTTCCTTAGAGAAAACTCCTTTTCTTTCGAGAGGGCTGCCTACAGTGACCAGAAGCCAGGTAAAAACAGTGTTATTTAGGATTCTTCAGGGAAGCATGTTTAGCGATTTAACATGGGAAAGCAAGGCTTGTGCCATCAGGTCTCCTTCTCGGGTTAACATGCAGCCGAAACCCTTCTGATTCCTAACAAGTCAATAGAGACTCTAGCCACACCCTGGTCCCTTGCTGAATCAACTTTTCTTCACAGGGTTTTCTGCATGTATCGAACTCCCTCATTCTTGGAACGCTCTATGTAACCCTTCGGGCCTAAACCTAGTCTAAAGTCCTGCAGTGTAACAGGAAAAACTTTGCTTAGATTCCAGTAGGAATGCAAGCCTCCTTTCTCCTGTAGGTATGGGGTCCTTGGGTAAGAGTTCCTAGAAGAAGGCGAAGCAGATTCTGTTTCTTAGTGTAGCTCCAATGAGAGCAATGAGGCAGACTTCAATGGCATGTATGTCGTGAGAGAACAGAATCCCTGGAGCTGTTGAAGAGCTGAGTCCACCTAGCTTTCTAAGGAAGGGTGCAGCGAGTTGCCTTAAACTCTGAATACATAGTGTGACTGGGAAAGGCTTCTAGGTCGGGATGTTTCTTAGAAGGGTAAAGGAGACTGCTGGTACTCACTGTAGTTGTACGAAAAAGGGTGCCTACACTAGGGTGCCTAGTGTCTGGTAGAGTGAAGAAACGTTCAAGTAAAGCAGAACTTCCAATACGACATAATGGAAAATGCTAAGCGCTTTCGCTTCAGCAGGGCTTTTCAGGCCTTAGCTTGAGGCAAGGACTCACGTCAAGTTACCCTGTAGCTCTAGAGCATGACAGGAGGAACTCCCACCCATGCTATGGAAGCACCGTGATTCCTTAGAGAAACTCCTTTTCTTTCCAGAGGGCTGCCCACAGTGAATCGAGGCCAGTCAAAACAGTGTTATTTAGGTATCTCAGGCTGGCGTGGCTAGAGATTTAAAATGGGAACGCAAGGCTTAGGCATTCAAGTCTTCTTTTCCGGTGAACATGCACCCGGACACCTTCTTATATCTAAGAAGTCCAAAGAGACTCTAGCTACACCCTGGTCCCTTGCTGAATCAACTTTTCTTCACAGAGTGTTCTGCATATATGGAACTCCCTCATCCTTGGAACGTTCTATGTATGCTATAGGGCCGAAGCCTATTCTAAAGTCCTGCAGTGTAAAAGGAAAAACTGTGCTTTGGTTCCAGTAGGAATGCAAGCCTCCTTTCTCCTGTAGGTACGGGGTCATTGGGTAAGAGTTCCTAGAGGTAGGCGAAGCAGATTGTGTATCTTAGTGAAGCTCCACAGAGGGCAATGAGGCAGACTTCCATGGCATGTAGGACGTGAGAGAACAGAATCCCTGGAGCTGTTGAAGAGCTGAGTCCACCTAGCTTCCTAAGGAAGGGTGCAGCGAGTTGCCCTACACTCTGATTACATAGAGTGACTGGGAAAGGCTTCTAGGTCTGGATGTTTCTTAGAAGAGCAAAGAAGACTGCTGGTACTCACTGTATTTCTACGAAAAAGGGTGCCTACACGAGGGTGCCTTGTGTCTGGTAAGTGAAGAAACATTCAAGTAAAGCAGAACTTGGAATACGACATAATGGAAACTGCTAAGCGCTTCCGCTTCCGCAAGGCTTTTCAGGCCTTAGCTTGAGGCAAACACTCACGTCAAGTTTCCCTGTAGCTCTAGAGCAGGACAGCAGGAGCTCCCACCCATGCTATGGAAGCACCGTGTTTCCTTAGAGAAAACTCCTTTTCTTTCGAGAGGGCTGCCTACAGTGACCAGAAGCCAGGTAAAAACAGTGTTATTTAGGATTCTTCAGGGAAGCATGTTTAGAGATTTAACATGGGAAAGCAAGGCTTGTGCCATCAGGTCTCCTTCTCGGGTTAACATGCAGCCGAAACCCTTCTGATTTCTAACAAGTCAATAGAGACTCTAGCCAAACCCTGGTCCCTTGCTGAATCAACTTTTCTTCACAGGGTTTTCTGCATGTATCGAACTCCCTCATTCTTGGAACGCTCTATGTAACCCTTCGGGCCTAAACCTAGTCTAAAGTCCTGCAGTGTAACAGGAAAAACTTTGCTTAGATTCCAGTAGGAATGCAAGCCTCCTTTCTCCTGTAGGTATGGGGTCCTTGGGTAAGAGTTCCTAGAAGAAGGCGAAGCAGATTGTGTTTCTTAGTGTAGCTCCAATGAGAGCAATGAGGCAGACTTCAATGGCATGTATGTCGTGAGAGAACAGAATCCCTGGAGCTGTTGAAGAGCTGAGTCCACCTAGCTTTCTAAGGAAGGGTGCAGCGAGTTGCCTTAAACTCTGAATACATAGCGTGACTGGGAAAGGCTTCTAGGTCGGGATGTTTCTTAGAAGGGTAAAGGAGACTGCTGGTACTCACTGTAGTTGTACGAAAAAGGGTGCCTACACTAGGGTGCCTAGTGTCTGGTAGAGTGAAGAAACGTTCAAGTAAACAGAACTTCCAATACGACATAATGGAAAATGCTAAGCGCTTTCGCTTCAGCAGGGCTTTTCAGGCCTTAGCTTGAGGCAAGGACTCACGTCAAGTTACCCTGTAGCTCTAGAGCATGACAGGAGGAACTCCCACCCATGCTATGGAAGCACCGTGTTTCCTTAGAGAAACTCCTTTTCTTTCCAGAGGGCTGCCCACAGTGAATCGAGGCCAGTCAAAACAGTGTTATTTAGGTATCTCAGGCTGGCGTGGCTAGAGATTTAAAATGGGAACGCAAGGCTTAGGCATTCAAGTCTTCTTTTCCGGTGAACATGCACCCGGACACCTTCTTATATCTAAGAAGTCCAAAGAGACTCTAGCTACACCCTGGTCCCTTGCTGAATCAACTTTTCTTCACAGAGTGTTCTGCATATATGGAACTCCCTCATCCTTGGAACGTTCTATGTCTGCTATAGGGCCGAAGCCTATTCTAAAGTCCTGCAGTGTAGAAGGAAAAACTGTGCTTTGGTTCCAGTAGGAATGCAAGCCTCCTTTCTCCTGTAGGTACGGGGTCATTGGGTAAGAGTTCCTAGAGGTAGGCGAAGCAGATTGTGTATCTTAGTGAAGCTCCACAGAGGGCAATGAGGCAGACTTCCATGGCATGTAGGACGTGAGAGAACAGAATCCCTGGAGCTGTTGAAGAGCTGAGTCCACCTAGCTTCCTAAGGAAGGGTGCAGCGAGTTGCCCTACACTCTGATTACATAGAGTGACTGGGAAAGGCTTCTAGGTCTGGATGTTTCTTAGAAGAGCAAAGAAGACTGCTGCTACTCACTGTATTTCTACGAAAAAGGGTGCCTACACGAGGGTGCCTTGTGTCTGGTAAGTGAAGAAACATTCAAGTAAAGCAGAACTTGGAATACGACATAATGGAAACTGCTAAGCGCTTCCGCTTCCGCAAGGCTTTTCAGGCCTTAGCTTGAGGCAAACACTCACGTCAAGTTTCCCTGTAGCTCTAGAGCAGGACAGCAGGAGCTCCCACCCATGCTATGGAAGCACCGTGTTTCCTTAGAGAAAACTCCTTTTCTTTCGAGAGGGCTGCCTACAGTGACCAGAAGCCAGGTAAAAACAGTGTTATTTAGGATTCTTCAGGGAAGCATGTTTAGAGATTTAACATGGGAAAGCAAGGCTTGTGCCATCAGGTCTCCTTCTCGGGTTAACATGCAGCCGAAACCCTTCTGATTCCTAACAAGTCAATAGAGACTCTAGCCAAACCCTGGTCCCTTGCTGAATCAACTTTTCTTCACAGGGTTTTCTGCATGTATCGAACTCCCTCATTCTTGGAACGCTCTATGTAACCCTTCGGGCCTAAACCTAGTCTAAAGTCCTGCAGTGTAACAGGAAAAACTTTGCTTAGATTCCAGTAGGAATGCAAGCCTCCTTTCTCCTGTAGGTATGGGGTCCTTGGGTAAGAGTTCCTAGAAGAAGGCGAAGCAGATTGTGTTTCTTAGTGTAGCTCCAATGAGAGCAATGAGGCAGACTTCAATGGCATGTATGTCGTGAGAGAACAGAATCCCTGGAGCTGTTGAAGAGCTGAGTCCACCTAGCTTTCTAAGGAAGGGTGCAGCGAGTTGCCTTAAACTCTGAATACATAGTGTGACTGGGAAAGGCTTCTAGGTCGGGATGTTTCTTAGAAGGGTAAAGGAGACTGCTGGTACTCACTGTAGTTGTACGAAAAAGGGTGCCTACACTAGGGTGCCTAGTGTCTGGTAGAGTGAAGAAACGTTCAAGTAAAGCAGAACTTCCAATACGACATAATGGAAAATGCTAAGCGCTTTCGCTTCAGCAGGGCTTTTCAGGCCTTAGCTTGAGGCAAGGACTCACGTCAAGTTACCCTGTAGCTCTAGAGCATGACAGGAGGAACTCCCACCCATGCTATGGAAGCACCGTGTTTCCTTAGAGAAACTCCTTTTCTTTCCAGACGGCTGCCCACAGTGAATCGAGGCCAGTCAAAACAGTGTTATTTAGGTATCTCAGGCTGGCGTGGCTAGAGATTTAAAATGGGAACGCAAGGCTTAGGCATTCAAGTCTTCTTTTCCGGTGAACATGCACCCGGACACCTTCTTATATCTAAGAAGTCCAAAGAGACTCTAGCTACACCCTGGTCCCTTGCTGAATCAACTTTTCTTCACAGAGTGTTCTGCATATATGGAACTCCCTCATCCTTGGAACGTTCTATGTCTGCTATAGGGCCGAAGCCTATTCTAAAGTCCTGCAGTGTAGAAGGAAAAACTGTGCTTTGGTTCCAGTAGGAATGCAAGCCTCCTTTCTCCTGTAGGTACGGGGTCATTGGGTAAGAGTTCCTAGAGGTAGGCGAAGCAGATTGTGTATCTTAGTGAAGCTCCACAGAGGGCAATGAGGCAGACTTCCATGGCATGTAGGACGTGAGAGAACAGAATCCCTGGAGCTGTTGAAGAGCTGAGTCCACCTAGCTTCCTAAGGAAGGGTGCAGCGAGTTGCCCTACACTCTGATTACATAGAGTGACTGGGAAAGGCTTCTAGGTCTGGATGTTTCTTAGAAGAGCAAAGAAGACTGCTGGTACTCACTGTATTTCTACGAAAAAGGGTGCCTACACGAGGGTGCCTTGTGTCTGGTAAGTGAAGAAACATTCAAGTAAAGCACAACTTGGAAGACGACATAATGGAAACTGCTAAGCGCTTCCGCTTCCGCAAGGCTTTTCAGGCCTTAGCTTGAGGCCAGGACTCACGTCAAGTTTCCCTGTAGCTCTAGAGCAGGACAGCAGGAGCTCCCACCCATGCTATGGAAGCACCGTGTTTCATTAGAGAAAACTCCTTTTCTTTCGAGAGGGCTGCCTACAGTGACCAGAAGCCAGGTAAAAACAGTGTTATTTAGGATTCTTCAGGGAAGCATGTTTAGAGATTTAACATGGGAAAGCAAGGCTTGTGCCATCAGGTCTCCTTCTCGGGTTAACATGCAGCCGAAACCCTTCTGATTCCTAACAAGTCAATAGAGACTCTAGCCAAACCCTGGTCCCTTGCTGAATCAACTTTTCTTCACAGGGTTTTCTGCTTGTATCGAACTCCCTCATTCTTGGAACGCTCTATGTAACCCTTCGGGCCTAAACCTAGTCTAAAGTCCTGCAGTGTAACAGGAAAAACTTTGCTTAGATTCCAGTAGGAATGCAAGCCTCCTTTCTCCTGTAGGTATGGGGTCCTTGGGTAAGAGTTCCTAGAAGAAGGCGAAGCAGATTGTGTTTCTTAGTGTAGCTCCAATGAGAGCAATGAGGCAGACTTCAATGGCATGTATGTCGTGAGAGAACAGAATCCCTGGAGCTGTTGAAGAGCTGAGTCCACCTAGCTTTCTAAGGAAGGGTGCAGCGAGTTGCCTTAAACTCTGAATACATAGTGTGACTGGGAAAGGCTTCTAGGTCGGGATGTTTCTTAGAAGGGTAAAGGAGACTGCTGGTACTCACTGTAGTTGTACGAAAAAGGGTGCCTACACTAGGGTGCCTAGTGTCTGGTAGAGTGAAGAAACGTTCAAGTAAAGCAGAACTTCCAATACGACATAATGGAAAATGCTAAGCGCTTTCGCTTCAGCAGGGCTTTTCAGGCCTTAGCTTGAGGCAAGGACTCACGTCAAGTTACCCTGTAGCTCTAGAGCATGACAGGAGGAACTCCCACCCATGCTATGGAAGCACCGTGTTTCCTTAGAGAAACTCCTTTTCTTTCCAGACGGCTGCCCACAGTGAATCGAGGCCAGTCAAAACAGTGTTATTTAGGTATCTCAGGCTGGCGTGGCTAGAGATTTAAAATGGGAACGCAAGGCTTAGGCATTCAAGTCTTCTTTTCCGGTGAACATGCACCCGGACACCTTCTTATATCTAAGAAGTCCAAAGAGACTCTAGCTACACCCTGGTCCCTTGCTGAATCAACTTTTCTTCACAGAGTGTTCTGCATATATGGAACTCCCTCATCCTTGGAACGTTCTATGTCTGCTATAGGGCCGAAGCCTATTCTAAAGTCCTGCAGTGTAGAAGGAAAAACTGTGCTTTGGTTCCAGTAGGAATGCAAGCCTCCTTTCTCCTGTAGGTACGGGGTCATTGGGTAAGAGTTCCTAGAGGTAGGCGAAGCAGATTGTGTATCTTAGTGAAGCTCCACAGAGGGCAATGAGGCAGACTTCCATGGCATGTAGGACGTGAGAGAACAGAATCCCTGGAGCTGTTGAAGAGCTGAGTCCACCTAGCTTCCTAAGGAAGGGTGCAGCGAGTTGCCCTACACTCTGATTACATAGAGTGACTGGGAAAGGCTTCTAGGTCTGGATGTTTCTTAGAAGAGCAAAGAAGACTGCTGCTACTCACTGTATTTCTACGAAAAAGGGTGCCTACACGAGGGTGCCTTGTGTCTGGTAAGTGAAGAAACATTCAAGTAAAGCAGAACTTGGAATACGACATAATGGAAACTGCTAAGCGCTTCCGCTTCCGCAAGTCTTTTCAGGCCTTAGCTTGAGGCAAACACTCACGTCAAGTTTCCCTGTAGCTCTAGAGCAGGACAGCAGGAGCTCCCACCCATGCTATGGAAGCACCGTGTTTCCTTAGAGAAAACTCCTTTTCTTTCGAGAGGGCTGCCTACAGTGACCAGAAGCCAGGTAAAAACAGTGTTATTTAGGATTCTTCAGGGAAGCATGTTTAGAGATTTAACATGGGAAAGCAAGGCTTGTGCCATCAGGTCTCCTTCTCGGGTTAACATGCAGCCGAAACCCTTCTGATTCCTAACAAGTCAATAGAGACTCTAGCCAAACCCTGGTCCCTTGCTGAATCAACTTTTCTTCACAGGGTTTTCTGCATGTATCGAACTCCCTCATTCTTGGAACGCTCTATGTAACCCTTCGGGCCTAAACCTAGTCTAAAGTCCTGCAGTGTAACAGGAAAAACTTTGCTTAGATTCCAGTAGGAATGCAAGCCTCCTTTCTCCTGTAGGTATGGGGTCCTTGGGTAAGAGTTCCTAGAAGAAGGCGAAGCAGATTGTGTTTCTTAGTGTAGCTCCAATGAGAGCAATGAGGCAGACTTCAATGGCATGTATGTCGTGAGAGAACAGAATCCCTGGAGCTGTTGAAGAGCTGAGTCCACCTAGCTTTCTAAGGAAGGGTGCAGCGAGTTGCCTTAAACTCTGAATACATAGCGTGACTGGGAAAGGCTTCTAGGTCGGGATGTTTCTTAGAAGGGTAAAGGAGACTGCTGGTACTCACTGTAGTTGTACGAAAAAGGGTGCCTACACTAGGGTGCCTAGTGTCTGGTAGAGTGAAGAAACGTTCAAGTAAACAGAACTTCCAATACGACATAATGGAAAATGCTAAGCGCTTTCGCTTCAGCAGGGCTTTTCAGGCCTTAGCTTGAGGCAAGGACTCACGTCAAGTTACCCTGTAGCTCTAGAGCATGACAGGAGGAACTCCCACCCATGCTATGGAAGCACCGTGTTTCCTTAGAGAAACTCCTTTTCTTTCCAGAGGGCTGCCCACAGTGAATCGAGGCCAGTCAAAACAGTGTTATTTAGGTATCTCAGGCTGGCGTGGCTAGAGATTTAAAATGGGAACGCAAGGCTTAGGCATTCAAGTCTTCTTTTCCGGTGAACATGCACCCGGACACCTTCTTATATCTAAGAAGTCCAAAGAGACTCTAGCTACACCCTGGTCCCTTGCTGAATCAACTTTTCTTCACAGAGTGTTCTGCATATATGGAACTCCCTCATCCTTGGAACGTTCTATGTCTGCTATAGGGCCGAAGCCTATTCTAAAGTCCTGCAGTGTAGAAGGAAAAACTGTGCTTTGGTTCCAGTAGGAATGCAAGCCTCCTTTCTCCTGTAGGTACGGGGTCATTGGGTAAGAGTTCCTAGAGGTAGGCGAAGCAGATTGTGTATCTTAGTGAAGCTCCACAGAGGGCAATGAGGCAGACTTCCATGGCATGTAGGACGTGAGAGAACAGAATCCCTGGAGCTGTTGAAGAGCTGAGTCCACCTAGCTTCCTAAGGAAGGGTGCAGCGAGTTGCCCTACACTCTGATTACATAGAGTGACTGGGAAAGGCTTCTAGGTCTGGATGTTTCTTAGAAGAGCAAAGAAGACTGCTGCTACTCACTGTATTTCTACGAAAAAGGGTGCCTACACGAGGGTGCCTTGTGTCTGGTAAGTGAAGAAACATTCAAGTAAAGCAGAACTTGGAATACGACATAATGGAAACTGCTAAGCGCTTCCGCTTCCGCAAGTCTTTTCAGGCCTTAGCTTGAGGCAAACACTCACGTCAAGTTTCCCTGTAGCTCTAGAGCAGGACAGCAGGAGCTCCCACCCATGCTATGGAAGCACCGTGTTTCCTTAGAGAAAACTCCTTTTCTTTCGAGAGGGCTGCCTACAGTGACCAGAAGCCAGGTAAAAACAGTGTTATTTAGGATTCTTCAGGGAAGCATGTTTAGAGATTTAACATGGGAAAGCAAGGCTTGTGCCATCAGGTCTCCTTCTCGGGTTAACATGCAGCCGAAACCCTTCTGATTCCTAACAAGTCAATAGAGACTCTAGCCAAACCCTGGTCCCTTGCTGAATCAACTTTTCTTCACAGGGTTTTCTGCTTGTATCGAACTCCCTCATTCTTGGAACGCTCTATGTAACCCTTCGGGCCTAAACCTAGTCTAAAGTCCTGCAGTGTAACAGGAAAAACTTTGCTTAGATTCCAGTAGGAATGCAAGCCTCCTTTCTCCTGTAGGTATGGGGTCCTTGGGTAAGAGTTCCTAGAAGAAGGCGAAGCAGATTGTGTTTCTTAGTGTAGCTCCAATGAGAGCAATGAGGCAGACTTCAATGGCATGTATGTCGTGAGAGAACAGAATCCCTGGAGCTGTTGAAGAGCTGAGTCCACCTAGCTTTCTAAGGAAGGGTGCAGCGAGTTGCCTTAAACTCTGAATACATAGTGTGACTGGGAAAGGCTTCTAGGTCGGGATGTTTCTTAGAAGGGTAAAGGAGACTGCTGGTACTCACTGTAGTTGTACGAAAAAGGGTGCCTACACTAGGGTGCCTAGTGTCTGGTAGAGTGAAGAAACGTTCAAGTAAAGCAGAACTTCCAATACGACATAATGGAAAATGCTAAGCGCTTTCGCTTCAGCAGGGCTTTTCAGGCCTTAGCTTGAGGCAAGGACTCACGTCAAGTTACCCTGTAGCTCTAGAGCATGACAGGAGGAACTCCCACCCATGCTATGGAAGCACCGTGTTTCCTTAGAGAAACTCCTTTTCTTTCCAGACGGCTGCCCACAGTGAATCGAGGCCAGTCAAAACAGTGTTATTTAGGTATCTCAGGCTGGCGTGGCTAGAGATTTAAAATGGGAACGCAAGGCTTAGGCATTCAAGTCTTCTTTTCCGGTGAACATGCACCCGGACACCTTCTTATATCTAAGAAGTCCAAAGAGACTCTAGCTACACCCTGGTCCCTTGCTGAATCAACTTTTCTTCACAGAGTGTTCTGCATATATGGAACTCCCTCATCCTTGGAACGTTCTATGTCTGCTATAGGGCCGAAGCCTATTCTAAAGTCCTGCAGTGTAGAAGGAAAAACTGTGCTTTGGTTCCAGTAGGAATGCAAGCCTCCTTTCTCCTGTAGGTACGGGGTCATTGGGTAAGAGTTCCTAGAGGTAGGCGAAGCAGATTGTGTATCTTAGTGAAGCTCCACAGAGGGCAATGAGGCAGACTTCCATGGCATGTAGGACGTGAGAGAACAGAATCCCTGGAGCTGTTGAAGAGCTGAGTCCACCTAGCTTCCTAAGGAAGGGTGCAGCGAGTTGCCCTACACTCTGATTACATAGAGTGACTGGGAAAGGCTTCTAGGTCTGGATGTTTCTTAGAAGAGCAAAGAAGACTGCTGCTACTCACTGTATTTCTACGAAAAAGGGTGCCTACACGAGGGTGCCTTGTGTCTGGTAAGTGAAGAAACATTCAAGTAAAGCACAACTTGGAAGACGACATAATGGAAACTGCTAAGCGCTTCCGCTTCCGCAAGGCTTTTCAGGCCTTAGCTTGAGGCAAGGACTCACGTCAAGTTTCCCTGTAGCTCTCGAGCAGGACAGCAGGAGCTCCCACCCATGCTATGGAAGCACCGTGTTTCATTAGAGAAAACTCCTTTTCTTTCGAGAGGGCTGCCTACAGTGACCAGAAGCCAGGTAAAAACAGTGTTATTTAGGATTCTTCAGGGAAGCATGTTTAGAGATTTAACATGGGAAAGCAAGGCTTGTGCCATCAGGTCTCCTTCTCGGGTTAACATGCAGCCGAAACCCTTCTGATTCCTAACAAGTCAATAGAGACTCTAGCCAAACCCTGGTCCCTTGCTGAATCAACTTTTCTTCACAGGGTTTTCTGCTTGTATCGAACTCCCTCATTCTTGGAACGCTCTATGTAACCCTTCGGGCCTAAACCTAGTCTAAAGTCCTGCAGTGTAACAGGAAAAACTTTGCTTAGATTCCAGTAGGAATGCAAGCCTCCTTTCTCCTGTAGGTATGGGGTCCTTGGGTAAGAGTTCCTAGAAGAAGGCGAAGCAGATTGTGTTTCTTAGTGTAGCTCCAATGAGAGCAATGAGGCAGACTTCAATGGCATGTATGTCGTGAGAGAACAGAATCCCTGGAGCTGTTGAAGAGCTGAGTCCACCTAGCTTTCTAAGGAAGGGTGCAGCGAGTTGCCTTAAACTCTGAATACATAGTGTGACTGGGAAAGGCTTCTAGGTCGGGATGTTTCTTAGAAGGGGAAAGGAGACTGCTGGTACTCACTGTAGTTGTACGAAAAAGGGTGCCTACACTAGGGTGCCTAGTGTCTGGTAGAGTGAAGAAACGTTCAAGTAAAGCAGAACTTCCAATACGACATAATGGAAAATGCTAAGCGCTTTCGCTTCAGCAGGGCTTTTCAGGCCTTAGCTTGAGGCAAGGACTCACGTCAAGTTACCCTGTAGCTCTAGAGCATGACAGGAGGAACTCCCACCCATGCTATGGAAGCACCGTGTTTCCTTAGAGAAACTCCTTTTCTTTCCAGAGGGCTGCCCACAGTGAATCGAGGCCAGTCAAAACAGTGTTATTTAGGTATCTCAGGCTGGCGTGGCTAGAGATTTAAAATGGGAACGCAAGGCTTAGGCATTCAAGTCTTCTTTTCCGGTGAACATGCACCCGGACACCTTCTTATATCTAAGAAGTCCAAAGAGACTCTAGCTACACCCTGGTCCCTTGCTGAATCAACTTTTCTTCACAGAGTGTTCTGCATATATGGAACTCCCTCATCCTTGGAACGTTCTATGTCTGCTATAGGGCCGAAGCCTATTCTAAAGTCCTGCAGTGTAGAAGGAAAAACTGTGCTTTGCTTCCAGTAGGAATGCAAGCCTCCTTTCTCCTGTAGGTACGGGGTCATTGGGTAAGAGTTCCTAGAGGTAGGCGAAGCAGATTGTGTATCTTAGTGAAGCTCCACAGAGGGCAATGAGGCAGACTTCCATGGCATGTAGGACGTGAGAGAACAGAATCCCTGGAGCTGTTGAAGAGCTGAGTCCACCTAGCTTCCTAAGGAAGGGTGCAGCGAGTTGCCCTACACTCTGATTACATAGAGTGACTGGGAAAGGCTTCTAGGTCTGGATGTTTCTTAGAAGAGCAAAGAAGACTGCTGGTACTCACTGTATTTCTACGAAAAAGGGTGCCTACACGAGGGTGCCTTGTGTCTGGTAAGTGAAGAAACATTCAAGTAAAGCAGAACTTGGAATACGACATAATGGAAACTGCTAAGCGCTTCCGCTTCCGCAAGGCTTTTCAGGCCTTAGCTTGAGGCAAACACTCACGTCAAGTTTCCCTGTAGCTCTCGAGCAGGACAGCAGGAGCTCCCACCCATGCTATGGAAGCACCGTGTTTCCTTAGAGAAAACTCCTTTTCTTTCGAGAGGGCTGCCTACAGTGACCAGAAGCCAGGTAAAAACAGTGTTATTTAGGATTCTTCAGGGAAGCATGTTTAGAGATTTAACATGGGAAAGCAAGGCTTGTGCCATCAGGTCTCCTTCTCGGGTTAACATGCAGCCGAAACCCTTCTGATTCCTAACAAGTC
Organism: Balaenoptera physalus; assembly: GCF_965194825.1. Classification (NCBI taxonomy): domain Eukaryota; kingdom Metazoa; phylum Chordata; class Mammalia; order Artiodactyla; family Balaenopteridae; genus Balaenoptera; species Balaenoptera physalus. The sequence continues at coordinate 4,578,337 of NC_138902.1, read as the reverse complement.
AATAGAGACTCTAGCCAAACCCTGGTCCCTTGCTGAATCAACTTTTCTTCACAGGGTTTTCTGCATGTATCGAACTCCCTCATTCTTGGAACGCTCTATGTAACCCTTCGGGCCTAAACCTAGTCTAAAGTCCTGCAGTGTAACAGGAAAAACTTTGCTTAGATTCCAGTAGGAATGCAAGCCTCCTTTCTCCTGTAGGTATGGGGTCCTTGGGTAAGAGTTCCTAGAAGAAGGCGAAGCAGATTGTGTTTCTTAGTGTAGCTCCAATGAGAGCAATGAGGCAGACTTCAATGGCATGTATGTCGTGAGAGAACAGAATCCCTGGAGCTGTTGAAGAGCTGAGTCCACCTAGCTTTCTAAGGAAGGGTGCAGCGAGTTGCCTTAAACTCTGAATACATAGTGTGACTGGGAAAGGCTTCTAGGTCGGGATGTTTCTTAGAAGGGTAAAGGAGACTGCTGGTACTCACTGTAGTTGTACGAAAAAGGGTGCCTACACTAGGGTGCCTAGTGTCTGGTAGAGTGAAGAAACGTTCAAGTAAAGCAGAACTTCCAATACGACATAATGGAAAATGCTAAGCGCTTTCGCTTCAGCAGGGCTTTTCAGGCCTTAGCTTGAGGCAAGGACTCACGTCAAGTTACCCTGTAGCTCTAGAGCATGACAGGAGGAACTCCCACCCATGCTATGGAAGCACCGTGTTTCCTTAGAGAAACTCCTTTTCTTTCCAGAGGGCTGCCCACAGTGAATCGAGGCCAGTCAAAACAGTGTTATTTAGGTATCTCAGGCTGGCGTGGCTAGAGATTTAAAATGGGAACGCAAGGCTTAGGCATTCAAGTCTTCTTTTCCGGTGAACATGCACCCGGACACCTTCTTATATCTAAGAAGTCCAAAGAGACTCTAGCTACACCCTGGTCCCTTGCTGAATCAACTTTTCTTCACAGAGTGTTCTGCATATATGGAACTCCCTCATCCTTGGAACGTTCTATGTCTGCTATAGGGCCGAAGCCTATTCTAAAGTCCTGCAGTGTAGAAGGAAAAACTGTGCTTTGCTTCCAGTAGGAATGCAAGCCTCCTTTCTCCTGTAGGTACGGGGTCATTGGGTAAGAGTTCCTAGAGGTAGGCGAAGCAGATTGTGTATCTTAGTGAAGCTCCACAGAGGGCAATGAGGCAGACTTCCATGGCATGTAGGACGTGAGAGAACAGAATCCCTGGAGCTGTTGAAGAGCTGAGTCCACCTAGCTTCCTAAGGAAGGGTGCAGCGAGTTGCCCTACACTCTGATTACATAGAGTGACTGGGAAAGGCTTCTAGGTCTGGATGTTTCTTAGAAGAGCAAAGAAGACTGCTGCTACTCACTGTATTTCTACGAAAAAGGGTGCCTACACGAGGGTGCCTTGTGTCTGGTAAGTGAAGAAACATTCAAGTAAAGCAGAACTTGGAATACGACATAATGGAAACTGCTAAGCGCTTCCGCTTCCGCAAGGCTTTTCAGGCCTTAGCTTGAGGCAAGGACTCACGTCAAGTTTCCCTGTAGCTCTCGAGCAGGACAGCAGGAGCTCCCACCCATGCTATGGAAGCACCGTGTTTCCTTAGAGAAAACTCCTTTTCTTTCGAGAGGGCTGCCTACAGTGACCAGAAGCCAGGTAAAAACAGTGTTATTTAGGATTCTTCAGGGAAGCATGTTTAGAGATTTAACATGGGAAAGCAAGGCTTGTGCCATCAGGTCTCCTTCTCGGGTTAACATGCAGCCGAAACCCTTCTGATTCCTAACAAGTCAATAGAGACTCTAGCCAAACCCTGGTCCCTTGCTGAATCAACTTTTCTTCACAGGGTTTTCTGCATGTATCGAACTCCCTCATTCTTGGAACGCTCTATGTAACCCTTCGGGCCTAAACCTAGTCTAAAGTCCTGCAGTGTAACAGGAAAAACTTTGCTTAGATTCCAGTAGGAATGCAAGCCTCCTTTCTCCTGTAGGTATGGGGTCCTTGGGTAAGAGTTCCTAGAAGAAGGCGAAGCAGATTGTGTTTCTTAGTGTAGCTCCAATGAGAGCAATGAGGCAGACTTCAATGGCATGTATGTCGTGAGAGAACAGAATCCCTGGAGCTGTTGAAGAGCTGAGTCCACCTAGCTTTCTAAGGAAGGGTGCAGCGAGTTGCCTTAAACTCTGAATACATAGTGTGACTGGGAAAGGCTTCTAGGTCGGGATGTTTCTTAGAAGGGTAAAGGAGACTGCTGGTACTCACTGTAGTTGTACGAAAAAGGGTGCCTACACTAGGGTGCCTAGTGTCTGGTAGAGTGAAGAAACGTTCAAGTAAAGCAGAACTTCCAATACGACATAATGGAAAATGCTAAGCGCTTTCGCTTCAGCAGGGCTTTTCAGGCCTTAGCTTGAGGCAAGGACTCACGTCAAGTTACCCTGTAGCTCTAGAGCATGACAGGAGGAACTCCCACCCATGCTATGGAAGCACCGTGTTTCCTTAGAGAAACTCCTTTTCTTTCCAGAGGGCTGCCCACAGTGAATCGAGGCCAGTCAAAACAGTGTTATTTAGGTATCTCAGGCTGGCGTGGCTAGAGATTTAAAATGGGAACGCAAGGCTTAGGCATTCAAGTCTTCTTTTCCGGTGAACATGCACCCGGACACCTTCTTATATCTAAGAAGTCCAAAGAGACTCTAGCTACACCCTGGTCCCTTGCTGAATCAACTTTTCTTCACAGAGTGTTCTGCATATATGGAACTCCCTCATCCTTGGAACGTTCTATGTCTGCTATAGGGCCGAAGCCTATTCTAAAGTCCTGCAGTGTAGAAGGAAAAACTGTGCTTTGCTTCCAGTAGGAATGCAAGCCTCCTTTCTCCTGTAGGTACGGGGTCATTGGGTAAGAGTTCCTAGAGGTAGGCGAAGCAGATTGTGTATCTTAGTGAAGCTCCACAGAGGGCAATGAGGCAGACTTCCATGGCATGTAGGACGTGAGAGAACAGAATCCCTGGAGCTGTTGAAGAGCTGAGTCCACCTAGCTTCCTAAGGAAGGGTGCAGCGAGTTGCCCTACACTCTGATTACATAGAGTGACTGGGAAAGGCTTCTAGGTCTGGATGTTTCTTAGAAGAGCAAAGAAGACTGCTGGTACTCACTGTATTTCTACGAAAAAGGGTGCCTACACGAGGGTGCCTTGTGTCTGGTAAGTGAAGAAACATTCAAGTAAAGCAGAACTTGGAATACGACATAATGGAAACTGCTAAGCGCTTCCGCTTCCGCAAGGCTTTTCAGGCCTTAGCTTGAGGCAAACACTCACGTCAAGTTTCCCTGTAGCTCTCGAGCAGGACAGCAGGAGCTCCCACCCATGCTATGGAAGCACCGTGTTTCCTTAGAGAAAACTCCTTTTCTTTCGAGAGGGCTGCCTACAGTGACCAGAAGCCAGGTAAAAACAGTGTTATTTAGGATTCTTCAGGGAAGCATGTTTAGAGATTTAACATGGGAAAGCAAGGCTTGTGCCATCAGGTCTCCTTCTCGGGTTAACATGCAGCCGAAACCCTTCTGATTCCTAACAAGTCAATAGAGACTCTAGCCAAACCCTGGTCCCTTGCTGAATCAACTTTTCTTCACAGGGTTTTCTGCATGTATCGAACTCCCTCATTCTTGGAACGCTCTATGTAACCCTTCGGGCCTAAACCTAGTCTAAAGTCCTGCAGTGTAACAGGAAAAACTTTGCTTAGATTCCAGTAGGAATGCAAGCCTCCTTTCTCCTGTAGGTATGGGGTCCTTGGGTAAGAGTTCCTAGAAGAAGGCGAAGCAGATTGTGTTTCTTAGTGTAGCTCCAATGAGAGCAATGAGGCAGACTTCAATGGCATGTATGTCGTGAGAGAACAGAATCCCTGGAGCTGTTGAAGAGCTGAGTCCACCTAGCTTTCTAAGGAAGGGTGCAGCGAGTTGCCTTAAACTCTGAATACATAGTGTGACTGGGAAAGGCTTCTAGGTCGGGATGTTTCTTAGAAGGGTAAAGGAGACTGCTGGTACTCACTGTAGTTGTACGAAAAAGGGTGCCTACACTAGGGTGCCTAGTGTCTGGTAGAGTGAAGAAACGTTCAAGTAAAGCAGAACTTCCAATACGACATAATGGAAAATGCTAAGCGCTTTCGCTTCAGCAGGGCTTTTCAGGCCTTAGCTTGAGGCAAGGACTCACGTCAAGTTACCCTGTAGCTCTAGAGCATGACAGGAGGAACTCCCACCCATGCTATGGAAGCACCGTGTTTCCTTAGAGAAACTCCTTTTCTTTCCAGAGGGCTGCCCACAGTGAATCGAGGCCAGTCAAAACAGTGTTATTTAGGTATCTCAGGCTGGCGTGGCTAGAGATTTAAAATGGGAACGCAAGGCTTAGGCATTCAAGTCTTCTTTTCCGGTGAACATGCACCCGGACACCTTCTTATATCTAAGAAGTCCAAAGAGACTCTAGCTACACCCTGGTCCCTTGCTGAATCAACTTTTCTTCACAGAGTGTTCTGCATATATGGAACTCCCTCATCCTTGGAACGTTCTATGTCTGCTATAGGGCCGAAGCCTATTCTAAAGTCCTGCAGTGTAGAAGGAAAAACTGTGCTTTGCTTCCAGTAGGAATGCAAGCCTCCTTTCTCCTGTAGGTACGGGGTCATTGGGTAAGAGTTCCTAGAGGTAGGCGAAGCAGATTGTGTATCTTAGTGAAGCTCCACAGAGGGCAATGAGGCAGACTTCCATGGCATGTAGGACGTGAGAGAACAGAATCCCTGGAGCTGTTGAAGAGCTGAGTCCACCTAGCTTCCTAAGGAAGGGTGCAGCGAGTTGCCCTACACTCTGATTACATAGAGTGACTGGGAAAGGCTTCTAGGTCTGGATGTTTCTTAGAAGAGCAAAGAAGACTGCTGGTACTCACTGTATTTCTACGAAAAAGGGTGCCTACACGAGGGTGCCTTGTGTCTGGTAAGTGAAGAAACATTCAAGTAAAGCAGAACTTGGAATACGACATAATGGAAACTGCTAAGCGCTTCCGCTTCCGCAAGGCTTTTCAGGCCTTAGCTTGAGGCAAGGACTCACGTCAAGTTTCCCTGTAGCTCTAGAGCAGGACAGCAGGAGCTCCCACCCATGCTATGGAAGCACCGTGTTTCCTTAGAGAAAACTCCTTTTCTTTCGAGAGGGCTGCCTACAGTGACCAGAAGCCAGGTAAAAACAGTGTTATTTAGGATTCTTCAGGGAAGCATGTTTAGAGATTTAACATGGGAAAGCAAGGCTTGTGCCATCAGGTCTCCTTCTCGGGTTAACATGCAGCCGAAACCCTTCTGATTCCTAACAAGTCAATAGAGACTCTAGCCAAACCCTGGTCCCTTGCTGAATCAACTTTTCTTCACAGGGTTTTCTGCATGTATCGAACTCCCTCATTCTTGGAACGCTCTATGTAACCCTTCGGGCCTAAACCTAGTCTAAAGTCCTGCAGTGTAACAGGAAAAACTTTGCTTAGATTCCAGTAGGAATGCAAGCCTCCTTTCTCCTGTAGGTATGGGGTCCTTGGGTAAGAGTTCCTAGAAGAAGGCGAAGCAGATTGTGTTTCTTAGTGTAGCTCCAATGAGAGCAATGAGGCAGACTTCAATGGCATGTATGTCGTGAGAGAACAGAATCCCTGGAGCTGTTGAAGAGCTGAGTCCACCTAGCTTTCTAAGGAAGGGTGCAGCGAGTTGCCTTAAACTCTGAATACATAGTGTGACTGGGAAAGGCTTCTAGGTCGGGATGTTTCTTAGAAGGGTAAAGGAGACTGCTGGTACTCACTGTAGTTGTACGAAAAAGGGTGCCTACACTAGGGTGCCTAGTGTCTGGTAGAGTGAAGAAACGTTCAAGTAAAGCAGAACTTCCAATACGACATAATGGAAAATGCTAAGCGCTTTCGCTTCAGCAGGGCTTTTCAGGCCTTAGCTTGAGGCAAGGACTCACGTCAAGTTACCCTGTAGCTCTAGAGCATGACAGGAGGAACTCCCACCCATGCTATGGAAGCACCGTGTTTCCTTAGAGAAACTCCTTTTCTTTCCAGAGGGCTGCCCACAGTGAATCGAGGCCAGTCAAAACAGTGTTATTTAGGTATCTCAGGCTGGCGTGGCTAGAGATTTAAAATGGGAACGCAAGGCTTAGGCATTCAAGTCTTCTTTTCCGGTGAACATGCACCCGGACACCTTCTTATATCTAAGAAGTCCAAAGAGACTCTAGCTACACCCTGGTCCCTTGCTGAATCAACTTTTCTTCACAGAGTGTTCTGCATATATGGAACTCCCTCATCCTTGGAACGTTCTATGTCTGCTATAGGGCCGAAGCCTATTCTAAAGTCCTGCAGTGTAGAAGGAAAAACTGTGCTTTGGTTCCAGTAGGAATGCAAGCCTCCTTTCTCCTGTAGGTACGGGGTCATTGGGTACGAGTTCCTAGAGGTAGGCGAAGCAGATTGTGTATCTTAGTGAAGCTCCACAGAGGGCAATGAGGCAGACTTCCATGGCATGTAGGACGTGAGAGAACAGAATCCCTGGAGCTGTTGAAGAGCTGAGTCCACCTAGCTTCCTAAGGAAGGGTGCAGCGAGTTGCCCTACACTCTGATTACATAGAGTGACTGGGAAAGGCTTCTAGGTCTGGATGTTTCTTAGAAGAGCAAAGAAGACTGCTGGTACTCACTGTATTTCTACGAAAAAGGGTGCCTACACGAGGGTGCCTTGTGTCTGGTAAGTGAAGAAACATTCAAGTAAAGCAGAACTTGGAATATGACATAATGGAAACTGCTAAGCGCTTCCGCTTCCGCAAGGCTTTTCAGGCCTTAGCTTGAGGCAAGGACTCACGTCAAGTTTCCCTGTAGCTCTAGAGCAGGACAGCAGGAGCTCCCACCCATGCTATGGAAGCACCGTGTTTCCTTAGAGAAAACTCCTTTTCTTTCGAGAGGGCTGCCTACAGTGACCAGAAGCCAGGTAAAAACAGTGTTATTTAGGATTCTTCAGGGAAGCATGTTTAGAGATTTAACATGGGAAAGCAAGGCTTGTGCCATCAGGTCTCCTTCTCGGGTTAACATGCAGCCGAAACCCTTCTGATTCCTAACAAGTCAATAGAGACTCTAGCCAAACCCTGGTCCCTTGCTGAATCAACTTTTCTTCACAGGGTTTTCTGCATGTATCGAACTCCCTCATTCTTGGAACGCTCTATGTAACCCTTCGGGCCTAAACCTAGTCTAAAGTCCTGCAGTGTAACAGGAAAAACTTTGCTTAGATTCCAGTAGGAATGCAAGCCTCCTTTCTCCTGTAGGTATGGGGTCCTTGGGTAAGAGTTCCTAGAAGAAGGCGAAGCAGATTGTGTTTCTTAGTGTAGCTCCAATGAGAGCAATGAGGCAGACTTCAATGGCATGTATGTCGTGAGAGAACAGAATCCCTGGAGCTGTTGAAGAGCTGAGTCCACCTAGCTTTCTAAGGAAGGGTGCAGCGAGTTGCCTTAAACTCTGAATACATAGTGTGACTGGGAAAGGCTTCTAGGTCGGGATGTTTCTTAGAAGGGTAAAGGAGACTGCTGGTACTCACTGTAGTTGTACGAAAAAGGGTGCCTACACTAGGGTGCCTAGTGTCTGGTAGAGTGAAGAAACGTTCAAGTAAAGCAGAACTTCCAATACGACATAATGGAAAATGCTAAGCGCTTTCGCTTCAGCAGGGCTTTTCAGGCCTTAGCTTGAGGCAAGGACTCACGTCAAGTTACCCTGTAGCTCTAGAGCATGACAGGAGGAACTCCCACCCATGCTATGGAAGCACCGTGTTTCCTTAGAGAAACTCCTTTTCTTTCCAGAGGGCTGCCCACAGTGAATCGAGGCCAGTCAAAACAGTGTTATTTAGGTATCTCAGGCTGGCGTGGCTAGAGATTTAAAATGGGAACGCAAGGCTTAGGCATTCAAGTCTTCTTTTCCGGTGAACATGCACCCGGACACCTTCTTATATCTAAGAAGTCCAAAGAGACTCTAGCTACACCCTGGTCCCTTGCTGAATCAACTTTTCTTCACAGAGTGTTCTGCATATATGGAACTCCCTCATCCTTGGAACGTTCTATGTCTGCTATAGGGCCGAAGCCTATTCTAAAGTCCTGCAGTGTAGAAGGAAAAACTGTGCTTTGGTTCCAGTAGGAATGCAAGCCTCCTTTCTCCTGTAGGTACGGGGTCATTGGGTACGAGTTCCTAGAGGTAGGCGAAGCAGATTGTGTATCTTAGTGAAGCTCCACAGAGGGCAATGAGGCAGACTTCCATGGCATGTAGGACGTGAGAGAACAGAATCCCTGGAGCTGTTGAAGAGCTGAGTCCACCTAGCTTCCTAAGGAAGGGTGCAGCGAGTTGCCCTACACTCTGATTACATAGAGTGACTGGGAAAGGCTTCTAGGTCTGGATGTTTCTTAGAAGAGCAAAGAAGACTGCTGCTACTCACTGTATTTCTACGAAAAAGGGTGCCTACACGAGGGTGCCTTGTGTCTGGTAAGTGAAGAAACATTCAAGTAAAGCAGAACTTGGAATACGACATAATGGAAACTGCTAAGCGCTTCCGCTTCCGCAAGGCTTTTCAGGCCTTAGCTTGAGGCAAGGACTCACGTCAAGTTTCCCTGTAGCTCTAGAGCAGGACAGCAGGAGCTCCCACCCATGCTATGGAAGCACCGTGTTTCCTTAGAGAAAACTCCTTTTCTTTCGAGAGGGCTGCCTACAGTGACCAGAAGCCAGGTAAAAACAGTGTTATTTAGGATTCTTCAGGGAAGCATGTTTAGAGATTTAACATGGGAAAGCAAGGCTTGTGCCATCAGGTCTCCTTCTCGGGTTAACATGCAGCCGAAACCCTTCTGATTCCTAACAAGTCAATAGAGACTCTAGCCAAACCCTGGTCCCTTGCTGAATCAACTTTTCTTCACAGGGTTTTCTGCATGTATCGAACTCCCTCATTCTTGGAACGCTCTATGTAACCCTTCGGGCCTAAACCTAGTCTAAAGTCCTGCAGTGTAACAGGAAAAACTTTGCTTAGATTCCAGTAGGAATGCAAGCCTCCTTTCTCCTGTAGGTATGGGGTCCTTGGGTAAGAGTTCCTAGAAGAAGGCGAAGCAGATTGTGTTTCTTAGTGTAGCTCCAATGAGAGCAATGAGGCAGACTTCAATGGCATGTATGTCGTGAGAGAACAGAATCCCTGGAGCTGTTGAAGAGCTGAGTCCACCTAGCTTTCTAAGGAAGGGTGCAGCGAGTTGCCTTAAACTCTGAATACATAGTGTGACTGGGAAAGGCTTCTAGGTCGGGATGTTTCTTAGAAGGGTAAAGGAGACTGCTGGTACTCACTGTAGTTGTACGAAAAAGGGTGCCTACACTAGGGTGCCTAGTGTCTGGTAGAGTGAAGAAACGTTCAAGTAAAGCAGAACTTCCAATCCGACATAATGGAAAATGCTAAGCGCTTTCGCTTCAGCAGGGCTTTTCAGGCCTTAGCTTGAGGCAAGGACTCACGTCAAGTTACCCTGTAGCTCTAGAGCATGACAGGAGGAACTCCCACCCATGCTATGGAAGCACGGTGTTTCCTTAGAGAAACTCCTTTTCTTTCCAGAGGGCTGCCCACAGTGAATCGAGGCCAGTCAAAACAGTGTTATTTAGGTATCTCAGGCTGGCGTGGCTAGAGATTTAAAATGGGAACGCAAGGCTTAGGCATTCAAGTCTTCTTTTCCGGTGAACATGCACCCGGACACCTTCTTATATCTAAGAAGTCCAAAGAGACTCTAGCTACACCCTGGTCCCTTGCTGAATCAACTTTTCTTCACAGAGTGTTCTGCATATATGGAACTCCCTCATCCTTGGAACGTTCTATGTCTGCTATAGGGCCGAAGCCTATTCTAAAGTCCTGCAGTGTAGAAGGAAAAACTGTGCTTTGGTTCCAGTAGGAATGCAAGCCTCCTTTCTCCTGTAGGTACGGGGTCATTGGGTACGAGTTCCTAGAGGTAGGCGAAGCAGATTGTGTATCTTAGTGAAGCTCCACAGAGGGCAATGAGGCAGACTTCCATGGCATGTAGGACGTGAGAGAACAGAATCCCTGGAGCTGTTGAAGAGCTGAGTCCACCTAGCTTCCTAAGGAAGGGTGCAGCGAGTTGCCCTACACTCTGATTACATAGAGTGACTGGGAAAGGCTTCTAGGTCTGGATGTTTCTTAGAAGAGCAAAGAAGACTGCTGGTACTCACTGTATTTCTACGAAAAAGGGTGCCTACACGAGGGTGCCTTGTGTCTGGTAAGTGAAGAAACATTCAAGTAAAGCAGAACTTGGAATACGACATAATGGAAACTGCTAAGCGCTTCCGCTTCCGCAAGGCTTTTCAGGCCTTAGCTTGAGGCAAACACTCACGTCAAGTTTCCCTGTAGCTCTAGAGCAGGACAGCAGGAGCTCCCACCCATGCTATGGAAGCACCGTGTTTCCTTAGAGAAAACTCCTTTTCTTTCGAGAGGGCTGCCTACAGTGACCAGAAGCCAGGTAAAAACAGTGTTATTTAGGATTCTTCAGGGAAGCATGTTTAGAGATTTAACATGGGAAAGCAAGGCTTGTGCCATCAGGTCTCCTTCTCGGGTTAACATGCAGCCGAAACCCTTCTGATTCCTAACAAGTCAATAGAGACTCTAGCCAAACCCTGGTCCCTTGCTGAATCAACTTTTCTTCACAGGGTTTTCTGCATGTATCGAACTCCCTCATTCTTGGAACGCTCTATGTAACCCTTCGGGCCTAAACCTAGTCTAAAGTCCTGCAGTGTAACAGGAAAAACTTTGCTTAGATTCCAGTAGGAATGCAAGCCTCCTTTCTCCTGTAGGTATGGGGTCCTTGGGTAAGAGTTCCTAGAAGAAGGCGAAGCAGATTGTGTTTCTTAGTGTAGCTCCAATGAGAGCAATGAGGCAGACTTCAATGGCATGTATGTCGTGAGAGAACAGAATCCCTGGAGCTGTTGAAGAGCTGAGTCCACCTAGCTTTCTAAGGAAGGGTGCAGCGAGTTGCCTTAAACTCTGAATACATAGTGTGACTGGGAAAGGCTTCTAGGTCGGGATGTTTCTTAGAAGGGTAAAGGAGACTGCTGGTACTCACTGTAGTTGTACGAAAAAGGGTGCCTACACTAGGGTGCCTAGTGTCTGGTAGAGTGAAGAAACGTTCAAGTAAAGCAGAACTTCCAATACGACATAATGGAAAATGCTAAGCGCTTTCGCTTCAGCAGGGCTTTTCAGGCCTTAGCTTGAGGCAAGGACTCACGTCAAGTTACCCTGTAGCTCTAGAGCATGACAGGAGGAACTCCCACCCATGCTATGGAAGCACCGTGTTTCCTTAGAGAAACTCCTTTTCTTTCCAGAGGGCTGCCCACAGTGAATCGAGGCCAGTCAAAACAGTGTTATTTAGGTATCTCAGGCTGGCGTGGCTAGAGATTTAAAATGGGAACGCAAGGCTTAGGCATTCAAGTCTTCTTTTCCGGTGAACATGCACCCGGACACCTTCTTATATCTAAGAAGTCCAAAGAGACTCTAGCTACACCCTGGTCCCTTGCTGAATCAACTTTTCTTCACAGAGTGTTCTGCATATATGGAACTCCCTCATCCTTGGAACGTTCTATGTCTGCTATAGGGCCGAAGCCTATTCTAAAGTCCTGCAGTGTAGAAGGAAAAACTGTGCTTTGGTTCCAGTAGGAATGCAAGCCTCCTTTCTCCTGTAGGTACGGGGTCATTGGGTACGAGTTCCTAGAGGTAGGCGAAGCAGATTGTGTATCTTAGTGAAGCTCCACAGAGGGCAATGAGGCAGACTTCCATGGCATGTAGGACGTGAGAGAACAGAATCCCTGGAGCTGTTGAAGAGCTGAGTCCACCTAGCTTCCTAAGGAAGGGTGCAGCGAGTTGCCCTACACTCTGATTACATAGAGTGACTGGGAAAGGCTTCTAGGTCTGGATGTTTCTTAGAAGAGCAAAGAAGACTGCCGGTACTCACTGTATTTCTACGAAAAAGGGTGCCTACACGAGGGTGCCTTGTGTCTGGTAAGTGAAGAAACATTCAAGTAAAGCAGAACTTGGAATACGACATAATGGAAACTGCTAAGCGCTTCCGCTTCCGCAAGGCTTTTCAGGCCTTAGCTTGAGGCAAGGACTCACGTCAAGTTTCCCTGTAGCTCTAGAGCAGGACAGCAGGAGCTCCCACCCATGCTATGGAAGCACCGTGTTTCCTTAGAGAAAACTCCTTTTCTTTCGAGAGGGCTGCCTACAGTGACCAGAAGCCAGGTAAAAACAGTGTTATTTAGGATTCTTCAGGGAAGCATGTTTAGAGATTTAACATGGGAAAGCAAGGCTTGTGCCATCAGGTCTCCTTCTCGGGTTAACATGCAGCCGAAACCCTTCTGATTCCTAACAAGTCAATAGAGACTCTAGCCAAACCCTGGTCCCTTGCTGAATCAACTTTTCTTCACAGGGTTTTCTGCTTGTATCGAACTCCCTCATTCTTGGAACGCTCTATGTAACCCTTCGGGCCTAAACCTAGTCTAAAGTCCTGCAGTGTAACAGGAAAAACTTTGCTTAGATTCCAGTAGGAATGCAAGCCTCCTTTCTCCTGTAGGTATGGGGTCCTTGGGTAAGAGTTCCTAGAAGAAGGCGAAGCAGATTGTGTTTCTTAGTGTAGCTCCAATGAGAGCAATGAGGCAGACTTCCATGGCATGTATGTCGTGAGAGAACAGAATCCCTGGAGCTGTTGAAGAGCTGAGTCCACCTAGCTTTCTAAGGAAGGGTGCAGCGAGTTGCCTTAAACTCTGAATACATAGTGTGACTGGGAAAGGCTTCTAGGTCGGGATGTTTCTTAGAAGGGTAAAGGAGACTGCTGGTACTCACTGTAGTTGTACGAAAAAGGGTGCCTACACTAGGGTGCCTAGTGTCTGGTAGAGTGAAGAAACGTTCAAGTAAAGCAGAACTTCCAATACGACATAATGGAAAATGCTAAGCGCTTTCGCTTCAGCAGGGCTTTTCAGGCCTTAGCTTGAGGCAAGGACTCACGTCAAGTTACCCTGTAGCTCTAGAGCATGACAGGAGGAACTCCCACCCATGCTATGGAAGCACCGTGTTTCCTTAGAGAAACTCCTTTTCTTTCCAGAGGGCTGCCCACAGTGAATCGAGGCCAGTCAAAACAGTGTTATTTAGGTATCTCAGGCTGGCGTGGCTAGAGATTTAAAATGGGAACGCAAGGCTTAGGCATTCAAGTCTTCTTTTCCGGTGAACATGCACCCGGACACCTTCTTATATCTAAGAAGTCCAAAGAGACTCTAGCTACACCCTGGTCCCTTGCTGAATCAACTTTTCTTCACAGAGTGTTCTGCATATATGGAACTCCCTCATCCTTGGAACGTTCTATGTCTGCTATAGGGCCGAAGCCTATTCTAAAGTCCTGCAGTGTAGAAGGAAAAACTGTGCTTTGGTTCCAGTAGGAATGCAAGCCTCCTTTCTCCTGTAGGTACGGGGTCATTGGGTACGAGTTCCTAGAGGTAGGCGAAGCAGATTGTGTATCTTAGTGAAGCTCCACAGAGGGCAATGAGGCAGACTTCCATGGCATCTAGGACGTGAGAGAACAGAATCCCTGGAGCTGTTGAAGAGCTGAGTCCACCTAGCTTCCTAAGGAAGGGTGCAGCGAGTTGCCCTACACTCTGATTACATAGAGTGACTGGGAAAGGCTTCTAGGTCTGGATGTTTCTTAGAAGAGCAAAGAAGACTGCCGGTACTCACTGTATTTCTACGAAAAAGGGTGCCTACACGAGGGTGCCTTGTGTCTGGTAAGTGAAGAAACATTCAAGTAAAGCAGAACTTGGAATACGACATAATGGAAACTGCTAAGCGCTTCCGCTTCCGCAAGGCTTTTCAGGCCTTAGCTTGAGGCAAGGACTCATGTCAAGTTTCCCTGTAGCTCTAGAGCAGGACAGCAGGAGCTCCCACCCATGCTATGGAAGCACCGTGTTTCCTTAGAGAAAACTCCTTTTCTTTCGAGAGGGCTGCCTACAGTGACCAGAAGCCAGGTAAAAACAGTGTTATTTAGGATTCTTCAGGGAAGCATGTTTAGAGATTTAACATGGGAAAGCAAGGCTTGTGCCATCAGGTCTCCTTCTCGGGTTAACATGCAGCCGAAACCCTTCTGATTCCTAACAAGTCAATAGAGACTCTAGCCAAACCCTGGTCCCTTGCTGAATCAACTTTTCTTCACAGGGTTTTCTGCTTGTATCGAACTCCCTCATTCTTGGAACGCTCTATGTAACCCTTCGGGCCTAAACCTAGTCTAAAGTCCTGCAGTGTAACAGGAAAAACTTTGCTTAGATTCCAGTAGGAATGCAAGCCTCCTTTCTCCTGTAGGTATGGGGTCCTTGGGTAAGAGTTCCTAGAAGAAGGCGAAGCAGATTGTGTTTCTTAGTGTAGCTCCAATGAGAGCAATGAGGCAGACTTCAATGGCATGTATGTCGTGAGAGAACAGAATCCCTGGAGCTGTTGAAGAGCTGAGTCCACCTAGCTTTCTAAGGAAGGGTGCAGCGAGTTGCCTTAAACTCTGAATACATAGTGTGACTGGGAAAGGCTTCTAGGTCGGGATGTTTCTTAGAAGGGTAAAGGAGACTGCTGGTACTCACTGTAGTTGTACGAAAAAGGGTGCCTACACTAGGGTGCCTAGTGTCTGGTAGAGTGAAGAAACGTTCAAGTAAAGCAGAACTTCCAATACGACATAATGGAAAATGCTAAGCGCTTTCGCTTCAGCAGGGCTTTTCAGGCCTTAGCTTGAGGCAAGGACTCACGTCAAGTTACCCTGTAGCTCTAGAGCATGACAGGAGGAACTCCCACCCATGCTATGGAAGCACCGTGTTTCCTTAGAGAAACTCCTTTTCTTTCCAGAGGGCTGCCCACAGTGAATCGAGGCCAGTCAAAACAGTGTTATTTAGGTATCTCAGGCTGGCGTGGCTAGAGATTTAAAATGGGAACGCAAGGCTTAGGCATTCAAGTCTTCTTTTCCGGTGAACATGCACCCGGACACCTTCTTATATCTAAGAAGTCCAAAGAGACTCTAGCTACACCCTGGTCCCTTGCTGAATCAACTTTTCTTCACAGAGTGTTCTGCATATATGGAACTCCCTCATCCTTGGAACGTTCTATGTCTGCTATAGGGCCGAAGCCTATTCTAAAGTCCTGCAGTGTAGAAGGAAAAACTGTGCTTTGGTTCCAGTAGGAATGCAAGCCTCCTTTCTCCTGTAGGTACGGGGTCATTGGGTAAGAGTTCCTAGAGGTAGGCGAAGCAGATTGTGTATCTTAGTGAAGCTCCACAGAGGGCAATGAGGCAGACTTCCATGGCATGTAGGACGTGAGAGAACAGAATCCCTGGAGCTGTTGAAGAGCTGAGTCCACCTAGCTTCCTAAGGAAGGGTGCAGCGAGTTGCCCTACACTCTGATTACATAGAGTGACTGGGAAAGGCTTCTAGGTCTGGATGTTTCTTAGAAGAGCAAAGAAGACTGCCGGTACTCACTGTATTTCTACGAAAAAGGGTGCCTACACGAGGGTGCCTTGTGTCTGGTAAGTGAAGAAACATTCAAGTAAAGCAGAACTTGGAATACGACATAATGGAAACTGCTAAGCGCTTCCGCTTCCGCAAGGCTTTTCAGGCCTTAGCTTGAGGCAAACACTCACGTCAAGTTTCCCTGTAGCTCTAGAGCAGGACAGCAGGAGCTCCCACCCATGCTATGGAAGCACCGTGTTTCCTTAGAGAAAACTCCTTTTCTTTCGAGAGGGCTGCCTACAGTGACCAGAAGCCAGGTAAAAACAGTGTTATTTAGGATTCTTCAGGGAAGCATGTTTAGAGATTTAACATGGGAAAGCAAGGCTTGTGCCATCAGGTCTCCTTCTCGGGTTAACATGCAGCCGAAACCCTTCTGATTCCTAACAAGTCAATAGAGACTCTAGCCAAACCCTGGTCCCTTGCTGAATCAACTTTTCTTCACAGGGTTTTCTGCATGTATCGAACTCCCTCATTCTTGGAACGCTCTATGTAACCCTTCGGGCCTAAACCTAGTCTAAAGTCCTGCAGTGTAACAGGAAAAACTTTGCTTAGATTCCAGTAGGAATGCAAGCCTCCTTTCTCCTGTAGGTATGGGGTCCTTGGGTAAGAGTTCCTAGAAGAAGGCGAAGCAGATTGTGTTTCTTAGTGTAGCTCCAATGAGAGCAATGAGGCAGACTTCAATGGCATGTATGTCGTGAGAGAACAGAATCCCTGGAGCTGTTGAAGAGCTGAGTCCACCTAGCTTTCTAAGGAAGGGTGCAGCGAGTTGCCTTAAACTCTGAATACATAGTGTGACTGGGAAAGGCTTCTAGGTCGGGATGTTTCTTAGAAGGGTAAAGGAGACTGCTGGTACTCACTGTAGTTGTACGAAAAAGGGTGCCTACACTAGGGTGCCTAGTGTCTGGTAGAGTGAAGAAACGTTCAAGTAAAGCAGAACTTCCAATACGACATAATGGAAAATGCTAAGCGCTTTCGCTTCAGCAGGGCTTTTCAGGCCTTAGCTTGAGGCAAGGACTCACGTCAAGTTACCCTGTAGCTCTAGAGCATGACAGGAGGAACTCCCACCCATGCTATGGAAGCACCGTGTTTCCTTAGAGAAACTCCTTTTCTTTCCAGAGGGCTGCCCACAGTGAATCGAGGCCAGTCAAAACAGTGTTATTTAGGTATCTCAGGCTGGCGTGGCTAGAGATTTAAAATGGGAACGCAAGGCTTAGGCATTCAAGTCTTCTTTTCCGGTGAAAATGCACCCGGACACCTTCTTATATCTAAGAAGTCCAAAGAGACTCTAGCTACACCCTGGTCCCTTGCTGAATCAACTTTTCTTCACAGAGTGTTCTGCATATATGGAACTCCCTCATCCTTGGAACGTTCTATGTCTGCTATAGGGCCGAAGCCTATTCTAAAGTCCTGCAGTGTAGAAGGAAAAACTGTGCTTTGCTTCCAGTAGGAATGCAAGCCTCCTTTCTCCTGTAGGTACGGGGTCATTGGGTAAGAGTTCCTAGAGGTAGGCGAAGCAGATTGTGTATCTTAGTGAAGCTCCACAGAGGGCAATGAGGCAGACTTCCATGGCATGTAGGACGTGAGAGAACAGAATCCCTGGAGCTGTTGAAGAGCTGAGTCCACCTAGCTTCCTAAGGAAGGGTGCAGCGAGTTGCCCTACACTCTGATTACATAGAGTGACTGGGAAAGGCTTCTAGGTCTGGATGTTTCTTAGAAGAGCAAAGAAGACTGCTGGTACTCACTGTATTTCTACGAAAAAGGGTGCCTACACGAGGGTGCCTTGTGTCTGGTAAGTGAAGAAACATTCAAGTAAAGCAGAACTTGGAATACGACATAATGGAAACTGCTAAGCGCTTCCGCTTCCGCAAGGCTTTTCAGGCCTTAGCTTGAGGCAAACACTCACGTCAAGTTTCCCTGTAGCTCTCGAGCAGGACAGCAGGAGCTCCCACCCATGCTATGGAAGCACCGTGTTTCCTTAGAGAAAACTCCTTTTCTTTCGAGAGGGCTGCCTACAGTGACCAGAAGCCAGGTAAAAACAGTGTTATTTAGGATTCTTCAGGGAAGCATGTTTAGAGATTTAACATGGGAAAGCAAGGCTTGTGCCATCAGGTCTCCTTCTCGGGTTAACATGCAGCCGAAACCCTTCTGATTCCTAACAAGTCAATAGAGACTCTAGCCAAACCCTGGTCCCTTGCTGAATCAACTTTTCTTCACAGGGTTTTCTGCATGTATCGAACTCCCTCATTCTTGGAACGCTCTATGTAACCCTTCGGGCCTAAACCTAGTCTAAAGTCCTGCAGTGTAACAGGAAAAACTTTGCTTAGATTCCAGTAGGAATGCAAGCCTCCTTTCTCCTGTAGGTATGGGGTCCTTGGGTAAGAGTTCCTAGAAGAAGGCGAAGCAGATTGTGTTTCTTAGTGTAGCTCCAATGAGAGCAATGAGGCAGACTTCAATGGCATGTATGTCGTGAGAGAACAGAATCCCTGGAGCTGTTGAAGAGCTGAGTCCACCTAGCTTTCTAAGGAAGGGTGCAGCGAGTTGCCTTAAACTCTGAATACATAGTGTGACTGGGAAAGGCTTCTAGGTCGGGATGTTTCTTAGAAGGGTAAAGGAGACTGCTGGTACTCACTGTAGTTGTACGAAAAAGGGTGCCTACACTAGGGTGCCTAGTGTCTGGTAGAGTGAAGAAACGTTCAAGTAAAGCAGAACTTCCAATACGACATAATGGAAAATGCTAAGCGCTTTCGCTTCAGCAGGGCTTTTCAGGCCTTAGCTTGAGGCAAGGACTCACGTCAAGTTACCCTGTAGCTCTAGAGCATGACAGGAGGAACTCCCACCCATGCTATGGAAGCACCGTGTTTCCTTAGAGAAACTCCTTTTCTTTCCAGAGGGCTGCCCACAGTGAATCGAGGCCAGTCAAAACAGTGTTATTTAGGTATCTCAGGCTGGCGTGGCTAGAGATTTAAAATGGGAACGCAAGGCTTAGGCATTCAAGTCTTCTTTTCCGGTGAACATGCACCCGGACACCTTCTTATATCTAAGAAGTCCAAAGAGACTCTAGCTACACCCTGGTCCCTTGCTGAATCAACTTTTCTTCACAGAGTGTTCTGCATATATGGAACTCCCTCATCCTTGGAACGTTCTATGTCTGCTATAGGGCCGAAGCCTATTCTAAAGTCCTGCAGTGTAGAAGGAAAAACTGTGCTTTGGTTCCAGTAGGAATGCAAGCCTCCTTTCTCCTGTAGGTACGGGGTCATTGGGTACGAGTTCCTAGAGGTAGGCGAAGCAGATTGTGTATCTTAGTGAAGCTCCACAGAGGGCAATGAGGCAGACTTCCATGGCATGTAGGACGTGAGAGAACAGAATCCCTGGAGCTGTTGAAGAGCTGAGTCCACCTAGCTTCCTAAGGAAGGGTGCAGCGAGTTGCCCTACACTCTGATTACATAGAGTGACTGGGAAAGGCTTCTAGGTCTGGATGTTTCTTAGAAGAGCAAAGAAGACTGCTGCTACTCACTGTATTTCTACGAAAAAGGGTGCCTACACGAGGGTGCCTTGTGTCTGGTAAGTGAAGAAACATTCAAGTAAAGCAGAACTTGGAATACGACATAATGGAAACTGCTAAGCGCTTCCGCTTCCGCAAGGCTTTTCAGGCCTTAGCTTGAGGCAAGGACTCACGTCAAGTTTCCCTGTAGCTCTAGAGCAGGACAGCAGGAGCTCCCACCCATGCTATGGAAGCACCGTGTTTCCTTAGAGAAAACTCCTTTTCTTTCGAGAGGGCTGCCTACAGTGACCAGAAGCCAGGTAAAAACAGTGTTATTTAGGATTCTTCAGGGAAGCATGTTTAGAGATTTAACATGGGAAAGCAAGGCTTGTGCCATCAGGTCTCCTTCTCGGGTTAACATGCAGCCGAAACCCTTCTGATTCCTAACAAGTCAATAGAGACTCTAGCCAAACCCTGGTCCCTTGCTGAATCAACTTTTCTTCACAGGGTTTTCTGCATGTATCGAACTCCCTCATTCTTGGAACGCTCTATGTAACCCTTCGGGCCTAAACCTAGTCTAAAGTCCTGCAGTGTAACAGGAAAAACTTTGCTTAGATTCCAGTAGGAATGCAAGCCTCCTTTCTCCTGTAGGTATGGGGTCCTTGGGTAAGAGTTCCTAGAAGAAGGCGAAGCAGATTGTGTTTCTTAGTGTAGCTCCAATGAGAGCAATGAGGCAGACTTCAATGGCATGTATGTCGTGAGAGAACAGAATCCCTGGAGCTGTTGAAGAGCTGAGTCCACCTAGCTTTCTAAGGAAGGGTGCAGCGAGTTGCCTTAAACTCTGAATACATAGTGTGACTGGGAAAGGCTTCTAGGTCGGGATGTTTCTTAGAAGGGTAAAGGAGACTGCTGGTACTCACTGTAGTTGTACGAAAAAGGGTGCCTACACTAGGGTGCCTAGTGTCTGGTAGAGTGAAGAAACGTTCAAGTAAAGCAGAACTTCCAATACGACATAATGGAAAATGCTAAGCGCTTTCGCTTCAGCAGGGCTTTTCAGGCCTTAGCTTGAGGCAAGGACTCACGTCAAGTTACCCTGTAGCTCTAGAGCATGACAGGAGGAACTCCCACCCATGCTATGGAAGCACCGTGTTTCCTTAGAGAAACTCCTTTTCTTTCCAGAGGGCTGCCCACAGTGAATCGAGGCCAGTCAAAACAGTGTTATTTAGGTATCTCAGGCTGGCGTGGCTAGAGATTTAAAATGGGAACGCA
This sequence comes from Balaenoptera physalus, assembly GCF_965194825.1. NCBI lineage: Eukaryota > Metazoa > Chordata > Mammalia > Artiodactyla > Balaenopteridae > Balaenoptera > Balaenoptera physalus. The sequence goes on along the minus strand of NC_138902.1, from coordinate 4,558,029 downwards.
AGGCTTAGGCATTCAAGTCTTCTTTTCCGGTGAACATGCACCCGGACACCTTCTTATATCTAAGAAGTCCAAAGAGACTCTAGCTACACCCTGGTCCCTTGCTGAATCAACTTTTCTTCACAGAGTGTTCTGCATATATGGAACTCCCTCATCCTTGGAACGTTCTATGTCTGCTATAGGGCCGAAGCCTATTCTAAAGTCCTGCAGTGTAGAAGGAAAAACTGTGCTTTGGTTCCAGTAGGAATGCAAGCCTCCTTTCTCCTGTAGGTACGGGGTCATTGGGTACGAGTTCCTAGAGGTAGGCGAAGCAGATTGTGTATCTTAGTGAAGCTCCACAGAGGGCAATGAGGCAGACTTCCATGGCATGTAGGACGTGAGAGAACAGAATCCCTGGAGCTGTTGAAGAGCTGAGTCCACCTAGCTTCCTAAGGAAGGGTGCAGCGAGTTGCCCTACACTCTGATTACATAGAGTGACTGGGAAAGGCTTCTAGGTCTGGATGTTTCTTAGAAGAGCAAAGAAGACTGCTGGTACTCACTGTATTTCTACGAAAAAGGGTGCCTACACGAGGGTGCCTTGTGTCTGGTAAGTGAAGAAACATTCAAGTAAAGCAGAACTTGGAATACGACATAATGGAAACTGCTAAGCGCTTCCGCTTCCGCAAGGCTTTTCAGGCCTTAGCTTGAGGCAAGGACTCACGTCAAGTTTCCCTGTAGCTCTAGAGCAGGACAGCAGGAGCTCCCACCCATGCTATGGAAGCACCGTGTTTCCTTAGAGAAAACTCCTTTTCTTTCGAGAGGGCTGCCTACAGTGACCAGAAGCCAGGTAAAAACAGTGTTATTTAGGATTCTTCAGGGAAGCATGTTTAGAGATTTAACATGGGAAAGCAAGGCTTGTGCCATCAGGTCTCCTTCTCGGGTTAACATGCAGCCGAAACCCTTCTGATTCCTAACAAGTCAATAGAGACTCTAGCCAAACCCTGGTCCCTTGCTGAATCAACTTTTCTTCACAGGGTTTTCTGCATGTATCGAACTCCCTCATTCTTGGAACGCTCTATGTAACCCTTCGGGCCTAAACCTAGTCTAAAGTCCTGCAGTGTAACAGGAAAAACTTTGCTTAGATTCCAGTAGGAATGCAAGCCTCCTTTCTCCTGTAGGTATGGGGTCCTTGGGTAAGAGTTCCTAGAAGAAGGCGAAGCAGATTGTGTTTCTTAGTGTAGCTCCAATGAGAGCAATGAGGCAGACTTCAATGGCATGTATGTCGTGAGAGAACAGAATCCCTGGAGCTGTTGAAGAGCTGAGTCCACCTAGCTTTCTAAGGAAGGGTGCAGCGAGTTGCCTTAAACTCTGAATACATAGTGTGACTGGGAAAGGCTTCTAGGTCGGGATGTTTCTTAGAAGGGTAAAGGAGACTGCTGGTACTCACTGTAGTTGTACGAAAAAGGGTGCCTACACTAGGGTGCCTAGTGTCTGGTAGAGTGAAGAAACGTTCAAGTAAAGCAGAACTTCCAATACGACATAATGGAAAATGCTAAGCGCTTTCGCTTCAGCAGGGCTTTTCAGGCCTTAGCTTGAGGCAAGGACTCACGTCAAGTTACCCTGTAGCTCTAGAGCATGACAGGAGGAACTCCCACCCATGCTATGGAAGCACCGTGTTTCCTTAGAGAAACTCCTTTTCTTTCCAGAGGGCTGCCCACAGTGAATCGAGGCCAGTCAAAACAGTGTTATTTAGGTATCTCAGGCTGGCGTGGCTAGAGATTTAAAATGGGAACGCAAGGCTTAGGCATTCAAGTCTTCTTTTCCGGTGAACATGCACCCGGACACCTTCTTATATCTAAGAAGTCCAAAGAGACTCTAGCTACACCCTGGTCCCTTGCTGAATCAACTTTTCTTCACAGAGTGTTCTGCATATATGGAACTCCCTCATCCTTGGAACGTTCTATGTCTGCTATAGGGCCGAAGCCTATTCTAAAGTCCTGCAGTGTAGAAGGAAAAACTGTGCTTTGGTTCCAGTAGGAATGCAAGCCTCCTTTCTCCTGTAGGTACGGGGTCATTGGGTACGAGTTCCTAGAGGTAGGCGAAGCAGATTGTGTATCTTAGTGAAGCTCCACAGAGGGCAATGAGGCAGACTTCCATGGCATGTAGGACGTGAGAGAACAGAATCCCTGGAGCTGTTGAAGAGCTGAGTCCACCTAGCTTCCTAAGGAAGGGTGCAGCGAGTTGCCCTACACTCTGATTACATAGAGTGACTGGGAAAGGCTTCTAGGTCTGGATGTTTCTTAGAAGAGCAAAGAAGACTGCTGCTACTCACTGTATTTCTACGAAAAAGGGTGCCTACACGAGGGTGCCTTGTGTCTGGTAAGTGAAGAAACATTCAAGTAAAGCAGAACTTGGAATACGACATAATGGAAACTGCTAAGCGCTTCCGCTTCCGCAAGGCTTTTCAGGCCTTAGCTTGAGGCAAGGACTCACGTCAAGTTTCCCTGTAGCTCTAGAGCAGGACAGCAGGAGCTCCCACCCATGCTATGGAAGCACCGTGTTTCCTTAGAGAAAACTCCTTTTCTTTCGAGAGGGCTGCCTACAGTGACCAGAAGCCAGGTAAAAACAGTGTTATTTAGGATTCTTCAGGGAAGCATGTTTAGAGATTTAACATGGGAAAGCAAGGCTTGTGCCATCAGGTCTCCTTCTCGGGTTAACATGCAGCCGAAACCCTTCTGATTCCTAACAAGTCAATAGAGACTCTAGCCAAACCCTGGTCCCTTGCTGAATCAACTTTTCTTCACAGGGTTTTCTGCATGTATCGAACTCCCTCATTCTTGGAACGCTCTATGTAACCCTTCGGGCCTAAACCTAGTCTAAAGTCCTGCAGTGTAACAGGAAAAACTTTGCTTAGATTCCAGTAGGAATGCAAGCCTCCTTTCTCCTGTAGGTATGGGGTCCTTGGGTAAGAGTTCCTAGAAGAAGGCGAAGCAGATTGTGTTTCTTAGTGTAGCTCCAATGAGAGCAATGAGGCAGACTTCAATGGCATGTATGTCGTGAGAGAACAGAATCCCTGGAGCTGTTGAAGAGCTGAGTCCACCTAGCTTTCTAAGGAAGGGTGCAGCGAGTTGCCTTAAACTCTGAATACATAGTGTGACTGGGAAAGGCTTCTAGGTCGGGATGTTTCTTAGAAGGGTAAAGGAGACTGCTGGTACTCACTGTAGTTGTACGAAAAAGGGTGCCTACACTAGGGTGCCTAGTGTCTGGTAGAGTGAAGAAACGTTCAAGTAAAGCAGAACTTCCAATACGACATAATGGAAAATGCTAAGTGCTTTCGCTTCAGCAGGGCTTTTCAGGCCTTAGCTTGAGGCAAGGACTCACGTCAAGTTACCCTGTAGCTCTAGAGCATGACAGGAGGAACTCCCACCCATGCTATGGAAGCACCGTGTTTCCTTAGAGAAACTCCTTTTCTTTCCAGAGGGCTGCCCACAGTGAATCGAGGCCAGTCAAAACAGTGTTATTTAGGTATCTCAGGCTGGCGTGGCTAGAGATTTAAAATGGGAACGCAAGGCTTAGGCATTCAAGTCTTCTTTTCCGGTGAACATGCACCCGGACACCTTCTTATATCTAAGAAGTCCAAAGAGACTCTAGCTACACCCTGGTCCCTTGCTGAATCAACTTTTCTTCACAGAGTGTTCTGCATATATGGAACTCCCTCATCCTTGGAACGTTCTATGTCTGCTATAGGGCCGAAGCCTATTCTAAAGTCCTGCAGTGTAGAAGGAAAAACTGTGCTTTGGTTCCAGTAGGAATGCAAGCCTCCTTTCTCCTGTAGGTACGGGGTCATTGGGTACGAGTTCCTAGAGGTAGGCGAAGCAGATTGTGTATCTTAGTGAAGCTCCACAGAGGGCAATGAGGCAGACTTCCATGGCATGTAGGACGTGAGAGAACAGAATCCCTGGAGCTGTTGAAGAGCTGAGTCCACCTAGCTTCCTAAGGAAGGGTGCAGCGAGTTGCCCTACACTCTGATTACATAGAGTGACTGGGAAAGGCTTCTAGGTCTGGATGTTTCTTAGAAGAGCAAAGAAGACTGCTGGTACTCACTGTATTTCTACGAAAAAGGGTGCCTACACGAGGGTGCCTTGTGTCTGGTAAGTGAAGAAACATTCAAGTAAAGCAGAACTTGGAATACGACATAATGGAAACTGCTAAGCGCTTCCGCTTCCGCAAGGCTTTTCAGGCCTTAGCTTGAGGCAAGGACTCACGTCAAGTTTCCCTGTAGCTCTAGAGCAGGACAGCAGGAGCTCCCACCCATGCTATGGAAGCACCGTGTTTCCTTAGAGAAAACTCCTTTTCTTTCGAGAGGGCTGCCTACAGTGACCAGAAGCCAGGTAAAAACAGTGTTATTTAGGATTCTTCAGGGAAGCATGTTTAGAGATTTAACATGGGAAAGCAAGGCTTGTGCCATCAGGTCTCCTTCTCGGGTTAACATGCAGCCGAAACCCTTCTGATTCCTAACAAGTCAATAGAGACTCTAGCCAAACCCTGGTCCCTTGCTGAATCAACTTTTCTTCACAGGGTTTTCTGCATGTATCGAACTCCCTCATTCTTGGAACGCTCTATGTAACCCTTCGGGCCTAAACCTAGTCTAAAGTCCTGCAGTGTAACAGGAAAAACTTTGCTTAGATTCCAGTAGGAATGCAAGCCTCCTTTCTCCTGTAGGTATGGGGTCCTTGGGTAAGAGTTCCTAGAAGAAGGCGAAGCAGATTGTGTTTCTTAGTGTAGCTCCAATGAGAGCAATGAGGCAGACTTCAATGGCATGTATGTCGTGAGAGAACAGAATCCCTGGAGCTGTTGAAGAGCTGAGTCCACCTAGCTTTCTAAGGAAGGGTGCAGCGAGTTGCCTTAAACTCTGAATACATAGTGTGACTGGGAAAGGCTTCTAGGTCGGGATGTTTCTTAGAAGGGTAAAGGAGACTGCTGGTACTCACTGTAGTTGTACGAAAAAGGGTGCCTACACTAGGGTGCCTAGTGTCTGGTAGAGTGAAGAAACGTTCAAGTAAAGCAGAACTTCCAATACGACATAATGGAAAATGCTAAGCGCTTTCGCTTCAGCAGGGCTTTTCAGGCCTTAGCTTGAGGCAAGGACTCACGTCAAGTTACCCTGTAGCTCTAGAGCATGACAGGAGGAACTCCCACCCATGCTATGGAAGCACCGTGTTTCCTTAGAGAAACTCCTTTTCTTTCCAGAGGGCTGCCCACAGTGAATCGAGGCCAGTCAAAACAGTGTTATTTAGGTATCTCAGGCTGGCGTGGCTAGAGATTTAAAATGGGAACGCAAGGCTTAGGCATTCAAGTCTTCTTTTCCGGTGAACATGCACCCGGACACCTTCTTATATCTAAGAAGTCCAAAGAGACTCTAGCTACACCCTGGTCCCTTGCTGAATCAACTTTTCTTCACAGAGTGTTCTGCATATATGGAACTCCCTCATCCTTGGAACGTTCTATGTCTGCTATAGGGCCGAAGCCTATTCTAAAGTCCTGCAGTGTAGAAGGAAAAACTGTGCTTTGCTTCCAGTAGGAATGCAAGCCTCCTTTCTCCTGTAGGTACGGGGTCATTGGGTAAGAGTTCCTAGAGGTAGGCGAAGCAGATTGTGTATCTTAGTGAAGCTCCACAGAGGGCAATGAGGCAGACTTCCATGGCATGTAGGACGTGAGAGAACAGAATCCCTGGAGCTGTTGAAGAGCTGAGTCCACCTAGCTTCCTAAGGAAGGGTGCAGCGAGTTGCCCTACACTCTGATTACATAGAGTGACTGGGAAAGGCTTCTAGGTCTGGATGTTTCTTAGAAGAGCAAAGAAGACTGCTGGTACTCACTGTATTTCTACGAAAAAGGGTGCCTACACGAGGGTGCCTTGTGTCTGGTAAGTGAAGAAACATTCAAGTAAAGCAGAACTTGGAATACGACATAATGGAAACTGCTAAGCGCTTCCGCTTCCGCAAGGCTTTTCAGGCCTTAGCTTGAGGCAAACACTCACGTCAAGTTTCCCTGTAGCTCTCGAGCAGGACAGCAGGAGCTCCCACCCATGCTATGGAAGCACCGTGTTTCCTTAGAGAAAACTCCTTTTCTTTCGAGAGGGCTGCCTACAGTGACCAGAAGCCAGGTAAAAACAGTGTTATTTAGGATTCTTCAGGGAAGCATGTTTAGAGATTTAACATGGGAAAGCAAGGCTTGTGCCATCAGGTCTCCTTCTCGGGTTAACATGCAGCCGAAACCCTTCTGATTCCTAACAAGTCAATAGAGACTCTAGCCAAACCCTGGTCCCTTGCTGAATCAACTTTTCTTCACAGGGTTTTCTGCATGTATCGAACTCCCTCATTCTTGGAACGCTCTATGTAACCCTTCGGGCCTAAACCTAGTCTAAAGTCCTGCAGTGTAACAGGAAAAACTTTGCTTAGATTCCAGTAGGAATGCAAGCCTCCTTTCTCCTGTAGGTATGGGGTCCTTGGGTAAGAGTTCCTAGAAGAAGGCGAAGCAGATTGTGTTTCTTAGTGTAGCTCCAATGAGAGCAATGAGGCAGACTTCAATGGCATGTATGTCGTGAGAGAACAGAATCCCTGGAGCTGTTGAAGAGCTGAGTCCACCTAGCTTTCTAAGGAAGGGTGCAGCGAGTTGCCTTAAACTCTGAATACATAGTGTGACTGGGAAAGGCTTCTAGGTCGGGATGTTTCTTAGAAGGGTAAAGGAGACTGCTGGTACTCACTGTAGTTGTACGAAAAAGGGTGCCTACACTAGGGTGCCTAGTGTCTGGTAGAGTGAAGAAACGTTCAAGTAAAGCAGAACTTCCAATACGACATAATGGAAAATGCTAAGCGCTTTCGCTTCAGCAGGGCTTTTCAGGCCTTAGCTTGAGGCAAGGACTCACGTCAAGTTACCCTGTAGCTCTAGAGCATGACAGGAGGAACTCCCACCCATGCTATGGAAGCACCGTGTTTCCTTAGAGAAACTCCTTTTCTTTCCAGAGGGCTGCCCACAGTGAATCGAGGCCAGTCAAAACAGTGTTATTTAGGTATCTCAGGCTGGCGTGGCTAGAGATTTAAAATGGGAACGCAAGGCTTAGGCATTCAAGTCTTCTTTTCCGGTGAACATGCACCCGGACACCTTCTTATATCTAAGAAGTCCAAAGAGACTCTAGCTACACCCTGGTCCCTTGCTGAATCAACTTTTCTTCACAGAGTGTTCTGCATATATGGAACTCCCTCATCCTTGGAACGTTCTATGTCTGCTATAGGGCCGAAGCCTATTCTAAAGTCCTGCAGTGTAGAAGGAAAAACTGTGCTTTGCTTCCAGTAGGAATGCAAGCCTCCTTTCTCCTGTAGGTACGGGGTCATTGGGTAAGAGTTCCTAGAGGTAGGCGAAGCAGATTGTGTATCTTAGTGAAGCTCCACAGAGGGCAATGAGGCAGACTTCCATGGCATGTAGGACGTGAGAGAACAGAATCCCTGGAGCTGTTGAAGAGCTGAGTCCACCTAGCTTCCTAAGGAAGGGTGCAGCGAGTTGCCCTACACTCTGATTACATAGAGTGACTGGGAAAGGCTTCTAGGTCTGGATGTTTCTTAGAAGAGCAAAGAAGACTGCTGGTACTCACTGTATTTCTACGAAAAAGGGTGCCTACACGAGGGTGCCTTGTGTCTGGTAAGTGAAGAAACATTCAAGTAAAGCAGAACTTGGAATACGACATAATGGAAACTGCTAAGCGCTTCCGCTTCCGCAAGGCTTTTCAGGCCTTAGCTTGAGGCAAGGACTCACGTCAAGTTTCCCTGTAGCTCTAGAGCAGGACAGCAGGAGCTCCCACCCATGCTATGGAAGCACCGTGTTTCCTTAGAGAAAACTCCTTTTCTTTCGAGAGGGCTGCCTACAGTGACCAGAAGCCAGGTAAAAACAGTGTTATTTAGGATTCTTCAGGGAAGCATGTTTAGAGATTTAACATGGGAAAGCAAGGCTTGTGCCATCAGGTCTCCTTCTCGGGTTAACATGCAGCCGAAACCCTTCTGATTCCTAACAAGTCAATAGAGACTCTAGCCAAACCCTGGTCCCTTGCTGAATCAACTTTTCTTCACAGGGTTTTCTGCATGTATCGAACTCCCTCATTCTTGGAACGCTCTATGTAACCCTTCGGGCCTAAACCTAGTCTAAAGTCCTGCAGTGTAACAGGAAAAACTTTGCTTAGATTCCAGTAGGAATGCAAGCCTCCTTTCTCCTGTAGGTATGGGGTCCTTGGGTAAGAGTTCCTAGAAGAAGGCGAAGCAGATTGTGTTTCTTAGTGTAGCTCCAATGAGAGCAATGAGGCAGACTTCAATGGCATGTATGTCGTGAGAGAACAGAATCCCTGGAGCTGTTGAAGAGCTGAGTCCACCTAGCTTTCTAAGGAAGGGTGCAGCGAGTTGCCTTAAACTCTGAATACATAGTGTGACTGGGAAAGGCTTCTAGGTCGGGATGTTTCTTAGAAGGGTAAAGGAGACTGCTGGTACTCACTGTAGTTGTACGAAAAAGGGTGCCTACACTAGGGTGCCTAGTGTCTGGTAGAGTGAAGAAACGTTCAAGTAAAGCAGAACTTCCAATACGACATAATGGAAAATGCTAAGCGCTTTCGCTTCAGCAGGGCTTTTCAGGCCTTAGCTTGAGGCAAGGACTCACGTCAAGTTACCCTGTAGCTCTAGAGCATGACAGGAGGAACTCCCACCCATGCTATGGAAGCACCGTGTTTCCTTAGAGAAACTCCTTTTCTTTCCAGAGGGCTGCCCACAGTGAATCGAGGCCAGTCAAAACAGTGTTATTTAGGTATCTCAGGCTGGCGTGGCTAGAGATTTAAAATGGGAACGCAAGGCTTAGGCATTCAAGTCTTCTTTTCCGGTGAACATGCACCCGGACACCTTCTTATATCTAAGAAGTCCAAAGAGACTCTAGCTACACCCTGGTCCCTTGCTGAATCAACTTTTCTTCACAGAGTGTTCTGCATATATGGAACTCCCTCATCCTTGGAACGTTCTATGTCTGCTATAGGGCCGAAGCCTATTCTAAAGTCCTGCAGTGTAGAAGGAAAAACTGTGCTTTGGTTCCAGTAGGAATGCAAGCCTCCTTTCTCCTGTAGGTACGGGGTCATTGGGTACGAGTTCCTAGAGGTAGGCGAAGCAGATTGTGTATCTTAGTGAAGCTCCACAGAGGGCAATGAGGCAGACTTCCATGGCATGTAGGACGTGAGAGAACAGAATCCCTGGAGCTGTTGAAGAGCTGAGTCCACCTAGCTTCCTAAGGAAGGGTGCAGCGAGTTGCCCTACACTCTGATTACATAGAGTGACTGGGAAAGGCTTCTAGGTCTGGATGTTTCTTAGAAGAGCAAAGAAGACTGCTGGTACTCACTGTATTTCTACGAAAAAGGGTGCCTACACGAGGGTGCCTTGTGTCTGGTAAGTGAAGAAACATTCAAGTAAAGCAGAACTTGGAATATGACATAATGGAAACTGCTAAGCGCTTCCGCTTCCGCAAGGCTTTTCAGGCCTTAGCTTGAGGCAAGGACTCACGTCAAGTTTCCCTGTAGCTCTAGAGCAGGACAGCAGGAGCTCCCACCCATGCTATGGAAGCACCGTGTTTCCTTAGAGAAAACTCCTTTTCTTTCGAGAGGGCTGCCTACAGTGACCAGAAGCCAGGTAAAAACAGTGTTATTTAGGATTCTTCAGGGAAGCATGTTTAGAGATTTAACATGGGAAAGCAAGGCTTGTGCCATCAGGTCTCCTTCTCGGGTTAACATGCAGCCGAAACCCTTCTGATTCCTAACAAGTCAATAGAGACTCTAGCCAAACCCTGGTCCCTTGCTGAATCAACTTTTCTTCACAGGGTTTTCTGCATGTATCGAACTCCCTCATTCTTGGAACGCTCTATGTAACCCTTCGGGCCTAAACCTAGTCTAAAGTCCTGCAGTGTAACAGGAAAAACTTTGCTTAGATTCCAGTAGGAATGCAAGCCTCCTTTCTCCTGTAGGTATGGGGTCCTTGGGTAAGAGTTCCTAGAAGAAGGCGAAGCAGATTGTGTTTCTTAGTGTAGCTCCAATGAGAGCAATGAGGCAGACTTCAATGGCATGTATGTCGTGAGAGAACAGAATCCCTGGAGCTGTTGAAGAGCTGAGTCCACCTAGCTTTCTAAGGAAGGGTGCAGCGAGTTGCCTTAAACTCTGAATACATAGTGTGACTGGGAAAGGCTTCTAGGTCGGGATGTTTCTTAGAAGGGTAAAGGAGACTGCTGGTACTCACTGTAGTTGTACGAAAAAGGGTGCCTACACTAGGGTGCCTAGTGTCTGGTAGAGTGAAGAAACGTTCAAGTAAAGCAGAACTTCCAATACGACATAATGGAAAATGCTAAGCGCTTTCGCTTCAGCAGGGCTTTTCAGGCCTTAGCTTGAGGCAAGGACTCACGTCAAGTTACCCTGTAGCTCTAGAGCATGACAGGAGGAACTCCCACCCATGCTATGGAAGCACCGTGTTTCCTTAGAGAAACTCCTTTTCTTTCCAGAGGGCTGCCCACAGTGAATCGAGGCCAGTCAAAACAGTGTTATTTAGGTATCTCAGGCTGGCGTGGCTAGAGATTTAAAATGGGAACGCAAGGCTTAGGCATTCAAGTCTTCTTTTCCGGTGAACATGCACCCGGACACCTTCTTATATCTAAGAAGTCCAAAGAGACTCTAGCTACACCCTGGTCCCTTGCTGAATCAACTTTTCTTCACAGAGTGTTCTGCATATATGGAACTCCCTCATCCTTGGAACGTTCTATGTCTGCTATAGGGCCGAAGCCTATTCTAAAGTCCTGCAGTGTAGAAGGAAAAACTGTGCTTTGGTTCCAGTAGGAATGCAAGCCTCCTTTCTCCTGTAGGTACGGGGTCATTGGGTACGAGTTCCTAGAGGTAGGCGAAGCAGATTGTGTATCTTAGTGAAGCTCCACAGAGGGCAATGAGGCAGACTTCCATGGCATGTAGGACGTGAGAGAACAGAATCCCTGGAGCTGTTGAAGAGCTGAGTCCACCTAGCTTCCTAAGGAAGGGTGCAGCGAGTTGCCCTACACTCTGATTACATAGAGTGACTGGGAAAGGCTTCTAGGTCTGGATGTTTCTTAGAAGAGCAAAGAAGACTGCTGCTACTCACTGTATTTCTACGAAAAAGGGTGCCTACACGAGGGTGCCTTGTGTCTGGTAAGTGAAGAAACATTCAAGTAAAGCAGAACTTGGAATACGACATAATGGAAACTGCTAAGCGCTTCCGCTTCCGCAAGGCTTTTCAGGCCTTAGCTTGAGGCAAGGACTCACGTCAAGTTTCCCTGTAGCTCTAGAGCAGGACAGCAGGAGCTCCCACCCATGCTATGGAAGCACCGTGTTTCCTTAGAGAAAACTCCTTTTCTTTCGAGAGGGCTGCCTACAGTGACCAGAAGCCAGGTAAAAACAGTGTTATTTAGGATTCTTCAGGGAAGCATGTTTAGAGATTTAACATGGGAAAGCAAGGCTTGTGCCATCAGGTCTCCTTCTCGGGTTAACATGCAGCCGAAACCCTTCTGATTCCTAACAAGTCAATAGAGACTCTAGCCAAACCCTGGTCCCTTGCTGAATCAACTTTTCTTCACAGGGTTTTCTGCATGTATCGAACTCCCTCATTCTTGGAACGCTCTATGTAACCCTTCGGGCCTAAACCTAGTCTAAAGTCCTGCAGTGTAACAGGAAAAACTTTGCTTAGATTCCAGTAGGAATGCAAGCCTCCTTTCTCCTGTAGGTATGGGGTCCTTGGGTAAGAGTTCCTAGAAGAAGGCGAAGCAGATTGTGTTTCTTAGTGTAGCTCCAATGAGAGCAATGAGGCAGACTTCAATGGCATGTATGTCGTGAGAGAACAGAATCCCTGGAGCTGTTGAAGAGCTGAGTCCACCTAGCTTTCTAAGGAAGGGTGCAGCGAGTTGCCTTAAACTCTGAATACATAGTGTGACTGGGAAAGGCTTCTAGGTCGGGATGTTTCTTAGAAGGGTAAAGGAGACTGCTGGTACTCACTGTAGTTGTACGAAAAAGGGTGCCTACACTAGGGTGCCTAGTGTCTGGTAGAGTGAAGAAACGTTCAAGTAAAGCAGAACTTCCAATACGACATAATGGAAAATGCTAAGTGCTTTCGCTTCAGCAGGGCTTTTCAGGCCTTAGCTTGAGGCAAGGACTCACGTCAAGTTACCCTGTAGCTCTAGAGCATGACAGGAGGAACTCCCACCCATGCTATGGAAGCACGGTGTTTCCTTAGAGAAACTCCTTTTCTTTCCAGAGGGCTGCCCACAGTGAATCGAGGCCAGTCAAAACAGTGTTATTTAGGTATCTCAGGCTGGCGTGGCTAGAGATTTAAAATGGGAACGCAAGGCTTAGGCATTCAAGTCTTCTTTTCCGGTGAACATGCACCCGGACACCTTCTTATATCTAAGAAGTCCAAAGAGACTCTAGCTACACCCTGGTCCCTTGCTGAATCAACTTTTCTTCACAGAGTGTTCTGCATATATGGAACTCCCTCATCCTTGGAACGTTCTATGTCTGCTATAGGGCCGAAGCCTATTCTAAAGTCCTGCAGTGTAGAAGGAAAAACTGTGCTTTGGTTCCAGTAGGAATGCAAGCCTCCTTTCTCCTGTAGGTACGGGGTCATTGGGTACGAGTTCCTAGAGGTAGGCGAAGCAGATTGTGTATCTTAGTGAAGCTCCACAGAGGGCAATGAGGCAGACTTCCATGGCATGTAGGACGTGAGAGAACAGAATCCCTGGAGCTGTTGAAGAGCTGAGTCCACCTAGCTTCCTAAGGAAGGGTGCAGCGAGTTGCCCTACACTCTGATTACATAGAGTGACTGGGAAAGGCTTCTAGGTCTGGATGTTTCTTAGAAGAGCAAAGAAGACTGCTGGTACTCACTGTATTTCTACGAAAAAGGGTGCCTACACGAGGGTGCCTTGTGTCTGGTAAGTGAAGAAACATTCAAGTAAAGCAGAACTTGGAATACGACATAATGGAAACTGCTAAGCGCTTCCGCTTCCGCAAGGCTTTTCAGGCCTTAGCTTGAGGCAAACACTCACGTCAAGTTTCCCTGTAGCTCTAGAGCAGGACAGCAGGAGCTCCCACCCATGCTATGGAAGCACCGTGTTTCCTTAGAGAAAACTCCTTTTCTTTCGAGAGGGCTGCCTACAGTGACCAGAAGCCAGGTAAAAACAGTGTTATTTAGGATTCTTCAGGGAAGCATGTTTAGAGATTTAACATGGGAAAGCAAGGCTTGTGCCATCAGGTCTCCTTCTCGGGTTAACATGCAGCCGAAACCCTTCTGATTCCTAACAAGTCAATAGAGACTCTAGCCAAACCCTGGTCCCTTGCTGAATCAACTTTTCTTCACAGGGTTTTCTGCATGTATCGAACTCCCTCATTCTTGGAACGCTCTATGTAACCCTTCGGGCCTAAACCTAGTCTAAAGTCCTGCAGTGTAACAGGAAAAACTTTGCTTAGATTCCAGTAGGAATGCAAGCCTCCTTTCTCCTGTAGGTATGGGGTCCTTGGGTAAGAGTTCCTAGAAGAAGGCGAAGCAGATTGTGTTTCTTAGTGTAGCTCCAATGAGAGCAATGAGGCAGACTTCAATGGCATGTATGTCGTGAGAGAACAGAATCCCTGGAGCTGTTGAAGAGCTGAGTCCACCTAGCTTTCTAAGGAAGGGTGCAGCGAGTTGCCTTAAACTCTGAATACATAGTGTGACTGGGAAAGGCTTCTAGGTCGGGATGTTTCTTAGAAGGGTAAAGGAGACTGCTGGTACTCACTGTAGTTGTACGAAAAAGGGTGCCTACACTAGGGTGCCTAGTGTCTGGTAGAGTGAAGAAACGTTCAAGTAAAGCAGAACTTCCAATACGACATAATGGAAAATGCTAAGCGCTTTCGCTTCAGCAGGGCTTTTCAGGCCTTAGCTTGAGGCAAGGACTCACGTCAAGTTACCCTGTAGCTCTAGAGCATGACAGGAGGAACTCCCACCCATGCTATGGAAGCACCGTGTTTCCTTAGAGAAACTCCTTTTCTTTCCAGAGGGCTGCCCACAGTGAATCGAGGCCAGTCAAAACAGTGTTATTTAGGTATCTCAGGCTGGCGTGGCTAGAGATTTAAAATGGGAACGCAAGGCTTAGGCATTCAAGTCTTCTTTTCCGGTGAACATGCACCCGGACACCTTCTTATATCTAAGAAGTCCAAAGAGACTCTAGCTACACCCTGGTCCCTTGCTGAATCAACTTTTCTTCACAGAGTGTTCTGCATATATGGAACTCCCTCATCCTTGGAACGTTCTATGTCTGCTATAGGGCCGAAGCCTATTCTAAAGTCCTGCAGTGTAGAAGGAAAAACTGTGCTTTGGTTCCAGTAGGAATGCAAGCCTCCTTTCTCCTGTAGGTACGGGGTCATTGGGTACGAGTTCCTAGAGGTAGGCGAAGCAGATTGTGTATCTTAGTGAAGCTCCACAGAGGGCAATGAGGCAGACTTCCATGGCATGTAGGACGTGAGAGAACAGAATCCCTGGAGCTGTTGAAGAGCTGAGTCCACCTAGCTTCCTAAGGAAGGGTGCAGCGAGTTGCCCTACACTCTGATTACATAGAGTGACTGGGAAAGGCTTCTAGGTCTGGATGTTTCTTAGAAGAGCAAAGAAGACTGCCGGTACTCACTGTATTTCTACGAAAAAGGGTGCCTACACGAGGGTGCCTTGTGTCTGGTAAGTGAAGAAACATTCAAGTAAAGCAGAACTTGGAATACGACATAATGGAAACTGCTAAGCGCTTCCGCTTCCGCAAGGCTTTTCAGGCCTTAGCTTGAGGCAAGGACTCACGTCAAGTTTCCCTGTAGCTCTAGAGCAGGACAGCAGGAGCTCCCACCCATGCTATGGAAGCACCGTGTTTCCTTAGAGAAAACTCCTTTTCTTTCGAGAGGGCTGCCTACAGTGACCAGAAGCCAGGTAAAAACAGTGTTATTTAGGATTCTTCAGGGAAGCATGTTTAGAGATTTAACATGGGAAAGCAAGGCTTGTGCCATCAGGTCTCCTTCTCGGGTTAACATGCAGCCGAAACCCTTCTGATTCCTAACAAGTCAATAGAGACTCTAGCCAAACCCTGGTCCCTTGCTGAATCAACTTTTCTTCACAGGGTTTTCTGCTTGTATCGAACTCCCTCATTCTTGGAACGCTCTATGTAACCCTTCGGGCCTAAACCTAGTCTAAAGTCCTGCAGTGTAACAGGAAAAACTTTGCTTAGATTCCAGTAGGAATGCAAGCCTCCTTTCTCCTGTAGGTATGGGGTCCTTGGGTAAGAGTTCCTAGAAGAAGGCGAAGCAGATTGTGTTTCTTAGTGTAGCTCCAATGAGAGCAATGAGGCAGACTTCCATGGCATGTATGTCGTGAGAGAACAGAATCCCTGGAGCTGTTGAAGAGCTGAGTCCACCTAGCTTTCTAAGGAAGGGTGCAGTGAGTTGCCTTAAACTCTGAATACATAGTGTGACTGGGAAAGGCTTCTAGGTCGGGATGTTTCTTAGAAGGGTAAAGGAGACTGCTGGTACTCACTGTAGTTGTACGAAAAAGGGTGCCTACACTAGGGTGCCTAGTGTCTGGTAGAGTGAAGAAACGTTCAAGTAAAGCAGAACTTCCAATACGACATAATGGAAAATGCTAAGCGCTTTCGCTTCAGCAGGGCTTTTCAGGCCTTAGCTTGAGGCAAGGACTCACGTCAAGTTACCCTGTAGCTCTAGAGCATGACAGGAGGAACTCCCACCCATGCTATGGAAGCACCGTGTTTCCTTAGAGAAACTCCTTTTCTTTCCAGAGGGCTGCCCACAGTGAATCGAGGCCAGTCAAAACAGTGTTATTTAGGTATCTCAGGCTGGCGTGGCTAGAGATTTAAAATGGGAACGCAAGGCTTAGGCATTCAAGTCTTCTTTTCCGGTGAACATGCACCCGGACACCTTCTTATATCTAAGAAGTCCAAAGAGACTCTAGCTACACCCTGGTCCCTTGCTGAATCAACTTTTCTTCACAGAGTGTTCTGCATATATGGAACTCCCTCATCCTTGGAACGTTCTATGTCTGCTATAGGGCCGAAGCCTATTCTAAAGTCCTGCAGTGTAGAAGGAAAAACTGTGCTTTGGTTCCAGTAGGAATGCAAGCCTCCTTTCTCCTGTAGGTACGGGGTCATTGGGTACGAGTTCCTAGAGGTAGGCGAAGCAGATTGTGTATCTTAGTGAAGCTCCACAGAGGGCAATGAGGCAGACTTCCATGGCATCTAGGACGTGAGAGAACAGAATCCCTGGAGCTGTTGAAGAGCTGAGTCCACCTAGCTTCCTAAGGAAGGGTGCAGCGAGTTGCCCTACACTCTGATTACATAGAGTGACTGGGAAAGGCTTCTAGGTCTGGATGTTTCTTAGAAGAGCAAAGAAGACTGCCGGTACTCACTGTATTTCTACGAAAAAGGGTGCCTACACGAGGGTGCCTTGTGTCTGGTAAGTGAAGAAACATTCAAGTAAAGCAGAACTTGGAATACGACATAATGGAAACTGCTAAGCGCTTCCGCTTCCGCAAGGCTTTTCAGGCCTTAGCTTGAGGCAAGGACTCATGTCAAGTTTCCCTGTAGCTCTAGAGCAGGACAGCAGGAGCTCCCACCCATGCTATGGAAGCACCGTGTTTCCTTAGAGAAAACTCCTTTTCTTTCGAGAGGGCTGCCTACAGTGACCAGAAGCCAGGTAAAAACAGTGTTATTTAGGATTCTTCAGGGAAGCATGTTTAGAGATTTAACATGGGAAAGCAAGGCTTGTGCCATCAGGTCTCCTTCTCGGGTTAACATGCAGCCGAAACCCTTCTGATTCCTAACAAGTCAATAGAGACTCTAGCCAAACCCTGGTCCCTTGCTGAATCAACTTTTCTTCACAGGGTTTTCTGCTTGTATCGAACTCCCTCATTCTTGGAACGCTCTATGTAACCCTTCGGGCCTAAACCTAGTCTAAAGTCCTGCAGTGTAACAGGAAAAACTTTGCTTAGATTCCAGTAGGAATGCAAGCCTCCTTTCTCCTGTAGGTATGGGGTCCTTGGGTAAGAGTTCCTAGAAGAAGGCGAAGCAGATTGTGTTTCTTAGTGTAGCTCCAATGAGAGCAATGAGGCAGACTTCAATGGCATGTATGTCGTGAGAGAACAGAATCCCTGGAGCTGTTGAAGAGCTGAGTCCACCTAGCTTTCTAAGGAAGGGTGCAGCGAGTTGCCTTAAACTCTGAATACATAGTGTGACTGGGAAAGGCTTCTAGGTCGGGATGTTTCTTAGAAGGGTAAAGGAGACTGCTGGTACTCACTGTAGTTGTACGAAAAAGGGTGCCTACACTAGGGTGCCTAGTGTCTGGTAGAGTGAAGAAACGTTCAAGTAAAGCAGAACTTCCAATACGACATAATGGAAAATGCTAAGCGCTTTCGCTTCAGCAGGGCTTTTCAGGCCTTAGCTTGAGGCAAGGACTCACGTCAAGTTACCCTGTAGCTCTAGAGCATGACAGGAGGAACTCCCACCCATGCTATGGAAGCACCGTGTTTCCTTAGAGAAACTCCTTTTCTTTCCAGAGGGCTGCCCACAGTGAATCGAGGCCAGTCAAAACAGTGTTATTTAGGTATCTCAGGCTGGCGTGGCTAGAGATTTAAAATGGGAACGCAAGGCTTAGGCATTCAAGTCTTCTTTTCCGGTGAACATGCACCCGGACACCTTCTTATATCTAAGAAGTCCAAAGAGACTCTAGCTACACCCTGGTCCCTTGCTGAATCAACTTTTCTTCACAGAGTGTTCTGCATATATGGAACTCCCTCATCCTTGGAACGTTCTATGTCTGCTATAGGGCCGAAGCCTATTCTAAAGTCCTGCAGTGTAGAAGGAAAAACTGTGCTTTGGTTCCAGTAGGAATGCAAGCCTCCTTTCTCCTGTAGGTACGGGGTCATTGGGTAAGAGTTCCTAGAGGTAGGCGAAGCAGATTGTGTATCTTAGTGAAGCTCCACAGAGGGCAATGAGGCAGACTTCCATGGCATGTAGGACGTGAGAGAACAGAATCCCTGGAGCTGTTGAAGAGCTGAGTCCACCTAGCTTCCTAAGGAAGGGTGCAGCGAGTTGCCCTACACTCTGATTACATAGAGTGACTGGGAAAGGCTTCTAGGTCTGGATGTTTCTTAGAAGAGCAAAGAAGACTGCCGGTACTCACTGTATTTCTACGAAAAAGGGTGCCTACACGAGGGTGCCTTGTGTCTGGTAAGTGAAGAAACATTCAAGTAAAGCAGAACTTGGAATACGACATAATGGAAACTGCTAAGCGCTTCCGCTTCCGCAAGGCTTTTCAGGCCTTAGCTTGAGGCAAACACTCACGTCAAGTTTCCCTGTAGCTCTAGAGCAGGACAGCAGGAGCTCCCACCCATGCTATGGAAGCACCGTGTTTCCTTAGAGAAAACTCCTTTTCTTTCGAGAGGGCTGCCTACAGTGACCAGAAGCCAGGTAAAAACAGTGTTATTTAGGATTCTTCAGGGAAGCATGTTTAGAGATTTAACATGGGAAAGCAAGGCTTGTGCCATCAGGTCTCCTTCTCGGGTTAACATGCAGCCGAAACCCTTCTGATTCCTAACAAGTCAATAGAGACTCTAGCCAAACCCTGGTCCCTTGCTGAATCAACTTTTCTTCACAGGGTTTTCTGCATGTATCGAACTCCCTCATTCTTGGAACGCTCTATGTAACCCTTCGGGCCTAAACCTAGTCTAAAGTCCTGCAGTGTAACAGGAAAAACTTTGCTTAGATTCCAGTAGGAATGCAAGCCTCCTTTCTCCTGTAGGTATGGGGTCCTTGGGTAAGAGTTCCTAGAAGAAGGCGAAGCAGATTGTGTTTCTTAGTGTAGCTCCAATGAGAGCAATGAGGCAGACTTCAATGGCATGTATGTCGTGAGAGAACAGAATCCCTGGAGCTGTTGAAGAGCTGAGTCCACCTAGCTTTCTAAGGAAGGGTGCAGCGAGTTGCCTTAAACTCTGAATACATAGTGTGACTGGGAAAGGCTTCTAGGTCGGGATGTTTCTTAGAAGGGTAAAGGAGACTGCTGGTACTCACTGTAGTTGTACGAAAAAGGGTGCCTACACTAGGGTGCCTAGTGTCTGGTAGAGTGAAGAAACGTTCAAGTAAAGCAGAACTTCCAATACGACATAATGGAAAATGCTAAGCGCTTTCGCTTCAGCAGGGCTTTTCAGGCCTTAGCTTGAGGCAAGGACTCACGTCAAGTTACCCTGTAGCTCTAGAGCATGACAGGAGGAACTCCCACCCATGCTATGGAAGCACCGTGTTTCCTTAGAGAAACTCCTTTTCTTTCCAGAGGGCTGCCCACAGTGAATCGAGGCCAGTCAAAACAGTGTTATTTAGGTATCTCAGGCTGGCGTGGCTAGAGATTTAAAATGGGAACGCAAGGCTTAGGCATTCAAGTCTTCTTTTCCGGTGAAAATGCACCCGGACACCTTCTTATATCTAAGAAGTCCAAAGAGACTCTAGCTACACCCTGGTCCCTTGCTGAATCAACTTTTCTTCACAGAGTGTTCTGCATATATGGAACTCCCTCATCCTTGGAACGTTCTATGTCTGCTATAGGGCCGAAGCCTATTCTAAAGTCCTGCAGTGTAGAAGGAAAAACTGTGCTTTGCTTCCAGTAGGAATGCAAGCCTCCTTTCTCCTGTAGGTACGGGGTCATTGGGTAAGAGTTCCTAGAGGTAGGCGAAGCAGATTGTGTATCTTAGTGAAGCTCCACAGAGGGCAATGAGGCAGACTTCCATGGCATGTAGGACGTGAGAGAACAGAATCCCTGGAGCTGTTGAAGAGCTGAGTCCACCTAGCTTCCTAAGGAAGGGTGCAGCGAGTTGCCCTACACTCTGATTACATAGAGTGACTGGGAAAGGCTTCTAGGTCTGGATGTTTCTTAGAAGAGCAAAGAAGACTGCTGGTACTCACTGTATTTCTACGAAAAAGGGTGCCTACACGAGGGTGCCTTGTGTCTGGTAAGTGAAGAAACATTCAAGTAAAGCAGAACTTGGAATACGACATAATGGAAACTGCTAAGCGCTTCCGCTTCCGCAAGGCTTTTCAGGCCTTAGCTTGAGGCAAACACTCACGTCAAGTTTCCCTGTAGCTCTCGAGCAGGACAGCAGGAGCTCCCACCCATGCTATGGAAGCACCGTGTTTCCTTAGAGAAAACTCCTTTTCTTTCGAGAGGGCTGCCTACAGTGACCAGAAGCCAGGTAAAAACAGTGTTATTTAGGATTCTTCAGGGAAGCATGTTTAGAGATTTAACATGGGAAAGCAAGGCTTGTGCCATCAGGTCTCCTTCTCGGGTTAACATGCAGCCGAAACCCTTCTGATTCCTAACAAGTCAATAGAGACTCTAGCCAAACCCTGGTCCCTTGCTGAATCAACTTTTCTTCACAGGGTTTTCTGCATGTATCGAACTCCCTCATTCTTGGAACGCTCTATGTAACCCTTCGGGCCTAAACCTAGTCTAAAGTCCTGCAGTGTAACAGGAAAAACTTTGCTTAGATTCCAGTAGGAATGCAAGCCTCCTTTCTCCTGTAGGTATGGGGTCCTTGGGTAAGAGTTCCTAGAAGAAGGCGAAGCAGATTGTGTTTCTTAGTGTAGCTCCAATGAGAGCAATGAGGCAGACTTCAATGGCATGTATGTCGTGAGAGAACAGAATCCCTGGAGCTGTTGAAGAGCTGAGTCCACCTAGCTTTCTAAGGAAGGGTGCAGCGAGTTGCCTTAAACTCTGAATACATAGTGTGACTGGGAAAGGCTTCTAGGTCGGGATGTTTCTTAGAAGGGTAAAGGAGACTGCTGGTACTCACTGTAGTTGTACGAAAAAGGGTGCCTACACTAGGGTGCCTAGTGTCTGGTAGAGTGAAGAAACGTTCAAGTAAAGCAGAACTTCCAATACGACATAATGGAAAATGCTAAGCGCTTTCGCTTCAGCAGGGCTTTTCAGGCCTTAGCTTGAGGCAAGGACTCACGTCAAGTTACCCTGTAGCTCTAGAGCATGACAGGAGGAACTCCCACCCATGCTATGGAAGCACCGTGTTTCCTTAGAGAAACTCCTTTTCTTTCCAGAGGGCTGCCCACAGTGAATCGAGGCCAGTCAAAACAGTGTTATTTAGGTATCTCAGGCTGGCGTGGCTAGAGATTTAAAATGGGAACGCAAGGCTTAGGCATTCAAGTCTTCTTTTCCGGTGAACATGCACCCGGACACCTTCTTATATCTAAGAAGTCCAAAGAGACTCTAGCTACACCCTGGTCCCTTGCTGAATCAACTTTTCTTCACAGAGTGTTCTGCATATATGGAACTCCCTCATCCTTGGAACGTTCTATGTCTGCTATAGGGCCGAAGCCTATTCTAAAGTCCTGCAGTGTAGAAGGAAAAACTGTGCTTTGGTTCCAGTAGGAATGCAAGCCTCCTTTCTCCTGTAGGTACGGGGTCATTGGGTACGAGTTCCTAGAGGTAGGCGAAGCAGATTGTGTATCTTAGTGAAGCTCCACAGAGGGCAATGAGGCAGACTTCCATGGCATGTAGGACGTGAGAGAACAGAATCCCTGGAGCTGTTGAAGAGCTGAGTCCACCTAGCTTCCTAAGGAAGGGTGCAGCGAGTTGCCCTACACTCTGATTACATAGAGTGACTGGGAAAGGCTTCTAGGTCTGGATGTTTCTTAGAAGAGCAAAGAAGACTGCTGCTACTCACTGTATTTCTACGAAAAAGGGTGCCTACACGAGGGTGCCTTGTGTCTGGTAAGTGAAGAAACATTCAAGTAAAGCAGAACTTGGAATACGACATAATGGAAACTGCTAAGCGCTTCCGCTTCCGCAAGGCTTTTCAGGCCTTAGCTTGAGGCAAGGACTCACGTCAAGTTTCCCTGTAGCTCTAGAGCAGGACAGCAGGAGCTCCCACCCATGCTATGGAAGCACCGTGTTTCCTTAGAGAAAACTCCTTTTCTTTCGAGAGGGCTGCCTACAGTGACCAGAAGCCAGGTAAAAACAGTGTTATTTAGGATTCTTCAGGGAAGCATGTTTAGAGATTTAACATGGGAAAGCAAGGCTTGTGCCATCAGGTCTCCTTCTCGGGTTAACATGCAGCCGAAACCCTTCTGATTCCTAACAAGTCAATAGAGACTCTAGCCAAACCCTGGTCCCTTGCTGAATCAACTTTTCTTCACAGGGTTTTCTGCATGTATCGAACTCCCTCATTCTTGGAACGCTCTATGTAACCCTTCGGGCCTAAACCTAGTCTAAAGTCCTGCAGTGTAACAGGAAAAACTTTGCTTAGATTCCAGTAGGAATGCAAGCCTCCTTTCTCCTGTAGGTATGGGGTCCTTGGGTAAGAGTTCCTAGAAGAAGGCGAAGCAGATTGTGTTTCTTAGTGTAGCTCCAATGAGAGCAATGAGGCAGACTTCAATGGCATGTATGTCGTGAGAGAACAGAATCCCTGGAGCTGTTGAAGAGCTGAGTCCACCTAGCTTTCTAAGGAAGGGTGCAGCGAGTTGCCTTAAACTCTGAATACATAGTGTGACTGGGAAAGGCTTCTAGGTCGGGATGTTTCTTAGAAGGGTAAAGGAGACTGCTGGTACTCACTGTAGTTGTACGAAAAAGGGTGCCTACACTAGGGTGCCTAGTGTCTGGTAGAGTGAAGAAACGTTCAAGTAAAGCAGAACTTCCAATACGACATAATGGAAAATGCTAAGCGCTTTCGCTTCAGCAGGGCTTTTCAGGCCTTAGCTTGAGGCAAGGACTCACGTCAAGTTACCCTGTAGCTCTAGAGCATGACAGGAGGAACTCCCACCCATGCTATGGAAGCACCGTGTTTCCTTAGAGAAACTCCTTTTCTTTCCAGAGGGCTGCCCACAGTGAATCGAGGCCAGTCAAAACAGTGTTATTTAGGTATCTCAGGCTGGCGTGGCTAGAGATTTAAAATGGGAACGCAAGGCTTAGGCATTCAAGTCTTCTTTTCCGGTGAACATGCACCCGGACACCTTCTTATATCTAAGAAGTCCAAAGAGACTCTAGCTACACCCTGGTCCCTTGCTGAATCAACTTTTCTTCACAGAGTGTTCTGCATATATGGAACTCCCTCATCCTTGGAACGTTCTATGTCTGCTATAGGGCCGAAGCCTATTCTAAAGTCCTGCAGTGTAGAAGGAAAAACTGTGCTTTGGTTCCAGTAGGAATGCAAGCCTCCTTTCTCCTGTAGGTACGGGGTCATTGGGTACGAGTTCCTAGAGGTAGGCGAAGCAGATTGTGTATCTTAGTGAAGCTCCACAGAGGGCAATGAGGCAGACTTCCATGGCATGTAGGACGTGAGAGAACAGAATCCCTGGAGCTGTTGAAGAGCTGAGTCCACCTAGCTTCCTAAGGAAGGGTGCAGCGAGTTGCCCTACACTCTGATTACATAGAGTGACTGGGAAAGGCTTCTAGGTCTGGATGTTTCTTAGAAGAGCAAAGAAGACTGCTGCTACTCACTGTATTTCTACGAAAAAGGGTGCCTACACGAGGGTGCCTTGTGTCTGGTAAGTGAAGAAACATTCAAGTAAAGCAGAACTTGGAATACGACATAATGGAAACTGCTAAGCGCTTCCGCTTCCGCAAGGCTTTTCAGGCCTTAGCTTGAGGCAAGGACTCACGTCAAGTTTCCCTGTAGCTCTAGAGCAGGACAGCAGGAGCTCCCACCCATGCTATGGAAGCACCGTGTTTCCTTAGAGAAAACTCCTTTTCTTTCGAGAGGGCTGCCTACAGTGACCAGAAGCCAGGTAAAAACAGTGTTATTTAGGATTCTTCAGGGAAGCATGTTTAGAGATTTAACATGGGAAAGCAAGGCTTGTGCCATCAGGTCTCCTTCTCGGGTTAACATGCAGCCGAAACCCTTCTGATTCCTAACAAGTCAATAGAGACTCTAGCCAAACCCTGGTCCCTTGCTGAATCAACTTTTCTTCACAGGGTTTTCTGCATGTATCGAACTCCCTCATTCTTGGAACGCTCTATGTAACCCTTCGGGCCTAAACCTAGTCTAAAGTCCTGCAGTGTAACAGGAAAAACTTTGCTTAGATTCCAGTAGGAATGCAAGCCTCCTTTCTCCTGTAGGTATGGGGTCCTTGGGTAAGAGTTCCTAGAAGAAGGCGAAGCAGATTGTGTTTCTTAGTGTAGCTCCAATGAGAGCAATGAGGCAGACTTCAATGGCATGTATGTCGTGAGAGAACAGAATCCCTGGAGCTGTTGAAGAGCTGAGTCCACCTAGCTTTCTAAGGAAGGGTGCAGCGAGTTGCCTTAAACTCTGAATACATAGTGTGACTGGGAAAGGCTTCTAGGTCGGGATGTTTCTTAGAAGGGTAAAGGAGACTGCTGGTACTCACTGTAGTTGTACGAAAAAGGGTGCCTACACTAGGGTGCCTAGTGTCTGGTAGAGTGAAGAAACGTTCAAGTAAAGCAGAACTTCCAATACGACATAATGGAAAATGCTAAGCGCTTTCGCTTCAG
This sequence comes from Balaenoptera physalus, assembly GCF_965194825.1. Taxonomy (NCBI): domain Eukaryota; kingdom Metazoa; phylum Chordata; class Mammalia; order Artiodactyla; family Balaenopteridae; genus Balaenoptera; species Balaenoptera physalus. The sequence goes on along the minus strand of NC_138902.1, from coordinate 4,533,446 downwards.
CAGGGCTTTTCAGGCCTTAGCTTGAGGCAAGGACTCACGTCAAGTTACCCTGTAGCTCTAGAGCATGACAGGAGGAACTCCCACCCATGCTATGGAAGCACCGTGTTTCCTTAGAGAAACTCCTTTTCTTTCCAGAGGGCTGCCCACAGTGAATCGAGGCCAGTCAAAACAGTGTTATTTAGGTATCTCAGGCTGGCGTGGCTAGAGATTTAAAATGGGAACGCAAGGCTTAGGCATTCAAGTCTTCTTTTCCGGTGAACATGCACCCGGACACCTTCTTATATCTAAGAAGTCCAAAGAGACTCTAGCTACACCCTGGTCCCTTGCTGAATCAACTTTTCTTCACAGAGTGTTCTGCATATATGGAACTCCCTCATCCTTGGAACGTTCTATGTCTGCTATAGGGCCGAAGCCTATTCTAAAGTCCTGCAGTGTAGAAGGAAAAACTGTGCTTTGGTTCCAGTAGGAATGCAAGCCTCCTTTCTCCTGTAGGTACGGGGTCATTGGGTACGAGTTCCTAGAGGTAGGCGAAGCAGATTGTGTATCTTAGTGAAGCTCCACAGAGGGCAATGAGGCAGACTTCCATGGCATGTAGGACGTGAGAGAACAGAATCCCTGGAGCTGTTGAAGAGCTGAGTCCACCTAGCTTCCTAAGGAAGGGTGCAGCGAGTTGCCCTACACTCTGATTACATAGAGTGACTGGGAAAGGCTTCTAGGTCTGGATGTTTCTTAGAAGAGCAAAGAAGACTGCTGCTACTCACTGTATTTCTACGAAAAAGGGTGCCTACACGAGGGTGCCTTGTGTCTGGTAAGTGAAGAAACATTCAAGTAAAGCAGAACTTGGAATACGACATAATGGAAACTGCTAAGCGCTTCCGCTTCCGCAAGGCTTTTCAGGCCTTAGCTTGAGGCAAGGACTCACGTCAAGTTTCCCTGTAGCTCTAGAGCAGGACAGCAGGAGCTCCCACCCATGCTATGGAAGCACCGTGTTTCCTTAGAGAAAACTCCTTTTCTTTCGAGAGGGCTGCCTACAGTGACCAGAAGCCAGGTAAAAACAGTGTTATTTAGGATTCTTCAGGGAAGCATGTTTAGAGATTTAACATGGGAAAGCAAGGCTTGTGCCATCAGGTCTCCTTCTCGGGTTAACATGCAGCCGAAACCCTTCTGATTCCTAACAAGTCAATAGAGACTCTAGCCAAACCCTGGTCCCTTGCTGAATCAACTTTTCTTCACAGGGTTTTCTGCATGTATCGAACTCCCTCATTCTTGGAACGCTCTATGTAACCCTTCGGGCCTAAACCTAGTCTAAAGTCCTGCAGTGTAACAGGAAAAACTTTGCTTAGATTCCAGTAGGAATGCAAGCCTCCTTTCTCCTGTAGGTATGGGGTCCTTGGGTAAGAGTTCCTAGAAGAAGGCGAAGCAGATTGTGTTTCTTAGTGTAGCTCCAATGAGAGCAATGAGGCAGACTTCAATGGCATGTATGTCGTGAGAGAACAGAATCCCTGGAGCTGTTGAAGAGCTGAGTCCACCTAGCTTTCTAAGGAAGGGTGCAGCGAGTTGCCTTAAACTCTGAATACATAGTGTGACTGGGAAAGGCTTCTAGGTCGGGATGTTTCTTAGAAGGGTAAAGGAGACTGCTGGTACTCACTGTAGTTGTACGAAAAAGGGTGCCTACACTAGGGTGCCTAGTGTCTGGTAGAGTGAAGAAACGTTCAAGTAAAGCAGAACTTCCAATACGACATAATGGAAAATGCTAAGTGCTTTCGCTTCAGCAGGGCTTTTCAGGCCTTAGCTTGAGGCAAGGACTCACGTCAAGTTACCCTGTAGCTCTAGAGCATGACAGGAGGAACTCCCACCCATGCTATGGAAGCACCGTGTTTCCTTAGAGAAACTCCTTTTCTTTCCAGAGGGCTGCCCACAGTGAATCGAGGCCAGTCAAAACAGTGTTATTTAGGTATCTCAGGCTGGCGTGGCTAGAGATTTAAAATGGGAACGCAAGGCTTAGGCATTCAAGTCTTCTTTTCCGGTGAACATGCACCCGGACACCTTCTTATATCTAAGAAGTCCAAAGAGACTCTAGCTACACCCTGGTCCCTTGCTGAATCAACTTTTCTTCACAGAGTGTTCTGCATATATGGAACTCCCTCATCCTTGGAACGTTCTATGTCTGCTATAGGGCCGAAGCCTATTCTAAAGTCCTGCAGTGTAGAAGGAAAAACTGTGCTTTGGTTCCAGTAGGAATGCAAGCCTCCTTTCTCCTGTAGGTACGGGGTCATTGGGTACGAGTTCCTAGAGGTAGGCGAAGCAGATTGTGTATCTTAGTGAAGCTCCACAGAGGGCAATGAGGCAGACTTCCATGGCATGTAGGACGTGAGAGAACAGAATCCCTGGAGCTGTTGAAGAGCTGAGTCCACCTAGCTTCCTAAGGAAGGGTGCAGCGAGTTGCCCTACACTCTGATTACATAGAGTGACTGGGAAAGGCTTCTAGGTCTGGATGTTTCTTAGAAGAGCAAAGAAGACTGCTGGTACTCACTGTATTTCTACGAAAAAGGGTGCCTACACGAGGGTGCCTTGTGTCTGGTAAGTGAAGAAACATTCAAGTAAAGCAGAACTTGGAATACGACATAATGGAAACTGCTAAGCGCTTCCGCTTCCGCAAGGCTTTTCAGGCCTTAGCTTGAGGCAAACACTCACGTCAAGTTTCCCTGTAGCTCTAGAGCAGGACAGCAGGAGCTCCCACCCATGCTATGGAAGCACCGTGTTTCCTTAGAGAAAACTCCTTTTCTTTCGAGAGGGCTGCCTACAGTGACCAGAAGCCAGGTAAAAACAGTGTTATTTAGGATTCTTCAGGGAAGCATGTTTAGAGATTTAACATGGGAAAGCAAGGCTTGTGCCATCAGGTCTCCTTCTCGGGTTAACATGCAGCCGAAACCCTTCTGATTCCTAACAAGTCAATAGAGACTCTAGCCAAACCCTGGTCCCTTGCTGAATCAACTTTTCTTCACAGGGTTTTCTGCATGTATCGAACTCCCTCATTCTTGGAACGCTCTATGTAACCCTTCGGGCCTAAACCTAGTCTAAAGTCCTGCAGTGTAACAGGAAAAACTTTGCTTAGATTCCAGTAGGAATGCAAGCCTCCTTTCTCCTGTAGGTATGGGGTCCTTGGGTAAGAGTTCCTAGAAGAAGGCGAAGCAGATTGTGTTTCTTAGTGTAGCTCCAATGAGAGCAATGAGGCAGACTTCAATGGCATGTATGTCGTGAGAGAACAGAATCCCTGGAGCTGTTGAAGAGCTGAGTCCACCTAGCTTTCTAAGGAAGGGTGCAGCGAGTTGCCTTAAACTCTGAATACATAGTGTGACTGGGAAAGGCTTCTAGGTCGGGATGTTTCTTAGAAGGGTAAAGGAGACTGCTGGTACTCACTGTAGTTGTACGAAAAAGGGTGCCTACACTAGGGTGCCTAGTGTCTGGTAGAGTGAAGAAACGTTCAAGTAAAGCAGAACTTCCAATACGACATAATGGAAAATGCTAAGCGCTTTCGCTTCAGCAGGGCTTTTCAGGCCTTAGCTTGAGGCAAGGACTCACGTCAAGTTACCCTGTAGCTCTAGAGCATGACAGGAGGAACTCCCACCCATGCTATGGAAGCACCGTGTTTCCTTAGAGAAACTCCTTTTCTTTCCAGAGGGCTGCCCACAGTGAATCGAGGCCAGTCAAAACAGTGTTATTTAGGTATCTCAGGCTGGCGTGGCTAGAGATTTAAAATGGGAACGCAAGGCTTAGGCATTCAAGTCTTCTTTTCCGGTGAACATGCACCCGGACACCTTCTTATATCTAAGAAGTCCAAAGAGACTCTAGCTACACCCTGGTCCCTTGCTGAATCAACTTTTCTTCACAGAGTGTTCTGCATATATGGAACTCCCTCATCCTTGGAACGTTCTATGTCTGCTATAGGGCCGAAGCCTATTCTAAAGTCCTGCAGTGTAGAAGGAAAAACTGTGCTTTGGTTCCAGTAGGAATGCAAGCCTCCTTTCTCCTGTAGGTACGGGGTCATTGGGTACGAGTTCCTAGAGGTAGGCGAAGCAGATTGTGTATCTTAGTGAAGCTCCACAGAGGGCAATGAGGCAGACTTCCATGGCATGTAGGACGTGAGAGAACAGAATCCCTGGAGCTGTTGAAGAGCTGAGTCCACCTAGCTTCCTAAGGAAGGGTGCAGCGAGTTGCCCTACACTCTGATTACATAGAGTGACTGGGAAAGGCTTCTAGGTCTGGATGTTTCTTAGAAGAGCAAAGAAGACTGCCGGTACTCACTGTATTTCTACGAAAAAGGGTGCCTACACGAGGGTGCCTTGTGTCTGGTAAGTGAAGAAACATTCAAGTAAAGCAGAACTTGGAATACGACATAATGGAAACTGCTAAGCGCTTCCGCTTCCGCAAGGCTTTTCAGGCCTTAGCTTGAGGCAAGGACTCACGTCAAGTTTCCCTGTAGCTCTAGAGCAGGACAGCAGGAGCTCCCACCCATGCTATGGAAGCACCGTGTTTCCTTAGAGAAAACTCCTTTTCTTTCGAGAGGGCTGCCTACAGTGACCAGAAGCCAGGTAAAAACAGTGTTATTTAGGATTCTTCAGGGAAGCATGTTTAGAGATTTAACATGGGAAAGCAAGGCTTGTGCCATCAGGTCTCCTTCTCGGGTTAACATGCAGCCGAAACCCTTCTGATTCCTAACAAGTCAATAGAGACTCTAGCCAAACCCTGGTCCCTTGCTGAATCAACTTTTCTTCACAGGGTTTTCTGCTTGTATCGAACTCCCTCATTCTTGGAACGCTCTATGTAACCCTTCGGGCCTAAACCTAGTCTAAAGTCCTGCAGTGTAACAGGAAAAACTTTGCTTAGATTCCAGTAGGAATGCAAGCCTCCTTTCTCCTGTAGGTATGGGGTCCTTGGGTAAGAGTTCCTAGAAGAAGGCGAAGCAGATTGTGTTTCTTAGTGTAGCTCCAATGAGAGCAATGAGGCAGACTTCCATGGCATGTATGTCGTGAGAGAACAGAATCCCTGGAGCTGTTGAAGAGCTGAGTCCACCTAGCTTTCTAAGGAAGGGTGCAGCGAGTTGCCTTAAACTCTGAATACCTAGTGTGACTGGGAAAGCCTTCTAGGTCGGGATGTTTCTTAGAAGGGTAAAGGAGACTGCTGGTACTCACTGTAGTTGTACGAAAAAGGGTGCCTACACTAGGGTGCTTAGTGTCTGGTAGAGTGAAGAAACGTTCAAGTAAAGCAGAACTTCCAATACGACATAATGGAAAATGCTAAGCGCTTTCGCTTCAGCAGGGCTTTTCAGGCCTTAGCTTGAGGCAAGGACTCACGTCAAGTTACCCTGTAGCTCTAGAGCATGACAGGAGGAACTCCCACCCATGCTATGGAAGCACCGTGTTTCCTTAGAGAAACTCCTTTTCTTTCCAGAGGGCTGCCCACAGTGAATCGAGGCCAGTCAAAACAGTGTTATTTAGGTATCTCAGGCTGGCGTGGCTAGAGATTTAAAATGGGAACGCAAGGCTTAGGCATTCAAGTCTTCTTTTCCGGTGAACATGCACCCGGACACCTTCTTATATCTAAGAAGTCCAAAGAGACTCTAGCTACACCCTGGTCCCTTGCTGAATCAACTTTTCTTCACAGAGTGTTCTGCATATATGGAACTCCCTCATCCTTGGAACGTTCTATGTCTGCTATAGGGCCGAAGCCTATTCTAAAGTCCTGCAGTGTAGAAGGAAAAACTGTGCTTTGGTTCCAGTAGGAATGCAAGCCTCCTTTCTCCTGTAGGTACGGGGTCATTGGGTACGAGTTCCTAGAGGTAGGCGAAGCAGATTGTGTATCTTAGTGAAGCTCCACAGAGGGCAATGAGGCAGACTTCCATGGCATGTAGGACGTGAGAGAACAGAATCCCTGGAGCTGTTGAAGAGCTGAGTCCACCTAGCTTCCTAAGGAAGGGTGCAGCGAGTTGCCCTACACTCTGATTACATAGAGTGACTGGGAAAGGCTTCTAGGTCTGGATGTTTCTTAGAAGAGCAAAGAAGACTGCCGGTACTCACTGTATTTCTACGAAAAAGGGTGCCTACACGAGGGTGCCTTGTGTCTGGTAAGTGAAGAAACATTCAAGTAAAGCAGAACTTGGAATACGACATAATGGAAACTGCTAAGCGCTTCCGCTTCCGCAAGGCTTTTCAGGCCTTAGCTTGAGGCAAGGACTCACGTCAAGTTTCCCTGTAGCTCTAGAGCAGGACAGCAGGAGCTCCCACCCATGCTATGGAAGCACCGTGTTTCCTTAGAGAAAACTCCTTTTCTTTCGAGAGGGCTGCCTACAGTGACCAGAAGCCAGGTAAAAACAGTGTTATTTAGGATTCTTCAGGGAAGCATGTTTAGAGATTTAACATGGGAAAGCAAGGCTTGTGCCATCAGGTCTCCTTCTCGGGTTAACATGCAGCCGAAACCCTTCTGATTCCTAACAAGTCAATAGAGACTCTAGCCAAACCCTGGTCCCTTGCTGAATCAACTTTTCTTCACAGGGTTTTCTGCTTGTATCGAACTCCCTCATTCTTGGAACGCTCTATGTAACCCTTCGGGCCTAAACCTAGTCTAAAGTCCTGCAGTGTAACAGGAAAAACTTTGCTTAGATTCCAGTAGGAATGCAAGCCTCCTTTCTCCTGTAGGTATGGGGTCCTTGGGTAAGAGTTCCTAGAAGAAGGCGAAGCAGATTGTGTTTCTTAGTGTAGCTCCAATGAGAGCAATGAGGCAGACTTCAATGGCATGTATGTCGTGAGAGAACAGAATCCCTGGAGCTGTTGAAGAGCTGAGTCCACCTAGCTTTCTAAGGAAGGGTGCAGCGAGTTGCCTTAAACTCTGAATACATAGTGTGACTGGGAAAGGCTTCTAGGTCGGGATGTTTCTTAGAAGGGTAAAGGAGACTGCTGGTACTCACTGTAGTTGTACGAAAAAGGGTGCCTACACTAGGGTGCCTAGTGTCTGGTAGAGTGAAGAAACGTTCAAGTAAAGCAGAACTTCCAATACGACATAATGGAAAATGCTAAGCGCTTTCGCTTCAGCAGGGCTTTTCAGGCCTTAGCTTGAGGCAAGGACTCACGTCAAGTTACCCTGTAGCTCTAGAGCATGACAGGAGGAACTCCCACCCATGCTATGGAAGCACCGTGTTTCCTTAGAGAAACTCCTTTTCTTTCCAGAGGGCTGCCCACAGTGAATCGAGGCCAGTCAAAACAGTGTTATTTAGGTATCTCAGGCTGGCGTGGCTAGAGATTTAAAATGGGAACGCAAGGCTTAGGCATTCAAGTCTTCTTTTCCGGTGAACATGCACCCGGACACCTTCTTATATCTAAGAAGTCCAAAGAGACTCTAGCTACACCCTGGTCCCTTGCTGAATCAACTTTTCTTCACAGAGTGTTCTGCATATATGGAACTCCCTCATCCTTGGAACGTTCTATGTCTGCTATAGGGCCGAAGCCTATTCTAAAGTCCTGCAGTGTAGAAGGAAAAACTGTGCTTTGGTTCCAGTAGGAATGCAAGCCTCCTTTCTCCTGTAGGTACGGGGTCATTGGGTAAGAGTTCCTAGAGGTAGGCGAAGCAGATTGTGTATCTTAGTGAAGCTCCACAGAGGGCAATGAGGCAGACTTCCATGGCATGTAGGACGTGAGAGAACAGAATCCCTGGAGCTGTTGAAGAGCTGAGTCCACCTAGCTTCCTAAGGAAGGGTGCAGCGAGTTGCCCTACACTCTGATTACATAGAGTGACTGGGAAAGGCTTCTAGGTCTGGATGTTTCTTAGAAGAGCAAAGAAGACTGCCGGTACTCACTGTATTTCTACGAAAAAGGGTGCCTACACGAGGGTGCCTTGTGTCTGGTAAGTGAAGAAACATTCAAGTAAAGCAGAACTTGGAATACGACATAATGGAAACTGCTAAGCGCTTCCGCTTCCGCAAGGCTTTTCAGGCCTTAGCTTGAGGCAAGGACTCACGTCAAGTTTCCCTGTAGCTCTAGAGCAGGACAGCAGGAGCTCCCACCCATGCTATGGAAGCACCGTGTTTCCTTAGAGAAAACTCCTTTTCTTTCGAGAGGGCTGCCTACAGTGACCAGAAGCCAGGTAAAAACAGTGTTATTTAGGATTCTTCAGGGAAGCATGTTTAGAGATTTAACATGGGAAAGCAAGGCTTGTGCCATCAGGTCTCCTTCTCGGGTTAACATGCAGCCGAAACCCTTCTGATTCCTAACAAGTCAATAGAGACTCTAGCCAAACCCTGGTCCCTTGCTGAATCAACTTTTCTTCACAGGGTTTTCTGCTTGTATCGAACTCCCTCATTCTTGGAACGCTCTATGTAACCCTTCGGGCCTAAACCTAGTCTAAAGTCCTGCAGTGTAACAGGAAAAACTTTGCTTAGATTCCAGTAGGAATGCAAGCCTCCTTTCTCCTGTAGGTATGGGGTCCTTGGGTAAGAGTTCCTAGAAGAAGGCGAAGCAGATTGTGTTTCTTAGTGTAGCTCCAATGAGAGCAATGAGGCAGACTTCAATGGCATGTATGTCGTGAGAGAACAGAATCCCTGGAGCTGTTGAAGAGCTGAGTCCACCTAGCTTTCTAAGGAAGGGTGCAGCGAGTTGCCTTAAACTCTGAATACATAGTGTGACTGGGAAAGGCTTCTAGGTCGGGATGTTTCTTAGAAGGGTAAAGGAGACTGCTGGTACTCACTGTAGTTGTACGAAAAAGGGTGCCTACACTAGGGTGCCTAGTGTCTGGTAGAGTGAAGAAACGTTCAAGTAAAGCAGAACTTCCAATACGACATAATGGAAAATGCTAAGCGCTTTCGCTTCAGCAGGGCTTTTCAGGCCTTAGCTTGAGGCAAGGACTCACGTCAAGTTACCCTGTAGCTCTAGAGCATGACAGGAGGAACTCCCACCCATGCTATGGAAGCACCGTGTTTCCTTAGAGAAACTCCTTTTCTTTCCAGAGGGCTGCCCACAGTGAATCGAGGCCAGTCAAAACAGTGTTATTTAGGTATCTCAGGCTGGCGTGGCTAGAGATTTAAAATGGGAACGCAAGGCTTAGGCATTCAAGTCTTCTTTTCCGGTGAACATGCACCCGGACACCTTCTTATATCTAAGAAGTCCAAAGAGACTCTAGCTACACCCTGGTCCCTTGCTGAATCAACTTTTCTTCACAGAGTGTTCTGCATATATGGAACTCCCTCATCCTTGGAACGTTCTATGTCTGCTATAGGGCCGAAGCCTATTCTAAAGTCCTGCAGTGTAGAAGGAAAAACTGTGCTTTGGTTCCAGTAGGAATGCAAGCCTCCTTTCTCCTGTAGGTACGGGGTCATTGGGTAAGAGTTCCTAGAGGTAGGCGAAGCAGATTGTGTATCTTAGTGAAGCTCCACAGAGGGCAATGAGGCAGACTTCCATGGCATGTAGGACGTGAGAGAACAGAATCCCTGGAGCTGTTGAAGAGCTGAGTCCACCTAGCTTCCTAAGGAAGGGTGCAGCGAGTTGCCCTACACTCTGATTACATAGAGTGACTGGGAAAGGCTTCTAGGTCTGGATGTTTCTTAGAAGAGCAAAGAAGACTGCCGGTACTCACTGTATTTCTACGAAAAAGGGTGCCTACACGAGGGTGCCTTGTGTCTGGTAAGTGAAGAAACATTCAAGTAAAGCAGAACTTGGAATACGACATAATGGAAACTGCTAAGCGCTTCCGCTTCCGCAAGGCTTTTCAGGCCTTAGCTTGAGGCAAACACTCACGTCAAGTTTCCCTGTAGCTCTAGAGCAGGACAGCAGGAGCTCCCACCCATGCTATGGAAGCACCGTGTTTCCTTAGAGAAAACTCCTTTTCTTTCGAGAGGGCTGCCTACAGTGACCAGAAGCCAGGTAAAAACAGTGTTATTTAGGATTCTTCAGGGAAGCATGTTTAGAGATTTAACATGGGAAAGCAAGGCTTGTGCCATCAGGTCTCCTTCTCGGGTTAACATGCAGCCGAAACCCTTCTGATTCCTAACAAGTCAATAGAGACTCTAGCCAAACCCTGGTCCCTTGCTGAATCAACTTTTCTTCACAGGGTTTTCTGCATGTATCGAACTCCCTCATTCTTGGAACGCTCTATGTAACCCTTCGGGCCTAAACCTAGTCTAAAGTCCTGCAGTGTAACAGGAAAAACTTTGCTTAGATTCCAGTAGGAATGCAAGCCTCCTTTCTCCTGTAGGTATGGGGTCCTTGGGTAAGAGTTCCTAGAAGAAGGCGAAGCAGATTGTGTTTCTTAGTGTAGCTCCAATGAGAGCAATGAGGCAGACTTCAATGGCATGTATGTCGTGAGAGAACAGAATCCCTGGAGCTGTTGAAGAGCTGAGTCCACCTAGCTTTCTAAGGAAGGGTGCAGCGAGTTGCCTTAAACTCTGAATACATAGTGTGACTGGGAAAGGCTTCTAGGTCGGGATGTTTCTTAGAAGGGTAAAGGAGACTGCTGGTACTCACTGTAGTTGTACGAAAAAGGGTGCCTACACTAGGGTGCCTAGTGTCTGGTAGAGTGAAGAAACGTTCAAGTAAAGCAGAACTTCCAATACGACATAATGGAAAATGCTAAGCGCTTTCGCTTCAGCAGGGCTTTTCAGGCCTTAGCTTGAGGCAAGGACTCACGTCAAGTTACCCTGTAGCTCTAGAGCATGACAGGAGGAACTCCCACCCATGCTATGGAAGCACCGTGTTTCCTTAGAGAAACTCCTTTTCTTTCCAGAGGGCTGCCCACAGTGAATCGAGGCCAGTCAAAACAGTGTTATTTAGGTATCTCAGGCTGGCGTGGCTAGAGATTTAAAATGGGAACGCAAGGCTTAGGCATTCAAGTCTTCTTTTCCGGTGAACATGCACCCGGACACCTTCTTATATCTAAGAAGTCCAAAGAGACTCTAGCTACACCCTGGTCCCTTGCTGAATCAACTTTTCTTCACAGAGTGTTCTGCATATATGGAACTCCCTCATCCTTGGAACGTTCTATGTCTGCTATAGGGCCGAAGCCTATTCTAAAGTCCTGCAGTGTAGAAGGAAAAACTGTGCTTTGGTTCCAGTAGGAATGCAAGCCTCCTTTCTCCTGTAGGTACGGGGTCATTGGGTACGAGTTCCTAGAGGTAGGCGAAGCAGATTGTGTATCTTAGTGAAGCTCCACAGAGGGCAATGAGGCAGACTTCCATGGCATGTAGGACGTGAGAGAACAGAATCCCTGGAGCTGTTGAAGAGCTGAGTCCACCTAGCTTCCTAAGGAAGGGTGCAGCGAGTTGCCCTACACTCTGATTACATAGAGTGACTGGGAAAGGCTTCTAGGTCTGGATGTTTCTTAGAAGAGCAAAGAAGACTGCCGGTACTCACTGTATTTCTACGAAAAAGGGTGCCTACACGAGGGTGCCTTGTGTCTGGTAAGTGAAGAAACATTCAAGTAAAGCAGAACTTGGAATACGACATAATGGAAACTGCTAAGCGCTTCCGCTTCCGCAAGGCTTTTCAGGCCTTAGCTTGAGGCAAGGACTCACGTCAAGTTTCCCTGTAGCTCTAGAGCAGGACAGCAGGAGCTCCCACCCATGCTATGGAAGCACCGTGTTTCCTTAGAGAAAACTCCTTTTCTTTCGAGAGGGCTGCCTACAGTGACCAGAAGCCAGGTAAAAACAGTGTTATTTAGGATTCTTCAGGGAAGCATGTTTAGAGATTTAACATGGGAAAGCAAGGCTTGTGCCATCAGGTCTCCTTCTCGGGTTAACATGCAGCCGAAACCCTTCTGATTCCTAACAAGTCAATAGAGACTCTAGCCAAACCCTGGTCCCTTGCTGAATCAACTTTTCTTCACAGGGTTTTCTGCTTGTATCGAACTCCCTCATTCTTGGAACGCTCTATGTAACCCTTCGGGCCTAAACCTAGTCTAAAGTCCTGCAGTGTAACAGGAAAAACTTTGCTTAGATTCCAGTAGGAATGCAAGCCTCCTTTCTCCTGTAGGTATGGGGTCCTTGGGTAAGAGTTCCTAGAAGAAGGCGAAGCAGATTGTGTTTCTTAGTGTAGCTCCAATGAGAGCAATGAGGCAGACTTCAATGGCATGTATGTCGTGAGAGAACAGAATCCCTGGAGCTGTTGAAGAGCTGAGTCCACCTAGCTTTCTAAGGAAGGGTGCAGCGAGTTGCCTTAAACTCTGAATACATAGTGTGACTGGGAAAGGCTTCTAGGTCGGGATGTTTCTTAGAAGGGTAAAGGAGACTGCTGGTACTCACTGTAGTTGTACGAAAAAGGGTGCCTACACTAGGGTGCCTAGTGTCTGGTAGAGTGAAGAAACGTTCAAGTAAAGCAGAACTTCCAATACGACATAATGGAAAATGCTAAGCGCTTTCGCTTCAGCAGGGCTTTTCAGGCCTTAGCTTGAGGCAAGGACTCACGTCAAGTTACCCTGTAGCTCTAGAGCATGACAGGAGGAACTCCCACCCATGCTATGGAAGCACCGTGTTTCCTTAGAGAAACTCCTTTTCTTTCCAGAGGGCTGCCCACAGTGAATCGAGGCCAGTCAAAACAGTGTTATTTAGGTATCTCAGGCTGGCGTGGCTAGAGATTTAAAATGGGAACGCAAGGCTTAGGCATTCAAGTCTTCTTTTCCGGTGAACATGCACCCGGACACCTTCTTATATCTAAGAAGTCCAAAGAGACTCTAGCTACACCCTGGTCCCTTGCTGAATCAACTTTTCTTCACAGAGTGTTCTGCATATATGGAACTCCCTCATCCTTGGAACGTTCTATGTCTGCTATAGGGCCGAAGCCTATTCTAAAGTCCTGCAGTGTAGAAGGAAAAACTGTGCTTTGGTTCCAGTAGGAATGCAAGCCTCCTTTCTCCTGTAGGTACGGGGTCATTGGGTAAGAGTTCCTAGAGGTAGGCGAAGCAGATTGTGTATCTTAGTGAAGCTCCACAGAGGGCAATGAGGCAGACTTCCATGGCATGTAGGACGTGAGAGAACAGAATCCCTGGAGCTGTTGAAGAGCTGAGTCCACCTAGCTTCCTAAGGAAGGGTGCAGCGAGTTGCCCTACACTCTGATTACATAGAGTGACTGGGAAAGGCTTCTAGGTCTGGATGTTTCTTAGAAGAGCAAAGAAGACTGCCGGTACTCACTGTATTTCTACGAAAAAGGGTGCCTACACGAGGGTGCCTTGTGTCTGGTAAGTGAAGAAACATTCAAGTAAAGCAGAACTTGGAATACGACATAATGGAAACTGCTAAGCGCTTCCGCTTCCGAAGGCTTTTCAGGCCTTAGCTTGAGGCAAACACTCACGTCAAGTTTCCCTGTAGCTCTAGAGCAGGACAGCAGGAGCTCCCACCCATGCTATGGAAGCACCGTGTTTCCTTAGAGAAAACTCCTTTTCTTTCGAGAGGGCTGCCTACAGTGACCAGAAGCCAGGTAAAAACAGTGTTATTTAGGATTCTTCAGGGAAGCATGTTTAGAGATTTAACATGGGAAAGCAAGGCTTGTGCCATCAGGTCTCCTTCTCGGGTTAACATGCAGCCGAAACCCTTCTGATTCCTAACAAGTCAATAGAGACTCTAGCCAAACCCTGGTCCCTTGCTGAATCAACTTTTCTTCACAGGGTTTTCTGCATGTATCGAACTCCCTCATTCTTGGAACGCTCTATGTAACCCTTCGGGCCTAAACCTAGTCTAAAGTCCTGCAGTGTAACAGGAAAAACTTTGCTTAGATTCCAGTAGGAATGCAAGCCTCCTTTCTCCTGTAGGTATGGGGTCCTTGGGTAAGAGTTCCTAGAAGAAGGCGAAGCAGATTGTGTTTCTTAGTGTAGCTCCAATGAGAGCAATGAGGCAGACTTCAATGGCATGTATGTCGTGAGAGAACAGAATCCCTGGAGCTGTTGAAGAGCTGAGTCCACCTAGCTTTCTAAGGAAGGGTGCAGCGAGTTGCCTTAAACTCTGAATACATAGTGTGACTGGGAAAGGCTTCTAGGTCGGGATGTTTCTTAGAAGGGTAAAGGAGACTGCTGGTACTCACTGTAGTTGTACGAAAAAGGGTGCCTACACTAGGGTGCCTAGTGTCTGGTAGAGTGAAGAAACGTTCAAGTAAAGCAGAACTTCCAATACGACATAATGGAAAATGCTAAGCGCTTTCGCTTCAGCAGGGCTTTTCAGGCCTTAGCTTGAGGCAAGGACTCACGTCAAGTTACCCTGTAGCTCTAGAGCATGACAGGAGGAACTCCCACCCATGCTATGGAAGCACCGTGTTTCCTTAGAGAAACTCCTTTTCTTTCCAGAGGGCTGCCCACAGTGAATCGAGGCCAGTCAAAACAGTGTTATTTAGGTATCTCAGGCTGGCGTGGCTAGAGATTTAAAATGGGAACGCAAGGCTTAGGCATTCAAGTCTTCTTTTCCGGTGAACATGCACCCGGACACCTTCTTATATCTAAGAAGTCCAAAGAGACTCTAGCTACACCCTGGTCCCTTGCTGAATCAACTTTTCTTCACAGAGTGTTCTGCATATATGGAACTCCCTCATCCTTGGAACGTTCTATGTCTGCTATAGGGCCGAAGCCTATTCTAAAGTCCTGCAGTGTAGAAGGAAAAACTGTGCTTTGGTTCCAGTAGGAATGCAAGCCTCCTTTCTCCTGTAGGTACGGGGTCATTGGGTAAGAGTTCCTAGAGGTAGGCGAAGCAGATTGTGTATCTTAGTGAAGCTCCACAGAGGGCAATGAGGCAGACTTCCATGGCATGTAGGACGTGAGAGAACAGAATCCCTGGAGCTGTTGAAGAGCTGAGTCCACCTAGCTTCCTAAGGAAGGGTGCAGCGAGTTGCCCTACACTCTGATTACATAGAGTGACTGGGAAAGGCTTCTAGGTCTGGATGTTTCTTAGAAGAGCAAAGAAGACTGCCGGTACTCACTGTATTTCTACGAAAAAGGGTGCCTACACGAGGGTGCCTTGTGTCTGGTAAGTGAAGAAACATTCAAGTAAAGCAGAACTTGGAATACGACATAATGGAAACTGCTAAGCGCTTCCGCTTCCGCAAGGCTTTTCAGGCCTTAGCTTGAGGCAAACACTCACGTCAAGTTTCCCTGTAGCTCTAGAGCAGGACAGCAGGAGCTCCCACCCATGCTATGGAAGCACCGTGTTTCCTTAGAGAAAACTCCTTTTCTTTCGAGAGGGCTGCCTACAGTGACCAGAAGCCAGGTAAAAACAGTGTTATTTAGGATTCTTCAGGGAAGCATGTTTAGAGATTTAACATGGGAAAGCAAGGCTTGTGCCATCAGGTCTCCTTCTCGGGTTAACATGCAGCCGAAACCCTTCTGATTCCTAACAAGTCAATAGAGACTCTAGCCAAACCCTGGTCCCTTGCTGAATCAACTTTTCTTCACAGGGTTTTCTGCATGTATCGAACTCCCTCATTCTTGGAACGCTCTATGTAACCCTTCGGGCCTAAACCTAGTCTAAAGTCCTGCAGTGTAACAGGAAAAACTTTGCTTAGATTCCAGTAGGAATGCAAGCCTCCTTTCTCCTGTAGGTATGGGGTCCTTGGGTAAGAGTTCCTAGAAGAAGGCGAAGCAGATTGTGTTTCTTAGTGTAGCTCCAATGAGAGCAATGAGGCAGACTTCAATGGCATGTATGTCGTGAGAGAACAGAATCCCTGGAGCTGTTGAAGAGCTGAGTCCACCTAGCTTTCTAAGGAAGGGTGCAGCGAGTTGCCTTAAACTCTGAATACATAGTGTGACTGGGAAAGGCTTCTAGGTCGGGATGTTTCTTAGAAGGGTAAAGGAGACTGCTGGTACTCACTGTAGTTGTACGAAAAAGGGTGCCTACACTAGGGTGCCTAGTGTCTGGTAGAGTGAAGAAACGTTCAAGTAAAGCAGAACTTCCAATACGACATAATGGAAAATGCTAAGCGCTTTCGCTTCAGCAGGGCTTTTCAGGCCTTAGCTTGAGGCAAGGACTCACGTCAAGTTACCCTGTAGCTCTAGAGCATGACAGGAGGAACTCCCACCCATGCTATGGAAGCACCGTGTTTCCTTAGAGAAACTCCTTTTCTTTCCAGAGGGCTGCCCACAGTGAATCGAGGCCAGTCAAAACAGTGTTATTTAGGTATCTCAGGCTGGCGTGGCTAGAGATTTAAAATGGGAACGGAAGGCTTAGGCATTCAAGTCTTCTTTTCCGGTGAACATGCACCCGGACACCTTCTTATATCTAAGAAGTCCAAAGAGACTCTAGCTACACCCTGGTCCCTTGCTGAATCAACTTTTCTTCACAGAGTGTTCTGCATATATGGAACTCCCTCATCCTTGGAACGTTCTATGTCTGCTATAGGGCCGAAGCCTATTCTAAAGTCCTGCAGTGTAGAAGGAAAAACTGTGCTTTGGTTCCAGTAGGAATGCAAGCCTCCTTTCTCCTGTAGGTACGGGGTCATTGGGTACGAGTTCCTAGAGGTAGGCGAAGCAGATTGTGTATCTTAGTGAAGCTCCACAGAGGGCAATGAGGCAGACTTCCATGGCATGTAGGACGTGAGAGAACAGAATCCCTGGAGCTGTTGAAGAGCTGAGTCCACCTAGCTTCCTAAGGAAGGGTGCAGCGAGTTGCCCTACACTCTGATTATATAGAGTGACTGGGAAAGGCTTCTAGGTCTGGATGTTTCTTAGAAGAGCAAAGAAGACTGCCGGTACTCACTGTATTTCTACGAAAAAGGGTGCCTACACGAGGGTGCCTTGTGTCTGGTAAGTGAAGAAACATTCAAGTAAAGCAGAACTTGGAATACGACATAATGGAAACTGCTAAGCGCTTCCGCTTCCGCAAGGCTTTTCAGGCCTTAGCTTGAGGCAAGGACTCACGTCAAGTTTCCCTGTAGCTCTAGAGCAGGACAGCAGGAGCTCCCACCCATGCTATGGAAGCACCGTGTTTCCTTAGAGAAAACTCCTTTTCTTTCGAGAGGGCTGCCTACAGTGACCAGAAGCCAGGTAAAAACAGTGTTATTTAGGATTCTTCAGGGAAGCATGTTTAGAGATTTAACATGGGAAAGCAAGGCTTGTGCCATCAGGTCTCCTTCTCGGGTTAACATGCAGCCGAAACCCTTCTGATTCCTAACAAGTCAATAGAGACTCTAGCCAAACCCTGGTCCCTTGCTGAATCAACTTTTCTTCACAGGGTTTTCTGCTTGTATCGAACTCCCTCATTCTTGGAACGCTCTATGTAACCCTTCGGGCCTAAACCTAGTCTAAAGTCCTGCAGTGTAACAGGAAAAACTTTGCTTAGATTCCAGTAGGAATGCAAGCCTCCTTTCTCCTGTAGGTATGGGGTCCTTGGGTAAGAATTCCTAGAAGAAGGCGAAGCAGATTGTGTTTCTTAGTGTAGCTCCAATGAGAGCAATGAGGCAGACTTCAATGGCATGTATGTCGTGAGAGAACAGAATCCCTGGAGCTGTTGAAGAGCTGAGTCCACCTAGCTTTCTAAGGAAGGGTGCAGCGAGTTGCCTTAAACTCTGAATACATAGTGTGACTGGGAAAGGCTTCTAGGTCGGGATGTTTCTTAGAAGGGTAAAGGAGACTGCTGGTACTCACTGTAGTTGTACGAAAAAGGGTGCCTACACTAGGGTGCCTAGTGTCTGGTAGAGTGAAGAAACGTTCAAGTAAAGCAGAACTTCCAATACGACATAATGGAAAATGCTAAGCGCTTTCGCTTCAGCAGGGCTTTTCAGGCCTTAGCTTGAGGCAAGGACTCACGTCAAGTTACCCTGTAGCTCTAGAGCATGACAGGAGGAACTCCCACCCATGCTATGGAAGCACCGTGTTTCCTTAGAGAAACTCCTTTTCTTTCCAGAGGGCTGCCCACAGTGAATCGAGGCCAGTCAAAACAGTGTTATTTAGGTATCTCAGGCTGGCGTGGCTAGAGATTTAAAATGGGAACGCAAGGCTTAGGCATTCAAGTCTTCTTTTCCGGTGAACATGCACCCGGACACCTTCTTATATCTAAGAAGTCCAAAGAGACTCTAGCTACACCCTGGTCCCTTGCTGAATCAACTTTTCTTCACAGAGTGTTCTGCATATATGGAACTCCCTCATCCTTGGAACGTTCTATGTCTGCTATAGGGCCGAAGCCTATTCTAAAGTCCTGCAGTGTAGAAGGAAAAACTGTGCTTTGGTTCCAGTAGGAATGCAAGCCTCCTTTCTCCTGTAGGTACGGGGTCATTGGGTACGAGTTCCTAGAGGTAGGCGAAGCAGATTGTGTATCTTAGTGAAGCTCCACAGAGGGCAATGAGGCAGACTTCCATGGCATGTAGGACGTGAGAGAACAGAATCCCTGGAGCTGTTGAAGAGCTGAGTCCACCTAGCTTCCTAAGGAAGGGTGCAGCGAGTTGCCCTACACTCTGATTACATAGAGTGACTGGGAAAGGCTTCTAGGTCTGGATGTTTCTTAGAAGAGCAAAGAAGACTGCCGGTACTCACTGTATTTCTACGAAAAAGGGTGCCTACACGAGGGTGCCTTGTGTCTGGTAAGTGAAGAAACATTCAAGTAAAGCAGAACTTGGAATACGACATAATGGAAACTGCTAAGCGCTTCCGCTTCCGCAAGGCTTTTCAGGCCTTAGCTTGAGGCAAACACTCACGTCAAGTTTCCCTGTAGCTCTAGAGCAGGACAGCAGGAGCTCCCACCCATGCTATGGAAGCACCGTGTTTCCTTAGAGAAAACTCCTTTTCTTTCGAGAGGGCTGCCTACAGTGACCAGAAGCCAGGTAAAAACAGTGTTATTTAGGATTCTTCAGGGAAGCATGTTTAGCGATTTAACATGGGAAAGCAAGGCTTGTGCCATCAGGTCTCCTTCTCGGGTTAACATGCAGCCGAAACCCTTCTGATTCCTAACAAGTCAATAGAGACTCTAGCCAAACCCTGGTCCCTTGCTGAATCAACTTTTCTTCACAGGGTTTTCTGCATGTATAGAACTCCCTCATTCTTGGAACGCTCTATGTAACCCTTCGGGCCTAAACCTAGTCTAAAGTCCTGCAGTGTAACAGGAAAAACTTTGCTTAGATTCCAGTAGGAATGCAAGCCTCCTTTCTCCTGTAGGTATGGGGTCCTTGGGTAAGAGTTCCTAGAAGAAGGCGAAGCAGATTGTGTTTCTTAGTGTAGCTCCAATGAGAGCAATGAGGCAGACTTCAATGGCATGTATGTCGTGAGAGAACAGAATCCCTGGAGCTGTTGAAGAGCTGAGTCCACCTAGCTTTCTAAGGAAGGGTGCAGCGAGTTGCCTTAAACTCTGAATACATAGTGTGACTGGGAAAGGCTTCTAGGTCGGGATGTTTCTTAGAAGGGTAAAGGAGACTGCTGGTACTCACTGTAGTTGTACGAAAAAGGATGCCTACACTAGGGTGCCTAGTGTCTGGTAGAGTGAAGAAACGTTCAAGTAAAGCAGAACTTCCAATACGACATAATGGAAAATGCTAAGCGCTTTCGCTTCAGCAGGGCTTTTCAGGCCTTAGCTTGAGGCAAGGACTCACGTCAAGTTACCCTGTAGCTCTAGAGCATGACAGGAGGAACTCCCACCCATGCTATGGAAGCACCGTGTTTCCTTAGAGAAACTCCTTTTCTTTCCAGAGGGCTGCCCACAGTGAATCGAGGCCAGTCAAAACAGTGTTATTTAGGTATCTCAGGCTGGCGTGGCTAGAGATTTAAAATGGGAACGCAAGGCTTAGGCATTCAAGTCTTCTTTTCCGGTGAACATGCACCCGGACACCTTCTTATATCTAAGAAGTCCAAAGAGACTCTAGCTACACCCTGGTCCCTTGCTCAATCAACTTTTCTTCACAGAGTGTTCTGCATATATGGAACTCCCTCATCCTTGGAACGTTCTATGTCTGCTATAGGGCCGAAGCCTATTCTAAAGTCCTGCAGTGTAGAAGGAAAAACTGTGCTTTGGTTCCAGTAGGAATGCAAGCCTCCTTTCTCCTGTAGGTACGGGGTCATTGGGTACGAGTTCCTAGAGGTAGGCGAAGCAGATTGTGTATCTTAGTGAAGCTCCACAGAGGGCAATGAGGCAGACTTCCATGGCATGTAGGACGTGAGAGAACAGAATCCCTGGAGCTGTTGAAGAGCTGAGTCCACCTAGCTTCCTAAGGAAGGGTGCAGCGAGTTGCCCTACACTCTGATTACATAGAGTGACTGGGAAAGGCTTCTAGGTCTGGATGTTTCTTAGAAGAGCAAAGAAGACTGCCGGTACTCACTGTATTTCTACGAAAAAGGGTGCCTACACGAGGGTGCCTTGTGTCTGGTAAGTGAAGAAACATTCAAGTAAAGCAGAACTTGGAATACGACATAATGGAAACTGCTAAGCGCTTCCGCTTCCGCAAGGCTTTTCAGGCCTTAGCTTGAGGCAAACACTCACGTCAAGTTTCCCTGTAGCTCTAGAGCAGGACAGCAGGAGCTCCCACCCATGCTATGGAAGCACCGTGTTTCCTTAGAGAAAACTCCTTTTCTTTCGAGAGGGCTGCCTACAGTGACCAGAAGCCAGGTAAAAACAGTGTTATTTAGGATTCTTCAGGGAAGCATGTTTAGAGATTTAACATGGGAAAGCAAGGCTTGTGCCATCAGGTCTCCTTCTCGGGTTAACATGCAGCCGAAACCCTTCTGATTCCTAACAAGTCAATAGAGACTCTAGCCAAACCCTGGTCCCTTGCTGAATCAACTTTTCTTCACAGGGTTTTCTGCATGTATCGAACTCCCTCATTCTTGGAACGCTCTATGTAACCCTTCGGGCCTAAACCTAGTCTAAAGTCCTGCAGTGTAACAGGAAAAACTTTGCTTAGATTCCAGTAGGAATGCAAGCCTCCTTTCTCCTGTAGGTATGGGGTCCTTGGGTAAGAGTTCCTAGAAGAAGGCGAAGCAGATTGTGTTTCTTAGTGTAGCTCCAATGAGAGCAATGAGGCAGACTTCAATGGCATGTATGTCGTGAGAGAACAGAATCCCTGGAGCTGTTGAAGAGCTGAGTCCACCTAGCTTTCTAAGGAAGGGTGCAGCGAGTTGCCTTAAACTCTGAATACATAGTGTGACTGGGAAAGGCTTCTAGGTCGGGATGTTTCTTAGAAGGGTAAAGGAGACTGCTGGTACTCACTGTAGTTGTACGAAAAAGGGTGCCTACACTAGGGTGCCTAGTGTCTGGTAGAGTGAAGAAACGTTCAAGTAAAGCAGAACTTCCAATACGACATAATGGAAAATGCTAAGCGCTTTCGCTTCAGCAGGGCTTTTCAGGCCTTAGCTTGAGGCAAGGACTCACGTCAAGTTACCCTGTAGCTCTAGAGCATGACAGGAGGAACTCCCACCCATGCTATGGAAGCACCGTGTTTCCTTAGAGAAACTCCTTTTCTTTCCAGAGGGCTGCCCACAGTGAATCGAGGCCAGTCAAAACAGTGTTATTTAGGTATCTCAGGCTGGCGTGGCTAGAGATTTAAAATGGGAACGGAAGGCTTAGGCATTCAAGTCTTCTTTTCCGGTGAACATGCACCCGGACACCTTCTTATATCTAAGAAGTCCAAAGAGACTCTAGCTACACCCTGGTCCCTTGCTGAATCAACTTTTCTTCACAGAGTGTTCTGCATATATGGAACTCCCTCATCCTTGGAACGTTCTATGTCTGCTATAGGGCCGAAGCCTATTCTAAAGTCCTGCAGTGTAGAAGGAAAAACTGTGCTTTGGTTCCAGTAGGAATGCAAGCCTCCTTTCTCCTGTAGGTACGGGGTCATTGGGTACGAGTTCCTAGAGGTAGGCGAAGCAGATTGTGTATCTTAGTGAAGCTCCACAGAGGGCAATGAGGCAGACTTCCATGGCATGTAGGACGTGAGAGAACAGAATCCCTGGAGCTGTTGAAGAGCTGAGTCCACCTAGCTTCCTAAGGAAGGGTGCAGCGAGTTGCCCTACACTCTGATTATATAGAGTGACTGGGAAAGGCTTCTAGGTCTGGATGTTTCTTAGAAGAGCAAAGAAGACTGCCGGTACTCACTGTATTTCTACGAAAAAGGGTGCCTACACGAGGGTGCCTTGTGTCTGGTAAGTGAAGAAACATTCAAGTAAAGCAGAACTTGGAATACGACATAATGGAAACTGCTAAGCGCTTCCGCTTCCGCAAGGCTTTTCAGGCCTTAGCTTGAGGCAAGGACTCACGTCAAGTTTCCCTGTAGCTCTAGAGCAGGACAGCAGGAGCTCCCACCCATGCTATGGAAGCACCGTGTTTCCTTAGAGAAAACTCCTTTTCTTTCGAGAGGGCTGCCTACAGTGACCAGAAGCCAGGTAAAAACAGTGTTATTTAGGATTCTTCAGGGAAGCATGTTTAGAGATTTAACATGGGAAAGCAAGGCTTGTGCCATCAGGTCTCCTTCTCGGGTTAACATGCAGCCGAAACCCTTCTGATTCCTAACAAGTCAATAGAGACTCTAGCCAAACCCTGGTCCCTTGCTGAATCAACTTTTCTTCACAGGGTTTTCTGCTTGTATCGAACTCCCTCATTCTTGGAACGCTCTATGTAACCCTTCGGGCCTAAACCTAGTCTAAAGTCCTGCAGTGTAACAGGAAAAACTTTGCTTAGATTCCAGTAGGAATGCAAGCCTCCTTTCTCCTGTAGGTATGGGGTCCTTGGGTAAGAATTCCTAGAAGAAGGCGAAGCAGATTGTGTTTCTTAGTGTAGCTCCAATGAGAGCAATGAGGCAGACTTCAATGGCATGTATGTCGTGAGAGAACAGAATCCCTGGAGCTGTTGAAGAGCTGAGTCCACCTAGCTTTCTAAGGAAGGGTGCAGCGAGTTGCCTTAAACTCTGAATACATAGTGTGACTGGGAAAGGCTTCTAGGTCGGGATGTTTCTTAGAAGGGTAAAGGAGACTGCTGGTACTCACTGTAGTTGTACGAAAAAGGGTGCCTACACTAGGGTGCCTAGTGTCTGGTAGAGTGAAGAAACGTTCAAGTAAAGCAGAACTTCCAATACGACATAATGGAAAATGCTAAGCGCTTTCGCTTCAGCAGGGCTTTTCAGGCCTTAGCTTGAGGCAAGGACTCACGTCAAGTTACCCTGTAGCTCTAGAGCATGACAGGAGGAACTCCCACCCATGCTATGGAAGCACCGTGTTTCCTTAGAGAAACTCCTTTTCTTTCCAGAGGGCTGCCCACAGTGAATCGAGGCCAGTCAAAACAGTGTTATTTAGGTATCTCAGGCTGGCGTGGCTAGAGATTTAAAATGGGAACGCAAGGCTTAGGCATTCAAGTCTTCTTTTCCGGTGAACATGCACCCGGACACCTTCTTATATCTAAGAAGTCCAAAGAGACTCTAGCTACACCCTGGTCCCTTGCTGAATCAACTTTTCTTCACAGAGTGTTCTGCATATATGGAACTCCCTCATCCTTGGAACGTTCTATGTCTGCTATAGGGCCGAAGCCTATTCTAAAGTCCTGCAGTGTAGAAGGAAAAACTGTGCTTTGGTTCCAGTAGGAATGCAAGCCTCCTTTCTCCTGTAGGTACGGGGTCATTGGGTACGAGTTCCTAGAGGTAGGCGAAGCAGATTGTGTATCTTAGTGAAGCTCCACAGAGGGCAATGAGGCAGACTTCCATGGCATGTAGGACGTGAGAGAACAGAATCCCTGGAGCTGTTGAAGAGCTGAGTCCACCTAGCTTCCTAAGGAAGGGTGCAGCGAGTTGCCCTACACTCTGATTACATAGAGTGACTGGGAAAGGCTTCTAGGTCTGGATGTTTCTTAGAAGAGCAAAGAAGACTGCCGGTACTCACTGTATTTCTACGAAAAAGGGTGCCTACACGAGGGTGCCTTGTGTCTGGTAAGTGAAGAAACATTCAAGTAAAGCAGAACTTGGAATACGACATAATGGAAACTGCTAAGCGCTTCCGCTTCCGCAAGGCTTTTCAGGCCTTAGCTTGAGGCAAGGACTCACGTCAAGTTTCCCTGTAGCTCTAGAGCAGGACAGCAGGAGCTCCCACCCATGCTATGGAAGCACCGTGTTTCCTTAGAGAAAACTCCTTTTCTTTCGAGAGGGCTGCCTACAGTGACCAGAAGCCAGGTAAAAACAGTGTTATTTAGGATTCTTCAGGGAAGCATGTTTAGAGATTTAACATGGGAAAGCAAGGCTTGTGCCATCAGGTCTCCTTCTCGGGTTAACATGCAGCCGAAACCCTTCTGATTCCTAACAAGTCAATAGAGACTCTAGCCAAACCCTGGTCCCTTGCTGAATCAACTTTTCTTCACAGGGTTTTCTGCTTGTATCGAACTCCCTCATTCTTGGAACGCTCTATGTAACCCTTCGGGCCTAAACCTAGTCTAAAGTCCTGCAGTGTAACAGGAAAAACTTTGCTTAGATTCCAGTAGGAATGCAAGCCTCCTTTCTCCTGTAGGTATGGGGTCCTTGGGTAAGAGTTCCTAGAAGAAGGCGAAGCAGATTGTGTTTCTTAGTGTAGCTCCAATGAGAGCAATGAGGCAGACTTCAATGGCATGTATGTCGTGAGAGAACAGAATCCCTGGAGCTGTTGAAGAGCTGAGTCCACCTAGCTTTCTAAGGAAGGGTGCAGCGAGTTGCCTTAAACTCTGAATACATAGTGTGACTGGGAAAGGCTTCTAGGTCGGGATGTTTCTTAGAAGGGTAAAGGAGACTGCTGGTACTCACTGTAGTTGTACGAAAAAGGGTGCCTACACTAGGGTGCCTAGTGTCTGGTAGAGTGAAGAAACGTTCAAGTAAAGCAGAACTTCCAATACGACATAATGGAAAATGCTAAGCGCTTTCGCTTCAGCAGGGCTTTTCAGGCCTTAGCTTGAGGCAAGGACTCACGTCAAGTTACCCTGTAGCTCTAGAGCATGACAGGAGGAACTCCCACCCATGCTATGGAAGCACCGTGTTTCCTTAGAGAAACTCCTTTTCTTTCCAGAGGGCTGCCCACAGTGAATCGAGGCCAGTCAAAACAGTGTTATTTAGGTATCTCAGGCTGGCGTGGCTAGAGATTTAAAATGGGAATGGAAGGCTTAGGCATTCAAGTCTTCTTTTCCTGTGAACATGCACCCGGACACCTTCTTATATCTAAGAAGTCCAAAGAGACTCTAGCTACACCCTGGTCCCTTGCTGAATCAACTTTTCTTCACAGAGTGTTCTGCATATATGGAACTCCCTCATCCTTGGAACGTTCTATGTCTGCTATAGGGCCGAAGCCTATTCTAAAGTCCTGCAGTGTAGAAGGAAAAACTGTGCTTTGGTTCCAGTAGGAATGCAAGCCTCCTTTCTCCTGTAGGTACGGGGTCATTGGGTACGAGTTCCTAGAGGTAGGCGAAGCAGATTGTGTATCTTAGTGAAGCTCCACAGAGGGCAATGAGGCAGACTTCCATGGCATGTAGGACGTGAGAGAACAGAATCCCTGGAGCTGTTGAAGAGCTGAGTCCACCTAGCTTCCTAAGGAAGGGTGCAGCGAGTTGCCCTACACTCTGATTACATAGAGTGACTGGGAAAGGCTTCTAGGTCTGGATGTTTCTTAGAAGAGCAAAGAAGACTGCCGGTACTCACTGTATTTCTACGAAAAAGGGTGCCTACACGAGGGTGCCTTGTGTCTGGTAAGTGAAGAAACATTCAAGTAAAGCAGAACTTGGAATACGACATAATGGAAACTGCTAAGCGCTTCCGCTTCCGCAAGGCTTTTCAGGCCTTAGCTTGAGGCAAACACTCACGTCAAGTTTCCCTGTAGCTCTAGAGCAGGACAGCAGGAGCTCCCACCCATGCTATGGAAGCACCGTGTTTCCTTAGAGAAAACTCCTTTTCTTTCGAGAGGGCTGCCTACAGTGACCAGAAGCCAGGTAAAAACAGTGTTATTTAGGATTCTTCAGGGAAGCATGTTTAGAGATTTAACATGGGAAAGCAAGGCTTGTGCCATCAGGTCTCCTTCTCGGGTTAACATGCAGCCGAAACCCTTCTGATTCCTAACAAGTCAATAGAGACTCTAGCCAAACCCTGGTCCCTTGCTGAATCAACTTTTCTTCACAGGGTTTTCTGCATGTATCGAACTCCCTCATTCTTGGAACGCTCTATGTAACCCTTCGGGCCTAAACCTAGTCTAAAGTCCTGCAGTGTAACAGGATAAACTTTGCTTAGATTCCAGTAGGAATGCAAGCCTCCTTTCTCCTGTAGGTATGGGGTCCTTGGGTAAGAGTTCCTAGAAGAAGGCGAAGCAGATTGTGTTTCTTAGTGTAGCTCCAATGAGAGCAATGAGGCAGACTTCCATGGCATGTATGTCGTGAGAGAACAGAATCCCTGGAGCTGTTGAAGAGCTGAGTCCACCTAGCTTTCTAAGGAAGGGTGCAGCGAGTTGCCTTAAACTCTGAATACATAGTGTGACTGGGAAAGGCTTCTAGGTCGGGATGTTTCTTAGAAGGGTAAAGGAGACTGCTGGTACTCACTGTAGTTGTACGAAAAAGGGTGCCTACACTAGGGTGCCTAGTGTCTGGTAGAGTGAAGAAACGTTCAAGTAAAGCAGAACTTCCAATACGACATAATGGAAAATGCTAAGCGCTTTCGCTTCAGCAGGGCTTTTCAGGCCTTAGCTTGAGGCAAGGACTCACGTCAAGTTACCCTGTAGCTCTAGAGCATGACAGGAGGAACTCCCACCCATGCTATGGAAGCACCGTGTTTCCTTAGAGAAACTCCTTTTCTTTCCAGAGGGCTGCCCACAGTGAATCGAGGCCAGTCAAAACAGTGTTATTTAGGTATCTCAGGCTGGCGTGGCTAGAGATTTAAAATGGGAACGCAAGGCTTAGGCATTCAAGTCTTCTTTTCCGGTGAACATGCACCCGGACACCTTCTTATATCTAAGAAGTCCAAAGAGACTCTAGCTACACCCTGGTCCCTTGCTGAATCAACTTTTCTTCACAGAGTGTTCTGCATATATGGAACTCCCTCATCCTTGGAACGTTCTATGTCTGCTATAGGGCCGAAGCCTATTCTAAAGTCCTGCAGTGTAGAAGGAAAAACTGTGCTTTGGTTCCAGTAGGAATGCAAGCCTCCTTTCTCCTGTAGGTACGGGGTCATTGGGTAAGAGTTCCTAGAGGTAGGCGAAGCAGATTGTGTATCTTAGTGAAGCTCCACAGAGGGCAATGAGGCAGACTTCCATGGCATGTAGGACGTGAGAGAACAGAATCCCTGGAGCTGTTGAAGAGCTGAGTCCACCTAGCTTCCTAAGGAAGGGTGCAGCGAGTTGCCCTACACTCTGATTACATAGAGTGACTGGGAAAGGCTTCTAGGTCTGGATGTTTCTTAGAAGAGCAAAGAAGACTGCCGGTACTCACTGTATTTCTACGAAAAAGGGTGCCTACACGAGGGTGCCTTGTGTCTGGTAAGTGAAGAAACATTCAAGTAAAGCAGAACTTGGAATACGACATAATGGAAACTGCTAAGCGCTTCCGCTTCCGCAAGGCTTTTCAGGCCTTAGCTTGAGGCAAACACTCACGTCAAGTTTCCCTGTAGCTCTAGAGCAGGACAGCAGGAGCTCCCACCCATGCTATGGAAGCACCGTGTTTCCTTAGAGAAAACTCCTTTTCTTTCGAGAGGGCTGCCTACAGTGACCAGAAGCCAGGTAAAAACAGTGTTATTTAGGATTCTTCAGGGAAGCATGTTTAGAGATTTAACATGGGAAAGCAAGGCTTGTGCCATCAGGTCTCCTTCTCGGGTTAACATGCAGCCGAAACCCTTCTGATTCCTAACAAGTCAATAGAGACTCTAGCCAAACCCTGGTCCCTTGCTGAATCAACTTTTCTTCACAGGGTTTTCTGCATGTATCGAACTCCCTCATTCTTGGAACGCTCTATGTAACCCTTCGGGCCTAAACCTAGTCTAAAGTCCTGCAGTGTAACAGGAAAAACTTTGCTTAGATTCCAGTAGGAATGCAAGCCTCCTTTCTCCTGTAGGTATGGGGTCCTTGGGTAAGAGTTCCTAGAAGAAGGCGAAGCAGATTGTGTTTCTTAGTGTAGCTCCAATGAGAGCAATGAGGCAGACTTCCATGGCATGTATGTCGTGAGAGAACAGAATCCCTGGAGCTGTTGAAGAGCTGAGTCCACCTAGCTTTCTAAGGAAGGGTGCAGCGAGTTGCCTTAAACTCTGAATACATAGTGTGACTGGGAAAGGCTTCTAGGTCGGGATGTTTCTTAGAAGGGTAAAGGAGACTCCTGGTACTCACTGTAGTTGTACGAAAAAGGGTGCCTACACTAGGGTGCCTAGTGTCTGGTAGAGTGAAGAAACGTTCAAGTAAAGCAGAACTTCCAATACGACATAATGGAAAATGCTAAGCGCTTTCGCTTCAGCAGGGCTTTTCAGGCCTTAGCTTGAGGCAAGGACTCACGTCAAGTTACCCTGTAGCTCTAGAGCATGACAGGAGGAACTCCCACCCATGCTATGGAAGCACCGTGTTTCCTTAGAGAAACTCCTTTTCTTTCCAGAGGGCTGCCCACAGTGAATCGAGGCCAGTCAAAACAGTGTTATTTAGGTATCTCAGGCTGGCGTGGCTAGAGATTTAAAATGGGAACGGAAGGCTTAGGCATTCAAGTCTTCTTTTCCGGTGAACATGCACCCGGACACCTTCTTATATCTAAGAAGTCCAAAGAGACTCTAGCTACACCCTGGTCCCTTGCTGAATCAACTTTTCTTCACAGAGTGTTCTGCATATATGGAACTCCCTCATCCTTGGAACGTTCTATGTCTGCTATAGGGCCGAAGCCTATTCTAAAGTCCTGCAGTGTAGAAGGAAAAACTGTGCTTTGGTTCCAGTAGGAATGCAAGCCTCCTTTCTCCTGTAGGTACGAGGTCATTGGGTACGAGTTCCTAGAGGTAGGCGAAGCAGATTGTGTATCTTAGTGAAGCTCCACAGAGGGCAATGAGGCAGACTTCCATGGCATGTAGGACGTGAGAGAACAGAATCCCTGGAGCTGTTGAAGAGCTGAGTCCACCTAGCTTCCTATGTAAGGGTGCAGCGAGTTGCCCTACACTCTGATTACATAGAGTGACTGGGAAAGGCTTCTAGGTCTGGATGTTTCTTAGAAGAGCAAAGAAGACTGCCGGTACTCACTGTATTTCTACGAAAAAGGGTGCCTACACGAGGGTGCCTTGTGTCTGGTAAGTGAAGAAACATTCAAGTAAAGCAGAACTTGGAATACGACATAATGGAAACTGCTAAGCGCTTCCGCTTCCGCAAGGCTTTTCAGGCCTTAGCTTGAGGCAAGGACTCACGTCAAGTTTCCCTGTAGCTCTAGAGCAGGACAGCAGGAGCTCCCACCCATGCTATGGAAGCACCGTGTTTCCTTAGAGAAAACTCCTTTTCTTTCGAGAGGGCTGCCTACAGTGACCAGAAGCCAGGTAAAAACAGTGTTATTTAGGATTCTTCAGGGAAGCATGTTTAGAGATTTAACATGGGAAAGCAAGGCTTGTGCCATCAGGTCTCCTTCTCGGGTTAACATGCAGCCGAAACCCTTCTGATTCCTAACAAGTCAATAGAGACTCTAGCCAAACCCTGGTCCCTTGCTGAATCAACTTTTCTTCACAGGGTTTTCTGCTTGTATCGAACTCCCTCATTCTTGGAACGCTCTATGTAACCCTTCGGGCCTAAACCTAGTCTAAAGTCCTGCAGTGTAACAGGAAAAACTTTGCTTAGATTCCAGTAGGAATGCAAGCCTCCTTTCTCCTGTAGGTATGGGGTCCTTGGGTAAGAGTTCCTAGAAGAAGGCGAAGCAGATTGTGTTTCTTAGTGTAGCTCCAATGAGAGCAATGAGGCAGACTTCAATGGCATGTATGTCGTGAGAGAACAGAATCCCTGGAGCTGTTGAAGAGCTGAGTCCACCTAGCTTTCTAAGGAAGGGTGCAGCGAGTTGCCTTAAACTCTGAATACATAGTGTGACTGGGAAAGGCTTCTAGGTCGGGATGTTTCTTAGAAGGGTAAAGGAGACTGCTGGTACTCACTGTAGTTGTACGAAAAAGGGTGCCTACACTAGGGTGCCTAGTGTCTGGTAGAGTGAAGAAACGTTCAAGTAAAGCAGAACTTCCAATACGACATAATGGAAAATGCTAAGCGCTTTCGCTTCAGCAGGGCTTTTCAGGCCTTAGCTTGAGGCAAGGACTCACGTCAAGTTACCCTGTAGCTCTAGAGCATGACAGGAGGAACTCCCACCCATGCTATGGAAGCACCGTGTTTCCTTAGAGAAACTCCTTTTCTTTCCAGAGGGCTGCCCACAGTGAATCGAGGCCAGTCAAAACAGTGTTATTTAGGTATCTCAGGCTGGCGTGGCTAGAGATTTAAAATGGGAACGGAAGGCTTAGGCATTCAAGTCTTCTTTTCCTGTGAACATGCACCCGGACACCTTCTTATATCTAAGAAGTCCAAAGAGACTCTAGCTACACCCTGGTCCCTTGCTGAATCAACTTTTCTTCACAGAGTGTTCTGCATATATGGAACTCCCTCATCCTTGGAACGTTCTATGTCTGCTATAGGGCCGAAGCCTATTCTAAAGTCCTGCAGTGTAGAAGGAAAAACTGTGCTTTGGTTCCAGTAGGAATGCAAGCCTCCTTTCTCCTGTAGGTACGGGGTCATTGGGTACGAGTTCCTAGAGGTAGGCGAAGCAGATTGTGTATCTTAGTGAAGCTCCACAGAGGGCAATGAGGCAGACTTCCATGGCATGTAGGACGTGAGAGAACAGAATCCCTGGAGCTGTTGAAGAGCTGAGTCCACCTAGCTTCCTAAGGAAGGGTGCAGCGAGTTGCCCTACACTCGGATTACATAGAGTGACTGGGAAAGGCTTCTAGGTCTGGATGTTTCTTAGAAGAGCAAAGAAGACTGCCGGTACTCACTGTATTTCTACGAAAAAGGGTGCCTACACGAGGGTGCCTTGTGTCTGGTAAGTGAAGAAACATTCAAGTAAAGCAGAACTTGGAATACGACATAATGGAAACTGCTAAGCGCTTCCGCTTCCGCAAGGCTTTTCAGGCCTTAGCTTGAGGCAAACACTCACGTCAAGTTTCCCTGTAGCTCTAGAGCAGGACAGCAGGAGCTCCCACCCATGCTATGGAAGCACCGTGTTTCCTTAGAGAAAACTCCTTTTCTTTCGAGAGGGCTGCCTACAGTGACCAGAAGCCAGGTAAAAACAGTGTTATTTAGGATTCTTCAGGGAAGCATGTTTAGAGATTTAACATGGGAAAGCAAGGCTTGTGCCATCAGGTCTCCTTCTCGGGTTAACATGCAGCCGAAACCCTTCTGATTCCTAACAAGTCAATAGAGACTCTAGCCAAACCCTGGTCCCTTGCTGAATCAACTTTTCTTCACAGGGTTTTCTGCATGTATCGAACTCCCTCATTCTTGGAACGCTCTATGTAACCCTTCGGGCCTAAACCTAGTCTAAAGTCCTGCAGTGTAACAGGATAAACTTTGCTTAGATTCCAGTAGGAATGCAAGCCTCCTTTCTCCTGTAGGTATGGGGTCCTTGGGTAAGAGTTCCTAGAAGAAGGCGAAGCAGATTGTGTTTCTTAGTGTAGCTCCAATGAGAGCAATGAGGCAGACTTCAATGGCATGTATGTCGTGAGAGAACAGAATCCCTGGAGCTGTTGAAGAGCTGAGTCCACCTAGCTTTCTAAGGAAGGGTGCAGCGAGTTGCCTTAAACTCTGAATACATAGTGTGACTGGGAAAGGCTTCTAGGTCGGGATGTTTCTTAGAAGGGTAAAGGAGACTGCTGGTACTCACTGTAGTTGTACGAAAAAGGGTGCCTACACTAGGGTGCCTAGTGTCTGGTAGAGTGAAGAAACGTTCAAGTAAAGCAGAACTTCCAATACGACATAATGGAAAATGCTAAGCGCTTTCGCTTCAGCAGGGCTTTTCAGGCCTTAGCTTGAGGCAAGGACTCACGTCAAGTTACCCTGTAGCTCTAGAGCATGACAGGAGGAACTCCCACCCATGCTATGGAAGCACCGTGTTTCCTTAGAGAAACTCCTTTTCTTTCCAGAGGGCTGCCCACAGTGAATCGAGGCCAGTCAAAACAGTGTTATTTAGGTATCTCAGGCTGGCGTGGCTAGAGATTTAAAATGGGAATGGAAGGCTTAGGCATTCAAGTCTTCTTTTCCTGTGAACATGCACCCGGACACCTTCTTATATCTAAGAAGTCCAAAGAGACTCTAGCTACACCCTGGTCCCTTGCTGAATCAACTTTTCTTCACAGAGTGTTCTGCATATATGGAACTCCCTCATCCTTGGAACGTTCTATGTCTGCTATAGGGCCGAAGCCTATTCTAAAGTCCTGCAGTGTAGAAGGAAAAACTGTGCTTTGGTTCCAGTAGGAATGCAAGCCTCCTTTCTCCTGTAGGTACGGGGTCATTGGGTACGAGTTCCTAGAGGTAGGCGAAGCAGATTGTGTATCTTAGTGAAGCTCCACAGAGGGCAATGAGGCAGACTTCCATGGCATGTAGGACGTGAGAGAACAGAATCCCTGGAGCTGTTGAAGAGCTGAGTCCACCTAGCTTCCTAAGGAAGGGTGCAGCGAGTTGCCCTACACTCTGATTACATAGAGTGACTGGGAAAGGTTTCTATGTCTGGATGTTTCTTAGAAGAGCAAAGAAGACTGCCGGTACTCACTGTATTTCTACGAAAAAGGGTGCCTACACGAGGGTGCCTTGTGTCTGGTAAGTGAAGAAACATTCAAGTAAAGCAGAACTTGGAATACGACATAATGGAAACTGCTAAGCGCTTCCGCTTCCGCAAGGCTTTTCAGGCCTTAGCTTGAGGCAAACACTCACGTCAAGTTTCCCTGTAGCTCTAGAGCAGGACAGCAGGAGCTCCCACCCATGCTATGGAAGCACCGTGTTTCCTTAGAGAAAACTCCTTTTCTTTCGAGAGGGCTGCCTACAGTGACCAGAAGCCAGGTAAAAACAGTGTTATTTAGGATTCTTCAGGGAAGCATGTTTAGAGATTTAACATGGGAAAGCAAGGCTTGTGCCATCAGGTCTCCTTCTCGGGTTAACATGCAGCCGAAACCCTTCTGATTCCTAACAAGTCAATAGAGACTCTAGCCAAACCCTGGTCCCTTGCTGAATCAACTTTTCTTCACAGGGTTTTCTGCATGTATCGAACTCCCTCATTCTTGGAACGCTCTATGTAACCCTTCGGGCCTAAACCTAGTCTAAAGTCCTGCAGTGTAACAGGAAAAACTTTGCTTAGATTCCAGTAGGAATGCAAGCCTCCTTTCTCCTGTAGGTATGGGGTCCTTGGGTAAGAGTTCCTAGAAGAAGGCGAAGCAGATTGTGTTTCTTAGTGTAGCTCCAATGAGAGCAATGAGGCAGACTTCCATGGCATGTATGTCGTGAGAGAACAGAATCCCTGGAGCTGTTGAAGAGCTGAGTCCACCTAGCTTTCT
This sequence comes from Balaenoptera physalus, assembly GCF_965194825.1. Lineage (NCBI taxonomy): Eukaryota > Metazoa > Chordata > Mammalia > Artiodactyla > Balaenopteridae > Balaenoptera > Balaenoptera physalus. Next base: position 4,500,012 of record NC_138902.1, on the reverse strand, counting down.
AAGGAAGGGTGCAGCGAGTTGCCTTAAACTCTGAATACATAGTGTGACTGGGAAAGGCTTCTAGGTCGGGATGTTTCTTAGAAGGGTAAAGGAGACTCCTGGTACTCACTGTAGTTGTACGAAAAAGGGTGCCTACACTAGGGTGCCTAGTGTCTGGTAGAGTGAAGAAACGTTCAAGTAAAGCAGAACTTCCAATACGACATAATGGAAAATGCTAAGCGCTTTCGCTTCAGCAGGGCTTTTCAGGCCTTAGCTTGAGGCAAGGACTCACGTCAAGTTACCCTGTAGCTCTAGAGCATGACAGGAGGAACTCCCACCCATGCTATGGAAGCACCGTGTTTCCTTAGAGAAACTCCTTTTCTTTCCAGAGGGCTGCCCACAGTGAATCGAGGCCAGTCAAAACAGTGTTATTTAGGTATCTCAGGCTGGCGTGGCTAGAGATTTAAAATGGGAACGCAAGGCTTAGGCATTCAAGTCTTCTTTTCCGGTGAACATGCACCCGGACACCTTCTTATATCTAAGAAGTCCAAAGAGACTCTAGCTACACCCTGTTCCCTTGCTGAATCAACTTTTCTTCACAGAGTGTTCTGCATATATGGAACTCCCTCATCCTTGGAACGTTCTATGTCTGCTATAGGGCCGAAGCCTATTCTAAAGTCCTGCAGTGTAGAAGGAAAAACTGTGCTTTGGTTCCAGTAGGAATGCAAGCCTCCTTTCTCCTGTAGGTACGGGGTCATTGGGTACGAGTTCCTAGAGGTAGGCGAAGCAGATTGTGTATCTTAGTGAAGCTCCACAGAGGGCAATGAGGCAGACTTCCATGGCATGTAGGACGTGAGAGAACAGAATCCCTGGAGCTGTTGAAGAGCTGAGTCCACCTAGCTTCCTAAGGAAGGGTGCAGCGAGTTGCCCTACACTCTGATTACATAGAGTGACTGGGAAAGGCTTCTAGGTCTGGATGTTTCTTAGAAGAGCAAAGAAGACTGCCGGTACTCACTGTATTTCTACGAAAAAGGGTGCCTACACGAGGGTGCCTTGTGTCTGGTAAGTGAAGAAACATTCAAGTAAAGCAGAACTTGGAATACGACATAATGAAAACTGCTAAGCGCTTCCGCTTCCGCAAGGCTTTTCAGGCCTTAGCTTGAGGCAAACACTCACGTCAAGTTTCCCTGTAGCTCTAGAGCAGGACAGCAGGAGCTCCCACCCATGCTATGGAAGCACCGTGTTTCCTTAGAGAAAACTCCTTTTCTTTCGAGAGGGCTGCCTACAGTGACCAGAAGCCAGGTAAAAACAGTGTTATTTAGGATTCTTCAGGGAAGCATGTTTAGAGATTTAACATGGGAAAGCAAGGCTTGTGCCATCAGGTCTCCTTCTCGGGTTAACATGCAGCCGAAACCCTTCTGATTCCTAACAAGTCAATAGAGACTCTAGCCAAACCCTGGTCCCTTGCTGAATCAACTTTTCTTCACAGGGTTTTCTGCATGTATCGAACTCCCTCATTCTTGGAACGCTCTATGTAACCCTTCGGGCCTAAACCTAGTCTAAAGTCCTGCAGTGTAACAGGAAAAACTTTGCTTAGATTCCAGTAGGAATGCAAGCCTCCTTTCTCCTGTAGGTATGGGGTCCTTGGGTAAGAGTTCCTAGAAGAAGGCGAAGCAGATTGTGTTTCTTAGTGTAGCTCCAATGAGAGCAATGAGGCAGACTTCCATGGCATGTATGTCGTGAGAGAACAGAATCCCTGGAGCTGTTGAAGAGCTGAGTCCACCTAGCTTTCTAAGGAAGGGTGCAGCGAGTTGCCTTAAACTCTGAATACATAGTGTGACTGGGAAAGGCTTCTAGGTCGGGATGTTTCTTAGAAGGGTAAAGGAGACTGCTGGTACTCACTGTAGTTGTACGAAAAAGGGTGCCTACACTAGGGTGCCTAGTGTCTGGTAGAGTGAAGAAACGTTCAAGTAAAGCAGAACTTCCAATACGACATAATGGAAAATGCTAAGCGCTTTCGCTTCAGCAGGGCTTTTCAGGCCTTAGCTTGAGGCAAGGACTCACGTCAAGTTACCCTGTAGCTCTAGAGCATGACAGGAGGAACTCCCACCCATGCTATGGAAGCACCGTGTTTCCTTAGAGAAACTCCTTTTCTTTCCAGAGGGCTGCCCACAGTGAATCGAGGCCAGTCAAAACAGTGTTATTTAGGTATCTCAGGCTGGCGTGGCTAGAGATTTAAAATGGGAACGCAAGGCTTAGGCATTCAAGTCTTCTTTTCCGGTGAACATGCACCCGGACACCTTCTTATATCTAAGAAGTCCAAAGAGACTCTAGCTACACCCTGGTCCCTTGCTGAATCAACTTTTCTTCACAGAGTGTTCTGCATATATGGAACTCCCTCATCCTTGGAACGTTCTATGTCTGCTATAGGGCCGAAGCCTATTCTAAAGTCCTGCAGTGTAGAAGGAAAAACTGTGCTTTGGTTCCAGTAGGAATGCAAGCCTCCTTTCTCCTGTAGGTACGGGGTCATTGGGTAAGAGTTCCTAGAGGTAGGCGAAGCAGATTGTGTATCTTAGTGAAGCTCCACAGAGGGCAATGAGGCAGACTTCCATGGCATGTAGGACGTGAGAGAACAGAATCCCTGGAGCTGTTGAAGAGCTGAGTCCACCTAGCTTCCTAAGGAAGGGTGCAGCGAGTTGCCCTACACTCTGATTACATAGAGTGACTGGGAAAGGCTTCTAGGTCTGGATGTTTCTTAGAAGAGCAAAGAAGACTGCCGGTACTCACTGTATTTCTACGAAAAAGGGTGCCTACACGAGGGTGCCTTGTGTCTGGTAAGTGAAGAAACATTCAAGTAAAGCAGAACTTGGAATACGACATAATGGAAACTGCTAAGCGCTTCCGCTTCCGCAAGGCTTTTCAGGCCTTAGCTTGAGGCAAACACTCACGTCAAGTTTCCCTGTAGCTCTAGAGCAGGACAGCAGGAGCTCCCACCCATGCTATGGAAGCACCGTGTTTCCTTAGAGAAAACTCCTTTTCTTTCGAGAGGGCTGCCTACAGTGACCAGAAGCCAGGTAAAAACAGTGTTATTTAGGATTCTTCAGGGAAGCATGTTTAGAGATTTAACATGGGAAAGCAAGGCTTGTGCCATCAGGTCTCCTTCTCGGGTTAACATGCAGCCGAAACCCTTCTGATTCCTAACAAGTCAATAGAGACTCTAGCCAAACCCTGGTCCCTTGCTGAATCAACTTTTCTTCACAGGGTTTTCTGCATGTATCGAACTCCCTCATTCTTGGAACGCTCTATGTAACCCTTCGGGCCTAAACCTAGTCTAAAGTCCTGCAGTGTAACAGGAAAAACTTTGCTTAGATTCCAGTAGGAATGCAAGCCTCCTTTCTCCTGTAGGTATGGGGTCCTTGGGTAAGAGTTCCTAGAAGAAGGCGAAGCAGATTGTGTTTCTTAGTGTAGCTCCAATGAGAGCAATGAGGCAGACTTCCATGGCATGTATGTCGTGAGAGAACAGAATCCCTGGAGCTGTTGAAGAGCTGAGTCCACCTAGCTTTCTAAGGAAGGGTGCAGCGAGTTGCCTTAAACTCTGAATACATAGTGTGACTGGGAAAGGCTTCTAGGTCGGGATGTTTCTTAGAAGGGTAAAGGAGACTCCTGGTACTCACTGTAGTTGTACGAAAAAGGGTGCCTACACTAGGGTGCCTAGTGTCTGGTAGAGTGAAGAAACGTTCAAGTAAAGCAGAACTTCCAATACGACATAATGGAAAATGCTAAGCGCTTTCGCTTCAGCAGGGCTTTTCAGGCCTTAGCTTGAGGCAAGGACTCACGTCAAGTTACCCTGTAGCTCTAGAGCATGACAGGAGGAACTCCCACCCATGCTATGGAAGCACCGTGTTTCCTTAGAGAAACTCCTTTTCTTTCCAGAGGGCTGCCCACAGTGAATCGAGGCCAGTCAAAACAGTGTTATTTAGGTATCTCAGGCTGGCGTGGCTAGAGATTTAAAATGGGAACGGAAGGCTTAGGCATTCAAGTCTTCTTTTCCGGTGAACATGCACCCGGACACCTTCTTATATCTAAGAAGTCCAAAGAGACTCTAGCTACACCCTGGTCCCTTGCTGAATCAACTTTTCTTCACAGAGTGTTCTGCATATATGGAACTCCCTCATCCTTGGAACGTTCTATGTCTGCTATAGGGCCGAAGCCTATTCTAAAGTCCTGCAGTGTAGAAGGAAAAACTGTGCTTTGGTTCCAGTAGGAATGCAAGCCTCCTTTCTCCTGTAGGTACGAGGTCATTGGGTACGAGTTCCTAGAGGTAGGCGAAGCAGATTGTGTATCTTAGTGAAGCTCCACAGAGGGCAATGAGGCAGACTTCCATGGCATGTAGGACGTGAGAGAACAGAATCCCTGGAGCTGTTGAAGAGCTGAGTCCACCTAGCTTCCTAAGTAAGGGTGCAGCGAGTTGCCCTACACTCTGATTACATAGAGTGACTGGGAAAGGCTTCTAGGTCTGGATGTTTCTTAGAAGAGCAAAGAAGACTGCCGGTACTCACTGTATTTCTACGAAAAAGGGTGCCTACACGAGGGTGCCTTGTGTCTGGTAAGTGAAGAAACATTCAAGTAAAGCAGAACTTGGAATACGACATAATGGAAACTGCTAAGCGCTTCCGCTTCCGCAAGGCTTTTCAGGCCTTAGCTTGAGGCAAGGACTCACGTCAAGTTTCCCTGTAGCTCTAGAGCAGGACAGCAGGAGCTCCCACCCATGCTATGGAAGCACCGTGTTTCCTTAGAGAAAACTCCTTTTCTTTCGAGAGGGCTGCCTACAGTGACCAGAAGCCAGGTAAAAACAGTGTTATTTAGGATTCTTCAGGGAAGCATGTTTAGAGATTTAACATGGGAAAGCAAGGCTTGTGCCATCAGGTCTCCTTCTCGGGTTAACATGCAGCCGAAACCCTTCTGATTCCTAACAAGTCAATAGAGACTCTAGCCAAACCCTGGTCCCTTGCTGAATCAACTTTTCTTCACAGGGTTTTCTGCTTGTATCGAACTCCCTCATTCTTGGAACGCTCTATGTAACCCTTCGGGCCTAAACCTAGTCTAAAGTCCTGCAGTGTAACAGGAAAAACTTTGCTTAGATTCCAGTAGGAATGCAAGCCTCCTTTCTCCTGTAGGTATGGGGTCCTTGGGTAAGAGTTCCTAGAAGAAGGCGAAGCAGATTGTGTTTCTTAGTGTAGCTCCAATGAGAGCAATGAGGCAGACTTCAATGGCATGTATGTCGTGAGAGAACAGAATCCCTGGAGCTGTTGAAGAGCTGAGTCCACCTAGCTTTCTAAGGAAGGGTGCAGCGAGTTGCCTTAAACTCTGAATACATAGTGTGACTGGGAAAGGCTTCTAGGTCGGGATGTTTCTTAGAAGGGTAAAGGAGACTGCTGGTACTCACTGTAGTTGTACGAAAAAGGGTGCCTACACTAGGGTGCCTAGTGTCTGGTAGAGTGAAGAAACGTTCAAGTAAAGCAGAACTTCCAATACGACATAATGGAAAATGCTAAGCGCTTTCGCTTCAGCAGGGCTTTTCAGGCCTTAGCTTGAGGCAAGGACTCACGTCAAGTTACCCTGTAGCTCTAGAGCATGACAGGAGGAACTCCCACCCATGCTATGGAAGCACCGTGTTTCCTTAGAGAAACTCCTTTTCTTTCCAGAGGGCTGCCCACAGTGAATCGAGGCCAGTCAAAACAGTGTTATTTAGGTATCTCAGGCTGGCGTGGCTAGAGATTTAAAATGGGAACGGAAGGCTTAGGCATTCAAGTCTTCTTTTCCTGTGAACATGCACCCGGACACCTTCTTATATCTAAGAAGTCCAAAGAGACTCTAGCTACACCCTGGTCCCTTGCTGAATCAACTTTTCTTCACAGAGTGTTCTGCATATATGGAACTCCCTCATCCTTGGAACGTTCTATGTCTGCTATAGGGCCGAAGCCTATTCTAAAGTCCTGCAGTGTAGAAGGAAAAACTGTGCTTTGGTTCCAGTAGGAATGCAAGCCTCCTTTCTCCTGTAGGTACGGGGTCATTGGGTACGAGTTCCTAGAGGTAGGCGAAGCAGATTGTGTATCTTAGTGAAGCTCCACAGAGGGCAATGAGGCAGACTTCCATGGCATGTAGGACGTGAGAGAACAGAATCCCTGGAGCTGTTGAAGAGCTGAGTCCACCTAGCTTCCTAAGGAAGGGTGCAGCGAGTTGCCCTACACTCTGATTACATAGAGTGACTGGGAAAGGCTTCTAGGTCTGGATGTTTCTTAGAAGAGCAAAGAAGACTGCCGGTACTCACTGTATTTCTACGAAAAAGGGTGCCTACACGAGGGTGCCTTGTGTCTGGTAAGTGAAGAAACATTCAAGTAAAGCAGAACTTGGAATACGACATAATGGAAACTGCTAAGCGCTTCCGCTTCCGCAAGGCTTTTCAGGCCTTAGCTTGAGGCAAACACTCACGTCAAGTTTCCCTGTAGCTCTAGAGCAGGACAGCAGGAGCTCCCACCCATGCTATGGAAGCACCGTGTTTCCTTAGAGAAAACTCCTTTTCTTTCGAGAGGGCTGCCTACAGTGACCAGAAGCCAGGTAAAAACAGTGTTATTTAGGATTCTTCAGGGAAGCATGTTTAGAGATTTAACATGGGAAAGCAAGGCTTGTGCCATCAGGTCTCCTTCTCGGGTTAACATGCAGCCGAAACCCTTCTGATTCCTAACAAGTCAATAGAGACTCTAGCCAAACCCTGGTCCCTTGCTGAATCAACTTTTCTTCACAGGGTTTTCTGCATGTATCGAACTCCCTCATTCTTGGAACGCTCTATGTAACCCTTCGGGCCTAAACCTAGTCTAAAGTCCTGCAGTGTAACAGGATAAACTTTGCTTAGATTCCAGTAGGAATGCAAGCCTCCTTTCTCCTGTAGGTATGGGGTCCTTGGGTAAGAGTTCCTAGAAGAAGGCGAAGCAGATTGTGTTTCTTAGTGTAGCTCCAATGAGAGCAATGAGGCAGACTTCAATGGCATGTATGTCGTGAGAGAACAGAATCCCTGGAGCTGTTGAAGAGCTGAGTCCACCTAGCTTTCTAAGGAAGGGTGCAGCGAGTTGCCTTAAACTCTGAATACATAGTGTGACTGGGAAAGGCTTCTAGGTCGGGATGTTTCTTAGAAGGGTAAAGGAGACTGCTGGTACTCACTGTAGTTGTACGAAAAAGGGTGCCTACACTAGGGTGCCTAGTGTCTGGTAGAGTGAAGAAACGTTCAAGTAAAGCAGAACTTCCAATACGACATAATGGAAAATGCTAAGCGCTTTCGCTTCAGCAGGGCTTTTCAGGCCTTAGCTTGAGGCAAGGACTCACGTCAAGTTACCCTGTAGCTCTAGAGCATGACAGGAGGAACTCCCACCCATGCTATGGAAGCACCGTGTTTCCTTAGAGAAACTCCTTTTCTTTCCAGAGGGCTGCCCACAGTGAATCGAGGCCAGTCAAAACAGTGTTATTTAGGTATCTCAGGCTGGCGTGGCTAGAGATTTAAAATGGGAATGGAAGGCTTAGGCATTCAAGTCTTCTTTTCCTGTGAACATGCACCCGGACACCTTCTTATATCTAAGAAGTCCAAAGAGACTCTAGCTACACCCTGGTCCCTTGCTGAATCAACTTTTCTTCACAGAGTGTTCTGCATATATGGAACTCCCTCATCCTTGGAACGTTCTATGTCTGCTATAGGGCCGAAGCCTATTCTAAAGTCCTGCAGTGTAGAAGGAAAAACTGTGCTTTGGTTCCAGTAGGAATGCAAGCCTCCTTTCTCCTGTAGGTACGGGGTCATTGGGTACGAGTTCCTAGAGGTAGGCGAAGCAGATTGTGTATCTTAGTGAAGCTCCACAGAGGGCAATGAGGCAGACTTCCATGGCATGTAGGACGTGAGAGAACAGAATCCCTGGAGCTGTTGAAGAGCTGAGTCCACCTAGCTTCCTAAGGAAGGGTGCAGCGAGTTGCCCTACACTCTGATTACATAGAGTGACTGGGAAAGGCTTCTATGTCTGGATGTTTCTTAGAAGAGCAAAGAAGACTGCCGGTACTCACTGTATTTCTACGAAAAAGGGTGCCTACACGAGGGTGCCTTGTGTCTGGTAAGTGAAGAAACATTCAAGTAAAGCAGAACTTGGAATACGACATAATGGAAACTGCTAAGCGCTTCCGCTTCCGCAAGGCTTTTCAGGCCTTAGCTTGAGGCAAACACTCACGTCAAGTTTCCCTGTAGCTCTAGAGCAGGACAGCAGGAGCTCCCACCCATGCTATGGAAGCACCGTGTTTCCTTAGAGAAAACTCCTTTTCTTTCGAGAGGGCTGCCTACAGTGACCAGAAGCCAGGTAAAAACAGTGTTATTTAGGATTCTTCAGGGAAGCATGTTTAGAGATTTAACATGGGAAAGCAAGGCTTGTGCCATCAGGTCTCCTTCTCGGGTTAACATGCAGCCGAAACCCTTCTGATTCCTAACAAGTCAATAGAGACTCTAGCCAAACCCTGGTCCCTTGCTGAATCAACTTTTCTTCACAGGGTTTTCTGCATGTATCGAACTCCCTCATTCTTGGAACGCTCTATGTAACCCTTCGGGCCTAAACCTAGTCTAAAGTCCTGCAGTGTAACAGGAAAAACTTTGCTTAGATTCCAGTAGGAATGCAAGCCTCCTTTCTCCTGTAGGTATGGGGTCCTTGGGTAAGAGTTCCTAGAAGAAGGCGAAGCAGATTGTGTTTCTTAGTGTAGCTCCAATGAGAGCAATGAGGCAGACTTCCATGGCATGTATGTCGTGAGAGAACAGAATCCCTGGAGCTGTTGAAGAGCTGAGTCCACCTAGCTTTCTAAGGAAGGGTGCAGCGAGTTGCCTTAAACTCTGAATACATAGTGTGACTGGGAAAGGCTTCTAGGTCGGGATGTTTCTTAGAAGGGTAAAGGAGACTCCTGGTACTCACTGTAGTTGTACGAAAAAGGGTGCCTACACTAGGGTGCCTAGTGTCTGGTAGAGTGAAGAAACGTTCAAGTAAAGCAGAACTTCCAATACGACATAATGGAAAATGCTAAGCGCTTTCGCTTCAGCAGGGCTTTTCAGGCCTTAGCTTGAGGCAAGGACTCACGTCAAGTTACCCTGTAGCTCTAGAGCATGACAGGAGGAACTCCCACCCATGCTATGGAAGCACCGTGTTTCCTTAGAGAAACTCCTTTTCTTTCCAGAGGGCTGCCCACAGTGAATCGAGGCCAGTCAAAACAGTGTTATTTAGGTATCTCAGGCTGGCGTGGCTAGAGATTTAAAATGGGAACGCAAGGCTTAGGCATTCAAGTCTTCTTTTCCGGTGAACATGCACCCGGACACCTTCTTATATCTAAGAAGTCCAAAGAGACTCTAGCTACACCCTGTTCCCTTGCTGAATCAACTTTTCTTCACAGAGTGTTCTGCATATATGGAACTCCCTCATCCTTGGAACGTTCTATGTCTGCTATAGGGCCGAAGCCTATTCTAAAGTCCTGCAGTGTAGAAGGAAAAACTGTGCTTTGGTTCCAGTAGGAATGCAAGCCTCCTTTCTCCTGTAGGTACGGGGTCATTGGGTACGAGTTCCTAGAGGTAGGCGAAGCAGATTGTGTATCTTAGTGAAGCTCCACAGAGGGCAATGAGGCAGACTTCCATGGCATGTAGGACGTGAGAGAACAGAATCCCTGGAGCTGTTGAAGAGCTGAGTCCACCTAGCTTCCTAAGGAAGGGTGCAGCGAGTTGCCCTACACTCTGATTACATAGAGTGACTGGGAAAGGCTTCTAGGTCTGGATGTTTCTTAGAAGAGCAAAGAAGACTGCCGGTACTCACTGTATTTCTACGAAAAAGGGTGCCTACACGAGGGTGCCTTGTGTCTGGTAAGTGAAGAAACATTCAAGTAAAGCAGAACTTGGAATACGACATAATGAAAACTGCTAAGCGCTTCCGCTTCCGCAAGGCTTTTCAGGCCTTAGCTTGAGGCAAACACTCACGTCAAGTTTCCCTGTAGCTCTAGAGCAGGACAGCAGGAGCTCCCACCCATGCTATGGAAGCACCGTGTTTCCTTAGAGAAAACTCCTTTTCTTTCGAGAGGGCTGCCTACAGTGACCAGAAGCCAGGTAAAAACAGTGTTATTTAGGATTCTTCAGGGAAGCATGTTTAGAGATTTAACATGGGAAAGCAAGGCTTGTGCCATCAGGTCTCCTTCTCGGGTTAACATGCAGCCGAAACCCTTCTGATTCCTAACAAGTCAATAGAGACTCTAGCCAAACCCTGGTCCCTTGCTGAATCAACTTTTCTTCACAGGGTTTTCTGCATGTATCGAACTCCCTCATTCTTGGAACGCTCTATGTAACCCTTCGGGCCTAAACCTAGTCTAAAGTCCTGCAGTGTAACAGGAAAAACTTTGCTTAGATTCCAGTAGGAATGCAAGCCTCCTTTCTCCTGTAGGTATGGGGTCCTTGGGTAAGAGTTCCTAGAAGAAGGCGAAGCAGATTGTGTTTCTTAGTGTAGCTCCAATGAGAGCAATGAGGCAGACTTCCATGGCATGTATGTCGTGAGAGAACAGAATCCCTGGAGCTGTTGAAGAGCTGAGTCCACCTAGCTTTCTAAGGAAGGGTGCAGCGAGTTGCCTTAAACTCTGAATACATAGTGTGACTGGGAAAGGCTTCTAGGTCGGGATGTTTCTTAGAAGGGTAAAGGAGACTGCTGGTACTCACTGTAGTTGTACGAAAAAGGGTGCCTACACTAGGGTGCCTAGTGTCTGGTAGAGTGAAGAAACGTTCAAGTAAAGCAGAACTTCCAATACGACATAATGGAAAATGCTAAGCGCTTTCGCTTCAGCAGGGCTTTTCAGGCCTTAGCTTGAGGCAAGGACTCACGTCAAGTTACCCTGTAGCTCTAGAGCATGACAGGAGGATCTCCCACCCATGCTAAGGAAGCACCGTGTTTCCTTAGAGAAACTCCTTTTCTTTCCAGAGGGCTGCCCACAGTGAATCGAGGCCAGTCAAAACAGTGTTATTTAGGTATCTCAGGCTGGCGTGGCTAGAGATTTAAAATGGGAACGCAAGGCTTAGGCATTCAAGTCTTCTTTTCCGGTGAACATGCACCCGGACACCTTCTTATATCTAAGAAGTCCAAAGAGACTCTAGCTACACCCTGGTCCCTTGCTGAATCAACTTTTCTTCACAGAGTGTTCTGCATATATGGAACTCCCTCATCCTTGGAACGTTCTATGTCTGCTATAGGGCCGAAGCCTATTCTAAAGTCCTGCAGTGTAGAAGGAAAAACTGTGCTTTGGTTCCAGTAGGAATGCAAGCCTCCTTTCTCCTGTAGGTACGGGGTCATTGGGTAAGAGTTCCTAGAGGTAGGCGAAGCAGATTGTGTATCTTAGTGAAGCTCCACAGAGGGCAATGAGGCAGACTTCCATGGCATGTAGGACGTGAGAGAACAGAAGCCCTGGAGCTGTTGAAGAGCTGAGTCCACCTAGCTTCCTAAGGAAGGGTGCAGCGAGTTGCCTTAAACTCTGAATACATAGTGTGACTGGGAAAGGCTTCTAGGTCGGGATGTTTCTTAGAAGGGTAAAGGAGACTGCCGGTACTCACTGTAGTTGTACGAAAAAGGGTGCCTACACTAGGGTGCCTAGTGTCTGGTAGAGTGAAGAAACGTTCAAGTAAAGCAGAACTTCCAATACGACATAATGGAAAATGCTAAGCGCTTTCGCTTCAGCAGGGCTTTTCAGGCCTTAGCTTGAGGCAAGGACTCACGTCAAGTTACCCTGTAGCTCTAGAGCATGACAGGAGGAACTCCCACCCATGCTATGGAAGCACCGTGTTTCCTTAGAGAAACTCCTTTTCTTTCCAGAGGGCTGCCCACAGTGAATCGAGGCCAGTCAAAACAGTGTTATTTAGGTATCTCAGGCTGGCGTGGCTAGAGATTTAAAATGGGAACGCAAGGCTTAGGCATTCAAGTCTTCTTTTCCGGTGAACATGCACCCAGACACCTTCTTATATCTAAGAAGTCCAAAGAGACTCTAGCTACACCCTGGTCCCTTGCTGAATCAACTTTTCTTCACAGAGTGTTCTGCATATATGGAACTCCCTCATCCTTGGAACGTTCTATGTATGCTATAGGGCCGAAGCCTATTCTAAAGTCCTGCAGTGTAAAAGGAAAAACTGTGCTTTGGTTCCAGTAGGAATGCAAGCCTCCTTTCTCCTGTAGGTACGGGGTCATTGGGTAAGAGTTCCTAGAGGTAGGCGAAGCAGATTGTGTATCTTAGTGAAGCTCCACAGAGGGCAATGAGGCAGACTTCCATGGCATGTAGGACGTGAGAGAACAGAATCCCTGGAGCTGTTGAAGAGCTGAGTCCACCTAGCTTCCTAAGGAAGGGTGCAGCGAGTTGCCCTACACTCTGATTACATAGAGTGACTGGGAAAGGCTTCTAGGTCTGGATGTTTCTTAGAAGAGCAAAGAAGACTGCTGGTACTCACTGTATTTCTACGAAAAAGGGTGCCTACACGAGGGTGCCTTGTGTCTGGTAAGTGAAGAAACATTCAAGTAAAGCAGAACTTGGAATACGACATAATGGAAACTGCTAAGCGCTTCCGCTTCCGCAAGGCTTTTCAGGCCTTAGCTTGAGGCAAACACTCACGTCAAGTTTCCCTGTAGCTCTAGAGCAGGACAGCAGGAGCTCCCACCCATGCTATGGAAGCACCGTGTTTCCTTAGAGAAAACTCCTTTTCTTTCGAGAGGGCTGCCTACAGTGACCAGAAGCCAGGTAAAAACAGTGTTATTTAGGATTCTTCAGGGAAGCATGTTTAGAGATTTAACATGGGAAAGCAAGGCTTGTGCCATCAGGTCTCCTTCTCGGGTTAACATGCAGCCGAAACCCTTCTGATTCCTAACAAGTCAATAGAGACTCTAGCCAAACCCTGGTCCCTTGCTGAATCAACTTTTCTTCACAGGGTTTTCTGCATGTATCGAACTCCCTCATTCTTGGAACGCTCTATGTAACCCTTCGGGCCTAAACCTAGTCTAAAGTCCTGCAGTGTAACAGGATAAACTTTGCTTAGATTCCAGTAGGAATGCAAGCCTCCTTTCTCCTGTAGGTATGGGGTCCTTGGGTAAGAGTTCCTAGAAGAAGGCGAAGCAGATTGTGTTTCTTAGTGTAGCTCCAATGAGAGCAATGAGGCAGACTTCCATGGCATGTATGTCGTGAGAGAAGAGAATCCCTGGAGCTGTTGAAGAGCTGAGTCCACCTAGCTTTCTAAGGAAGGGTGCAGCGAGTTGCCTTAAACTCTGAATACATAGTGTGACTGGGAAAGGCTTCTAGGTCGGGATGTTTCTTAGAAGGGTAAAGGAGACTGCTGGTACTCACTGTAGTTGTACGAAAAAGGGTGCCTACACTAGGGTGCCTAGTGTCTGGTAGAGTGAAGAAACGTTCAAGTAAAGCAGAACTTCCAATACGACATAATGGAAAATGCTAAGCGCTTTCGCTTCAGCAGGGCTTTTCAGGCCTTAGCTTGAGGCAAGGACTCACGTCAAGTTACCCTGTAGCTCTAGAGCATGACAGGAGGAACTCCCACCCATGCTATGGAAGCACCGTGTTTCCTTAGAGAAACTCCTTTTCTTTCCAGAGGGCTGCCCACAGTGAATCGAGGCCAGTCAAAACAGTGTTATTTAGGTATCTCAGGCTGGCGTGGCTAGAGATTTAAAATGGGAACGGAAGGCTTAGGCATTCAAGTCTTCTTTTCCTGTGAACATGCACCCGGACACCTTCTTATATCTAAGAAGTCCAAAGAGACTCTAGCTACACCCTGGTCCCTTGCTGAATCAACTTTTCTTCACAGAGTGTTCTGCATATATGGAACTCCCTCATCCTTGGAACGTTCTATGTCTGCTATAGGGCCGAAGCCTATTCTAAAGTCCTGCAGTGTAGAAGGAAAAACTGTGCTTTGGTTCCAGTAGGAATGCAAGCCTCCTTTCTCCTGTAGGTACGGGGTCATTGGGTACGAGTTCCTAGAGGTAGGCGAAGCAGATTGTGTATCTTAGTGAAGCTCCACAGAGGGCAATGAGGCAGACTTCCATGGCATGTAGGACGTGAGAGAACAGAATCCCTGGAGCTGTTGAAGAGCTGAGTCCACCTAGCTTCCTAAGTAAGGGTGCAGCGAGTTGCCCTACACTCTGATTACATAGAGTGACTGGGAAAGGCTTCTAGGTCTGGATGTTTCTTAGAAGAGCAAAGAAGACTGCCGGTACTCACTGTATTTCTACGAAAAAGGGTGCCTACACGAGGGTGCCTTGTGTCTGGTAAGTGAAGAAACATTCAAGTAAAGCAGAACTTGGAATACGACATAATGGAAACTGCTAAGCGCTTCCGCTTCCGCAAGGCTTTTCAGGCCTTAGCTTGAGGCAAGGACTCACGTCAAGTTTCCCTGTAGCTCTAGAGCAGGACAGCAGGAGCTCCCACCCATGCTATGGAAGCACCGTGTTTCCTTAGAGAAAACTCCTTTTCTTTCGAGAGGGCTGCCTACAGTGACCAGAAGCCAGGTAAAAACAGTGTTATTTAGGATTCTTCAGGGAAGCATGTTTAGAGATTTAACATGGGAAAGCAAGGCTTGTGCCATCAGGTCTCCTTCTCGGGTTAACATGCAGCCGAAACCCTTCTGATTCCTAACAAGTCAATAGAGACTCTAGCCAAACCCTGGTCCCTTGCTGAATCAACTTTTCTTCACAGGGTTTTCTGCTTGTATCGAACTCCCTCATTCTTGGAACGCTCTATGTAACCCTTCGGGCCTAAACCTAGTCTAAAGTCCTGCAGTGTAACAGGAAAAACTTTGCTTAGATTCCAGTAGGAATGCAAGCCTCCTTTCTCCTGTAGGTATGGGGTCCTTGGGTAAGAGTTCCTAGAAGAAGGCGAAGCAGATTGTGTTTCTTAGTGTAGCTCCAATGAGAGCAATGAGGCAGACTTCCATGGCATGTATGTCGTGAGAGAACAGAATCCCTGGAGCTGTTGAAGAGCTGAGTCCACCTAGCTTTCTAAGGAAGGGTGCAGCGAGTTGCCTTAAACTCTGAATACATAGTGTGACTGGGAAAGGCTTCTAGGTCGGGATGTTTCTTAGAAGGGTAAAGGAGACTGCTGGTACTCACTGTAGTTGTACGAAAAAGGGTGCCTACACTAGGGTGCCTAGTGTCTGGTAGAGTGAAGAAACGTTCAAGTAAAGCAGAACTTCCAATACGACATAATGGAAAATGCTAAGCGCTTTCGCTTCAGCAGGGCTTTTCAGGCCTTAGCTTGAGGCAAGGACTCACGTCAAGTTACCCTGTAGCTCTAGAGCATGACAGGAGGAACTCCCACCCATGCTATGGAAGCACCGTGTTTCCTTAGAGAAACTCCTTTTCTTTCCAGAGGGCTGCCCACAGTGAATCGAGGCCAGTCAAAACAGTGTTATTTAGGTATCTCAGGCTGGCGTGGCTAGAGATTTAAAATGGGAACGCAAGGCTTAGGCATTCAAGTCTTCTTTTCCGGTGAACATGCACCCGGACACCTTCTTATATCTAAGAAGTCCAAAGAGACTCTAGCTACACCCTGTTCCCTTGCTGAATCAACTTTTCTTCACAGAGTGTTCTGCATATATGGAACTCCCTCATCCTTGGAACGTTCTATGTCTGCTATAGGGCCGAAGCCTATTCTAAAGTCCTGC
This sequence comes from Balaenoptera physalus, assembly GCF_965194825.1. Taxonomy (NCBI): domain Eukaryota; kingdom Metazoa; phylum Chordata; class Mammalia; order Artiodactyla; family Balaenopteridae; genus Balaenoptera; species Balaenoptera physalus. The sequence continues at coordinate 4,484,288 of NC_138902.1, read as the reverse complement.
AGTGTAGAAGGAAAAACTGTGCTTTGGTTCCAGTAGGAATGCAAGCCTCCTTTCTCCTGTAGGTACGGGGTCATTGGGTACGAGTTCCTAGAGGTAGGCGAAGCAGATTGTGTATCTTAGTGAAGCTCCACAGAGGGCAATGAGGCAGACTTCCATGGCATGTAGGACGTGAGAGAACAGAATCCCTGGAGCTGTTGAAGAGCTGAGTCCACCTAGCTTCCTAAGGAAGGGTGCAGCGAGTTGCCCTACACTCTGATTACATAGAGTGACTGGGAAAGGCTTCTAGGTCTGGATGTTTCTTAGAAGAGCAAAGAAGACTGCCGGTACTCACTGTATTTCTACGAAAAAGGGTGCCTACACGAGGGTGCCTTGTGTCTGGTAAGTGAAGAAACATTCAAGTAAAGCAGAACTTGGAATACGACATAATGGAAACTGCTAAGCGCTTCCGCTTCCGCAAGGCTTTTCAGGCCTTAGCTTGAGGCAAACACTCACGTCAAGTTTCCCTGTAGCTCTAGAGCAGGACAGCAGGAGCTCCCACCCATGCTATGGAAGCACCGTGTTTCCTTAGAGAAAACTCCTTTTCTTTCGAGAGGGCTGCCTACAGTGACCAGAAGCCAGGTAAAAACAGTGTTATTTAGGATTCTTCAGGGAAGCATGTTTAGAGATTTAACATGGGAAAGCAAGGCTTGTGCCATCAGGTCTCCTTCTCGGGTTAACATGCAGCCGAAACCCTTCTGATTCCTAACAAGTCAATAGAGACTCTAGCCAAACCCTGGTCCCTTGCTGAATCAACTTTTCTTCACAGGGTTTTCTGCATGTATCGAACTCCCTCATTCTTGGAACGCTCTATGTAACCCTTCGGGCCTAAACCTAGTCTAAAGTCCTGCAGTGTAACAGGAAAAACTTTGCTTAGATTCCAGTAGGAATGCAAGCCTCCTTTCTCCTGTAGGTATGGGGTCCTTGGGTAAGAGTTCCTAGAAGAAGGCGAAGCAGATTGTGTTTCTTAGTGTAGCTCCAATGAGAGCAATGAGGCAGACTTCCATGGCATGTATGTCGTGAGAGAACAGAATCCCTGGAGCTGTTGAAGAGCTGAGTCCACCTAGCTTTCTAAGGAAGGGTGCAGCGAGTTGCCTTAAACTCTGAATACATAGTGTGACTGGGAAAGGCTTCTAGGTCGGGATGTTTCTTAGAAGGGTAAAGGAGACTGCTGGTACTCACTGTAGTTGTACGAAAAAGGGTGCCTACACTAGGGTGCCTAGTGTCTGGTAGAGTGAAGAAACGTTCAAGTAAAGCAGAACTTCCAATACGACATAATGGAAAATGCTAAGCGCTTTCGCTTCAGCAGGGCTTTTCAGGCCTTAGCTTGAGGCAAGGACTCACGTCAAGTTACCCTGTAGCTCTAGAGCATGACAGGAGGATCTCCCACCCATGCTATGGAAGCACCGTGTTTCCTTAGAGAAACTCCTTTTCTTTCCAGAGGGCTGCCCACAGTGAATCGAGGCCAGTCAAAACAGTGTTATTTAGGTATCTCAGGCTGGCGTGGCTAGAGATTTAAAATGGGAACGCAAGGCTTAGGCATTCAAGTCTTCTTTTCCGGTGAACATGCACCCGGACACCTTCTTATATCTAAGAAGTCCAAAGAGACTCTAGCTACACCCTGGTCCCTTGCTGAATCAACTTTTCTTCACAGAGTGTTCTGCATATATGGAACTCCCTCATCCTTGGAACGTTCTATGTCTGCTATAGGGCCGAAGCCTATTCTAAAGTCCTGCAGTGTAGAAGGAAAAACTGTGCTTTGGTTCCAGTAGGAATGCAAGCCTCCTTTCTCCTGTAGGTACGGGGTCATTGGGTAAGAGTTCCTAGAGGTAGGCGAAGCAGATTGTGTATCTTAGTGAAGCTCCACAGAGGGCAATGAGGCAGACTTCCATGGCATGTAGGACGTGAGAGAACAGAAGCCCTGGAGCTGTTGAAGAGCTGAGTCCACCTAGCTTCCTAAGGAAGGGTGCAGCGAGTTGCCTTAAACTCTGAATACATAGTGTGACTGGGAAAGGCTTCTAGGTCGGGATGTTTCTTAGAAGGGTAAAGGAGACTGCCGGTACTCACTGTAGTTGTACGAAAAAGGGTGCCTACACTAGGGTGCCTAGTGTCTGGTAGAGTGAAGAAACGTTCAAGTGAAGCAGAACTTCCAATACGACATAATGGAAAATGCTAAGCGCTTTCGCTTCAGCAGGGCTTTTCAGGCCTTAGCTTGAGGCAAGGACTCACGTCAAGTTACCCTGTAGCTCTAGAGCATGACAGGAGGAACTCCCACCCATGCTATGGAAGCACCGTGTTTCCTTAGAGAAACTCCTTTTCTTTCCAGAGGGCTGCCCACAGTGAATCGAGGCCAGTCAAAACAGTGTTATTTAGGTATCTCAGGCTGGCGTGGCTAGAGATTTAAAATGGGAACGCAAGGCTTAGGCATTCAAGTCTTCTTTTCCGGTGAACATGCACCCGGACACCTTCTTATATCTAAGAAGTCCAAAGAGACTCTAGCTACACCCTGGTCCCTTGCTGAATCAACTTTTCTTCACAGAGTGTTCTGCATATATGGAACTCCCTCATCCTTGGAACGTTCTATGTATGCTATAGGGCCGAAGCCTATTCTAAAGTCCTGCAGTGTAAAAGGAAAAACTGTGCTTTGGTTCCAGTAGGAATGCAAGCCTCCTTTCTCCTGTAGGTACGGGGTCATTGGGTAAGAGTTCCTAGAGGTAGGCGAAGCAGATTGTGTATCTTAGTGAAGCTCCACAGAGGGCAATGAGGCAGACTTCCATGGCATGTAGGACGTGAGAGAACAGAATCCCTGGAGCTGTTGAAGAGCTGAGTCCACCTAGCTTCCTAAGGAAGGGTGCAGCGAGTTGCCCTACACTCTGATTACATAGAGTGACTGGGAAAGGCTTCTAGGTCTGGATGTTTCTTAGAAGAGCAAAGAAGACTGCTGGTACTCACTGTATTTCTACGAAAAAGGGTGCCTACACGAGGGTGCCTTGTGTCTGGTAAGTGAAGAAACATTCAAGTAAAGCAGAACTTGGAATACGACATAATGGAAACTGCTAAGCGCTTCCGCTTCCGCAAGGCTTTTCAGGCCTTAGCTTGAGGCAAACACTCACGTCAAGTTTCCCTGTAGCTCTAGAGCAGGACAGCAGGAGCTCCCACCCATGCTATGGAAGCACCGTGTTTCCTTAGAGAAAACTCCTTTTCTTTCGAGAGGGCTGCCTACAGTGACCAGAAGCCAGGTAAAAACAGTGTTATTTAGGATTCTTCAGGGAAGCATGTTTAGAGATTTAACATGGGAAAGCAAGGCTTGTGCCATCAGGTCTCCTTCTCGGGTTAACATGCAGCCGAAACCCTTCTGATTTCTAACAAGTCAATAGAGACTCTAGCCAAACCCTGGTCCCTTGCTGAATCAACTTTTCTTCACAGGGTTTTCTGCATGTATCGAACTCCCTCATTCTTGGAACGCTCTATGTAACCCTTCGGGCCTAAACCTAGTCTAAAGTCCTGCAGTGTAACAGGAAAAACTTTGCTTAGATTCCAGTAGGAATGCAAGCCTCCTTTCTCCTGTAGGTATGGGGTCCTTGGGTAAGAGTTCCTAGAAGAAGGCGAAGCAGATTGTGTTTCTTAGTGTAGCTCCAATGAGAGCAATGAGGCAGACTTCCATGGCATGTATGTCGTGAGAGAACAGAATCCCTGGAGCTGTTGAAGAGCTGAGTCCACCTAGCTTTCTAAGGAAGGGTGCAGCGAGTTGCCTTAAACTCTGAATACATAGTGTGACTGGGAAAGGCTTCTAGGTCTGGATGTTTCTTAGAAGGGTAAAGGAGACTGCTGGTACTCACTGTAGTTGTACGAAAAAGGGTGCCTACACTAGGGTGCCTAGTGTCTGGTAGAGTGAAGAAACGTTCAAGTGAAGCAGAACTTCCAATACGACATAATGGAAAATGCTAAGCGCTTTCGCTTCAGCAGGGCTTTTCAGGCCTTAGCTTGAGGCAAGGACTCACGTCAAGTTACCCTGTAGCTCTAGAGCATGACAGGAGGAACTCCCACCCATGCTATGGAAGCACCGTGTTTCCTTAGAGAAACTCCTTTTCTTTCCAGAGGGCCGCCCACAGTGAATCGAGGCCAGTCAAAACAGTGTTATTTAGGTATCTCAGGCTGGCGTGGCTAGAGATTTAAAATGGGAACGCAAGGCTTAGGCATTCAAGTCTTCTTTTCCGGTGAACATGCACCCGGACACCTTCTTATATCTAAGAAGTCCAAAGAGACTCTAGCTACACCCTGGTCCCTTGCTGAATCAACTTTTCTTCACAGAGTGTTCTGCATATATGGAACTCCCTCATCCTTGGAACGTTCTATGTATGCTATAGGGCCGAAGCCTATTCTAAAGTCCTGCAGTGTAAAAGGAAAAACTGTGCTTTGGTTCCAGTAGGAATGCAAGCCTCCTTTCTCCTGTAGGTACGGGGTCATTGGGTAAGAGTTCCTAGAGGTAGGCGAAGCAGATTGTGTATCTTAGTGAAGCTCCACAGAGGGCAATGAGGCAGACTTCCATGGCATGTAGGACGTGAGAGAACAGAATCCCTGGAGCTGTTGAAGAGCTGAGTCCACCTAGCTTCCTAAGGAAGGGTGCAGCGAGTTGCCCTACACTCTGATTACATAGAGTGACTGGGAAAGGCTTCTAGGTCTGGATGTTTCTTAGAAGAGCAAAGAAGACTGCTGGTACTCACTGTATTTCTACGAAAAAGGGTGCCTACACGAGGGTGCCTTGTGTCTGGTAAGTGAAGAAACATTCAAGTAAAGCAGAACTTGGAATACGACATAATGGAAACTGCTAAGCGCTTCCGCTTCCGCAAGGCTTTTCAGGCCTTAGCTTGAGGCAAACACTCACGTCAAGTTTCCCTGTAGCTCTAGAGCAGGACAGCAGGAGCTCCCACCCATGCTATGGAAGCACCGTGTTTCCTTAGAGAAAACTCCTTTTCTTTCGAGAGGGCTGCCTACAGTGACCAGAAGCCAGGTAAAAACAGTGTTATTTAGGATTCTTCAGGGAAGCATGTTTAGAGATTTAACATGGGAAAGCAAGGCTTGTGCCATCAGGTCTCCTTCTCGGGTTAACATGCAGCCGAAACCCTTCTGATTTCTAACAAGTCAATAGAGACTCTAGCCAAACCCTGGTCCCTTGCTGAATCAACTTTTCTTCACAGGGTTTTCTGCATGTATCGAACTCCCTCATTCTTGGAACGCTCTATGTAACCCTTCGGGCCTAAACCTAGTCTAAAGTCCTGCAGTGTAACAGGAAAAACTTTGCTTAGATTCCAGTAGGAATGCAAGCCTCCTTTCTCCTGTAGGTATGGGGTCCTTGGGTAAGAGTTCCTAGAAGAAGGCGAAGCAGATTGTGTTTCTTAGTGTAGCTCCAATGAGAGCAATGAGGCAGACTTCCATGGCATGTATGTCGTGAGAGAACAGAATCCCTGGAGCTGTTGAAGAGCTGAGTCCACCTAGCTTTCTAAGGAAGGGTGCAGCGAGTTGCCTTAAACTCTGAATACATAGTGTGACTGGGAAAGGCTTCTAGGTCTGGATGTTTCTTAGAAGGGTAAAGGAGACTGCTGGTACTCACTGTAGTTGTACGAAAAAGGGTGCCTACACTAGGGTGCCTAGTGTCTGGTAGAGTGAAGAAACGTTCAAGTAAAGCAGAACTTCCAATACGACATAATGGAAAATGCTAAGCGCTTTCGCTTCAGCAGGGCTTTTCAGGCCTTAGCTTGAGGCAAGGACTCACGTCAAGTTACCCTGTAGCTCTAGAGCATGACAGGAGGAACTCCCACCCATGCTATGGAAGCACCGTGTTTCCTTAGAGAAACTCCTTTTCTTTCCAGAGGGCCGCCCACAGTGAATCGAGGCCAGTCAAAACAGTGTTATTTAGGTATCTCAGGCTGGCGTGGCTAGAGATTTAAAATGGGAACGCAAGGCTTAGGCATTCAAGTCTTCTTTTCCGGTGAACATGCACCCGGACACCTTCTTATATCTAAGAAGTCCCAAGAGACTCTAGCTACACCCTGGTCCCTTGCTGAATCAACTTTTCTTCACAGAGTGTTCTGCATATATGGAACTCCCTCATCCTTGGAACGTTCTATGTATGCTATAGGGCCGAAGCCTATTCTAAAGTCCTGCAGTGTAAAAGGAAAAACTGCGCTTTGGTTCCAGTAGGAATGCAAGCCTCCTTTCTCCTGTAGGTACGGGGTCATTGGGTATGAGTTCCTAGAGGTAGGCGAAGCAGATTGTGTATCTTAGTGAAGCTCCACAGAGGGCAATGAGGCAGACTTCCATGGCATGTAGGACGTGAGAGAACAGAATCCCTGGAGCTGTTGAAGAGCTGAGTCCACCTAGCTTCCTAAGGAAGGGTGCAGCGAGTTGCCCTACACTCTGATTACATAGAGTGACTGGGAAAGGCGTCTAGGTCTGGATGTTTCTTAGAAGAGCAAAGAAGACTGCTGGTACTCACTGTATTTCTACGAAAAAGGGTGCCTACACGAGGGTGCCTTGTGTCTGGTAAGTGAAGAAACATTCAAGTAAAGCAGAACTTGGAATACGACATAATGGAAACTGCTAAGCGCTTCCGCTTCCGCAAGGCTTTTCAGGCCTTAGCTTGAGGCAAACACTCACGTCAAGTTTCCCTGTAGCTCTAGAGCAGGACAGCAGGAGCTCCCACCCATGCTATGGAAGCACCGTGTTTCCTTAGAGAAAACTCCTTTTCTTTCGAGAGGGCTGCCTACAGTGACCAGAAGCCAGGTAAAAACAGTGTTATTTAGGATTCTTCAGGGAAGCATGTTTAGAGATTTAACATGGAAAAGCAAGGCTTGTGCCATCAGGTCTCCTTCTCGGGTTAACATGCAGCCGAAACCCTTCTGATTCCTGACAAGTCAATAGGGACTCTAGCCAAACCCTGGTCCCTTGCTGAATCAACTTTTCTTCACAGGGTTTTCTGCATGTATCGAACTCCCTCATTCTTGGAACGCTCTATGTAACCCTTCGGGCCTAAACCTAGTCTAAAGTCCTGCAGTGTAACAGGAAAAACTTTGCTTAGATTCCAGTAGGAATGCAAGCCTCCTTTCTCCTGTAGGTATGGGGTCCTTGGGTAAGAGTTCCTAGAAGAAGGCGAAGCAGATTGTGTTTCTTAGTGTAGCTCCAATGAGAGCAATGAGGCAGACTTCAATGGCATGTATGTCGTGAGAGAACAGAATCCCTGGAGCTGTTGAAGAGCTGAGTCCACCTAGCTTTCTAAGGAAGGGTGCAGCGAGTTGCCTTAAACTCTGAATACATAGTGTGACTGGGAAAGGCTTCTAGGTCGGGATGTTTCTTAGAAGGGTAAAGGAGACTGCTGGTACTCACTGTAGTTGTACGAAAAAGGGTGCCTATACTAGGGTGCCTAGTGTCTGGTAGAGTGAAGAAACGTTCAAGTAAAGCAGAACTTCCAATACGACATAATGGAAAATGCTAAGCGCTTTCGCTTCAGCAGGGCTTTTCAGGCCTTAGCTTGAGGCAAGGACTCACGTCAAGTTACCCTGTAGCTCTAGAGCATGACAGGAGGAACTCCCACCCATGCTATGGAAGCACCGTGTTTCCTTAGAGAAACTCCTTTTCTTTCCAGAGGGCTGCCCACAGTGAATCGAGGCCAGTCAAAACAGTGTTATTTAGGTATCTCAGGCTGGCGTGGCTAGAGATTTAAAATGGGAACGCAAGGCTTAGGCATTCAAGTCTTCTTTTCCGGTGAACATGCACCCGGACACCTTCTTATATCTAAGAAGTCCAAAGAGACTCTAGCTACACCCTGGTCCCTTGCTGAATCAACTTTTCTTCACAGAGTGTTCTGCATATATGGAACTCCCTCATCCTTGGAACGTTCTATGTATGCTATAGGGCCGAAGCCTATTCTAAAGTCCTGCAGTGTAAAAGGAAAAACTGCGCTTTGGTTCCAGTAGGAATGCAAGCCTCCTTTCTCCTGTAGGTACGGGGTCATTGGGTACGAGTTCCTAGAGGTAGGCGAAGCAGATTGTGTATCTTAGTGAAGCTCCACAGAGGGCAATGAGGCAGACTTCCATGGCATGTAGGACGTGAGAGAACAGAATCCCTGGAGCTGTTGAAGAGCTGAGTCCACCTAGCTTCCTAAGGAAGGGTGCAGCGAGTTGCCCTACACTCTGATTACATAGAGTGACTGGGAAAGGCGTCTAGGTCTGGATGTTTCTTAGAAGAGCAAAGAAGACTGCTGGTACTCACTGTATTTCTACGAAAAAGGGTGCCTACACGAGGGTGCCTTGTGTCTGGTAAGTGAAGAAACATTCAAGTAAAGCAGAACTTGGAATACGACATAATGGAAACTGCTAAGCGCTTCCGCTTCCGCAAGGCTTTTCAGGCCTTAGCTTGAGGCAAACACTCACGTCAAGTTTCCCTGTAGCTCTAGAGCAGGACAGCAGGAGCTCCCACCCATGCTATGGAAGCACCGTGTTTCCTTAGAGAAAACTCCTTTTCTTTCGAGAGGGCTGCCTACAGTGACCAGAAGCCAGGTAAAAACAGTGTTATTTAGGATTCTTCAGGGAAGCATGTTTAGAGATTTAACATGGGAAAGCAAGGCTTGTGCCATCAGGTCTCCTTCTCGGGTTAACATGCAGCCGAAACCCTTCTGATTCCTGACAAGTCAATAGAGACTCTAGCCAAACCCTGGTCCCTTGCTGAATCAACTTTTCTTCACAGGGTTTTCTGCATGTATCGAACTCCCTCATTCTTGGAACGCTCTATGTAACCCTTCGGGCCTAAACCTAGTCTAAAGTCCTGCAGTGTAACAGGAAAAACTTTGCTTAGATTCCAGTAGGAATGCAAGCCTCCTTTCTCCTGTAGGTATGGGGTCCTTGGGTAAGAGTTCCTAGAAGAAGGCGAAGCAGATTGTGTTTCTTAGTGTAGCTCCAATGAGAGCAATGAGGCAGACTTCCATGGCATGTATGTCGTGAGAGAACAGAATCCCTGGAGCTGTTGAAGAGCTGAGTCCACCTAGCTTTCTAAGGAAGGGTGCAGCGAGTTGCCTTAAACTCTGAATACCTAGTGTGACTGGGAAAGGCTTCTAGGTCGGGATGTTTCTTAGAAGGGTAAAGGAGACTGCTGGTAGTCACTGTAGTTGTACGAAAAAGGGTGCCTACACTAGGGTGCCTAGTGTCTGGTAGAGTGAAGAAACGTTCAAGTGAAGCAGAACTTCCAATACGACATAATGGAAAATGCTAAGCGCTTTCGCTTCAGCAGGGCTTTTCAGGCCTTAGCTTGAGGCAAGGACTCACGTCAAGTTACCCTGTAGCTCTAGAGCATGACAGGAGGAACTCCCACCCATGCTATGGAAGCACCGTGTTTCCTTAGAGAAACTCCTTTTCTTTCCAGAGGGCTGCCCACAGTGAATCGAGGCCAGTCAAAACAGTGTTATTTAGGTATCTCAGGCTGGCGTGGCTAGAGATTTAAAATGGGAACGCAAGGCTTAGGCATTCAAGTCTTCTTTTCCGGTGAACATGCACCCGGACACCTTCTTATATCTAAGAAGTCCAAAGAGACTCTAGCTACACCCTGGTCCCTTGCTGAATCAACTTTTCTTCACAGAGTGTTCTGCATATATGGAACTCCCTCATCCTTGGAACGTTCTATGTCTGCTATAGGGCCGAAGCCTATTCTAAAGTCCTGCAGTGTAGAAGGAAAAACTGTGCTTTGGTTCCAGTAGGAATGCAAGCCTCCTTTCTCCTGTAGGTACGGGGTCATTGGGTACGAGTTCCCAGAGGTAGGCGAAGCAGATTGTGTATCTTAGTGAAGCTCCACAGAGGGCAATGAGGCAGACTTCCATGGCATGTAGGACGTGAGAGAACAGAATCCCTGGAGCTGTTGAAGAGCTGAGTCCACCTAGCTTCCTAAGGAAGGGTGCAGCGAGTTGCCCTACACTCTGATTACATAGAGTGACTGGGAAAGGCTTCTAGGTCTGGATGTTTCTTAGAAGAGCAAAGAAGACTGCTGGTACTCACTGTATTTCTACGAAAAAGGGTGCCTACACGAGGGTGCCTTGTGTCTGGTAAGTGAAGAAACATTCAAGTAAAGCAGAACTTGGAATACGACATAATGGAAACTGCTAAGCGCTTCCGCTTCCGCAAGGCTTTTCAGGCCTTAGCTTGAGGCAAACACTCACGTCAAGTTTCCCTGTAGCTCTAGAGCAGGACAGCAGGAGCTCCCACCCATGCTATGGAAGCACCGTGTTTCCTTAGAGAAAACTCCTTTTCTTTCGAGAGGGCTGCCTACAGTGACCAGAAGCCAGGTAAAAACAGTGTTATTTAGGATTCTTCAGGGAAGCATGTTTAGAGATTTAACATGGGAAAGCAAGGCTTGTGCCATCAGGTCTCCTTCTCGGGTTAACATGCAGCCGAAACCCTTCTGATTCCTGACAAGTCAATAGAGACTCTAGCCAAACCCTGGTCCCTTGCTGAATCAACTTTTCTTCACAGGGTTTTCTGCATGTATCGAACTCCCTCATTCTTGGAACGCTCTATGTAACCCTTCGGGCCTAAACCTAGTCTAAAGTCCTGCAGTGTAACAGGAAAAACTTTGCTTAGATTCCAGTAGGAATGCAAGCCTCCTTTCTCCTGTAGGTATGGGGTCCTTGGGTAAGAGTTCCTAGAAGAAGGCGAAGCAGATTGTGTTTCTTAGTGTAGCTCCAATGAGAGCAATGAGGCAGACTTCCATGGCATGTATGTCGTGAGAGAACAGAATCCCTGGAGCTGTTGAAGAGCTGAGTCCACCTAGCTTTCTAAGGAAGGGTGCAGCGAGTTGCCTTAAACTCTGAATACATAGTGTGACTGGGAAAGGCTTCTAGGTCGGGATGTTTCTTAGAAGGGTAAAGGAGACTGCTGGTACTCACTGTAGTTGTACGAAAAAGGGTGCCTACACTAGGGTGCCTAGTGTCTGGTAGAGTGAAGAAACGTTCAAGTGAAGCAGAACTTCCAATACGACATAATGGAAAATGCTAAGCGCTTTCGCTTCAGCAGGGCTTTTCAGGCCTTAGCTTGAGGCAAGGACTCACGTCAAGTTACCCTGTAGCTCTAGAGCATGACAGGAGGAACTCCCACCCATGCTATGGAAGCACCGTGTTTCCTTAGAGAAACTCCTTTTCTTTCCAGAGGGCTGCCCACAGTGAATCGAGGCCAGTCAAAACAGTGTTATTTAGGTATCTCAGGCTGGCGTGGCTAGAGATTTAAAATGGGAACGCAAGGCTTAGGCATTCAAGTCTTCTTTTCCGGTGAACATGCACCCGGACACCTTCTTATATCTAAGAAGTCCAAAGAGACTCTAGCTACACCCTGGTCCCTTGCTGAATCAACTTTTCTTCACAGAGTGTTCTGCATATATGGAACTCCCTCATCCTTGGAACGTTCTATGTATGCTATAGGGCCGAAGCCTATTCTAAAGTCCTGCAGTGTAAAAGGAAAAACTGCGCTTTGGTTCCAGTAGGAATGCAAGCCTCCTTTCTCCTGTAGGTACGGGGTCATTGGGTACGAGTTCCTAGAGGTAGGCGAAGCAGATTGTGTATCTAGTGAAGCTCCACAGAGGGCAATGAGGCAGACTTCCATGGCATGTAGGACGTGAGAGAACAGAATCCCTGGAGCTGTTGAAGAGCTGAGTCCACCTAGCTTCCTAAGGAAGGGTGCAGCGAGTTGCCCTACACTCTGATTACATAGAGTGACTGGGAAAGGCGTCTAGGTCTGGATGTTTCTTAGAAGAGCAAAGAAGACTGCTGGTACTCACTGTATTTCTACGATAAAGGGTGCCTACACGAGGGTGCCTTGTGTCTGGTAAGTGAAGAAACATTCAAGTAAAGCAGAACTTGGAATACGACATAATGGAAACTGCTAAGCGCTTCCGCTTCCGCAAGGCTTTTCAGGCCTTAGCTTGAGGCAAACACTCACGTCAAGTTTCCCTGTAGCTCTAGAGCAGGACAGCAGGAGCTCCCACCCATGCTATGGAAGCACCGTGTTTCCTTAGAGCAAACTCCTTTTCTTTCGAGAGGGCTGCCTACAGTGACCAGAAGCCAGGTAAAAACAGTGTTATTTAGGATTCTTCAGGGAAGCATGTTTAGAGATTTAACATGGGAAAGCAAGGCTTGTGCCATCAGGTCTCCTTCTCGGGTTAACATGCAGCCGAAACCCTTCTGATTTCTAACAAGTCAATAGAGACTCTAGCCAAACCCTGGTCCCTTGCTGAATCAACTTTTCTTCACAGGGTTTTCTGCATGTATCGAACTCCCTCATTCTTGGAACGCTCTATGTAACCCTTCGGGCCTAAACCTAGTCTAAAGTCCTGCAGTGTAACAGGAAAAACTTTGCTTAGATTCCAGTAGGAATGCAAGCCTCCTTTCTCCTGTAGGTATGGGGTCCTTGGGTAAGAGTTCCTAGAAGAAGGCGAAGCAGATTGTGTTTCTTAGTGTAGCTCCAATGAGAGCAATGAGGCAGACTTCCATGGCATGTATGTCGTGAGAGAACAGAATCCCTGGAGCTGTTGAAGAGCTGAGTCCACCTAGCTTTCTAAGGAAGGGTGCAGCGAGTTGCCTTAAACTCTGAATACATAGTGTGACTGGGAAAGGCTTCTAGGTCGGGATGTTTCTTAGAAGGGTAAAGGAGACTGCTGGTACTCACTGTAGTTGTACGAAAAAGGGTGCCTACACTAGGGTGCCTAGTGTCTGGTAGAGTGAAGAAACGTTCAAGTGAAGCAGAACTTCCAATACGACATAATGGAAAATGCTAAGCGCTTTCGCTTCAGCAGGGCTTTTCAGGCCTTAGCTTGAGGCAAGGACTCACGTCAAGTTACCCTGTAGCTCTAGAGCATGACAGGAGGAACTCCCACCCATGCTATGGAAGCACCGTGTTTCCTTAGAGAAACTCCTTTTCTTTCCAGAGGGCTGCCCACAGTGAATCGAGGCCAGTCAAAACAGTGTTATTTAGGTATCTCAGGCTGGCGTGGCTAGAGATTTAAAATGGGAACGCAAGGCTTAGGCATTCAAGTCTTCTTTTCCGGTGAACATGCACCCGGACACCTTCTTATATCTAAGAAGTCCAAAGAGACTCTAGCTACACCCTGGTCCCTTGCTGAATCAACTTTTCTTCACAGAGTGTTCTGCATATATGGAACTCCCTCATCCTTGGAACGTTCTATGTATGCTATAGGGCCGAAGCCTATTCTAAAGTCCTGCAGTGTAAAAGGAAAAACTGCGCTTTGGTTCCAGTAGGAATGCAAGCCTCCTTTCTCCTGTAGGTACGGGGTCATTGGGTAAGAGTTCCTAGAGGTAGGCGAAGCAGATTGTGTATCTTAGTGAAGCTCCACAGAGGGCAATGAGGCAGACTTCCATGGCATGTAGGACGTGAGAGAACAGAATCCCTGGAGCTGTTGAAGAGCTGAGTCCACCTAGCTTCCTAAGGAAGGGTGCAGCGAGTTGCCCTACACTCTGATTACATAGAGTGACTGGGAAAGGCTTCTAGGTCTGGATGTTTCTTAGAAGAGCAAAGAAGACTGCTGGTACTCACTGTATTTCTACGAAAAAGGGTGCCTACACGAGGGTGCCTTGTGTCTGGTAAGTGAAGAAACATTCAAGTAAAGCAGAACTTGGAATACGACATAATGGAAACTGCTAAGCGCTTCCGCTTCCGCAAGGCTTTTCAGGCCTTAGCTTGAGGCAAACACTCACGTCAAGTTTCCCTGTAGCTCTAGAGCAGGACAGCAGGAGCTCCCACCCATGCTATGGAAGCACCGTGTTTCCTTAGAGAAAACTCCTTTTCTTTCGAGAGGGCTCCCTACAGTGACCAGAAGCCAGGTAAAAACAGTGTTATTTAGGATTCTTCAGGGAAGCATGTTTAGAGATTTAACATGGGAAAGCAAGGCTTGTGCCATCAGGTCTCCTTCTCGGGTTAACATGCAGCCGAAACCCTTCTGATTTCTAACAAGTCAATAGAGACTCTAGCCAAACCCTGGTCCCTTGCTGAATCAACTTTTCTTCACAGGGTTTTCTGCATGTATCGAACTCCCTCATTCTTGGAACGCTCTATGTAACCCTTCGGGCCTAAACCTAGTCTAAAGTCCTGCAGTGTAACAGGAAAAACTTTGCTTAGATTCCAGTAGGAATGCAAGCCTCCTTTCTCCTGTAGGTATGGGGTCCTTGGGTAAGAGTTCCTAGAAGAAGGCGAAGCAGATTGTGTTTCTTAGTGTAGCTCCAATGAGAGCAATGAGGCAGACTTCCATGGCATGTATGTCGTGAGAGAACAGAATCCCTGGAGCTGTTGAAGAGCTGAGTCCACCTAGCTTTCTAAGGAAGGGTGCAGCGAGTTGCCTTAAACTCTGAATACCTAGTGTGACTGGGAAAGGCTTCTAGGTCGGGATGTTTCTTAGAAGGGTAAAGGAGACTGCTGGTACTCACTGTAGTTGTACGAAAAAGGGTGCCTACACTAGGGTGCCTAGTGTCTGGTAGAGTGAAGAAACGTTCAAGTGAAGCAGAACTTCCAATACGACATAATGGAAAATGCTAAGCGCTTTCGCTTCAGCAGGGCTTTTCAGGCCTTAGCTTGAGGCAAGGACTCACGTCAAGTTACCCTGTAGCTCTAGAGCATGACAGGAGGAACTCCCACCCATGCTATGGAAGCACCGTGTTTCCTTAGAGAAACTCCTTTTCTTTCCAGAGGGCTGCCCACAGTGAATCGAGGCCAGTCAAAACAGTGTTATTTAGGTATCTCAGGCTGGCGTGGCTAGAGATTTAAAATGGGAACGCAAGGCTTAGGCATTCAAGTCTTCTTTTCCGGTGAACATGCACCCGGACACCTTCTTATATCTAAGAAGTCCAAAGAGACTCTAGCTACACCCTGGTCCCTTGCTGAATCAACTTTTCTTCACAGAGTGTTCTGCATATATGGAACTCCCTCATCCTTGGAACGTTCTATGTCTGCTATAGGGCCGAAGCCTATTCTAAAGTCCTGCAGTGTAAAAGGAAAAACTGTGCTTTGGTTCCAGTAGGAATGCAAGCCTCCTTTCTCCTGTAGGTACGGGGTCATTGGGTAAGAGTTCCCAGAGGTAGGCGAAGCAGATTGTGTATCTTAGTGAAGCTCCACAGAGGGCAATGAGGCAGACTTCCATGGCATGTAGGACGTGAGAGAACAGAATCCCTGGAGCTGTTGAAGAGCTGAGTCCACCTAGCTTCCTAAGGAAGGGTGCAGCGAGTTGCCCTACACTCTGATTACATAGAGTGACTGGGAAAGGCGTCTAGGTCTGGATGTTTCTTAGAAGAGCAGAGAAGACTGCTGGTACTCACTGTATTTCTACGAAAAAGGGTGCCTACACGAGGGTGCCTTGTGTCTGGTAAGTGAAGAAACATTCAAGTAAAGCAGAACTTGGAATACGACATAATGGAAACTGCTAAGCGCTTCCGCTTCCGCAAGGCTTTTCAGGCCTTAGCTTGAGGCAAACACTCACGTCAAGTTTCCCTGTAGCTCTAGAGCAGGACAGCAGGAGCTCCCACCCATGCTATTGAAGCACCGTGTTTCCTTAGAGAAAACTCCTTTTCTTTCGAGAGGGCTGCCTACAGTGACCAGAAGCCAGGTAAAAACAGTGTTATTTAGGATTCTTCAGGGAAGCATGTTTAGAGATTTAACATGGGAAAGCAAGGCTTGTGCCATCAGGTCTCCTTCTCGGGTTAACATGCAGCCGAAACCCTTCTGATTCCTGACAAGTCAATAGAGACTCTAGCCAAACCCTGGTCCCTTGCTGAATCAACTTTTCTTCACAGGGTTTTCTGCATGTATCGAACTCCCTCATTCTTGGAACGCTCTATGTAACCCTTCGGGCCTAAACCTAGTCTAAAGTCCTGCAGTGTAACAGGAAAAACTTTGCTTAGATTCCAGTAGGAATGCAAGCCTCCTTTCTCCTGTAGGTATGGGGTCCTTGGGTAAGAGTTCCTAGAAGAAGGCGAAGCAGATTGTGTTTCTTAGTGTAGCTCCAATGAGAGCAATGAGGCAGACTTCCATGGCATGTATGTCGTGAGAGAACAGAATCCCTGGAGCTGTTGAAGAGCTGAGTCCACCTAGCTTTCTAAGGAAGGGTGCAGCGAGTTGCCTTAAACTCTGAATACATAGTGTGACTGGGAAAGGCTTCTAGGTCGGGATGTTTCTTAGAAGGGTAAAGGAGACTGCTGGTACTCACTGTAGTTGTACGAAAAAGGGTGCCTATACTAGGGTGCCTAGTGTCTGGTAGAGTGAAGAAACGTTCAAGTAAAGCAGAACTTCCAATACGACATAATGGAAAATGCTAAGCGCTTTCGCTTCAGCAGGGCTTTTCAGGCCTTAGCTTGAGGCAAGGACTCACGTCAAGTTACCCTGTAGCTCTAGAGCATGACAGGAGGAACTCCCACCCATGCTATGGAAGCACCGTGTTTCCTTAGAGAAACTCCTTTTCTTTCCAGAGGGCTGCCCACAGTGAATCGAGGCCAGTCAAAACAGTGTTATTTAGGTATCTCAGGCTGGCGTGGCTAGAGATTTAAAATGGGAACGCAAGGCTTAGGCATTCAAGTCTTCTTTTCCGGTGAACATGCACCCGGACACCTTCTTATATCTAAGAAGTCCAAAGAGACTCTAGCTACACCCTGGTCCCTTGCTGAATCAACTTTTCTTCACAGAGTGTTCTGCATATATGGAACTCCCTCATCCTTGGAACGTTCTATGTCTGCTATAGGGCCGAAGCCTATTCTAAAGTCCTGCAGTGTAAAAGGAAAAACTGCGCTTTGGTTCCAGTAGGAATGCAAGCCTCCTTTCTCCTGTAGGTACGGGGTCATTGGGTACGAGTTCCTAGAGGTAGGCGAAGCAGATTGTGTATCTAGTGAAGCTCCACAGAGGGCAATGAGGCAGACTTCCATGGCATGTAGGACGTGAGAGAACAGAATCCCTGGAGCTGTTGAAGAGCTGAGTCCACCTAGCTTCCTAAGGAAGGGTGCAGCGAGTTGCCCTACACTCTGATTACATAGAGTGACTGGGAAAGGCGTCTAGGTCTGGATGTTTCTTAGAAGAGCAAAGAAGACTGCTGGTACTCACTGTATTTCTACGAAAAAGGGTGCCTACACGAGGGTGCCTTGTGTCTGGTAAGTGAAGAAACATTCAAGTAAAGCAGAACTTGGAATACGACATAATGGAAACTGCTAAGCGCTTCCGCTTCCGCAAGGCTTTTCAGGCCTTAGCTTGAGGCAAACACTCACGTCAAGTTTCCCTGTAGCTCTAGAGCAGGACAGCAGGAGCTCCCACCCATGCTATGGAAGCACCGTGTTTCCTTAGAGAAAACTCCTTTTCTTTCGAGAGGGCTGCCTACAGTGACCAGAAGCCAGGTAAAAACAGTGTTATTTAGGATTCTTCAGGGAAGCATGTTTAGAGATTTAACATGGGAAAGCAAGGCTTGTGCCATCAGGTCTCCTTCTCGGGTTAACATGCAGCCGAAACCCTTCTGATTCCTGACAAGTCAATAGAGACTCTAGCCAAACCCTGGTCCCTTGCTGAATCAACTTTTCTTCACAGGGTTTTCTGCATGTATCGAACTCCCTCATTCTTGGAACGCTCTATGTAACCCTTCGGGCCTAAACCTAGTCTAAAGTCCTGCAGTGTAACAGGAAAAACTTTGCTTAGATTCCAGTAGGAATGCAAGCCTCCTTTCTCCTGTAGGTATGGGGTCCTTGGGTAAGAGTTCCTAGAAGAAGGCGAAGCAGATTGTGTTTCTTAGTGTAGCTCCAATGAGAGCAATGAGGCAGACTTCCATGGCATGTATGTCGTGAGAGAACAGAATCCCTGGAGCTGTTGAAGAGCTGAGTCCACCTAGCTTTCTAAGGAAGGGTGCAGCGAGTTGCCTTAAACTCTGAATACATAGTGTGACTGGGAAAGGCTTCTAGGTCGGGATGTTTCTTAGAAGGGTAAAGGAGACTGCTGGTACTCACTGTAGTTGTACGAAAAAGGGTGCCTACACTAGGGTGCCTAGTGTCTGGTAGAGTGAAGAAACGTTCAAGTGAAGCAGAACTTCCAATACGACATAATGGAAAATGCTAAGCGCTTTCGCTTCAGCAGGGCTTTTCAGGCCTTAGCTTGAGGCAAGGACTCACGTCAAGTTACCCTGTAGCTCTAGAGCATGACAGGAGGAACTCCCACCCATGCTATGGAAGCACCGTGTTTCCTTAGAGAAACTCCTTTTCTTTCCAGAGGGCTGCCCACAGTGAATCGAGGCCAGTCAAAACAGTGTTATTTAGGTATCTCAGGCTGGCGTGGCTAGAGATTTAAAATGGGAACGCAAGGCTTAGGCATTCAAGTCTTCTTTTCCGGTGAACATGCACCCGGACACCTTCTTATATCTAAGAAGTCCAAAGAGACTCTAGCTACACCCTGGTCCCTTGCTGAATCAACATTTCTTCACAGAGTGTTCTGCATATATGGAACTCCCTCATCCTTGGAACGTTCTATGTATGCTATAGGGCCGAAGCCTATTCTAAAGTCCTGCAGTGTAAAAGGAAAAACTGCGCTTTGGTTCCAGTAGGAATGCAAGCCTCCTTTCTCCTGTAGGTACGGGGTCATTGGGTACGAGTTCCTAGAGGTAGGCGAAGCAGATTGTGTATCTTAGTGAAGCTCCACAGAGGGCAATGAGGCAGACTTCCATGGCATGTAGGACGTGAGAGAACAGAATCCCTGGAGCTGTTGAAGAGCTGAGTCCACCTAGCTTCCTAAGGAAGGGTGCAGCGAGTTGCCCTACACTCTGATTACATAGAGTGACTGGGAAAGGCGTCTAGGTCTGGATGTTTCTTAGAAGAGCAAAGAAGACTGCTGGTACTCACTGTATTTCTACGAAAAAGGGTGCCTACACGAGGGTGCCTTGTGTCTGGTAAGTGAAGAAACATTCAAGTAAAGCAGAACTTGGAATACGACATAATGGAAACTGCTAAGCGCTTCCGCTTCCGCAAGGCTTTTCAGGCCTTAGCTTGAGGCAAACACTCACGTCAAGTTTCCCTGTAGCTCTAGAGCAGGACAGCAGGAGCTCCCACCCATGCTATGGAAGCACCGTGTTTCCTTAGAGAAAACTCCTTTTCTTTCGAGAGGGCTGCCTACAGTGACCAGAAGCCAGGTAAAAACAGTGTTATTTAGGATTCTTCAGGGAAGCATGTTTAGAGATTTAACATGGGAAAGCAAGGCTTGTGCCATCAGGTCTCCTTCTCGGGTTAACATGCAGCCGAAACCCTTCTGATTCCTGACAAGGCAATAGAGACTCTAGCCAAACCCTGGTCCCTTGCTGAATCAACTTTTCTTCACAGGGTTTTCTGCATGTATCGAACTCCCTCATTCTTGGAACGCTCTATGTAACCCTTCGGGCCTAAACCTAGTCTAAAGTCCTGCAGTGTAACAGGAAAAACTTTGCTTAGATTCCAGTAGGAATGCAAGCCTCCTTTCTCCTGTAGGTATGGGGTCCTTGGGTAAGAGTTCCTAGAAGAAGGCGAAGCAGATTGTGTTTCTTAGTGTAGCTCCAATGAGAGCAATGAGGCAGACTTCCATGGCATGTATGTCGTGAGAGAACAGAATCCCTGGAGCTGTTGAAGAGCTGAGTCCACCTAGCTTTCTAAGGAAGGGTGCAGCGAGTTGCCTTAAACTCTGAATACATAGTGTGACTGGGAAAGGCTTCTAGGTCGGGATGTTTCTTAGAAGGGTAAAGGAGACTGCTGGTACTCACTGTAGTTGTACGAAAAAGGGTGCCTACACTAGGGTGCCTAGTGTCTGGTAGAGTGAAGAAACGTTCAAGTGAAGCAGAACTTCCAATACGACATAATGGAAAATGCTAAGCGCTTTCGCTTCAGCAGGGCTTTTCAGGCCTTAGCTTGAGGCAAGGACTCACGTCAAGTTACCCTGTAGCTCTAGAGCATGACAGGAGGAACTCCCACCCATGCTATGGAAGCACCGTGTTTCCTTAGAGAAACTCCTTTTCTTTCCAGAGGGCTGCCCACAGTGAATCGAGGCCAGTCAAAACAGTGTTATTTAGGTATCTCAGGCTGGCGTGGCTAGAGATTTAAAATGGGAACGCAAGGCTTAGGCATTCAAGTCTTCTTTTCCGGTGAACATGCACCCGGACACCTTCTTATATCTAAGAAGTCCAAAGAGACTCTAGCTACACCCTGGTCCCTTGCTGAATCAACTTTTCTTCACAGAGTGTTCTGCATATATGGAACTCCCTCATCCTTGGAACGTTCTATGTATGCTATAGGGCCGAAGCCTATTCTAAAGTCCTGCAGTGTAAAAGGAAAAACTGCGCTTTGGTTCCAGTAGGAATGCAAGCCTCCTTTCTCCTGTAGGTACGGGGTCATTGGGTACGAGTTCCTAGAGGTAGGCGAAGCAGATTGTGTATCTTAGTGAAGCTCCACAGAGGGCAATGAGGCAGACTTCCATGGCATGTAGGACGTGAGAGAACAGAATCCCTGGAGCTGTTGAAGAGCTGAGTCCACCTAGCTTCCTAAGGAAGGGTGCAGCGAGTTGCCCTACACTCTGATTACATAGAGTGACTGGGAAAGGCGTCTAGGTCTGGATGTTTCTTAGAAGAGCAAAGAAGACTGCTGGTACTCACTGTATTTCTACGAAAAAGGGTGCCTACACGAGGGTGCCTTGTGTCTGGTAAGTGAAGAAACATTCAAGTAAAGCAGAACTTGGAATACGACATAATGGAAACTGCTAAGCGCTTCCGCTTCCGCAAGGCTTTTCAGGCCTTAGCTTGAGGCAAGGACTCACGTCAAGTTTCCCTGTAGCTCTAGAGCAGGACAGCAGGAGCTCCCACCCATGCTATGGAAGCACCGTGTTTCCTTAGAGAAAACTCCTTTTCTTTCGAGAGGGCTGCCTACAGTGACCAGAAGCCAGGTAAAAACAGTGTTATTTAGGATTCTTCAGGGAAGCATGTTTAGAGATTTAACATGGGAAAGCAAGGCTTGTGCCATCAGGTCTCCTTCTCGGGTTAACATGCAGCCGAAACCCTTCTGATTCCTGACAAGTCAATAGAGACTCTAGCCAAACCCTGGTCCCTTGCTGAATCAACTTTTCTTCACAGGGTTTTCTGCATGTATCGAACTCCCTCATTCTTGGAACGCTCTATGTAACCCTTCGGGCCTAAACCTAGTCTAAAGTCCTGCAGTGTAACAGGAAAAACTTTGCTTAGATTCCAGTAGGAATGCAAGCCTCCTTTCTCCTGTAGGTATGGGGTCCTTGGGTAAGAGTTCCTAGAAGAAGGCGAAGCAGATTGTGTTTCTTAGTGTAGCTCCAATGAGAGCAATGAGGCAGACTTCCATGGCATGTATGTCGTGAGAGAACAGAATCCCTGGAGCTGTTGAAGAGCTGAGTCCACCTAGCTTTCTAAGGAAGGGTGCAGCGAGTTGCCTTAAACTCTGAATACATAGTGTGACTGGGAAAGGCTTCTAGGTCGGGATGTTTCTTAGAAGGGTAAAGGAGACTGCTGGTACTCACTGTAGTTGTACGAAAAAGGGTGCCTACACTAGGGTGCCTAGTGTCTGGTAGAGTGAAGAAACGTTCAAGTGAAGCAGAACTTCCAATACGACATAATGGAAAATGCTAAGCGCTTTCGCTTCAGCAGGGCTTTTCAGGCCTTAGCTTGAGGCAAGGACTCACGTCAAGTTACCCTGTAGCTCTAGAGCATGACAGGAGGAACTCCCACCCATGCTATGGAAGCACCGTGTTTCCTTAGAGAAACTCCTTTTCTTTCCAGAGGGCTGCCCACAGTGAATCGAGGCCAGTCAAAACAGTGTTATTTAGGTATCTCAGGCTGGCGTGGCTAGAGATTTAAAATGGGAACGCAAGGCTTAGGCATTCAAGTCTTCTTTTCCGGTGAACATGCACCCGGACACCTTCTTATATCTAAGAAGTCCAAAGAGACTCTAGCTACACCCTGGTCCCTTGCTGAATCAACATTTCTTCACAGAGTGTTCTGCATATATGGAACTCCCTCATCCTTGGAACGTTCTATGTATGCTATAGGGCCGAAGCCTATTCTAAAGTCCTGCAGTGTAAAAGGAAAAACTGCGCTTTGGTTCCAGTAGGAATGCAAGCCTCCTTTCTCCTGTAGGTACGGGGTCATTGGGTACGAGTTCCTAGAGGTAGGCGAAGCAGATTGTGTATCTTAGTGAAGCTCCACAGAGGGCAATGAGGCAGACTTCCATGGCATGTAGGACGTGAGAGAACAGAATCCCTGGAGCTGTTGAAGAGCTGAGTCCACCTAGCTTCCTAAGGAAGGGTGCAGCGAGTTGCCCTACACTCTGATTACATAGAGTGACTGGGAAAGGCGTCTAGGTCTGGATGTTTCTTAGAAGAGCAAAGAAGACTGCTGGTACTCACTGTATTTCTACGAAAAAGGGTGCCTACACGAGGGTGCCTTGTGTCTGGTAAGTGAAGAAACATTCAAGTAAAGCAGAACTTGGAATACGACATAATGGAAACTGCTAAGCGCTTCCGCTTCCGCAAGGCTTTTCAGGCCTTAGCTTGAGGCAAACACTCACGTCAAGTTTCCCTGTAGCTCTAGAGCAGGACAGCAGGAGCTCCCACCCATGCTATGGAAGCACCGTGTTTCCTTAGAGAAAACTCCTTTTCTTTCGAGAGGGCTGCCTACAGTGACCAGAAGCCAGGTAAAAACAGTGTTATTTAGGATTCTTCAGGGAAGCATGTTTAGAGATTTAACATGGGAAAGCAAGGCTTGTGCCATCAGGTCTCCTTCTCGGGTTAACATGCAGCCGAAACCCTTCTGATTCCTGACAAGGCAATAGAGACTCTAGCCAAACCCTGGTCCCTTGCTGAATCAACTTTTCTTCACAGGGTTTTCTGCATGTATCGAACTCCCTCATTCTTGGAACGCTCTATGTAACCCTTCGGGCCTAAACCTAGTCTAAAGTCCTGCAGTGTAACAGGAAAAACTTTGCTTAGATTCCAGTAGGAATGCAAGCCTCCTTTCTCCTGTAGGTATGGGGTCCTTGGGTAAGAGTTCCTAGAAGAAGGCGAAGCAGATTGTGTTTCTTAGTGTAGCTCCAATGAGAGCAATGAGGCAGACTTCCATGGCATGTATGTCGTGAGAGAACAGAATCCCTGGAGCTGTTGAAGAGCTGAGTCCACCTAGCTTTCTAAGGAAGGGTGCAGCGAGTTGCCTTAAACTCTGAATACATAGTGTGACTGGGAAAGGCTTCTAGGTCGGGATGTTTCTTAGAAGGGTAAAGGAGACTGCTGGTACTCACTGTAGTTGTACGAAAAAGGGTGCCTACACTAGGGTGCCTAGTGTCTGGTAGAGTGAAGAAACGTTCAAGTGAAGCAGAACTTCCAATACGACATAATGGAAAATGCTAAGCGCTTTCGCTTCAGCAGGGCTTTTCAGGCCTTAGCTTGAGGCAAGGACTCACGTCAAGTTACCCTGTAGCTCTAGAGCATGACAGGAGGAACTCCCACCCATGCTATGGAAGCACCGTGTTTCCTTAGAGAAACTCCTTTTCTTTCCAGAGGGCTGCCCACAGTGAATCGAGGCCAGTCAAAACAGTGTTATTTAGGTATCTCAGGCTGGCGTGGCTAGAGATTTAAAATGGGAACGCAAGGCTTAGGCATTCAAGTCTTCTTTTCCGGTGAACATGCACCCGGACACCTTCTTATATCTAAGAAGTCCAAAGAGACTCTAGCTACACCCTGGTCCCTTGCTGAATCAACTTTTCTTCACAGAGTGTTCTGCATATATGGAACTCCCTCATCCTTGGAACGTTCTATGTATGCTATAGGGCCGAAGCCTATTCTAAAGTCCTGCAGTGTAAAAGGAAAAACTGCGCTTTGGTTCCAGTAGGAATGCAAGCCTCCTTTCTCCTGTAGGTACGGGGTCATTGGGTACGAGTTCCTAGAGGTAGGCGAAGCAGATTGTGTATCTTAGTGAAGCTCCACAGAGGGCAATGAGGCAGACTTCCATGGCATGTAGGACGTGAGAGAACAGAATCCCTGGAGCTGTTGAAGAGCTGAGTCCACCTAGCTTCCTAAGGAAGGGTGCAGCGAGTTGCCCTACACTCTGATTACATAGAGTGACTGGGAAAGGCGTCTAGGTCTGGATGTTTCTTAGAAGAGCAAAGAAGACTGCTGGTACTCACTGTATTTCTACGAAAAAGGGTGCCTACACGAGGGTGCCTTGTGTCTGGTAAGTGAAGAAACATTCAAGTAAAGCAGAACTTGGAATACGACATAATGGAAACTGCTAAGCGCTTCCGCTTCCGCAAGGCTTTTCAGGCCTTAGCTTGAGGCAAGGACTCACGTCAAGTTTCCCTGTAGCTCTAGAGCAGGACAGCAGGAGCTCCCACCCATGCTATGGAAGCACCGTGTTTCCTTAGAGAAAACTCCTTTTCTTTCGAGAGGGCTGCCTACAGTGACCAGAAGCCAGGTAAAAACAGTGTTATTTAGGATTCTTCAGGGAAGCATGTTTAGAGATTTAACATGGGAAAGCAAGGCTTGTGCCATCAGGTCTCCTTCTCGGGTTAACATGCAGCCGAAACCCTTCTGATTCCTGACAAGTCAATAGAGACTCTAGCCAAACCCTGGTCCCTTGCTGAATCAACTTTTCTTCACAGGGTTTTCTGCATGTATCGAACTCCCTCATTCTTGGAACGCTCTATGTAACCCTTCGGGCCTAAACCTAGTCTAAAGTCCTGCAGTGTAACAGGAAAAACTTTGCTTAGATTCCAGTAGGAATGCAAGCCTCCTTTCTCCTGTAGGTATGGGGTCCTTGGGTAAGAGTTCCTAGAAGAAGGCGAAGCAGATTGTGTTTCTTAGTGTAGCTCCAATGAGAGCAATGAGGCAGACTTCCATGGCATGTATGTCGTGAGAGAACAGAATCCCTGGAGCTGTTGAAGAGCTGAGTCCACCTAGCTTTCTAAGGAAGGGTGCAGCGAGTTGCCTTAAACTCTGAATACATAGTGTGACTGGGAAAGGCTTCTAGGTCGGGATGTTTCTTAGAAGGGTAAAGGAGACTGCTGGTACTCACTGTAGTTGTACGAAAAAGGGTGCCTACACTAGGGTGCCTAGTGTCTGGTAGAGTGAAGAAACGTTCAAGTGAAGCAGAACTTCCAATACGACATAATGGAAAATGCTAAGCGCTTTCGCTTCAGCAGGGCTTTTCAGGCCTTAGCTTGAGGCAAGGACTCACGTCAAGTTACCCTGTAGCTCTAGAGCATGACAGGAGGAACTCCCACCCATGCTATGGAAGCACCGTGTTTCCTTAGAGAAACTCCTTTTCTTTCCAGAGGGCTGCCCACAGTGAATCGAGGCCAGTCAAAACAGTGTTATTTAGGTATCTCAGGCTGGCGTGGCTAGAGATTTAAAATGGGAACGCAAGGCTTAGGCATTCAAGTCTTCTTTTCCGGTGAACATGCACCCGGACACCTTCTTATATCTAAGAAGTCCAAAGAGACTCTAGCTACACCCTGGTCCCTTGCTGAATCAACTTTTCTTCACAGAGTGTTCTGCATATATGGAACTCCCTCATCCTTGGAACGTTCTATGTATGCTATAGGGCCGAAGCCTATTCTAAAGTCCTGCAGTGTAAAAGGAAAAACTGCGCTTTGGTTCCAGTAGGAATGCAAGCCTCCTTTCTCCTGTAGGTACGGGGTCATTGGGTACGAGTTCCTAGAGGTAGGCGAAGCAGATTGTGTATCTTAGTGAAGCTCCACAGAGGGCAATGAGGCAGACTTCCATGGCATGTAGGACGTGAGAGAACAGAATCCCTGGAGCTGTTGAAGAGCTGAGTCCACCTAGCTTCCTAAGGAAGGGTGCAGCGAGTTGCCCTACACTCTGATTACATAGAGTGACTGGGAAAGGCGTCTAGGTCTGGATGTTTCTTAGAAGAGCAAAGAAGACTGCTGGTACTCACTGTATTTCTACGAAAAAGGGTGCCTACACGAGGGTGCCTTGTGTCTGGTAAGTGAAGAAACATTCAAGTAAAGCAGAACTTGGAATACGACATAATGGAAACTGCTAAGCGCTTCCGCTTCCGCAAGGCTTTTCAGGCCTTAGCTTGAGGCAAACACTCACGTCAAGTTTCCCTGTAGCTCTAGAGCAGGACAGCAGGAGCTCCCACCCATGCTATGGAAGCACCGTGTTTCCTTAGAGAAAACTCCTTTTCTTTCGAGAGGGCTGCCTACAGTGACCAGAAGCCAGGTAAAAACAGTGTTATTTAGGATTCTTCAGGGAAGCATGTTTAGAGATTTAACATGGGAAAGCAAGGCTTGTGCCATCAGGTCTCCTTCTCGGGTTAACATGCAGCCGAAACCCTTCTGATTCCTGACAAGTCAATAGAGACTCTAGCCAAACCCTGGTCCCTTGCTGAATCAACTTTTCTTCACAGGGTTTTCTGCATGTATCGAACTCCCTCATTCTTGGAACGCTCTATGTAACCCTTCGGGCCTAAACCTAGTCTAAAGTCCTGCAGTGTAACAGGAAAAACTTTGCTTAGATTCCAGTAGGAATGCAAGCCTCCTTTCTCCTGTAGGTATGGGGTCCTTGGGTAAGAGTTCCTAGAAGAAGGCGAAGCAGATTGTGTTTCTTAGTGTAGCTCCAATGAGAGCAATGAGGCAGACTTCCATGGCATGTATGTCGTGAGAGAACAGAATCCCTGGAGCTGTTGAAGAGCTGAGTCCACCTAGCTTTCTAAGGAAGGGTGCAGCGAGTTGCCTTAAACTCTGAATACATAGTGTGACTGGGAAAGGCTTCTAGGTCGGGATGTTTCTTAGAAGGGTAAAGGAGACTGCTGGTACTCACTGTAGTTGTACGAAAAAGGGTGCCTACACTAGGGTGCCTAGTGTCTGGTAGAGTGAAGAAACGTTCAAGTGAAGCAGAACTTCCAATACGACATAATGGAAAATGCTAAGCGCTTTCGCTTCAGCAGGGCTTTTCAGGCCTTAGCTTGAGGCAAGGACTCACGTCAAGTTACCCTGTAGCTCTAGAGCATGACAGGAGGAACTCCCACCCATGCTATGGAAGCACCGTGTTTCCTTAGAGAAACTCCTTTTCTTTCCAGAGGGCTGCCCACAGTGAATCGAGGCCAGTCAAAACAGTGTTATTTAGGTATCTCAGGCTGGCGTGGCTAGAGATTTAAAATGGGAACGCAAGGCTTAGGCATTCAAGTCTTCTTTTCCGGTGAACATGCACCCGGACACCTTCTTATATCTAAGAAGTCCAAAGAGACTCTAGCTACACCCTGGTCCCTTGCTGAATCAACTTTTCTTCACAGAGTGTTCTGCATATATGGAACTCCCTCATCCTTGGAACGTTCTATGTATGCTATAGGGCCGAAGCCTATTCTAAAGTCCTGCAGTGTAAAAGGAAAAACTGCGCTTTGGTTCCAGTAGGAATGCAAGCCTCCTTTCTCCTGTAGGTACGGGGTCATTGGGTACGAGTTCCTAGAGGTAGGCGAAGCAGATTGTGTATCTTAGTGAAGCTCCACAGAGGGCAATGAGGCAGACTTCCATGGCATGTAGGACGTGAGAGAACAGAATCCCTGGAGCTGTTGAAGAGCTGAGTCCACCTAGCTTCCTAAGGAAGGGTGCAGCGAGTTGCCCTACACTCTGATTACATAGAGTGACTGGGAAAGGCGTCTAGGTCTGGATGTTTCTTAGAAGAGCAAAGAAGACTGCTGGTACTCACTGTATTTCTACGAAAAAGGGTGCCTACACGAGGGTGCCTTGTGTCTGGTAAGTGAAGAAACATTCAAGTAAAGCAGAACTTGGAATACGACATAATGGAAACTGCTAAGCGCTTCCGCTTCCGCAAGGCTTTTCAGGCCTTAGCTTGAGGCAAACACTCACGTCAAGTTTCCCTGTAGCTCTAGAGCAGGACAGCAGGAGCTCCCACCCATGCTATGGAAGCACCGTGTTTCCTTAGAGAAAACTCCTTTTCTTTCGAGAGGGCTGCCTACAGTGACCAGAAGCCAGGTAAAAACAGTGTTATTTAGGATTCTTCAGGGAAGCATGTTTAGAGATTTAACATGGGAAAGCAAGGCTTGTGCCATCAGGTCTCCTTCTCGGGTTAACATGCAGCCGAAACCCTTCTGATTCCTGACAAGTCAATAGAGACTCTAGCCAAACCCTGGTCCCTTGCTGAATCAACTTTTCTTCACAGGGTTTTCTGCATGTATCGAACTCCCTCATTCTTGGAACGCTCTATGTAACCCTTCGGGCCTAAACCTAGTCTAAAGTCCTGCAGTGTAACAGGAAAAACTTTGCTTAGATTCCAGTAGGAATGCAAGCCTCCTTTCTCCTGTAGGTATGGGGTCCTTGGGTAAGAGTTCCTAGAAGAAGGCGAAGCAGATTGTGTTTCTTAGTGTAGCTCCAATGAGAGCAATGAGGCAGACTTCCATGGCATGTATGTCGTGAGAGAACAGAATCCCTGGAGCTGTTGAAGAGCTGAGTCCACCTAGCTTTCTAAGGAAGGGTGCAGCGAGTTGCCTTAAACTCTGAATACATAGTGTGACTGGGAAAGGCTTCTAGGTCGGGATGTTTCTTAGAAGGGTAAAGGAGACTGCTGGTACTCACTGTAGTTGTACGAAAAAGGGTGCCTACACTAGGGTGCCTAGTGTCTGGTAGAGTGAAGAAACGTTCAAGTGAAGCAGAACTTCCAATACGACATAATGGAAAATGCTAAGCGCTTTCGCTTCAGCAGGGCTTTTCAGGCCTTAGCTTGAGGCAAGGACTCACGTCAAGTTACCCTGTAGCTCTAGAGCATGACAGGAGGAACTCCCACCCATGCTATGGAAGCACCGTGTTTCCTTAGAGAAACTCCTTTTCTTTCCAGAGGGCTGCCCACAGTGAATCGAGGCCAGTCAAAACAGTGTTATTTAGGTATCTCAGGCTGGCGTGGCTAGAGATTTAAAATGGGAACGCAAGGCTTAGGCATTCAAGTCTTCTTTTCCGGTGAACATGCACCCGGACACCTTCTTATATCTAAGAAGTCCAAAGAGACTCTAGCTACACCCTGGTCCCTTGCTGAATCAACTTTTCTTCACAGAGTGTTCTGCATATATGGAACTCCCTCATCCTTGGAACGTTCTATGTATGCTATAGGGCCGAAGCCTATTCTAAAGTCCTGCAGTGTAAAAGGAAAAACTGCGCTTTGGTTCCAGTAGGAATGCAAGCCTCCTTTCTCCTGTAGGTACGGGGTCATTGGGTACGAGTTCCTAGAGGTAGGCGAAGCAGATTGTGTATCTTAGTGAAGCTCCACAGAGGGCAATGAGGCAGACTTCCATGGCATGTAGGACGTGAGAGAACAGAATCCCTGGAGCTGTTGAAGAGCTGAGTCCACCTAGCTTCCTAAGGAAGGGTGCAGCGAGTTGCCCTACACTCTGATTACATAGAGTGACTGGGAAAGGCGTCTAGGTCTGGATGTTTCTTAGAAGAGCAAAGAAGACTGCTGGTACTCACTGTATTTCTACGAAAAAGGGTGCCTACACGAGGGTGCCTTGTGTCTGGTAAGTGAAGAAACATTCAAGTAAAGCAGAACTTGGAATACGACATAATGGAAACTGCTAAGCGCTTCCGCTTCCGCAAGGCTTTTCAGGCCTTAGCTTGAGGCAAACACTCACGTCAAGTTTCCCTGTAGCTCTAGAGCAGGACAGCAGGAGCTCCCACCCATGCTATGGAAGCACCGTGTTTCCTTAGAGAAAACTCCTTTTCTTTCGAGAGGGCTGCCTACAGTGACCAGAAGCCAGGTAAAAACAGTGTTATTTAGGATTCTTCAGGGAAGCATGTTTAGAGATTTAACATGGGAAAGCAAGGCTTGTGCCATCAGGTCTCCTTCTCGGGTTAACATGCAGCCGAAACCCTTCTGATTCCTGACAAGTCAATAGAGACTCTAGCCAAACCCTGGTCCCTTGCTGAATCAACTTTTCTTCACAGGGTTTTCTGCATGTATCGAACTCCCTCATTCTTGGAACGCTCTATGTAACCCTTCGGGCCTAAACCTAGTCTAAAGTCCTGCAGTGTAACAGGAAAAACTTTGCTTAGATTCCAGTAGGAATGCAAGCCTCCTTTCTCCTGTAGGTATGGGGTCCTTGGGTAAGAGTTCCTAGAAGAAGGCGAAGCAGATTGTGTTTCTTAGTGTAGCTCCAATGAGAGCAATGAGGCAGACTTCCATGGCATGTATGTCGTGAGAGAACAGAATCCCTGGAGCTGTTGAAGAGCTGAGTCCACCTAGCTTTCTAAGGAAGGGTGCAGCGAGTTGCCTTAAACTCTGAATACATAGTGTGACTGGGAAAGGCTTCTAGGTCGGGATGTTTCTTAGAAGGGTAAAGGAGACTGCTGGTACTCACTGTAGTTGTACGAAAAAGGGTGCCTACACTAGGGTGCCTAGTGTCTGGTAGAGTGAAGAAACGTTCAAGTGAAGCAGAACTTCCAATACGACATAATGGAAAATGCTAAGCGCTTTCGCTTCAGCAGGGCTTTTCAGGCCTTAGCTTGAGGCAAGGACTCACGTCAAGTTACCCTGTAGCTCTAGAGCATGACAGGAGGAACTCCCACCCATGCTATGGAAGCACCGTGTTTCCTTAGAGAAACTCCTTTTCTTTCCAGAGGGCTGCCCACAGTGAATCGAGGCCAGTCAAAACAGTGTTATTTAGGTATCTCAGGCTGGCGTGGCTAGAGATTTAAAATGGGAACGCAAGGCTTAGGCATTCAAGTCTTCTTTTCCGGTGAACATGCACCCGGACACCTTCTTATATCTAAGAAGTCCAAAGAGACTCTAGCTACACCCTGGTCCCTTGCTGAATCAACTTTTCTTCACAGAGTGTTCTGCATATATGGAACTCCCTCATCCTTGGAACGTTCTATGTCTGCTATAGGGCCGAAGCCTATTCTAAAGTCCTGCAGTGTAAAAGGAAAAACTGCGCTTTGGTTCCAGTAGGAATGCAAGCCTCCTTTCTCCTGTAGGTACGGGGTCATTGGGTACGAGTTCCTAGAGGTAGGCGAAGCAGATTGTGTATCTTAGTGAAGCTCCACAGAGGGCAATGAGGCAGACTTCCATGGCATGTAGGACGTGAGAGAACAGAATCCCTGGAGCTGTTGAAGAGCTGAGTCCACCTAGCTTCCTAAGGAAGGGTGCAGCGAGTTGCCCTACACTCTGATTACATAGAGTGACTGGGAAAGGCGTCTAGGTCTGGATGTTTCTTAGAAGAGCAAAGAAGACTGCTGGTACTCACTGTATTTCTACGAAAAAGGGTGCCTACACGAGGGTGCCTTGTGTCTGGTAAGTGAAGAAACATTCAAGTAAAGCAGAACTTGGAATACGACATAATGGAAACTGCTAAGCGCTTCCGCTTCCGCAAGGCTTTTCAGGCCTTAGCTTGAGGCAAGGACTCACGTCAAGTTTCCCTGTAGCTCTAGAGCAGGACAGCAGGAGCTCCCACCCATGCTATGGAAGCACCGTGTTTCCTTAGAGAAAACTCCTTTTCTTTCGAGAGGGCTGCCTACAGTGACCAGAAGCCAGGTAAAAACAGTGTTATTTAGGATTCTTCAGGGAAGCATGTTTAGAGATTTAACATGGAAAAGCAAGGCTTGTGCCATCAGGTCTCCTTCTCGGGTTAACATGCAGCCGAAACCCTTCTGATTCCTGACAAGTCAATAGGGACTCTAGCCAAACCCTGGTCCCTTGCTGAATCAACTTTTCTTCACAGGGTTTTCTGCATGTATCGAACTCCCTCATTCTTGGAACGCTCTATGTAACCCTTCGGGCCTAAACCTAGTCTAAAGTCCTGCAGTGTAACAGGAAAAACTTTGCTTAGATTCCAGTAGGAATGCAAGCCTCCTTTCTCCTGTAGGTATGGGGTCCTTGGGTAAGAGTTCCTAGAAGAAGGCGAAGCAGATTGTGTTTCTTAGTGTAGCTCCAATGAGAGCAATGAGGCAGACTTCCATGGCATGTATGTCGTGAGAGAACAGAATCCCTGGAGCTGTTGAAGAGCTGAGTCCACCTAGCTTTCTAAGGAAGGGTGCAGCGAGTTGCCTTAAACTCTGAATACATAGTGTGACTGGGAAAGGCTTCTAGGTCGGGATGTTTCTTAGAAGGGTAAAGGAGACTGCTGGTACTCACTGTAGTTGTACGAAAAAGGGTGCCTATACTAGGGTGCCTAGTGTCTGGTAGAGTGAAGAAACGTTCAAGTGAAGCAGAACTTCCAATACGACATAATGGAAAATGCTAAGCGCTTTCGCTTCAGCAGGGCTTTTCAGGCCTTAGCTTGAGGCAAGGACTCACGTCAAGTTACCCTGTAGCTCTAGAGCATGACAGGAGGAACTCCCACCCATGCTATGGAAGCACCGTGTTTCCTTAGAGAAACTCCTTTTCTTTCCAGAGGGCTGCCCACAGTGAATCGAGGCCAGTCAAAACAGTGTTATTTCGGTATCTCAGGCTGGCGTGGCTAGAGATTTAAAATGGGAACGCAAGGCTTAGGCATTCAAGTCTTCTTTTCCGGTGAACATGCACCCGGACACCTTCTTATATCTAAGAAGTCCAAAGAGACTCTAGCTACACCCTGGTCCCTTGCTGAATCAACTTTTCTTCACAGAGTGTTCTGCATATATGGAACTCCCTCATCCTTGGAACGTTCTATGTATGCTATAGGGCCGAAGCCTATTCTAAAGTCCTGCAGTGTAAAAGGAAAAACTGCGCTTTGGTTCCAGTAGGAATGCAAGCCTCCTTTCTCCTGTAGGTACGGGGTCATTGGGTACGAGTTCCTAGAGGTAGGCGAAGCAGATTGTGTATCTTAGTGAAGCTCCACAGAGGGCAATGAGGCAGACTTCCATGGCATGTAGGACGTGAGAGAACAGAATCCCTGGAGCTGTTGAAGAGCTGAGTCCACCTAGCTTCCTAAGGAAGGGTGCAGCGAGTTGCCCTACACTCTGATTACATAGAGTGACTGGGAAAGGCGTCTAGGTCTGGATGTTTCTTAGAAGAGCAAAGAAGACTGCTGGTACTCACTGTATTTCTACGAAAAAGGGTGCCTACACGAGGGTGCCTTGTGTCTGGTAAGTGAAGAAACATTCAAGTAAAGCAGAACTTGGAATACGACATAATGGAAACTGCTAAGCGCTTCCGCTTCCGCAAGGCTTTTCAGGCCTTAGCTTGAGGCAAGGACTCACGTCAAGTTTCCCTGTAGCTCTAGAGCAGGAAAGCAGGAGCTCCCACCCATGCTATGGAAGCACCGTGTTTCCTTAGAGAAAACTCCTTTTCTTTCGAGAGGGCTGCCTACAGTGACCAGAAGCCAGGTAAAAACAGTGTTATTTAGGATTCTTCAGGGAAGCATGTTTAGAGATTTAACATGGGAAAGCAAGGCTTGTGCCATCAGGTCTCCTTCTCGGGTTAACATGCAGCCGAAACCCTTCTGATTCCTGACAAGTCAATAGAGACTCTAGCCAAACCCTGGTCCCTTGCTGAATCAACTTTTCTTCACAGGGTTTTCTGCATGTATCGAACTCCCTCATTCTTGGAACGCTCTATGTAACCCTTCGGGCCTAAACCTAGTCTAAAGTCCTGCAGTGTAACAGGAAAAACTTTGCTTAGATTCCAGTAGGAATGCAAGCCTCCTTTCTCCTGTAGGTATGGGGTCCTTGGGTAAGAGTTCCTAGAAGAAGGCGAAGCAGATTGTGTTTCTTAGTGTAGCTCCAATGAGAGCAATGAGGCAGACTTCCATGGCATGTATGTCGTGAGAGAACAGAATCCCTGGAGCTGTTGAAGAGCTGAGTCCACCTAGCTTTCTAAGGAAGGGTGCAGCGAGTTGCCTTAAACTCTGAATACATAGTGTGACTGGGAAAGGCTTCTAGGTCGGGATGTTTCTTAGAAGGGTAAAGGAGACTGCTGGTACTCACTGTAGTTGTACGAAAAAGGGTGCCTACACTAGGGTGCCTAGTGTCTGGTAGAGTGAAGAAACGTTCAAGTGAAGCAGAACTTCCAATACGACATAATGGAAAATGCTAAGCGCTTTCGCTTCAGCAGGGCTTTTCAGGCCTTAGCTTGAGGCAAGGACTCACGTCAAGTTACCCTGTAGCTCTAGAGCATGACAGGAGGAACTCCCACCCATGCTATGGAAGCACCGTGTTTCCTTAGAGAAACTCCTTTTCTTTCCAGAGGGCTGCCCACAGTGAATCGAGGCCAGTCAAAACAGTGTTATTTAGGTATCTCAGGCTGGCGTGGCTAGAGATTTAAAATGGGAACGCAAGGCTTAGGCATTCAAGTCTTCTTTTCCGGTGAACATGCACCCGGACACCTTCTTATATCTAAGAAGTCCAAAGAGACTCTAGCTACACCCTGGTCCCTTGCTGAATCAACTTTTCTTCACAGAGTGTTCTGCATATATGGAACTCCCTCATCCTTGGAACGTTCTATGTCTGCTATAGGGCCGAAGCCTATTCTAAAGTCCTGCAGTGTAAAAGGAAAAACTGCGCTTTGGTTCCAGTAGGAATGCAAGCCTCCTTTCTCCTGTAGGTACGGGGTCATTGGGTACGAGTTCCTAGAGGTAGGCGAAGCAGATTGTGTATCTTAGTGAAGCTCCACAGAGGGCAATGAGGCAGACTTCCATGGCATGTAGGACGTGAGAGAACAGAATCCCTGGAGCTGTTGAAGAGCTGAGTCCACCTAGCTTCCTAAGGAAGGGTGCAGCGAGTTGCCCTACACTCTGATTACATAGAGTGACTGGGAAAGGCGTCTAGGTCTGGATGTTTCTTAGAAGAGCAGAGAAGACTGCTGGTACTCACTGTATTTCTACGAAAAAGGGTGCCTACACGAGGGTGCCTTGTGTCTGGTAAGTGAAGAAACATTCAAGTAAAGCAGAACTTGGAATACGACATAATGGAAACTGCTAAGCGCTTCCGCTTCCGCAAGGCTTTTCAGGCCTTAGCTTGAGGCAAACACTCACGTCAAGTTTCCCTGTAGCTCTAGAGCAGGACAGCAGGAGCTCCCACCCATGCTATGGAAGCACCGTGTTTCCTTAGAGAAAACTCCTTTTCTTTCGAGAGGGCTGCCTACAGTGACCAGAAGCCAGGTAAAAACAGTGTTATTTAGGATTCTTCAGGGAAGCATGTTTAGAGATTTAACATGGGAAAGCAAGGCTTGTGCCATCAGGTCTCCTTCTCGGGTTAACATGCAGCCGAAACCCTTCTGATTCCTGACAAGTCAATAGAGACTCTAGCCAAACCCTGGTCCCTTGCTGAATCAACTTTTCTTCACAGGGTTTTCTGCATGTATCGAACTCCCTCATTCTTGGAACGCTCTATGTAACCCTTCGGGCCTAAACCTAGTCTAAAGTCCTGCAGTGTAACAGGAAAAACTTTGCTTAGATTCCAGTAGGAATGCAAGCCTCCTTTCTCCTGTAGGTATGGGGTCCTTGGGTAAGAGTTCCTAGAAGAAGGCGAAGCAGATTGTGTTTCTTAGTGTAGCTCCAATGAGAGCAATGAGGCAGACTTCCATGGCATGTATGTCGTGAGAGAACAGAATCCCTGGAGCTGTTGAAGAGCTGAGTCCACCTAGCTTTCTAAGGAAGGGTGCAGTGAGTTGCCTTAAACTCTGAATACATAGTGTGACTGGGAAAGGCTTCTAGGTCGGGATGTTTCTTAGAAGGGTAAAGGAGACTGCTGGTACTCACTGTAGTTGTACGAAAAAGGGTGCCTATACTAGGGTGCCTAGTGTCTGGTAGAGTGAAGAAACGTTCAAGTGAAGCAGAACTTCCAATACGACATAATGGAAAATGCTAAGCGCTTTCGCTTCAGCAGGGCTTTTCAGGCCTTAGCTTGAGGCAAGGACTCACGTCAAGTTACCCTGTAGCTCTAGAGCATGACAGGAGGAACTCCCACCCATGCTATGGAAGCACCGTGTTTCCTTAGAGAAACTCCTTTTCTTTCCAGAGGGCTGCCCACAGTGAATCGAGGCCAGTCAAAACAGTGTTATTTAGGTATCTCAGGCTGGCGTGGCTAGAGATTTAAAATGGGAACGCAAGGCTTAGGCATTCAAGTCTTCTTTTCCGGTGAACATGCACCCGGACACCTTCTTATATCTAAGAAGTCCAAAGAGACTCTAGCTACACCCTGGTCCCTTGCTGAATCAACTTTTCTTCACAGAGTGTTCTGCATATATGGAACTCCCTCATCCTTGGAACGTTCTATGTATGCTATAGGGCCGAAGCCTATTCTAAAGTCCTGCAGTGTAAAAGGAAAAACTGCGCTTTGGTTCCAGTAGGAATGCAAGCCTCCTTTCTCCTGTAGGTACGGGGTCATTGGGTACGAGTTCCTAGAGGTAGGCGAAGCAGATTGTGTATCTTAGTGAAGCTCCACAGAGGGCAATGAGGCAGACTTCCATGGCATGTAGGACGTGAGAGAACAGAATCCCTGGAGCTGTTGAAGAGCTGAGTCCACCTAGCTTCCTAAGGAAGGGTGCAGCGAGTTGCCCTACACTCTGATTACATAGAGTGACTGGGAAAGGCGTCTAGGTCTGGATGTTTCTTAGAAGAGCAAAGAAGACTGCTGGTACTCACTGTATTTCTACGAAAAAGGGTGCCTACACGAGGGTGCCTTGTGTCTGGTAAGTGAAGAAACATTCAAGTAAAGCAGAACTTGGAATACGACATAATGGAAACTGCTAAGCGCTTCCGCTTCCGCAAGGCTTTTCAGGCCTTAGCTTGAGGCAAGGACTCACGTCAAGTTTCCCTGTAGCTCTAGAGCAGGACAGCAGGAGCTCCCACCCATGCTATGGAAGCACCGTGTTTCCTTAGAGAAAACTCCTTTTCTTTCGAGAGGGCTGCCTACAGTGACCAGAAGCCAGGTAAAAACAGTGTTATTTAGGATTCTTCAGGGAAGCATGTTTAGAGATTTAACATGGGAAAGCAAGGCTTGTGCCATCAGGTCTCCTTCTCGGGTTAACATGCAGCCGAAACCCTTCTGATTCCTGACAAGTCAATAGAGACTCTAGCCAAACCCTGGTCCCTTGCTGAATCAACTTTTCTTCACAGGGTTTTCTGCATGTATCGAACTCCCTCATTCTTGGAACGCTCTATGTAACCCTTCGGGCCTAAACCTAGTCTAAAGTCCTGCAGTGTAACAGGAAAAACTTTGCTTAGATTCCAGTAGGAATGCAAGCCTCCTTTCTCCTGTAGGTATGGGGTCCTTGGGTAAGAGTTCCTAGAAGAAGGCGAAGCAGATTGTGTTTCTTAGTGTAGCTCCAATGAGAGCAATGAGGCAGACTTCCATGGCATGTATGTCGTGAGAGAACAGAATCCCTGGAGCTGTTGAAGAGCTGAGTCCACCTAGCTTTCTAAGGAAGGGTGCAGCGAGTTGCCTTAAACTCTGAATACATAGTGTGACTGGGAAAGGCTTCTAGGTCGGGATGTTTCTTAGAAGGGTAAAGGAGACTGCTGGTACTCACTGTAGTTGTACGAAAAAGGGTGCCTACACTAGGGTGCCTAGTGTCTGGTAGAGTGAAGAAACGTTCAAGTGAAGCAGAACTTCCAATACGACATAATGGAAAATGCTAAGCGCTTTCGCTTCAGCAGGGCTTTTCAGGCCTTAGCTTGAGGCAAGGACTCACGTCAAGTTACCCTGTAGCTCTAGAGCATGACAGGAGGAACTCCCACCCATGCTATGGAAGCACCGTGTTTCCTTAGAGAAACTCCTTTTCTTTCCAGAGGGCTGCCCACAGTGAATCGAGGCCAGTCAAAACAGTGTTATTTAGGTATCTCAGGCTGGCGTGGCTAGAGATTTAAAATGGGAACGCAAGGCTTA
Organism: Balaenoptera physalus; assembly: GCF_965194825.1. Classification (NCBI taxonomy): domain Eukaryota; kingdom Metazoa; phylum Chordata; class Mammalia; order Artiodactyla; family Balaenopteridae; genus Balaenoptera; species Balaenoptera physalus. The sequence goes on along the minus strand of NC_138902.1, from coordinate 4,446,391 downwards.
GGCATTCAAGTCTTCTTTTCCGGTGAACATGCACCCGGACACCTTCTTATATCTAAGAAGTCCAAAGAGACTCTAGCTACACCCTGGTCCCTTGCTGAATCAACTTTTCTTCACAGAGTGTTCTGCATATATGGAACTCCCTCATCCTTGGAACGTTCTATGTCTGCTATAGGGCCGAAGCCTATTCTAAAGTCCTGCAGTGTAAAAGGAAAAACTGCGCTTTGGTTCCAGTAGGAATGCAAGCCTCCTTTCTCCTGTAGGTACGGGGTCATTGGGTACGAGTTCCTAGAGGTAGGCGAAGCAGATTGTGTATCTTAGTGAAGCTCCACAGAGGGCAATGAGGCAGACTTCCATGGCATGTAGGACGTGAGAGAACAGAATCCCTGGAGCTGTTGAAGAGCTGAGTCCACCTAGCTTCCTAAGGAAGGGTGCAGCGAGTTGCCCTACACTCTGATTACATAGAGTGACTGGGAAAGGCGTCTAGGTCTGGATGTTTCTTAGAAGAGCAGAGAAGACTGCTGGTACTCACTGTATTTCTACGAAAAAGGGTGCCTACACGAGGGTGCCTTGTGTCTGGTAAGTGAAGAAACATTCAAGTAAAGCAGAACTTGGAATACGACATAATGGAAACTGCTAAGCGCTTCCGCTTCCGCAAGGCTTTTCAGGCCTTAGCTTGAGGCAAGGACTCACGTCAAGTTTCCCTGTAGCTCTAGAGCAGGACAGCAGGAGCTCCCACCCATGCTATGGAAGCACCGTGTTTCCTTAGAGAAAACTCCTTTTCTTTCGAGAGGGCTGCCTACAGTGACCAGAAGCCAGGTAAAAACAGTGTTATTTAGGATTCTTCAGGGAAGCATGTTTAGAGATTTAACATGGGAAAGCAAGGCTTGTGCCATCAGGTCTCCTTCTCGGGTTAACATGCAGCCGAAACCCTTCTGATTCCTGACAAGTCAATAGAGACTCTAGCCAAACCCTGGTCCCTTGCTGAATCAACTTTTCTTCACAGGGTTTTCTGCATGTATCGAACTCCCTCATTCTTGGAACGCTCTATGTAACCCTTCGGGCCTAAACCTAGTCTAAAGTCCTGCAGTGTAACAGGAAAAACTTTGCTTAGATTCCAGTAGGAATGCAAGCCTCCTTTCTCCTGTAGGTATGGGGTCCTTGGGTAAGAGTAACTAGAAGAAGGCGAAGCAGATTGTGTTTCTTAGTGTAGCTCCAATGAGAGCAATGAGGCAGACTTCCATGGCATGTATGTCGTGAGAGAACAGAATCCCTGGAGCTGTTGAAGAGCTGAGTCCACCTAGCTTTCTAAGGAAGGGTGCAGCGAGTTGCCTTAAACTCTGAATACATAGTGTGACTGGGAAAGGCTTCTAGGTCGGGATGTTTCTTAGAAGGGTAAAGGAGACTGCTGGTACTCACTGTAGTTGTACGAAAAAGGGTGCCTACACTAGGGTGCCTAGTGTCTGGTAGAGTGAAGAAACGTTCAAGTGAAGCAGAACTTCCAATACGACATAATGGAAAATGCTAAGCGCTTTCGCTTCAGCAGGGCTTTTCAGGCCTTAGCTTGAGGCAAGGACTCACGTCAAGTTACCCTGTAGCTCTAGAGCATGACAGGAGGAACTCCCACCCATGCTATGGAAGCACCGTGTTTCCTTAGAGAAACTCCTTTTCTTTCCAGAGGGCTGCCCACAGTGAATCGAGGCCAGTCAAAACAGTGTTATTTAGGTATCTCAGGCTGGCGTGGCTAGAGATTTAAAATGGGAACGCAAGGCTTAGGCATTCAAGTCTTCTTTTCCGGTGAACATGCACCCGGACACCTTCTTATATCTAAGAAGTCCAAAGAGACTCTAGCTACACCCTGGTCCCTTGCTGAATCAACTTTTCTTCACAGAGTGTTCTGCATATATGGAACTCCCTCATCCTTGGAACGTTCTATGTCTGCTATAGGGCCGAAGCCTATTCTAAAGTCCTGCAGTGTAAAAGGAAAAACTGCGCTTTGGTTCCAGTAGGAATGCAAGCCTCCTTTCTCCTGTAGGTACGGGGTCATTGGGTACGAGTTCCTAGAGGTAGGCGAAGCAGATTGTGTATCTTAGTGAAGCTCCACAGAGGGCAATGAGGCAGACTTCCATGGCATGTAGGACGTGAGAGAACAGAATCCCTGGAGCTGTTGAAGAGCTGAGTCCACCTAGCTTCCTAAGGAAGGGTGCAGCGAGTTGCCCTACACTCTGATTACATAGAGTGACTGGGAAAGGCGTCTAGGTCTGGATGTTTCTTAGAAGAGCAGAGAAGACTGCTGGTACTCACTGTATTTCTACGAAAAAGGGTGCCTACACGAGGGTGCCTTGTGTCTGGTAAGTGAAGAAACATTCAAGTAAAGCAGAACTTGGAATACGACATAATGGAAACTGCTAAGCGCTTCCGCTTCCGCAAGGCTTTTCAGGCCTTAGCTTGAGGCAAGGACTCACGTCAAGTTTCCCTGTAGCTCTAGAGCAGGACAGCAGGAGCTCCCACCCATGCTATGGAAGCACCGTGTTTCCTTAGAGAAAACTCCTTTTCTTTCGAGAGGGCTGCCTACAGTGACCAGAAGCCAGGTAAAAACAGTGTTATTTAGGATTCTTCAGGGAAGCATGTTTAGAGATTTAACATGGGAAAGCAAGGCTTGTGCCATCAGGTCTCCTTCTCGGGTTAACATGCAGCCGAAACCCTTCTGATTCCTGACAAGTCAATAGAGACTCTAGCCAAACCCTGGTCCCTTGCTGAATCAACTTTTCTTCACAGGGTTTTCTGCATGTATCGAACTCCCTCATTCTTGGAACGCTCTATGTAACCCTTCGGGCCTAAACCTAGTCTAAAGTCCTGCAGTGTAACAGGAAAAACTTTGCTTAGATTCCAGTAGGAATGCAAGCCTCCTTTCTCCTGTAGGTATGGGGTCCTTGGGTAAGAGTAACTAGAAGAAGGCGAAGCAGATTGTGTTTCTTAGTGTAGCTCCAATGAGAGCAATGAGGCAGACTTCCATGGCATGTATGTCGTGAGAGAACAGAATCCCTGGAGCTGTTGAAGAGCTGAGTCCACCTAGCTTTCTAAGGAAGGGTGCAGCGAGTTGCCTTAAACTCTGAATACATAGTGTGACTGGGAAAGGCTTCTAGGTCGGGATGTTTCTTAGAAGGGTAAAGGAGACTGCTGGTACTCACTGTAGTTGTACGAAAAAGGGTGCCTACACTAGGGTGCCTAGTGTCTGGTAGAGTGAAGAAACGTTCAAGTGAAGCAGAACTTCCAATACGACATAATGGAAAATGCTAAGCGCTTTCGCTTCAGCAGGGCTTTTCAGGCCTTAGCTTGAGGCAAGGACTCACGTCAAGTTACCCTGTAGCTCTAGAGCATGACAGGAGGAACTCCCACCCATGCTATGGAAGCACCGTGTTTCCTTAGAGAAACTCCTTTTCTTTCCAGAGGGCTGCCCACAGTGAATCGAGGCCAGTCAAAACAGTGTTATTTAGGTATCTCAGGCTGGCGTGGCTAGAGATTTAAAATGGGAACGCAAGGCTTAGGCATTCAAGTCTTCTTTTCCGGTGAACATGCACCCGGACACCTTCTTATATCTAAGAAGTCCAAAGAGACTCTAGCTACACCCTGGTCCCTTGCTGAATCAACTTTTCTTCACAGAGTGTTCTGCATATATGGAACTCCCTCATCCTTGGAACGTTCTATGTCTGCTATAGGGCCGAAGCCTATTCTAAAGTCCTGCAGTGTAAAAGGAAAAACTGCGCTTTGGTTCCAGTAGGAATGCAAGCCTCCTTTCTCCTGTAGGTACGGGGTCATTGGGTACGAGTTCCTAGAGGTAGGCGAAGCAGATTGTGTATCTTAGTGAAGCTCCACAGAGGGCAATGAGGCAGACTTCCATGGCATGTAGGACGTGAGAGAACAGAATCCCTGGAGCTGTTGAAGAGCTGAGTCCACCTAGCTTCCTAAGGAAGGGTGCAGCGAGTTGCCCTACACTCTGATTACATAGAGTGACTGGGAAAGGCGTCTAGGTCTGGATGTTTCTTAGAAGAGCAAAGAAGACTGCTGGTACTCACTGTATTTCTACGAAAAAGGGTGCCTACACGAGGGTGCCTTGTGTCTGGTAAGTGAAGAAACATTCAAGTAAAGCAGAACTTGGAATACGACATAATGGAAACTGCTAAGCGCTTCCGCTTCCGCAAGGCTTTTCAGGCCTTAGCTTGAGGCAAGGACTCACGTCAAGTTTCCCTGTAGCTCTAGAGCAGGACAGCAGGAGCTCCCACCCATGCTATGGAAGCACCGTGTTTCCTTAGAGAAAACTCCTTTTCTTTCGAGAGGGCTGCCTACAGTGACCAGAAGCCAGGTAAAAACAGTGTTATTTAGGATTCTTCAGGGAAGCATGTTTAGAGATTTAACATGGGAAAGCAAGGCTTGTGCCATCAGGTCTCCTTCTCGGGTTAACATGCAGCCGAAACCCTTCTGATTCCTGACAAGTCAATAGAGACTCTAGCCAAACCCTGGTCCCTTGCTGAATCAACTTTTCTTCACAGGGTTTTCTGCATGTATCGAACTCCCTCATTCTTGGAACGCTCTATGTAACCCTTCGGGCCTAAACCTAGTCTAAAGTCCTGCAGTGTAACAGGAAAAACTTTGCTTAGATTCCAGTAGGAATGCAAGCCTCCTTTCTCCTGTAGGTATGGGGTCCTTGGGTAAGAGTAACTAGAAGAAGGCGAAGCAGATTGTGTTTCTTAGTGTAGCTCCAATGAGAGCAATGAGGCAGACTTCCATGGCATGTATGTCGTGAGAGAACAGAATCCCTGGAGCTGTTGAAGAGCTGAGTCCACCTAGCTTTCTAAGGAAGGGTGCAGCGAGTTGCCTTAAACTCTGAATACATAGTGTGACTGGGAAAGGCTTCTAGGTCGGGATGTTTCTTAGAAGGGTAAAGGAGACTGCTGGTACTCACTGTAGTTGTACGAAAAAGGGTGCCTACACTAGGGTGCCTAGTGTCTGGTAGAGTGAAGAAACGTTCAAGTGAAGCAGAACTTCCAATACGACATAATGGAAAATGCTAAGCGCTTTCGCTTCAGCAGGGCTTTTCAGGCCTTAGCTTGAGGCAAGGACTCACGTCAAGTTACCCTGTAGCTCTAGAGCATGACAGGAGGAACTCCCACCCATGCTATGGAAGCACCGTGTTTCCTTAGAGAAACTCCTTTTCTTTCCAGAGGGCTGCCCACAGTGAATCGAGGCCAGTCAAAACAGTGTTATTTAGGTATCTCAGGCTGGCGTGGCTAGAGATTTAAAATGGGAACGCAAGGCTTAGGCATTCAAGTCTTCTTTTCCGGTGAACATGCACCCGGACACCTTCTTATATCTAAGAAGTCCAAAGAGACTCTAGCTACACCCTGGTCCCTTGCTGAATCAACTTTTCTTCACAGAGTGTTCTGCATATATGGAACTCCCTCATCCTTGGAACGTTCTATGTCTGCTATAGGGCCGAAGCCTATTCTAAAGTCCTGCAGTGTAAAAGGAAAAACTGCGCTTTGGTTCCAGTAGGAATGCAAGCCTCCTTTCTCCTGTAGGTACGGGGTCATTGGGTACGAGTTCCTAGAGGTAGGCGAAGCAGATTGTGTATCTTAGTGAAGCTCCACAGAGGGCAATGAGGCAGACTTCCATGGCATGTAGGACGTGAGAGAACAGAATCCCTGGAGCTGTTGAAGAGCTGAGTCCACCTAGCTTCCTAAGGAAGGGTGCAGCGAGTTGCCCTACACTCTGATTACATAGAGTGACTGGGAAAGGCGTCTAGGTCTGGATGTTTCTTAGAAGAGCAAAGAAGACTGCTGGTACTCACTGTATTTCTACGAAAAAGGGTGCCTACACGAGGGTGCCTTGTGTCTGGTAAGTGAAGAAACATTCAAGTAAAGCAGAACTTGGAATACGACATAATGGAAACTGCTAAGCGCTTCCGCTTCCGCAAGGCTTTTCAGGCCTTAGCTTGAGGCAAGGACTCACGTCAAGTTTCCCTGTAGCTCTAGAGCAGGACAGCAGGAGCTCCCACCCATGCTATGGAAGCACCGTGTTTCCTTAGAGAAAACTCCTTTTCTTTCGAGAGGGCTGCCTACAGTGACCAGAAGCCAGGTAAAAACAGTGTTATTTAGGATTCTTCAGGGAAGCATGTTTAGAGATTTAACATGGGAAAGCAAGGCTTGTGCCATCAGGTCTCCTTCTCGGGTTAACATGCAGCCGAAACCCTTCTGATTCCTGACAAGTCAATAGAGACTCTAGCCAAACCCTGGTCCCTTGCTGAATCAACTTTTCTTCACAGGGTTTTCTGCATGTATCGAACTCCCTCATTCTTGGAACGCTCTATGTAACCCTTCGGGCCTAAACCTAGTCTAAAGTCCTGCAGTGTAACAGGAAAAACTTTGCTTAGATTCCAGTAGGAATGCAAGCCTCCTTTCTCCTGTAGGTATGGGGTCCTTGGGTAAGAGTTCCTAGAAGAAGGCGAAGCAGATTGTGTTTCTTAGTGTAGCTCCAATGAGAGCAATGAGGCAGACTTCCATGGCATGTATGTCGTGAGAGAACAGAATCCCTGGAGCTGTTGAAGAGCTGAGTCCACCTAGCTTTCTAAGGAAGGGTGCAGCGAGTTGCCTTAAACTCTGAATACATAGTGTGACTGGGAAAGGCTTCTAGGTCGGGATGTTTCTTAGAAGGGTAAAGGAGACTGCTGGTACTCACTGTAGTTGTACGAAAAAGGGTGCCTACACTAGGGTGCCTAGTGTCTGGTAGAGTGAAGAAACGTTCAAGTGAAGCAGAACTTCCAATACGACATAATGGAAAATGCTAAGCGCTTTCGCTTCAGCAGGGCTTTTCAGGCCTTAGCTTGAGGCAAGGACTCACGTCAAGTTACCCTGTAGCTCTAGAGCATGACAGGAGGAACTCCCACCCATGCTATGGAAGCACCGTGTTTCCTTAGAGAAACTCCTTTTCTTTCCAGAGGGCTGCCCACAGTGAATCGAGGCCAGTCAAAACAGTGTTATTTAGGTATCTCAGGCTGGCGTGGCTAGAGATTTAAAATGGGAACGCAAGGCTTAGGCATTCAAGTCTTCTTTTCCGGTGAACATGCACCCGGACACCTTCTTATATCTAAGAAGTCCAAAGAGACTCTAGCTACACCCTGGTCCCTTGCTGAATCAACTTTTCTTCACAGAGTGTTCTGCATATATGGAACTCCCTCATCCTTGGAACGTTCTATGTATGCTATAGGGCCGAAGCCTATTCTAAAGTCCTGCAGTGTAAAAGGAAAAACTGCGCTTTGGTTCCAGTAGGAATGCAAGCCTCCTTTCTCCTGTAGGTACGGGGTCATTGGGTACGAGTTCCTAGAGGTAGGCGAAGCAGATTGTGTATCTTAGTGAAGCTCCACAGAGGGCAATGAGGCAGACTTCCATGGCATGTAGGACGTGAGAGAACAGAATCCCTGGAGCTGTTGAAGAGCTGAGTCCACCTAGCTTCCTAAGGAAGGGTGCAGCGAGTTGCCCTACACTCTGATTACATAGAGTGACTGGGAAAGGCGTCTAGGTCTGGATGTTTCTTAGAAGAGCAAAGAAGACTGCTGGTACTCACTGTATTTCTACGAAAAAGGGTGCCTACACGAGGGTGCCTTGTGTCTGGTAAGTGAAGAAACATTCAAGTAAAGCAGAACTTGGAATACGACATAATGGAAACTGCTAAGCGCTTCCGCTTCCGCAAGGCTTTTCAGGCCTTAGCTTGAGGCAAACACTCACGTCAAGTTTCCCTGTAGCTCTAGAGCAGGACAGCAGGAGCTCCCACCCATGCTATGGAAGCACCGTGTTTCCTTAGAGAAAACTCCTTTTCTTTCGAGAGGGCTGCCTACAGTGACCAGAAGCCAGGTAAAAACAGTGTTATTTAGGATTCTTCAGGGAAGCATGTTTAGAGATTTAACATGGGAAAGCAAGGCTTGTGCCATCAGGTCTCCTTCTCGGGTTAACATGCAGCCGAAACCCTTCTGATTCCTGACAAGTCAATAGAGACTCTAGCCAAACCCTGGTCCCTTGCTGAATCAACTTTTCTTCACAGGGTTTTCTGCATGTATCGAACTCCCTCATTCTTGGAACGCTCTATGTAACCCTTCGGGCCTAAACCTAGTCTAAAGTCCTGCAGTGTAACAGGAAAAACTTTGCTTAGATTCCAGTAGGAATGCAAGCCTCCTTTCTCCTGTAGGTATGGGGTCCTTGGGTAAGAGTAACTAGAAGAAGGCGAAGCAGATTGTGTTTCTTAGTGTAGCTCCAATGAGAGCAATGAGGCAGACTTCCATGGCATGTATGTCGTGAGAGAACAGAATCCCTGGAGCTGTTGAAGAGCTGAGTCCACCTAGCTTTCTAAGGAAGGGTGCAGCGAGTTGCCTTAAACTCTGAATACATAGTGTGACTGGGAAAGGCTTCTAGGTCGGGATGTTTCTTAGAAGGGTAAAGGAGACTGCTGGTACTCACTGTAGTTGTACGAAAAAGGGTGCCTACACTAGGGTGCCTAGTGTCTGGTAGAGTGAAGAAACGTTCAAGTGAAGCAGAACTTCCAATACGACATAATGGAAAATGCTAAGCGCTTTCGCTTCAGCAGGGCTTTTCAGGCCTTAGCTTGAGGCAAGGACTCACGTCAAGTTACCCTGTAGCTCTAGAGCATGACAGGAGGAACTCCCACCCATGCTATGGAAGCACCGTGTTTCCTTAGAGAAACTCCTTTTCTTTCCAGAGGGCTGCCCACAGTGAATCGAGGCCAGTCAAAACAGTGTTATTTAGGTATCTCAGGCTGGCGTGGCTAGAGATTTAAAATGGGAACGCAAGGCTTAGGCATTCAAGTCTTCTTTTCCGGTGAACATGCACCCGGACACCTTCTTATATCTAAGAAGTCCAAAGAGACTCTAGCTACACCCTGGTCCCTTGCTGAATCAACTTTTCTTCACAGAGTGTTCTGCATATATGGAACTCCCTCATCCTTGGAACGTTCTATGTATGCTATAGGGCCGAAGCCTATTCTAAAGTCCTGCAGTGTAAAAGGAAAAACTGCGCTTTGGTTCCAGTAGGAATGCAAGCCTCCTTTCTCCTGTAGGTACGGGGTCATTGGGTACGAGTTCCTAGAGGTAGGCGAAGCAGATTGTGTATCTTAGTGAAGCTCCACAGAGGGCAATGAGGCAGACTTCCATGGCATGTAGGACGTGAGAGAACAGAATCCCTGGAGCTGTTGAAGAGCTGAGTCCACCTAGCTTCCTAAGGAAGGGTGCAGCGAGTTGCCCTACACTCTGATTACATAGAGTGACTGGGAAAGGCGTCTAGGTCTGGATGTTTCTTAGAAGAGCAAAGAAGACTGCTGGTACTCACTGTATTTCTACGAAAAAGGGTGCCTACACGAGGGTGCCTTGTGTCTGGTAAGTGAAGAAACATTCAAGTAAAGCAGAACTTGGAATACGACATAATGGAAACTGCTAAGCGCTTCCGCTTCCGCAAGGCTTTTCAGGCCTTAGCTTGAGGCAAGGACTCACGTCAAGTTTCCCTGTAGCTCTAGAGCAGGACAGCAGGAGCTCCCACCCATGCTATGGAAGCACCGTGTTTCCTTAGAGAAAACTCCTTTTCTTTCGAGAGGGCTGCCTACAGTGACCAGAAGCCAGGTAAAAACAGTGTTATTTAGGATTCTTCAGGGAAGCATGTTTAGAGATTTAACATGGGAAAGCAAGGCTTGTGCCATCAGGTCTCCTTCTCGGGTTAACATGCAGCCGAAACCCTTCTGATTCCTGACAAGTCAATAGAGACACTAGCCAAACCCTGGTCCCTTGCTGAATCAACTTTTCTTCACAGGGTTTTCTGCATGTATCGAACTCCCTCATTCTTGGAACGCTCTATGTAACCCTTCGGGCCTAAACCTAGTCTAAAGTCCTGCAGTGTAACAGGAAAAACTTTGCTTAGATTCCAGTAGGAATGCAAGCCTCCTTTCTCCTGTAGGTATGGGGTCCTTGGGTAAGAGTTCCTAGAAGAAGGCGAAGCAGATTGTGTTTCTTAGTGTAGCTCCAATGAGAGCAATGAGGCAGACTTCCATGGCATGTATGTCGTGAGAGAACAGAATCCCTGGAGCTGTTGAAGAGCTGAGTCCACCTAGCTTTCTAAGGAAGGGTGCAGCGAGTTGCCTTAAACTCTGAATACATAGTGTGACTGGGAAAGGCTTCTAGGTCGGGATGTTTCTTAGAAGGGTAAAGGAGACTGCTGGTACTCACTGTAGTTGTACGAAAAAGGGTGCCTACACTAGGGTGCCTAGTGTCTGGTAGAGTGAAGAAACGTTCAAGTGAAGCAGAACTTCCAATACGACATAATGGAAAATGCTAAGCGCTTTCGCTTCAGCAGGGCTTTTCAGGCCTTAGCTTGAGGCAAGGACTCACGTCAAGTTACCCTGTAGCTCTAGAGCATGACAGGAGGAACTCCCACCCATGCTATGGAAGCACCGTGTTTCCTTAGAGAAACTCCTTTTCTTTCCAGAGGGCTGCCCACAGTGAATCGAGGCCAGTCAAAACAGTGTTATTTCGGTATCTCAGGCTGGCGTGGCTAGAGATTTAAAATGGGAACGCAAGGCTTAGGCATTCAAGTCTTCTTTTCCGGTGAACATGCACCCGGACACCTTCTTATATCTAAGAAGTCCAAAGAGACTCTAGCTACACCCTGGTCCCTTGCTGAATCAACTTTTCTTCACAGAGTGTTCTGCATATATGGAACTCCCTCATCCTTGGAACGTTCTATGTATGCTATAGGGCCGAAGCCTATTCTAAAGTCCTGCAGTGTAAAAGGAAAAACTGCGCTTTGGTTCCAGTAGGAATGCAAGCCTCCTTTCTCCTGTAGGTACGGGGTCATTGGGTACGAGTTCCTAGAGGTAGGCGAAGCAGATTGTGTATCTTAGTGAAGCTCCACAGAGGGCAATGAGGCAGACTTCCATGGCATGTAGGACGTGAGAGAACAGAATCCCTGGAGCTGTTGAAGAGCTGAGTCCACCTAGCTTCCTAAGGAAGGGTGCAGCGAGTTGCCCTACACTCTGATTACATAGAGTGACTGGGAAAGGCGTCTAGGTCTGGATGTTTCTTAGAAGAGCAAAGAAGACTGCTGGTACTCACTGTATTTCTACGAAAAAGGGTGCCTACACGAGGGTGCCTTGTGTCTGGTAAGTGAAGAAACATTCAAGTAAAGCAGAACTTGGAATACGACATAATGGAAACTGCTAAGCGCTTCCGCTTCCGCAAGGCTTTTCAGGCCTTAGCTTGAGGCAAGGACTCACGTCAAGTTTCCCTGTAGCTCTAGAGCAGGACAGCAGGAGCTCCCACCCATGCTATGGAAGCACCGTGTTTCCTTAGAGAAAACTCCTTTTCTTTCGAGAGGGCTGCCTACAGTGACCAGAAGCCAGGTAAAAACAGTGTTATTTAGGATTCTTCAGGGAAGCATGTTTAGAGATTTAACATGGGAAAGCAAGGCTTGTGCCATCAGGTCTCCTTCTCGGGTTAACATGCAGCCGAAACCCTTCTGATTCCTGACAAGTCAATAGAGACACTAGCCAAACCCTGGTCCCTTGCTGAATCAACTTTTCTTCACAGGGTTTTCTGCATGTATCGAACTCCCTCATTCTTGGAACGCTCTATGTAACCCTTCGGGCCTAAACCTAGTCTAAAGTCCTGCAGTGTAACAGGAAAAACTTTGCTTAGATTCCAGTAGGAATGCAAGCCTCCTTTCTCCTGTAGGTATGGGGTCCTTGGGTAAGAGTTCCTAGAAGAAGGCGAAGCAGATTGTGTTTCTTAGTGTAGCTCCAATGAGAGCAATGAGGCAGACTTCCATGGCATGTATGTCGTGAGAGAACAGAATCCCTGGAGCTGTTGAAGAGCTGAGTCCACCTAGCTTTCTAAGGAAGGGTGCAGCGAGTTGCCTTAAACTCTGAATACATAGTGTGACTGGGAAAGGCTTCTAGGTCGGGATGTTTCTTAGAAGGGTAAAGGAGACTGCTGGTACTCACTGTAGTTGTACGAAAAAGGGTGCCTACACTAGGGTGCCTAGTGTCTGGTAGAGTGAAGAAACGTTCAAGTGAAGCAGAACTTCCAATACGACATAATGGAAAATGCTAAGCGCTTTCGCTTCAGCAGGGCTTTTCAGGCCTTAGCTTGAGGCAAGGACTCACGTCAAGTTACCCTGTAGCTCTAGAGCATGACAGGAGGAACTCCCACCCATGCTATGGAAGCACCGTGTTTCCTTAGAGAAACTCCTTTTCTTTCCAGAGGGCTGCCCACAGTGAATCGAGGCCAGTCAAAACAGTGTTATTTCGGTATCTCAGGCTGGCGTGGCTAGAGATTTAAAATGGGAACGCAAGGCTTAGGCATTCAAGTCTTCTTTTCCGGTGAACATGCACCCGGACACCTTCTTATATCTAAGAAGTCCAAAGAGACTCTAGCTACACCCTGGTCCCTTGCTGAATCAACTTTTCTTCACAGAGTGTTCTGCATATATGGAACTCCCTCATCCTTGGAACGTTCTATGTATGCTATAGGGCCGAAGCCTATTCTAAAGTCCTGCAGTGTAAAAGGAAAAACTGCGCTTTGGTTCCAGTAGGAATGCAAGCCTCCTTTCTCCTGTAGGTACGGGGTCATTGGGTACGAGTTCCTAGAGGTAGGCGAAGCAGATTGTGTATCTTAGTGAAGCTCCACAGAGGGCAATGAGGCAGACTTCCATGGCATGTAGGACGTGAGAGAACAGAATCCCTGGAGCTGTTGAAGAGCTGAGTCCACCTAGCTTCCTAAGGAAGGGTGCAGCGAGTTGCCCTACACTCTGATTACATAGAGTGACTGGGAAAGGCGTCTAGGTCTGGATGTTTCTTAGAAGAGCAAAGAAGACTGCTGGTACTCACTGTATTTCTACGAAAAAGGGTGCCTACACGAGGGTGCCTTGTGTCTGGTAAGTGAAGAAACATTCAAGTAAAGCAGAACTTGGAATACGACATAATGGAAACTGCTAAGCGCTTCCGCTTCCGCAAGGCTTTTCAGGCCTTAGCTTGAGGCAAGGACTCACGTCAAGTTTCCCTGTAGCTCTAGAGCAGGACAGCAGGAGCTCCCACCCATGCTATGGAAGCACCGTGTTTCCTTAGAGAAAACTCCTTTTCTTTCGAGAGGGCTGCCTACAGTGACCAGAAGCCAGGTAAAAACAGTGTTATTTAGGATTCTTCAGGGAAGCATGTTTAGAGATTTAACATGGGAAAGCAAGGCTTGTGCCATCAGGTCTCCTTCTCGGGTTAACATGCAGCCGAAACCCTTCTGATTCCTGACAAGTCAATAGAGACACTAGCCAAACCCTGGTCCCTTGCTGAATCAACTTTTCTTCACAGGGTTTTCTGCATGTATCGAACTCCCTCATTCTTGGAACGCTCTATGTAACCCTTCGGGCCTAAACCTAGTCTAAAGTCCTGCAGTGTAACAGGAAAAACTTTGCTTAGATTCCAGTAGGAATGCAAGCCTCCTTTCTCCTGTAGGTATGGGGTCCTTGGGTAAGAGTTCCTAGAAGAAGGCGAAGCAGATTGTGTTTCTTAGTGTAGCTCCAATGAGAGCAATGAGGCAGACTTCCATGGCATGTATGTCGTGAGAGAACAGAATCCCTGGAGCTGTTGAAGAGCTGAGTCCACCTAGCTTTCTAAGGAAGGGTGCAGCGAGTTGCCTTAAACTCTGAATACATAGTGTGACTGGGAAAGGCTTCTAGGTCGGGATGTTTCTTAGAAGGGTAAAGGAGACTGCTGGTACTCACTGTAGTTGTACGAAAAAGGGTGCCTACACTAGGGTGCCTAGTGTCTGGTAGAGTGAAGAAACGTTCAAGTGAAGCAGAACTTCCAATACGACATAATGGAAAATGCTAAGCGCTTTCGCTTCAGCAGGGCTTTTCAGGCCTTAGCTTGAGGCAAGGACTCACGTCAAGTTACCCTGTAGCTCTAGAGCATGACAGGAGGAACTCCCACCCATGCTATGGAAGCACCGTGTTTCCTTAGAGAAACTCCTTTTCTTTCCAGAGGGCTGCCCACAGTGAATCGAGGCCAGTCAAAACAGTGTTATTTCGGTATCTCAGGCTGGCGTGGCTAGAGATTTAAAATGGGAACGCAAGGCTTAGGCATTCAAGTCTTCTTTTCCGGTGAACATGCACCCGGACACCTTCTTATATCTAAGAAGTCCAAAGAGACTCTAGCTACACCCTGGTCCCTTGCTGAATCAACTTTTCTTCACAGAGTGTTCTGCATATATGGAACTCCCTCATCCTTGGAACGTTCTATGTATGCTATAGGGCCGAAGCCTATTCTAAAGTCCTGCAGTGTAAAAGGAAAAACTGCGCTTTGGTTCCAGTAGGAATGCAAGCCTCCTTTCTCCTGTAGGTACGGGGTCATTGGGTACGAGTTCCTAGAGGTAGGCGAAGCAGATTGTGTATCTTAGTGAAGCTCCACAGAGGGCAATGAGGCAGACTTCCATGGCATGTAGGACGTGAGAGAACAGAATCCCTGGAGCTGTTGAAGAGCTGAGTCCACCTAGCTTCCTAAGGAAGGGTGCAGCGAGTTGCCCTACACTCTGATTACATAGAGTGACTGGGAAAGGCGTCTAGGTCTGGATGTTTCTTAGAAGAGCAAAGAAGACTGCTGGTACTCACTGTATTTCTACGAAAAAGGGTGCCTACACGAGGGTGCCTTGTGTCTGGTAAGTGAAGAAACATTCAAGTAAAGCAGAACTTGGAATACGACATAATGGAAACTGCTAAGCGCTTCCGCTTCCGCAAGGCTTTTCAGGCCTTAGCTTGAGGCAAGGACTCACGTCAAGTTTCCCTGTAGCTCTAGAGCAGGACAGCAGGAGCTCCCACCCATGCTATGGAAGCACCGTGTTTCCTTAGAGAAAACTCCTTTTCTTTCGAGAGGGCTGCCTACAGTGACCAGAAGCCAGGTAAAAACAGTGTTATTTAGGATTCTTCAGGGAAGCATGTTTAGAGATTTAACATGGGAAAGCAAGGCTTGTGCCATCAGGTCTCCTTCTCGGGTTAACATGCAGCCGAAACCCTTCTGATTCCTGACAAGTCAATAGAGACACTAGCCAAACCCTGGTCCCTTGCTGAATCAACTTTTCTTCACAGGGTTTTCTGCATGTATCGAACTCCCTCATTCTTGGAACGCTCTATGTAACCCTTCGGGCCTAAACCTAGTCTAAAGTCCTGCAGTGTAACAGGAAAAACTTTGCTTAGATTCCAGTAGGAATGCAAGCCTCCTTTCTCCTGTAGGTATGGGGTCCTTGGGTAAGAGTTCCTAGAAGAAGGCGAAGCAGATTGTGTTTCTTAGTGTAGCTCCAATGAGAGCAATGAGGCAGACTTCCATGGCATGTATGTCGTGAGAGAACAGAATCCCTGGAGCTGTTGAAGAGCTGAGTCCACCTAGCTTTCTAAGGAAGGGTGCAGCGAGTTGCCTTAAACTCTGAATACATAGTGTGACTGGGAAAGGCTTCTAGGTCGGGATGTTTCTTAGAAGGGTAAAGGAGACTGCTGGTACTCACTGTAGTTGTACGAAAAAGGGTGCCTACACTAGGGTGCCTAGTGTCTGGTAGAGTGAAGAAACGTTCAAGTGAAGCAGAACTTCCAATACGACATAATGGAAAATGCTAAGCGCTTTCGCTTCAGCAGGGCTTTTCAGGCCTTAGCTTGAGGCAAGGACTCACGTCAAGTTACCCTGTAGCTCTAGAGCATGACAGGAGGAACTCCCACCCATGCTATGGAAGCACCGTGTTTCCTTAGAGAAACTCCTTTTCTTTCCAGAGGGCTGCCCACAGTGAATCGAGGCCAGTCAAAACAGTGTTATTTCGGTATCTCAGGCTGGCGTGGCTAGAGATTTAAAATGGGAACGCAAGGCTTAGGCATTCAAGTCTTCTTTTCCGGTGAACATGCACCCGGACACCTTCTTATATCTAAGAAGTCCAAAGAGACTCTAGCTACACCCTGGTCCCTTGCTGAATCAACTTTTCTTCACAGAGTGTTCTGCATATATGGAACTCCCTCATCCTTGGAACGTTCTATGTATGCTATAGGGCCGAAGCCTATTCTAAAGTCCTGCAGTGTAAAAGGAAAAACTGCGCTTTGGTTCCAGTAGGAATGCAAGCCTCCTTTCTCCTGTAGGTACGGGGTCATTGGGTACGAGTTCCTAGAGGTAGGCGAAGCAGATTGTGTATCTTAGTGAAGCTCCACAGAGGGCAATGAGGCAGACTTCCATGGCATGTAGGACGTGAGAGAACAGAATCCCTGGAGCTGTTGAAGAGCTGAGTCCACCTAGCTTCCTAAGGAAGGGTGCAGCGAGTTGCCCTACACTCTGATTACATAGAGTGACTGGGAAAGGCGTCTAGGTCTGGATGTTTCTTAGAAGAGCAAAGAAGACTGCTGGTACTCACTGTATTTCTACGAAAAAGGGTGCCTACACGAGGGTGCCTTGTGTCTGGTAAGTGAAGAAACATTCAAGTAAAGCAGAACTTGGAATACGACATAATGGAAACTGCTAAGCGCTTCCGCTTCCGCAAGGCTTTTCAGGCCTTAGCTTGAGGCAAGGACTCACGTCAAGTTTCCCTGTAGCTCTAGAGCAGGACAGCAGGAGCTCCCACCCATGCTATGGAAGCACCGTGTTTCCTTAGAGAAAACTCCTTTTCTTTCGAGAGGGCTGCCTACAGTGACCAGAAGCCAGGTAAAAACAGTGTTATTTAGGATTCTTCAGGGAAGCATGTTTAGAGATTTAACATGGGAAAGCAAGGCTTGTGCCATCAGGTCTCCTTCTCGGGTTAACATGCAGCCGAAACCCTTCTGATTCCTGACAAGTCAATAGAGACACTAGCCAAACCCTGGTCCCTTGCTGAATCAACTTTTCTTCACAGGGTTTTCTGCATGTATCGAACTCCCTCATTCTTGGAACGCTCTATGTAACCCTTCGGGCCTAAACCTAGTCTAAAGTCCTGCAGTGTAACAGGAAAAACTTTGCTTAGATTCCAGTAGGAATGCAAGCCTCCTTTCTCCTGTAGGTATGGGGTCCTTGGGTAAGAGTTCCTAGAAGAAGGCGAAGCAGATTGTGTTTCTTAGTGTAGCTCCAATGAGAGCAATGAGGCAGACTTCCATGGCATGTATGTCGTGAGAGAACAGAATCCCTGGAGCTGTTGAAGAGCTGAGTCCACCTAGCTTTCTAAGGAAGGGTGCAGCGAGTTGCCTTAAACTCTGAATACATAGTGTGACTGGGAAAGGCTTCTAGGTCGGGATGTTTCTTAGAAGGGTAAAGGAGACTGCTGGTACTCACTGTAGTTGTACGAAAAAGGGTGCCTACACTAGGGTGCCTAGTGTCTGGTAGAGTGAAGAAACGTTCAAGTGAAGCAGAACTTCCAATACGACATAATGGAAAATGCTAAGCGCTTTCGCTTCAGCAGGGCTTTTCAGGCCTTAGCTTGAGGCAAGGACTCACGTCAAGTTACCCTGTAGCTCTAGAGCATGACAGGAGGAACTCCCACCCATGCTATGGAAGCACCGTGTTTCCTTAGAGAAACTCCTTTTCTTTCCAGAGGGCTGCCCACAGTGAATCGAGGCCAGTCAAAACAGTGTTATTTCGGTATCTCAGGCTGGCGTGGCTAGAGATTTAAAATGGGAACGCAAGGCTTAGGCATTCAAGTCTTCTTTTCCGGTGAACATGCACCCGGACACCTTCTTATATCTAAGAAGTCCAAAGAGACTCTAGCTACACCCTGGTCCCTTGCTGAATCAACTTTTCTTCACAGAGTGTTCTGCATATATGGAACTCCCTCATCCTTGGAACGTTCTATGTATGCTATAGGGCCGAAGCCTATTCTAAAGTCCTGCAGTGTAAAAGGAAAAACTGCGCTTTGGTTCCAGTAGGAATGCAAGCCTCCTTTCTCCTGTAGGTACGGGGTCATTGGGTACGAGTTCCTAGAGGTAGGCGAAGCAGATTGTGTATCTTAGTGAAGCTCCACAGAGGGCAATGAGGCAGAC
The DNA here is from genome assembly GCF_965194825.1 of Balaenoptera physalus. Taxonomy (NCBI): domain Eukaryota; kingdom Metazoa; phylum Chordata; class Mammalia; order Artiodactyla; family Balaenopteridae; genus Balaenoptera; species Balaenoptera physalus. The sequence continues at coordinate 4,428,323 of NC_138902.1, read as the reverse complement.
TTCCATGGCATGTAGGACGTGAGAGAACAGAATCCCTGGAGCTGTTGAAGAGCTGAGTCCACCTAGCTTCCTAAGGAAGGGTGCAGCGAGTTGCCCTACACTCTGATTACATAGAGTGACTGGGAAAGGCGTCTAGGTCTGGATGTTTCTTAGAAGAGCAAAGAAGACTGCTGGTACTCACTGTATTTCTACGAAAAAGGGTGCCTACACGAGGGTGCCTTGTGTCTGGTAAGTGAAGAAACATTCAAGTAAAGCAGAACTTGGAATACGACATAATGGAAACTGCTAAGCGCTTCCGCTTCCGCAAGGCTTTTCAGGCCTTAGCTTGAGGCAAGGACTCACGTCAAGTTTCCCTGTAGCTCTAGAGCAGGACAGCAGGAGCTCCCACCCATGCTATGGAAGCACCGTGTTTCCTTAGAGAAAACTCCTTTTCTTTCGAGAGGGCTGCCTACAGTGACCAGAAGCCAGGTAAAAACAGTGTTATTTAGGATTCTTCAGGGAAGCATGTTTAGAGATTTAACATGGGAAAGCAAGGCTTGTGCCATCAGGTCTCCTTCTCGGGTTAACATGCAGCCGAAACCCTTCTGATTCCTGACAAGTCAATAGAGACACTAGCCAAACCCTGGTCCCTTGCTGAATCAACTTTTCTTCACAGGGTTTTCTGCATGTATCGAACTCCCTCATTCTTGGAACGCTCTATGTAACCCTTCGGGCCTAAACCTAGTCTAAAGTCCTGCAGTGTAACAGGAAAAACTTTGCTTAGATTCCAGTAGGAATGCAAGCCTCCTTTCTCCTGTAGGTATGGGGTCCTTGGGTAAGAGTTCCTAGAAGAAGGCGAAGCAGATTGTGTTTCTTAGTGTAGCTCCAATGAGAGCAATGAGGCAGACTTCCATGGCATGTATGTCGTGAGAGAACAGAATCCCTGGAGCTGTTGAAGAGCTGAGTCCACCTAGCTTTCTAAGGAAGGGTGCAGCGAGTTGCCTTAAACTCTGAATACATAGTGTGACTGGGAAAGGCTTCTAGGTCGGGATGTTTCTTAGAAGGGTAAAGGAGACTGCTGGTACTCACTGTAGTTGTACGAAAAAGGGTGCCTACACTAGGGTGCCTAGTGTCTGGTAGAGTGAAGAAACGTTCAAGTGAAGCAGAACTTCCAATACGACATAATGGAAAATGCTAAGCGCTTTCGCTTCAGCAGGGCTTTTCAGGCCTTAGCTTGAGGCAAGGACTCACGTCAAGTTACCCTGTAGCTCTAGAGCATGACAGGAGGAACTCCCACCCATGCTATGGAAGCACCGTGTTTCCTTAGAGAAACTCCTTTTCTTTCCAGAGGGCTGCCCACAGTGAATCGAGGCCAGTCAAAACAGTGTTATTTAGGTATCTCAGGCTGGCGTGGCTAGAGATTTAAAATGGGAACGCAAGGCTTAGGCATTCAAGTCTTCTTTTCCGGTGAACATGCACCCGGACACCTTCTTATATCTAAGAAGTCCAAAGAGACTCTAGCTACACCCTGGTCCCTTGCTGAATCAACTTTTCTTCACAGAGTGTTCTGCATATATGGAACTCCCTCATCCTTGGAACGTTCTATGTATGCTATAGGGCCGAAGCCTATTCTAAAGTCCTGCAGTGTAAAAGGAAAAACTGCGCTTTGGTTCCAGTAGGAATGCAAGCCTCCTTTCTCCTGTAGGTACGGGGTCATTGGGTACGAGTTCCTAGAGGTAGGCGAAGCAGATTGTGTATCTTAGTGAAGCTCCACAGAGGGCAATGAGGCAGACTTCCATGGCATGTAGGACGTGAGAGAACAGAATCCCTGGAGCTGTTGAAGAGCTGAGTCCACCTAGCTTCCTAAGGAAGGGTGCAGCGAGTTGCCCTACACTCTGATTACATAGAGTGACTGGGAAAGGCGTCTAGGTCTGGATGTTTCTTAGAAGAGCAAAGAAGACTGCTGGTACTCACTGTATTTCTACGAAAAAGGGTGCCTACACGAGGGTGCCTTGTGTCTGGTAAGTGAAGAAACATTCAAGTAAAGCAGAACTTGGAATACGACATAATGGAAACTGCTAAGCGCTTCCGCTTCCGCAAGGCTTTTCAGGCCTTAGCTTGAGGCAAGGACTCACGTCAAGTTTCCCTGTAGCTCTAGAGCAGGACAGCAGGAGCTCCCACCCATGCTATGGAAGCACCGTGTTTCCTTAGAGAAAACTCCTTTTCTTTCGAGAGGGCTGCCTACAGTGACCAGAAGCCAGGTAAAAACAGTGTTATTTAGGATTCTTCAGGGAAGCATGTTTAGAGATTTAACATGGGAAAGCAAGGCTTGTGCCATCAGGTCTCCTTCTCGGGTTAACATGCAGCCGAAACCCTTCTGATTCCTGACAAGTCAATAGAGACTCTAGCCAAACCCTGGTCCCTTGCTGAATCAACTTTTCTTCACAGGGTTTTCTGCATGTATCGAACTCCCTCATTCTTGGAACGCTCTATGTAACCCTTCGGGCCTAAACCTAGTCTAAAGTCCTGCAGTGTAACAGGAAAAACTTTGCTTAGATTCCAGTAGGAATGCAAGCCTCCTTTCTCCTGTAGGTATGGGGTCCTTGGGTAAGAGTTCCTAGAAGAAGGCGAAGCAGATTGTGTTTCTTAGTGTAGCTCCAATGAGAGCAATGAGGCAGACTTCCATGGCATGTATGTCGTGAGAGAACAGAATCCCTGGAGCTGTTGAAGAGCTGAGTCCACCTAGCTTTCTAAGGAAGGGTGCAGCGAGTTGCCTTAAACTCTGAATACATAGTGTGACTGGGAAAGGCTTCTAGGTCGGGATGTTTCTTAGAAGGGTAAAGGAGACTGCTGGTACTCACTGTAGTTGTACGAAAAAGGGTGCCTACACTAGGGTGCCTAGTGTCTGGTAGAGTGAAGAAACGTTCAAGTGAAGCAGAACTTCCAATACGACATAATGGAAAATGCTAAGCGCTTTCGCTTCAGCAGGGCTTTTCAGGCCTTAGCTTGAGGCAAGGACTCACGTCAAGTTACCCTGTAGCTCTAGAGCATGACAGGAGGAACTCCCACCCATGCTATGGAAGCACCGTGTTTCCTTAGAGAAACTCCTTTTCTTTCCAGAGGGCTGCCCACAGTGAATCGAGGCCAGTCAAAACAGTGTTATTTAGGTATCTCAGGCTGGCGTGGCTAGAGATTTAAAATGGGAACGCAAGGCTTAGGCATTCAAGTCTTCTTTTCCGGTGAACATGCACCCGGACACCTTCTTATATCTAAGAAGTCCAAAGAGACTCTAGCTACACCCTGGTCCCTTGCTGAATCAACTTTTCTTCACAGAGTGTTCTGCATATATGGAACTCCCTCATCCTTGGAACGTTCTATGTATGCTATAGGGCCGAAGCCTATTCTAAAGTCCTGCAGTGTAAAAGGAAAAACTGCGCTTTGGTTCCAGTAGGAATGCAAGCCTCCTTTCTCCTGTAGGTACGGGGTCATTGGGTACGAGTTCCTAGAGGTAGGCGAAGCAGATTGTGTATCTTAGTGAAGCTCCACAGAGGGCAATGAGGCAGACTTCCATGGCATGTAGGACGTGAGAGAACAGAATCCCTGGAGCTGTTGAAGAGCTGAGTCCACCTAGCTTCCTAAGGAAGGGTGCAGCGAGTTGCCCTACACTCTGATTACATAGAGTGACTGGGAAAGGCGTCTAGGTCTGGATGTTTCTTAGAAGAGCAAAGAAGACTGCTGGTACTCACTGTATTTCTACGAAAAAGGGTGCCTACACGAGGGTGCCTTGTGTCTGGTAAGTGAAGAAACATTCAAGTAAAGCAGAACTTGGAATACGACATAATGGAAACTGCTAAGCGCTTCCGCTTCCGCAAGGCTTTTCAGGCCTTAGCTTGAGGCAAGGACTCACGTCAAGTTTCCCTGTAGCTCTAGAGCAGGACAGCAGGAGCTCCCACCCATGCTATGGAAGCACCGTGTTTCCTTAGAGAAAACTCCTTTTCTTTCGAGAGGGCTGCCTACAGTGACCAGAAGCCAGGTAAAAACAGTGTTATTTAGGATTCTTCAGGGAAGCATGTTTAGAGATTTAACATGGGAAAGCAAGGCTTGTGCCATCAGGTCTCCTTCTCGGGTTAACATGCAGCCGAAACCCTTCTGATTCCTGACAAGTCAATAGAGACACTAGCCAAACCCTGGTCCCTTGCTGAATCAACTTTTCTTCACAGGGTTTTCTGCATGTATCGAACTCCCTCATTCTTGGAACGCTCTATGTAACCCTTCGGGCCTAAACCTAGTCTAAAGTCCTGCAGTGTAACAGGAAAAACTTTGCTTAGATTCCAGTAGGAATGCAAGCCTCCTTTCTCCTGTAGGTATGGGGTCCTTGGGTAAGAGTTCCTAGAAGAAGGCGAAGCAGATTGTGTTTCTTAGTGTAGCTCCAATGAGAGCAATGAGGCAGACTTCCATGGCATGTATGTCGTGAGAGAACAGAATCCCTGGAGCTGTTGAAGAGCTGAGTCCACCTAGCTTTCTAAGGAAGGGTGCAGCGAGTTGCCTTAAACTCTGAATACATAGTGTGACTGGGAAAGGCTTCTAGGTCGGGATGTTTCTTAGAAGGGTAAAGGAGACTGCTGGTACTCACTGTAGTTGTACGAAAAAGGGTGCCTACACTAGGGTGCCTAGTGTCTGGTAGAGTGAAGAAACGTTCAAGTGAAGCAGAACTTCCAATACGACATAATGGAAAATGCTAAGCGCTTTCGCTTCAGCAGGGCTTTTCAGGCCTTAGCTTGAGGCAAGGACTCACGTCAAGTTACCCTGTAGCTCTAGAGCATGACAGGAGGAACTCCCACCCATGCTATGGAAGCACCGTGTTTCCTTAGAGAAACTCCTTTTCTTTCCAGAGGGCTGCCCACAGTGAATCGAGGCCAGTCAAAACAGTGTTATTTCGGTATCTCAGGCTGGCGTGGCTAGAGATTTAAAATGGGAACGCAAGGCTTAGGCATTCAAGTCTTCTTTTCCGGTGAACATGCACCCGGACACCTTCTTATATCTAAGAAGTCCAAAGAGACTCTAGCTACACCCTGGTCCCTTGCTGAATCAACTTTTCTTCACAGAGTGTTCTGCATATATGGAACTCCCTCATCCTTGGAACGTTCTATGTATGCTATAGGGCCGAAGCCTATTCTAAAGTCCTGCAGTGTAAAAGGAAAAACTGCGCTTTGGTTCCAGTAGGAATGCAAGCCTCCTTTCTCCTGTAGGTACGGGGTCATTGGGTACGAGTTCCTAGAGGTAGGCGAAGCAGATTGTGTATCTTAGTGAAGCTCCACAGAGGGCAATGAGGCAGACTTCCATGGCATGTAGGACGTGAGAGAACAGAATCCCTGGAGCTGTTGAAGAGCTGAGTCCACCTAGCTTCCTAAGGAAGGGTGCAGCGAGTTGCCCTACACTCTGATTACATAGAGTGACTGGGAAAGGCGTCTAGGTCTGGATGTTTCTTAGAAGAGCAAAGAAGACTGCTGGTACTCACTGTATTTCTACGAAAAAGGGTGCCTACACGAGGGTGCCTTGTGTCTGGTAAGTGAAGAAACATTCAAGTAAAGCAGAACTTGGAATACGACATAATGGAAACTGCTAAGCGCTTCCGCTTCCGCAAGGCTTTTCAGGCCTTAGCTTGAGGCAAGGACTCACGTCAAGTTTCCCTGTAGCTCTAGAGCAGGACAGCAGGAGCTCCCACCCATGCTATGGAAGCACCGTGTTTCCTTAGAGAAAACTCCTTTTCTTTCGAGAGGGCTGCCTACAGTGACCAGAAGCCAGGTAAAAACAGTGTTATTTAGGATTCTTCAGGGAAGCATGTTTAGAGATTTAACATGGGAAAGCAAGGCTTGTGCCATCAGGTCTCCTTCTCGGGTTAACATGCAGCCGAAACCCTTCTGATTCCTGACAAGTCAATAGAGACTCTAGCCAAACCCTGGTCCCTTGCTGAATCAACTTTTCTTCACAGGGTTTTCTGCATGTATCGAACTCCCTCATTCTTGGAACGCTCTATGTAACCCTTCGGGCCTAAACCTAGTCTAAAGTCCTGCAGTGTAACAGGAAAAACTTTGCTTAGATTCCAGTAGGAATGCAAGCCTCCTTTCTCCTGTAGGTATGGGGTCCTTGGGTAAGAGTTCCTAGAAGAAGGCGAAGCAGATTGTGTTTCTTAGTGTAGCTCCAATGAGAGCAATGAGGCAGACTTCCATGGCATGTATGTCGTGAGAGAACAGAATCCCTGGAGCTGTTGAAGAGCTGAGTCCACCTAGCTTTCTAAGGAAGGGTGCAGCGAGTTGCCTTAAACTCTGAATACATAGTGTGACTGGGAAAGGCTTCTAGGTCGGGATGTTTCTTAGAAGGGTAAAGGAGACTGCTGGTACTCACTGTAGTTGTACGAAAAAGGGTGCCTACACTAGGGTGCCTAGTGTCTGGTAGAGTGAAGAAACGTTCAAGTGAAGCAGAACTTCCAATACGACATAATGGAAAATGCTAAGCGCTTTCGCTTCAGCAGGGCTTTTCAGGCCTTAGCTTGAGGCAAGGACTCACGTCAAGTTACCCTGTAGCTCTAGAGCATGACAGGAGGAACTCCCACCCATGCTATGGAAGCACCGTGTTTCCTTAGAGAAACTCCTTTTCTTTCCAGAGGGCTGCCCACAGTGAATCGAGGCCAGTCAAAACAGTGTTATTTCGGTATCTCAGGCTGGCGTGGCTAGAGATTTAAAATGGGAACGCAAGGCTTAGGCATTCAAGTCTTCTTTTCCGGTGAACATGCACCCGGACACCTTCTTATATCTAAGAAGTCCAAAGAGACTCTAGCTACACCCTGGTCCCTTGCTGAATCAACTTTTCTTCACAGAGTGTTCTGCATATATGGAACTCCCTCATCCTTGGAACGTTCTATGTATGCTATAGGGCCGAAGCCTATTCTAAAGTCCTGCAGTGTAAAAGGAAAAACTGCGCTTTGGTTCCAGTAGGAATGCAAGCCTCCTTTCTCCTGTAGGTACGGGGTCATTGGGTACGAGTTCCTAGAGGTAGGCGAAGCAGATTGTGTATCTTAGTGAAGCTCCACAGAGGGCAATGAGGCAGACTTCCATGGCATGTAGGACGTGAGAGAACAGAATCCCTGGAGCTGTTGAAGAGCTGAGTCCACCTAGCTTCCTAAGGAAGGGTGCAGCGAGTTGCCCTACACTCTGATTACATAGAGTGACTGGGAAAGGCGTCTAGGTCTGGATGTTTCTTAGAAGAGCAAAGAAGACTGCTGGTACTCACTGTATTTCTACGAAAAAGGGTGCCTACACGAGGGTGCCTTGTGTCTGGTAAGTGAAGAAACATTCAAGTAAAGCAGAACTTGGAATACGACATAATGGAAACTGCTAAGCGCTTCCGCTTCCGCAAGGCTTTTCAGGCCTTAGCTTGAGGCAAGGACTCACGTCAAGTTTCCCTGTAGCTCTAGAGCAGGACAGCAGGAGCTCCCACCCATGCTATGGAAGCACCGTGTTTCCTTAGAGAAAACTCCTTTTCTTTCGAGAGGGCTGCCTACAGTGACCAGAAGCCAGGTAAAAACAGTGTTATTTAGGATTCTTCAGGGAAGCATGTTTAGAGATTTAACATGGGAAAGCAAGGCTTGTGCCATCAGGTCTCCTTCTCGGGTTAACATGCAGCCGAAACCCTTCTGATTCCTGACAAGTCAATAGAGACTCTAGCCAAACCCTGGTCCCTTGCTGAATCAACTTTTCTTCACAGGGTTTTCTGCATGTATCGAACTCCCTCATTCTTGGAACGCTCTATGTAACCCTTCGGGCCTAAACCTAGTCTAAAGTCCTGCAGTGTAACAGGAAAAACTTTGCTTAGATTCCAGTAGGAATGCAAGCCTCCTTTCTCCTGTAGGTATGGGGTCCTTGGGTAAGAGTTCCTAGAAGAAGGCGAAGCAGATTGTGTTTCTTAGTGTAGCTCCAATGAGAGCAATGAGGCAGACTTCCATGGCATGTATGTCGTGAGAGAACAGAATCCCTGGAGCTGTTGAAGAGCTGAGTCCACCTAGCTTTCTAAGGAAGGGTGCAGCGAGTTGCCTTAAACTCTGAATACATAGTGTGACTGGGAAAGGCTTCTAGGTCGGGATGTTTCTTAGAAGGGTAAAGGAGACTGCTGGTACTCACTGTAGTTGTACGAAAAAGGGTGCCTACACTAGGGTGCCTAGTGTCTGGTAGAGTGAAGAAACGTTCAAGTGAAGCAGAACTTCCAATACGACATAATGGAAAATGCTAAGCGCTTTCGCTTCAGCAGGGCTTTTCAGGCCTTAGCTTGAGGCAAGGACTCACGTCAAGTTACCCTGTAGCTCTAGAGCATGACAGGAGGAACTCCCACCCATGCTATGGAAGCACCGTGTTTCCTTAGAGAAACTCCTTTTCTTTCCAGAGGGCTGCCCACAGTGAATCGAGGCCAGTCAAAACAGTGTTATTTCGGTATCTCAGGCTGGCGTGGCTAGAGATTTAAAATGGGAACGCAAGGCTTAGGCATTCAAGTCTTCTTTTCCGGTGAACATGCACCCGGACACCTTCTTATATCTAAGAAGTCCAAAGAGACTCTAGCTACACCCTGGTCCCTTGCTGAATCAACTTTTCTTCACAGAGTGTTCTGCATATATGGAACTCCCTCATCCTTGGAACGTTCTATGTATGCTATAGGGCCGAAGCCTATTCTAAAGTCCTGCAGTGTAAAAGGAAAAACTGCGCTTTGGTTCCAGTAGGAATGCAAGCCTCCTTTCTCCTGTAGGTACGGGGTCATTGGGTACGAGTTCCTAGAGGTAGGCGAAGCAGATTGTGTATCTTAGTGAAGCTCCACAGAGGGCAATGAGGCAGACTTCCATGGCATGTAGGACGTGAGAGAACAGAATCCCTGGAGCTGTTGAAGAGCTGAGTCCACCTAGCTTCCTAAGGAAGGGTGCAGCGAGTTGCCCTACACTCTGATTACATAGAGTGACTGGGAAAGGCGTCTAGGTCTGGATGTTTCTTAGAAGAGCAAAGAAGACTGCTGGTACTCACTGTATTTCTACGAAAAAGGGTGCCTACACGAGGGTGCCTTGTGTCTGGTAAGTGAAGAAACATTCAAGTAAAGCAGAACTTGGAATACGACATAATGGAAACTGCTAAGCGCTTCCGCTTCCGCAAGGCTTTTCAGGCCTTAGCTTGAGGCAAGGACTCACGTCAAGTTTCCCTGTAGCTCTAGAGCAGGACAGCAGGAGCTCCCACCCATGCTATGGAAGCACCGTGTTTCCTTAGAGAAAACTCCTTTTCTTTCGAGAGGGCTGCCTACAGTGACCAGAAGCCAGGTAAAAACAGTGTTATTTAGGATTCTTCAGGGAAGCATGTTTAGAGATTTAACATGGGAAAGCAAGGCTTGTGCCATCAGGTCTCCTTCTCGGGTTAACATGCAGCCGAAACCCTTCTGATTCCTGACAAGTCAATAGAGACTCTAGCCAAACCCTGGTCCCTTGCTGAATCAACTTTTCTTCACAGGGTTTTCTGCATGTATCGAACTCCCTCATTCTTGGAACGCTCTATGTAACCCTTCGGGCCTAAACCTAGTCTAAAGTCCTGCAGTGTAACAGGAAAAACTTTGCTTAGATTCCAGTAGGAATGCAAGCCTCCTTTCTCCTGTAGGTATGGGGTCCTTGGGTAAGAGTTCCTAGAAGAAGGCGAAGCAGATTGTGTTTCTTAGTGTAGCTCCAATGAGAGCAATGAGGCAGACTTCCATGGCATGTATGTCGTGAGAGAACAGAATCCCTGGAGCTGTTGAAGAGCTGAGTCCACCTAGCTTTCTAAGGAAGGGTGCAGCGAGTTGCCTTAAACTCTGAATACATAGTGTGACTGGGAAAGGCTTCTAGGTCGGGATGTTTCTTAGAAGGGTAAAGGAGACTGCTGGTACTCACTGTAGTTGTACGAAAAAGGGTGCCTACACTAGGGTGCCTAGTGTCTGGTAGAGTGAAGAAACGTTCAAGTGAAGCAGAACTTCCAATACGACATAATGGAAAATGCTAAGCGCTTTCGCTTCAGCAGGGCTTTTCAGGCCTTAGCTTGAGGCAAGGACTCACGTCAAGTTACCCTGTAGCTCTAGAGCATGACAGGAGGAACTCCCACCCATGCTATGGAAGCACCGTGTTTCCTTAGAGAAACTCCTTTTCTTTCCAGAGGGCTGCCCACAGTGAATCGAGGCCAGTCAAAACAGTGTTATTTAGGTATCTCAGGCTGGCGTGGCTAGAGATTTAAAATGGGAACGCAAGGCTTAGGCATTCAAGTCTTCTTTTCCGGTGAACATGCACCCGGACACCTTCTTATATCTAAGAAGTCCAAAGAGACTCTAGCTACACCCTGGTCCCTTGCTGAATCAACTTTTCTTCACAGAGTGTTCTGCATATATGGAACTCCCTCATCCTTGGAACGTTCTATGTATGCTATAGGGCCGAAGCCTATTCTAAAGTCCTGCAGTGTAAAAGGAAAAACTGCGCTTTGGTTCCAGTAGGAATGCAAGCCTCCTTTCTCCTGTAGGTACGGGGTCATTGGGTACGAGTTCCTAGAGGTAGGCGAAGCAGATTGTGTATCTTAGTGAAGCTCCACAGAGGGCAATGAGGCAGACTTCCATGGCATGTAGGACGTGAGAGAACAGAATCCCTGGAGCTGTTGAAGAGCTGAGTCCACCTAGCTTCCTAAGGAAGGGTGCAGCGAGTTGCCCTACACTCTGATTACATAGAGTGACTGGGAAAGGCGTCTAGGTCTGGATGTTTCTTAGAAGAGCAAAGAAGACTGCTGGTACTCACTGTATTTCTACGAAAAAGGGTGCCTACACGAGGGTGCCTTGTGTCTGGTAAGTGAAGAAACATTCAAGTAAAGCAGAACTTGGAATACGACATAATGGAAACTGCTAAGCGCTTCCGCTTCCGCAAGGCTTTTCAGGCCTTAGCTTGAGGCAAGGACTCACGTCAAGTTTCCCTGTAGCTCTAGAGCAGGACAGCAGGAGCTCCCACCCATGCTATGGAAGCACCGTGTTTCCTTAGAGAAAACTCCTTTTCTTTCGAGAGGGCTGCCTACAGTGACCAGAAGCCAGGTAAAAACAGTGTTATTTAGGATTCTTCAGGGAAGCATGTTTAGAGATTTAACATGGGAAAGCAAGGCTTGTGCCATCAGGTCTCCTTCTCGGGTTAACATGCAGCCGAAACCCTTCTGATTCCTGACAAGTCAATAGAGACTCTAGCCAAACCCTGGTCCCTTGCTGAATCAACTTTTCTTCACAGGGTTTTCTGCATGTATCGAACTCCCTCATTCTTGGAACGCTCTATGTAACCCTTCGGGCCTAAACCTAGTCTAAAGTCCTGCAGTGTAACAGGAAAAACTTTGCTTAGATTCCAGTAGGAATGCAAGCCTCCTTTCTCCTGTAGGTATGGGGTCCTTGGGTAAGAGTAACTAGAAGAAGGCGAAGCAGATTGTGTTTCTTAGTGTAGCTCCAATGAGAGCAATGAGGCAGACTTCCATGGCATGTATGTCGTGAGAGAACAGAATCCCTGGAGCTGTTGAAGAGCTGAGTCCACCTAGCTTTCTAAGGAAGGGTGCAGCGAGTTGCCTTAAACTCTGAATACATAGTGTGACTGGGAAAGGCTTCTAGGTCGGGATGTTTCTTAGAAGGGTAAAGGAGACTGCTGGTACTCACTGTAGTTGTACGAAAAAGGGTGCCTACACTAGGGTGCCTAGTGTCTGGTAGAGTGAAGAAACGTTCAAGTGAAGCAGAACTTCCAATACGACATAATGGAAAATGCTAAGCGCTTTCGCTTCAGCAGGGCTTTTCAGGCCTTAGCTTGAGGCAAGGACTCACGTCAAGTTACCCTGTAGCTCTAGAGCATGACAGGAGGAACTCCCACCCATGCTATGGAAGCACCGTGTTTCCTTAGAGAAACTCCTTTTCTTTCCAGAGGGCTGCCCACAGTGAATCGAGGCCAGTCAAAACAGTGTTATTTAGGTATCTCAGGCTGGCGTGGCTAGAGATTTAAAATGGGAACGCAAGGCTTAGGCATTCAAGTCTTCTTTTCCGGTGAACATGCACCCGGACACCTTCTTATATCTAAGAAGTCCAAAGAGACTCTAGCTACACCCTGGTCCCTTGCTGAATCAACTTTTCTTCACAGAGTGTTCTGCATATATGGAACTCCCTCATCCTTGGAACGTTCTATGTATGCTATAGGGCCGAAGCCTATTCTAAAGTCCTGCAGTGTAAAAGGAAAAACTGCGCTTTGGTTCCAGTAGGAATGCAAGCCTCCTTTCTCCTGTAGGTACGGGGTCATTGGGTACGAGTTCCTAGAGGTAGGCGAAGCAGATTGTGTATCTTAGTGAAGCTCCACAGAGGGCAATGAGGCAGACTTCCATGGCATGTAGGACGTGAGAGAACAGAATCCCTGGAGCTGTTGAAGAGCTGAGTCCACCTAGCTTCCTAAGGAAGGGTGCAGCGAGTTGCCCTACACTCTGATTACATAGAGTGACTGGGAAAGGCGTCTAGGTCTGGATGTTTCTTAGAAGAGCAAAGAAGACTGCTGGTACTCACTGTATTTCTACGAAAAAGGGTGCCTACACGAGGGTGCCTTGTGTCTGGTAAGTGAAGAAACATTCAAGTAAAGCAGAACTTGGAATACGACATAATGGAAACTGCTAAGCGCTTCCGCTTCCGCAAGGCTTTTCAGGCCTTAGCTTGAGGCAAGGACTCACGTCAAGTTTCCCTGTAGCTCTAGAGCAGGACAGCAGGAGCTCCCACCCATGCTATGGAAGCACCGTGTTTCCTTAGAGAAAACTCCTTTTCTTTCGAGAGGGCTGCCTACAGTGACCAGAAGCCAGGTAAAAACAGTGTTATTTAGGATTCTTCAGGGAAGCATGTTTAGAGATTTAACATGGGAAAGCAAGGCTTGTGCCATCAGGTCTCCTTCTCGGGTTAACATGCAGCCGAAACCCTTCTGATTCCTGACAAGTCAATAGAGACTCTAGCCAAACCCTGGTCCCTTGCTGAATCAACTTTTCTTCACAGGGTTTTCTGCATGTATCGAACTCCCTCATTCTTGGAACGCTCTATGTAACCCTTCGGGCCTAAACCTAGTCTAAAGTCCTGCAGTGTAACAGGAAAAACTTTGCTTAGATTCCAGTAGGAATGCAAGCCTCCTTTCTCCTGTAGGTATGGGGTCCTTGGGTAAGAGTTCCTAGAAGAAGGCGAAGCAGATTGTGTTTCTTAGTGTAGCTCCAATGAGAGCAATGAGGCAGACTTCCATGGCATGTATGTCGTGAGAGAACAGAATCCCTGGAGCTGTTGAAGAGCTGAGTCCACCTAGCTTTCTAAGGAAGGGTGCAGCGAGTTGCCTTAAACTCTGAATACCTAGTGTGACTGGGAAAGCCTTCTAGGTCGGGATGTTTCTTAGAAGGGTAAAGGAGACTGCTGGTACTCACTGTAGTTGTACGAAAAAGGGTGCCTACACTAGGGTGCCTAGTGTCTGGTAGAGTGAAGAAACGTTCAAGTGAAGCAGAACTTCCAATACGACATAATGGAAAATGCTAAGCGCTTTCGCTTCAGCAGGGCTTTTCAGGCCTTAGCTTGAGGCAAGGACTCACGTCACGTTACCCTGTAGCTCTAGAGCATGACAGGAGGAACTCCCACCCATGCTATGGAAGCACCGTGTTTCCTTAGAGAAACTCCTTTTCTTTCCAGAGGGCTGCCCACAGTGAATCGAGGCCAGTCAAAACAGTGTTATTTAGGTATCTCAGGCTGGCGTGGCTAGAGATTTAAAATGGGAACGCAAGGCTTAGGCATTCAAGTCTTCTTTTCCGGTGAACATGCACCCGGACACCTTCTTATATCTAAGAAGTCCAAAGAGACTCTAGCTACACCCTGGTCCCTTGCTGAATCAACTTTTCTTCACAGAGTGTTCTGCATATATGGAACTCCCTCATCCTTGGAACGTTCTATGTCTGCTATAGGGCCGAAGCCTATTCTAAAGTCCTGCAGTGTAAAAGGAAAAACTGCGCTTTGGTTCCAGTAGGAATGCAAGCCTCCTTTCTCCTGTAGGTACGGGGTCATTGGGTACGAGTTCCTAGAGGTAGGCGAAGCAGATTGTGTATCTTAGTGAAGCTCCACAGAGGGCAATGAGGCAGACTTCCATGGCATGTAGGACGTGAGAGAACAGAATCCCTGGAGCTGTTGAAGAGCTGAGTCCACCTAGCTTCCTAAGGAAGGGTGCAGCGAGTTGCCCTACACTCTGATTACATAGAGTGACTGGGAAAGGCGTCTAGGTCTGGATGTTTCTTAGAAGAGCAAAGAAGACTGCTGGTACTCACTGTATTTCTACGAAAAAGGGTGCCTACACGAGGGTGCCTTGTGTCTGGTAAGTGAAGAAACATTCAAGTAAAGCAGAACTTGGAATACGACATAATGGAAACTGCTAAGCGCTTCCGCTTCCGCAAGGCTTTTCAGGCCTTAGCTTGAGGCAAGGACTCACGTCAAGTTTCCCTGTAGCTCTAGAGCAGGACAGCAGGAGCTCCCACCCATGCTATGGAAGCACCGTGTTTCCTTAGAGAAAACTCCTTTTCTTTCGAGAGGGCTGCCTACAGTGACCAGAAGCCAGGTAAAAACAGTGTTATTTAGGATTCTTCAGGGAAGCATGTTTAGAGATTTAACATGGGAAAGCAAGGCTTGTGCCATCAGGTCTCCTTCTCGGGTTAACATGCAGCCGAAACCCTTCTGATTCCTGACAAGTCAATAGAGACTCTAGCCAAACCCTGGTCCCTTGCTGAATCAACTTTTCTTCACAGGGTTTTCTGCATGTATCGAACTCCCTCATTCTTGGAACGCTCTATGTAACCCTTCGGGCCTAAACCTAGTCTAAAGTCCTGCAGTGTAACAGGAAAAACTTTGCTTAGATTCCAGTAGGAATGCAAGCCTCCTTTCTCCTGTAGGTATGGGGTCCTTGGGTAAGAGTTCCTAGAAGAAGGCGAAGCAGATTGTGTTTCTTAGTGTAGCTCCAATGAGAGCAATGAGGCAGACTTCCATGGCATGTATGTCGTGAGAGAACAGAATCCCTGGAGCTGTTGAAGAGCTGAGTCCACCTAGCTTTCTAAGGAAGGGTGCAGCGAGTTGCCTTAAACTCTGAATACCTAGTGTGACTGGGAAAGCCTTCTAGGTCGGGATGTTTCTTAGAAGGGTAAAGGAGACTGCTGGTACTCACTGTAGTTGTACGAAAAAGGGTGCCTACACTAGGGTGCCTAGTGTCTGGTAGAGTGAAGAAACGTTCAAGTGAAGCAGAACTTCCAATACGACATAATGGAAAATGCTAAGCGCTTTCGCTTCAGCAGGGCTTTTCAGGCCTTAGCTTGAGGCAAGGACTCACGTCACGTTACCCTGTAGCTCTAGAGCATGACAGGAGGAACTCCCACCCATGCTATGGAAGCACCGTGTTTCCTTAGAGAAACTCCTTTTCTTTCCAGAGGGCTGCCCACAGTGAATCGAGGCCAGTCAAAACAGTGTTATTTAGGTATCTCAGGCTGGCGTGGCTAGAGATTTAAAATGGGAACGCAAGGCTTAGGCATTCAAGTCTTCTTTTCCGGTGAACATGCACCCGGACACCTTCTTATATCTAAGAAGTCCAAAGAGACTCTAGCTACACCCTGGTCCCTTGCTGAATCAACTTTTCTTCACAGAGTGTTCTGCATATATGGAACTCCCTCATCCTTGGAACGTTCTATGTCTGCTATAGGGCCGAAGCCTATTCTAAAGTCCTGCAGTGTAAAAGGAAAAACTGCGCTTTGGTTCCAGTAGGAATGCAAGCCTCCTTTCTCCTGTAGGTACGGGGTCATTGGGTACGAGTTCCTAGAGGTAGGCGAAGCAGATTGTGTATCTTAGTGAAGCTCCACAGAGGGCAATGAGGCAGACTTCCATGGCATGTAGGACGTGAGAGAACAGAATCCCTGGAGCTGTTGAAGAGCTGAGTCCACCTAGCTTCCTAAGGAAGGGTGCAGCGAGTTGCCCTACACTCTGATTACATAGAGTGACTGGGAAAGGCGTCTAGGTCTGGATGTTTCTTAGAAGAGCAAAGAAGACTGCTGGTACTCACTGTATTTCTACGAAAAAGGGTGCCTACACGAGGGTGCCTTGTGTCTGGTAAGTGAAGAAACATTCAAGTAAAGCAGAACTTGGAATACGACATAATGGAAACTGCTAAGCGCTTCCGCTTCCGCAAGGCTTTTCAGGCCTTAGCTTGAGGCAAGGACTCACGTCAAGTTTCCCTGTAGCTCTAGAGCAGGACAGCAGGAGCTCCCACCCATGCTATGGAAGCACCGTGTTTCCTTAGAGAAAACTCCTTTTCTTTCGAGAGGGCTGCCTACAGTGACCAGAAGCCAGGTAAAAACAGTGTTATTTAGGATTCTTCAGGGAAGCATGTTTAGAGATTTAACATGGGAAAGCAAGGCTTGTGCCATCAGGTCTCCTTCTCGGGTTAACATGCAGCCGAAACCCTTCTGATTCCTGACAAGTCAATAGAGACTCTAGCCAAACCCTGGTCCCTTGCTGAATCAACTTTTCTTCACAGGGTTTTCTGCATGTATCGAACTCCCTCATTCTTGGAACGCTCTATGTAACCCTTCGGGCCTAAACCTAGTCTAAAGTCCTGCAGTGTAACAGGAAAAACTTTGCTTAGATTCCAGTAGGAATGCAAGCCTCCTTTCTCCTGTAGGTATGGGGTCCTTGGGTAAGAGTTCCTAGAAGAAGGCGAAGCAGATTGTGTTTCTTAGTGTAGCTCCAATGAGAGCAATGAGGCAGACTTCCATGGCATGTATGTCGTGAGAGAACAGAATCCCTGGAGCTGTTGAAGAGCTGAGTCCACCTAGCTTTCTAAGGAAGGGTGCAGCGAGTTGCCTTAAACTCTGAATACATAGTGTGACTGGGAAAGGCTTCTAGGTCGGGATGTTTCTTAGAAGGGTAAAGGAGACTGCTGGTACTCACTGTAGTTGTACGAAAAAGGGTGCCTACACTAGGGTGCCTAGTGTCTGGTAGAGTGAAGAAACGTTCAAGTAAAGCAGAACTTCCAATACGACATAATGGAAAATGCTAAGCGCTTTCGCTTCAGCAGGGCTTTTCAGGCCTTAGCTTGAGGCAAGGACTCACGTCAAGTTACCCTGTAGCTCTAGAGCATGACAGGAGGAACTCCCACCCATGCTATGGAAGCACCGTGTTTCCTTAGAGAAACTCCTTTTCTTTCCAGAGGGCTGCCCACAGTGAATCGAGGCCAGTCAAAACAGTGTTATTTAGGTATCTCAGGCTGGCGTGGCTAGAGATTTAAAATGGGAACGCAAGGCTTAGGCATTCAAGTCTTCTTTTCCGGTGAACATGCACCCGGACACCTTCTTATATCTAAGAAGTCCAAAGAGACTCTAGCTACACCCTGGTCCCTTGCTGAATCAACTTTTCTTCACAGAGTGTTCTGCATATATGGAACTCCCTCATCCTTGGAACGTTCTATGTATGCTATAGGGCCGAAGCCTATTCTAAAGTCCTGCAGTGTAAAAGGAAAAACTGCGCTTTGGTTCCAGTAGGAATGCAAGCCTCCTTTCTCCTGTAGGTACGGGGTCATTGGGTACGAGTTCCTAGAGGTAGGCGAAGCAGATTGTGTATCTTAGTGAAGCTCCACAGAGAGCAATGAGGCAGACTTCCATGGCATGTAGGACGTGAGAGAACAGAATCCCTGGAGCTGTTGAAGAGCTGAGTCCACCTAGCTTCCTAAGGAAGGGTGCAGCGAGTTGCCCTACACTCTGATTACATAGAGTGACTGGGAAAGGCGTCTAGGTCTGGATGTTTCTTAGAAGAGCAAAGAAGACTGCTGGTACTCACTGTATTTCTACGAAAAAGGGTGCCTACACGAGGGTGCCTTGTGACTGGTAAGTGAAGAAACATTCAAGTAAAGCAGAACTTGGAATACGACATAATGGAAACTGCTAAGCGCTTCCGCTTCCGCAAGGCTTTTCAGGCCTTAGCTTGAGGCAAACACTCACGTCAAGTTTCCCTGTAGCTCTAGAGCAGGACAGCAGGAGCTCCCACCCATGCTATGGAAGCACCGTGTTTCCTTAGAGAAAACTCCTTTTCTTTCGAGAGGGCTGCCTACAGTGACCAGAAGCCAGGTAAAAACAGTGTTATTTAGGATTCTTCAGGGAAGCATGTTTAGAGATTTAACATGGGAAAGCAAGGCTTGTGCCATCAGGTCTCCTTCTCGGGTTAACATGCAGCCGAAACCCTTCTGATTCCTGACAAGTCAATAGAGACTCTAGCCAAACCCTGGTCCCTTGCTGAATCAACTTTTCTTCACAGGGTTTTCTGCATGTATCGAACTCCCTCATTCTTGGAACGCTCTATGTAACCCTTCGGGCCTAAACCTAGTCTAAAGTCCTGCAGTGTAACAGGAAAAACTTTGCTTAGATTCCAGTAGGAATGCAAGCCTCCTTTCTCCTGTAGGTATGGGGTCCTTGGGTAAGAGTTCCTAGAAGAAGGCGAAGCAGATTGTGTTTCTTAGTGTAGCTCCAATGAGAGCAATGAGGCAGACTTCCATGGCATGTATGTCGTGAGAGAACAGAATCCCTGGAGCTGTTGAAGAGCTGAGTCCACCTAGCTTTCTAAGGAAGGGTGCAGCGAGTTGCCTTAAACTCTGAATACATAGTGTGACTGGGAAAGGCTTCTAGGTCGGGATGTTTCTTAGAAGGGTAAAGGAGACTGCTGGTACTCACTGTAGTTGTACGAAAAAGGGTGCCTACACTAGGGTGCCTAGTGTCTGGTAGAGTGAAGAAACGTTCAAGTGAAGCAGAACTTCCAATACGACATAATGGAAAATGCTAAGCGCTTTCGCTTCAGCAGGGCTTTTCAGGCCTTAGCTTGAGGCAAGGACTCACGTCAAGTTACCCTGTAGCTCTAGAGCATGACAGGAGGAACTCCCACCCATGCTATGGAAGCACCGTGTTTCCTTAGAGAAACTCCTTTTCTTTCCAGAGGGCTGCCCACAGTGAATCGAGGCCAGTCAAAACAGTGTTATTTAGGTATCTCAGGCTGGCGTGGCTAGAGATTTAAAATGGGAACGCAAGGCTTAGGCATTCAAGTCTTCTTTTCCGGTGAACATGCACCCGGACACCTTCTTATATCTAAGAAGTCCAAAGAGACTCTAGCTACACCCTGGTCCCTTGCTGAATCAACTTTTCTTCACAGAGTGTTCTGCATATATGGAACTCCCTCATCCTTGGAACGTTCTATGTATGCTATAGGGCCGAAGCCTATTCTAAAGTCCTGCAGTGTAAAAGGAAAAACTGCGCTTTGGTTCCAGTAGGAATGCAAGCCTCCTTTCTCCTGTAGGTACGGGGTCATTGGGTAAGAGTTCCTAGAGGTAGGCGAAGCAGATTGTGTATCTTAGTGAAGCTCCACAGAGGGCAATGAGGCAGACTTCCATGGCATGTAGGACGTGAGAGAACAGAATCCCTGGAGCTGTTGAAGAGCTGAGTCCACCTAGCTTCCTAAGGAAGGGTGCAGCGAGTTGCCCTACACTCTGATTACATAGAGTGACTGGGAAAGGCGTCTAGGTCTGGATGTTTCTTAGAAGAGCAGAGAAGACTGCTGGTACTCACTGTATTTCTACGAAAAAGGGTGCCTACACGAGGGTGCCTTGTGTCTGGTAAGTGAAGAAACATTCAAGTAAAGCAGAACTTGGAATACGACATAATGGAAACTGCTAAGCGCTTCCGCTTCCGCAATGCTTTTCAGGCCTTAGCTTGAGGCAAACACTCACGTCAAGTTTCCCTGTAGCTCTAGAGCAGGACAGCAGGAGCTCCCACCCATGCTATGGAAGCACCGTGTTTCCTTAGAGAAAACTCCTTTTCTTTCGAGAGGGCTGCCTACAGTGACCAGAAGCCAGGTAAAAACAGTGTTATTTAGGATTCTTCAGGGAAGCATGTTTAGAGATTTAACATGGGAAAGCAAGGCTTGTGCCATCAGGTCTCCTTCTCGGGTTAACATGCAGCCGAAACCCTTCTGATTCCTGACAAGTCAATAGAGACTCTAGCCAAACCCTGGTCCCTTGCTGAATCAACTTTTCTTCACAGGGTTTTCTGCATGTATCGAACTCCCTCATTCTTGGAACGCTCTATGTAACCCTTCGGGCCTAAACCTAGTCTAAAGTCCTGCAGTGTAACAGGAAAAACTTTGCTTAGATTCCAGTAGGAATGCAAGCCTCCTTTCTCCTGTAGGTATGGGGTCCTTGGGTAAGAGTTCCTAGAAGAAGGCGAAGCAGATTGTGTTTCTTAGTGTAGCTCCAATGAGAGCAATGAGGCAGACTTCCATGGCATGTATGTCGTGAGAGAACAGAATCCCTGGAGCTGTTGAAGAGCTGAGTCCACCTAGCTTTCTAAGGAAGGGTGCAGCGAGTTGCCTTAAACTCTGAATACATAGTGTGACTGGGAAAGGCTTCTAGGTCGGGATGTTTCTTAGAAGGGTAAAGGAGACTGCTGGTACTCACTGTAGTTGTACGAAAAAGGGTGCCTACACTAGGGTGCCTAGTGTCTGGTAGAGTGAAGAAACGTTCAAGTAAAGCAGAACTTCCAATACGACATAATGGAAAATGCTAAGCGCTTTCGCTTCAGCAGGGCTTTTCAGGCCTTAGCTTGAGGCAAGGACTCACGTCAAGTTACCCTGTAGCTCTAGAGCATGACAGGAGGAACTCCCACCCATGCTATGGAAGCACCGTGTTTCCTTAGAGAAACTCCTTTTCTTTCCAGAGGGCTGCCCACAGTGAATCGAGGCCAGTCAAAACAGTGTTATTTAGGTATCTCAGGCTGGCGTGGCTAGAGATTTAAAATGGGAACGCAAGGCTTAGGCATTCAAGTCTTCTTTTCCGGTGAACATGCACCCGGACACCTTCTTATATCTAAGAAGTCCAAAGAGACTCTAGCTACACCCTGGTCCCTTGCTGAATCAACTTTTCTTCACAGAGTGTTCTGCATATATGGAACTCCCTCATCCTTGGAACGTTCTATGTATGCTATAGGGCCGAAGCCTATTCTAAAGTCCTGCAGTGTAAAAGGAAAAACTGCGCTTTGGTTCCAGTAGGAATGCAAGCCTCCTTTCTCCTGTAGGTACGGGGTCATTGGGTACGAGTTCCTAGAGGTAGGCGAAGCAGATTGTGTATCTTAGTGAAGCTCCACAGAGGGCAATGAGGCAGACTTCCATGGCATGTAGGACGTGAGAGAACAGAATCCCTGGAGCTGTTGAAGAGCTGAGTCCACCTAGCTTCCTAAGGAAGGGTGCAGCGAGTTGCCCTACACTCTGATTACATAGAGTGACTGGGAAAGGCGTCTAGGTCTGGATGTTTCTTAGAAGAGCAAAGAAGACTGCTGGTACTCACTGTATTTCTACGAAAAAGGGTGCCTACACGAGGGTGCCTTGTGTCTGGTAAGTGAAGAAACATTCAAGTAAAGCAGAACTTGGAATACGACATAATGGAAACTGCTAAGCGCTTCCGCTTCCGCAAGGCTTTTCAGGCCTTAGCTTGAGGCAAACACTCACGTCAAGTTTCCCTGTAGCTCTAGAGCAGGACAGCAGGAGCTCCCACCCATGCTATGGAAGCACCGTGTTTCCTTAGAGCAAACTCCTTTTCTTTCGAGAGGGCTGCCTACAGTGACCAGAAGCCAGGTAAAAACAGTGTTATTTAGGATTCTTCAGGGAAGCATGTTTAGAGATTTAACATGGGAAAGCAAGGCTTGTGCCATCAGGTCTCCTTCTCGGGTTAACATGCAGCCGAAACCCTTCTGATTTCTAACAAGTCAATAGAGACTCTAGCCAAACCCTGGTCCCTTGCTGAATCAACTTTTCTTCACAGGGTTTTCTGCATGTATCGAACTCCCTCATTCTTGGAACGCTCTATGTAACCCTTCGGGCCTAAACCTAGTCTAAAGTCCTGCAGTGTAACAGGAAAAACTTTGCTTAGATTCCAGTAGGAATGCAAGCCTCCTTTCTCCTGTAGGTATGGGGTCCTTGGGTAAGAGTTCCTAGAAGAAGGCGAAGCAGATTGTGTTTCTTAGTGTAGCTCCAATGAGAGCAATGAGGCAGACTTCCATGGCATGTATGTCGTGAGAGAACAGAATCCCTGGAGCTGTTGAAGAGCTGAGTCCACCTAGCTTTCTAAGGAAGGGTGCAGCGAGTTGCCTTAAACTCTGAATACCTAGTGTGACTGGGAAAGGCTTCTAGGTCGGGATGTTTCTTAGAAGGGTAAAGGAGACTGCTGGTACTCACTGTAGTTGTACGAAAAAGGGTGCCTACACTAGGGTGCCTAGTGTCTGGTAGAGTGAAGAAACGTTCAAGTGAAGCAGAACTTCCAATACGACATAATGGAAAATGCTAAGCGCTTTCGCTTCAGCAGGGCTTTTCAGGCCTTAGCTTGAGGCAAGGACTCACGTCAAGTTACCCTGTAGCTCTAGAGCATGACAGGAGGAACTCCCACCCATGCTATGGAAGCACCGTGTTTCCTTAGAGAAACTCCTTTTCTTTCCAGAGGGCTGCCCACAGTGAATCGAGGCCAGTCAAAACAGTGTTATTTAGGTATCTCAGGCTGGCGTGGCTAGAGATTTAAAATGGGAACGCAAGGCTTAGGCATTCAAGTCTTCTTTTCCGGTGAACATGCACCCGGACACCTTCTTATATCTAAGAAGTCCAAAGAGACTCTAGCTACACCCTGGTCCCTTGCTGAATCAACTTTTCTTCACAGAGTGTTCTGCATATATGGAACTCCCTCATCCTTGGAACGTTCTATGTATGCTATAGGGCCGAAGCCTATTCTAAAGTCCTGCAGTGTAAAAGGAAAAACTGCGCTTTGGTTCC
Source organism: Balaenoptera physalus (assembly GCF_965194825.1). Lineage (NCBI taxonomy): Eukaryota > Metazoa > Chordata > Mammalia > Artiodactyla > Balaenopteridae > Balaenoptera > Balaenoptera physalus. The sequence continues at coordinate 4,405,406 of NC_138902.1, read as the reverse complement.
AGTAGGAATGCAAGCCTCCTTTCTCCTGTAGGTACGGGGTCATTGGGTACGAGTTCCTAGAGGTAGGCGAAGCAGATTGTGTATCTTAGTGAAGCTCCACAGAGGGCAATGAGGCAGACTTCCATGACATGTAGGACGTGAGAGAACAGAATCCCTGGAGCTGTTGAAGAGCTGAGTCCACCTAGCTTCCTAAGGAAGGGTGCAGCGAGTTGCCCTACACTCTGATTACATAGAGTGACTGGGAAAGGCGTCTAGGTCTGGATGTTTCTTAGAAGAGCAAAGAAGACTGCTGGTACTCACTGTATTTCTACGAAAAAGGGTGCCTACACGAGGGTGCCTTGTGTCTGGTAAGTGAAGAAACATTCAAGTAAAGCAGAACTTGGAATACGACATAATGGAAACTGCTAAGCGCTTCCGCTTCCGCAAGGCTTTTCAGGCCTTAGCTTGAGGCAAACACTCACGTCAAGTTTCCCTGTAGCTCTAGAGCAGGACAGCAGGAGCTCCCACCCATGCTATGGAAGCACCGTGTTTCCTTAGAGAAAACTCCTTTTCTTTCGAGAGGGCTGCCTACAGTGACCAGAAGCCAGGTAAAAACAGTGTTATTTAGGATTCTTCAGGGAAGCATGTTTAGAGATTTAACATGGGAAAGCAAGGCTTGTGCCATCAGGTCTCCTTCTCGGGTTAACATGCAGCCGAAACCCTTCTGATTCCTGACAAGTCAATAGAGACTCTAGCCAAACCCTGGTCCCTTGCTGAATCAACTTTTCTTCACAGGGTTTTCTGCATGTATCGAACTCCCTCATTCTTGGAACGCTCTATGTAACCCTTCGGGCCTAAACCTAGTCTAAAGTCCTGCAGTGTAACAGGAAAAACTTTGCTTAGATTCCAGTAGGAATGCAAGCCTCCTTTCTCCTGTAGGTATGGGGTCCTTGGGTAAGAGTTCCTAGAAGAAGGCGAAGCAGATTGTGTTTCTTAGTGTAGCTCCAATGAGAGCAATGAGGCAGACTTCCATGGCATGTATGTCGTGAGAGAACAGAATCCCTGGAGCTGTTGAAGAGCTGAGTCCACCTAGCTTTCTAAGGAAGGGTGCAGCGAGTTGCCTTAAACTCTGAATACATAGTGTGACTGGGAAAGGCTTCTAGGTCGGGATGTTTCTTAGAAGGGTAAAGGAGACTGCTGGTACTCACTGTAGTTGTACGAAAAAGGGTGCCTACACTAGGGTGCCTAGTGTCTGGTAGAGTGAAGAAACGTTCAAGTGAAGCAGAACTTCCAATACGACATAATGGAAAATGCTAAGCGCTTTCGCTTCAGCAGGGCTTTTCAGGCCTTAGCTTGAGGCAAGGACTCACGTCAAGTTACCCTGTAGCTCTAGAGCATGACAGGAGGAACTCCCACCCATGCTATGGAAGCACCGTGTTTCCTTAGAGAAACTCCTTTTCTTTCCAGAGGGCTGCCCACAGTGAATCGAGGCCAGTCAAAACAGTGTTATTTAGGTATCTCAGGCTGGCGTGGCTAGAGATTTAAAATGGGAACGCAAGGCTTAGGCATTCAAGTCTTCTTTTCCGGTGAACATGCACCCGGACACCTTCTTATATCTAAGAAGTCCAAAGAGACTCTAGCTACACCCTGGTCCCTTGCTGAATCAACTTTTCTTCACAGAGTGTTCTGCATATATGGAACTCCCTCATCCTTGGAACGTTCTATGTATGCTATAGGGCCGAAGCCTATTCTAAAGTCCTGCAGTGTAAAAGGAAAAACTGCGCTTTGGTTCCAGTAGGAATGCAAGCCTCCTTTCTCCTGTAGGTACGGGGTCATTGGGTACGAGTTCCTAGAGGTAGGCGAAGCAGATTGTGTATCTTAGTGAAGCTCCACAGAGGGCAATGAGGCAGACTTCCATGGCATGTAGGACGTGAGAGAACAGAATCCCTGGAGCTGTTGAAGAGCTGAGTCCACCTAGCTTCCTAAGGAAGGGTGCAGCGAGTTGCCCTACACTCTGATTACATAGAGTGACTGGGAAAGGCGTCTAGGTCTGGATGTTTCTTAGAAGAGCAAAGAAGACTGCTGGTACTCACTGTATTTCTACGAAAAAGGGTGCCTACACGAGGGTGCCTTGTGTCTGGTAAGTGAAGAAACATTCAAGTAAAGCAGAACTTGGAATACGACATAATGGAAACTGCTAAGCGCTTCCGCTTCCGCAAGGCTTTTCAGGCCTTAGCTTGAGGCAAACACTCACGTCAAGTTTCCCTGTAGCTCTAGAGCAGGACAGCAGGAGCTCCCACCCATGCTATGGAAGCACCGTGTTTCCTTAGAGAAAACTCCTTTTCTTTCGAGAGGGCTGCCTACAGTGACCAGAAGCCAGGTAAAAACAGTGTTATTTAGGATTCTTCAGGGAAGCATGTTTAGAGATTTAACATGGGAAAGCAAGGCTTGTGCCATCAGGTCTCCTTCTCGGGTTAACATGCAGCCGAAACCCTTCTGATTCCTGACAAGTCAATAGAGACTCTAGCCAAACCCTGGTCCCTTGCTGAATCAACTTTTCTTCACAGGGTTTTCTGCATGTATCGAACTCCCTCATTCTTGGAACGCTCTATGTAACCCTTCGGGCCTAAACCTAGTCTAAAGTCCTGCAGTGTAACAGGAAAAACTTTGCTTAGATTCCAGTAGGAATGCAAGCCTCCTTTCTCCTGTAGGTATGGGGTCCTTGGGTAAGAGTTCCTAGAAGAAGGCGAAGCAGATTGTGTTTCTTAGTGTAGCTCCAATGAGAGCAATGAGGCAGACTTCCATGGCATGTATGTCGTGAGAGAACAGAATCCCTGGAGCTGTTGAAGAGCTGAGTCCACCTAGCTTTCTAAGGAAGGGTGCAGCGAGTTGCCTTAAACTCTGAATACATAGTGTGACTGGGAAAGGCTTCTAGGTCGGGATGTTTCTTAGAAGGGTAAAGGAGACTGCTGGTACTCACTGTAGTTGTACGAAAAAGGGTGCCTACACTAGGGTGCCTAGTGTCTGGTAGAGTGAAGAAACGTTCAAGTGAAGCAGAACTTCCAATACGACATAATGGAAAATGCTAAGCGCTTTCGCTTCAGCAGGGCTTTTCAGGCCTTAGCTTGAGGCAAGGACTCACGTCAAGTTACCCTGTAGCTCTAGAGCATGACAGGAGGAACTCCCACCCATGCTATGGAAGCACCGTGTTTCCTTAGAGAAACTCCTTTTCTTTCCAGAGGGCTGCCCACAGTGAATCGAGGCCAGTCAAAACAGTGTTATTTAGGTATCTCAGGCTGGCGTGGCTAGAGATTTAAAATGGGAACGCAAGGCTTAGGCATTCAAGTCTTCTTTTCCGGTGAACATGCACCCGGACACCTTCTTATATCTAAGAAGTCCAAAGAGACTCTAGCTACACCCTGGTCCCTTGCTGAATCAACTTTTCTTCACAGAGTGTTCTGCATATATGGAACTCCCTCATCCTTGGAACGTTCTATGTATGCTATAGGGCCGAAGCCTATTCTAAAGTCCTGCAGTGTAAAAGGAAAAACTGCGCTTTGGTTCCAGTAGGAATGCAAGCCTCCTTTCTCCTGTAGGTACGGGGTCATTGGGTAAGAGTTCCTAGAGGTAGGCGAAGCAGATTGTGTATCTTAGTGAAGCTCCACAGAGGGCAATGAGGCAGACTTCCATGGCATGTAGGACGTGAGAGAACAGAATCCCTGGAGCTGTTGAAGAGCTGAGTCCACCTAGCTTCCTAAGGAAGGGTGCAGCGAGTTGCCCTACACTCTGATTACATAGAGTGACTGGGAAAGGCTTCTAGGTCTGGATGTTTCTTAGAAGAGCAAAGAAGACTGCTGGTACTCACTGTATTTCTACGAAAAAGGGTGCCTACACGAGGGTGCCTTGTGTCTGGTAAGTGAAGAAACATTCAAGTAAAGCAGAACTTGGAATACGACATAATGGAAACTGCTAAGCGCTTCCGCTTCCGCAAGGCTTTTCAGGCCTTAGCTTGAGGCAAACACTCACGTCAAGTTTCCCTGTAGCTCTAGAGCAGGACAGCAGGAGCTCCCACCCATGCTATGGAAGCACCGTGTTTCCTTAGAGAAAACTCCTTTTCTTTCGAGAGGGCTGCCTACAGTGACCAGAAGCCAGGTAAAAACAGTGTTATTTAGGATTCTTCAGGGAAGCATGTTTAGAGATTTAACATGGGAAAGCAAGGCTTGTGCCATCAGGTCTCCTTCTCGGGTTAACATGCAGCCGAAACCCTTCTGATTCCTAACAAGTCAATAGAGACTCTAGCCAAACCCTGGTCCCTTGCTGAATCAACTTTTCTTCACAGGGTTTTCTGCATGTATCGAACTCCCTCATTCTTGGAACGCTCTATGTAACCCTTCGGGCCTAAACCTAGTCTAAAGTCCTGCAGTGTAACAGGAAAAACTTTGCTTAGATTCCAGTAGGAATGCAAGCCTCCTTTCTCCTGTAGGTATGGGGTCCTTGGGTAAGAGTTCCTAGAAGAAGGCGAAGCAGATTGTGTTTCTTAGTGTAGCTCCAATGAGAGCAATGAGGCAGACTTCCATGGCATGTATGTCGTGAGAGAACAGAATCCCTGGAGCTGTTGAAGAGCTGAGTCCACCTAGCTTTCTAAGGAAGGGTGCAGCGAGTTGCCTTAAACTCTGAATACCTAGTGTGACTGGGAAAGGCTTCTAGGTCGGGATGTTTCTTAGAAGGGTAAAGGAGACTGCTGGTACTCACTGTAGTTGTACGAAAAAGGGTGCCTACACTAGGGTGCCTAGTGTCTGGTAGAGTGAAGAAACGTTCAAGTGAAGCAGAACTTCCAATACGACATAATGGAAAATGCTAAGCGCTTTCGCTTCAGCAGGGCTTTTCAGGCCTTAGCTTGAGGCAAGGACTCACGTCAAGTTACCCTGTAGCTCTAGAGCATGACAGGAGGAACTCCCACCCATGCTATGGAAGCACCGTGTTTCCTTAGAGAAACTCCTTTTCTTTCCAGAGGGCTGCCCACAGTGAATCGAGGCCAGTCAAAACAGTGTTATTTAGGTATCTCAGGCTGGCGTGGCTAGAGATTTAAAATGGGAACGCAAGGCTTAGGCATTCAAGTCTTCTTTTCCGGTGAACATGCACCCGGACACCTTCTTATATCTAAGAAGTCCAAAGAGACTCTAGCTACACCCTGGTCCCTTGCTGAATCAACTTTTCTTCACAGAGTGTTCTGCATATATGGAACTCCCTCATCCTTGGAACGTTCTATGTATGCTATAGGGCCGAAGCCTATTCTAAAGTCCTGCAGTGTAAAAGGAAAAACTGCGCTTTGGTTCCAGTAGGAATGCAAGCCTCCTTTCTCCTGTAGGTACGGGGTCATTGGGTACGAGTTCCTAGAGGTAGGCGAAGCAGATTGTGTATCTTAGTGAAGCTCCACAGAGAGCAATGAGGCAGACTTCCATGGCATGTAGGACGTGAGAGAACAGAATCCCTGGAGCTGTTGAAGAGCTGAGTCCACCTAGCTTCCTAAGGAAGGGTGCAGCGAGTTGCCCTACACTCTGATTACATAGAGTGACTGGGAAAGGCGTCTAGGTCTGGATGTTTCTTAGAAGAGCAAAGAAGACTGCTGGTACTCACTGTATTTCTACGAAAAAGGGTGCCTACACGAGGGTGCCTTGTGTCTGGTAAGTGAAGAAACATTCAAGTAAAGCAGAACTTGGAATACGACATAATGGAAACTGCTAAGCGCTTCCGCTTCCGCAAGGCTTTTCAGGCCTTAGCTTGAGGCAAACACTCACGTCAAGTTTCCCTGTAGCTCTAGAGCAGGACAGCAGGAGCTCCCACCCATGCTATGGAAGCACCGTGTTTCCTTAGAGAAAACTCCTTTTCTTTCGAGAGGGCTGCCTACAGTGACCAGAAGCCAGGTAAAAACAGTGTTATTTAGGATTCTTCAGGGAAGCATGTTTAGAGATTTAACATGGGAAAGCAAGGCTTGTGCCATCAGGTCTCCTTCTCGGGTTAACATGCAGCCGAAACCCTTCTGATTCCTGACAAGTCAATAGAGACTCTAGCCAAACCCTGGTCCCTTGCTGAATCAACTTTTCTTCACAGGGTTTTCTGCATGTATCGAACTCCCTCATTCTTGGAACGCTCTATGTAACCCTTCGGGCCTAAACCTAGTCTAAAGTCCTGCAGTGTAACAGGAAAAACTTTGCTTAGATTCCAGTAGGAATGCAAGCCTCCTTTCTCCTGTAGGTATGGGGTCCTTGGGTAAGAGTTCCTAGAAGAAGGCGAAGCAGATTGTGTTTCTTAGTGTAGCTCCAATGAGAGCAATGAGGCAGACTTCCATGGCATGTATGTCGTGAGAGAACAGAATCCCTGGAGCTGTTGAAGAGCTGAGTCCACCTAGCTTTCTAAGGAAGGGTGCAGCGAGTTGCCTTAAACTCTGAATACATAGTGTGACTGGGAAAGGCTTCTAGGTCGGGATGTTTCTTAGAAGGGTAAAGGAGACTGCTGGTACTCACTGTAGTTGTACGAAAAAGGGTGCCTACACTAGGGTGCCTAGTGTCTGGTAGAGTGAAGAAACGTTCAAGTGAAGCAGAACTTCCAATACGACATAATGGAAAATGCTAAGCGCTTTCGCTTCAGCAGGGCTTTTCAGGCCTTAGCTTGAGGCAAGGACTCACGTCAAGTTACCCTGTAGCTCTAGAGCATGACAGGAGGAACTCCCACCCATGCTATGGAAGCACCGTGTTTCCTTAGAGAAACTCCTTTTCTTTCCAGAGGGCTGCCCACAGTGAATCGAGGCCAGTCAAAACAGTGTTATTTAGGTATCTCAGGCTGGCGTGGCTAGAGATTTAAAATGGGAACGCAAGGCTTAGGCATTCAAGTCTTCTTTTCCGGTGAACATGCACCCGGACACCTTCTTATATCTAAGAAGTCCAAAGAGACTCTAGCTACACCCTGGTCCCTTGCTGAATCAACTTTTCTTCACAGAGTGTTCTGCATATATGGAACTCCCTCATCCTTGGAACGTTCTATGTATGCTATAGGGCCGAAGCCTATTCTAAAGTCCTGCAGTGTAAAAGGAAAAACTGCGCTTTGGTTCCAGTAGGAATGCAAGCCTCCTTTCTCCTGTAGGTACGGGGTCATTGGGTACGAGTTCCTAGAGGTAGGCGAAGCAGATTGTGTATCTTAGTGAAGCTCCACAGAGGGCAATGAGGCAGACTTCCATGGCATGTAGGACGTGAGAGAACAGAATCCCTGGAGCTGTTGAAGAGCTGAGTCCACCTAGCTTCCTAAGGAAGGGTGCAGCGAGTTGCCCTACACTCTGATTACATAGAGTGACTGGGAAAGGCGTCTAGGTCTGGATGTTTCTTAGAAGAGCAGAGAAGACTGCTGGTACTCACTGTATTTCTACGAAAAAGGGTGCCTACACGAGGGTGCCTTGTGTCTGGTAAGTGAAGAAACATTCAAGTAAAGCAGAACTTGGAATACGACATAATGGAAACTGCTAAGCGCTTCCGCTTCCGCAAGGCTTTTCAGGCCTTAGCTTGAGGCAAACACTCACGTCAAGTTTCCCTGTAGCTCTAGAGCAGGACAGCAGGAGCTCCCACCCATGCTATGGAAGCACCGTGTTTCCTTAGAGAAAACTCCTTTTCTTTCGAGAGGGCTGCCTACAGTGACCAGAAGCCAGGTAAAAACAGTGTTATTTAGGATTCTTCAGGGAAGCATGTTTAGAGATTTAACATGGGAAAGCAAGGCTTGTGCCATCAGGTCTCCTTCTCGGGTTAACATGCAGCCGAAACCCTTCTGATTCCTGACAAGTCAATAGAGACTCTAGCCAAACCCTGGTCCCTTGCTGAATCAACTTTTCTTCACAGGGTTTTCTGCATGTATCGAACTCCCTCATTCTTGGAACGCTCTATGTAACCCTTCGGGCCTAAACCTAGTCTAAAGTCCTGCAGTGTAACAGGAAAAACTTTGCTTAGATTCCAGTAGGAATGCAAGCCTCCTTTCTCCTGTAGGTATGGGGTCCTTGGGTAAGAGTTCCTAGAAGAAGGCGAAGCAGATTGTGTTTCTTAGTGTAGCTCCAATGAGAGCAATGAGGCAGACTTCCATGGCATGTATGTCGTGAGAGAACAGAATCCCTGGAGCTGTTGAAGAGCTGAGTCCACCTAGCTTTCTAAGGAAGGGTGCAGCGAGTTGCCTTAAACTCTGAATACATAGTGTGACTGGGAAAGGCTTCTAGGTCGGGATGTTTCTTAGAAGGGTAAAGGAGACTGCTGGTACTCACTGTAGTTGTACGAAAAAGGGTGCCTACACTAGGGTGCCTAGTGTCTGGTAGAGTGAAGAAACGTTCAAGTGAAGCAGAACTTCCAATACGACATAATGGAAAATGCTAAGCGCTTTCGCTTCAGCAGGGCTTTTCAGGCCTTAGCTTGAGGCAAGGACTCACGTCAAGTTACCCTGTAGCTCTAGAGCATGACAGGAGGAACTCCCACCCATGCTATGGAAGCACCGTGTTTCCTTAGAGAAACTCCTTTTCTTTCCAGAGGGCTGCCCACAGTGAATCGAGGCCAGTCAAAACAGTGTTATTTAGGTATCTCAGGCTGGCGTGGCTAGAGATTTAAAATGGGAACGCAAGGCTTAGGCATTCAACTCTTCTTTTCCGGTGAACATGCACCCGGACACCTTCTTATATCTAAGAAGTCCAAAGAGACTCTAGCTACACCCTGGTCCCTTGCTGAATCAACTTTTCTTCACAGAGTGTTCTGCATATATGGAACTCCCTCATCCTTGGAACGTTCTATGTATGCTATAGGGCCGAAGCCTATTCTAAAGTCCTGCAGTGTAAAAGGAAAAACTGCGCTTTGGTTCCAGTAGGAATGCAAGCCTCCTTTCTCCTGTAGGTACGGGGTCATTGGGTACGAGTTCCTAGAGGTAGGCGAAGCAGATTGTGTATCTTAGTGAAGCTCCACAGAGGGCAATGAGGCAGACTTCCATGGCATGTAGGACGTGAGAGAACAGAATCCCTGGAGCTGTTGAAGAGCTGAGTCCACCTAGCTTCCTAAGGAAGGGTGCAGCGAGTTGCCCTACACTCTGATTACATAGAGTGACTGGGAAAGGCTTCTAGGTCTGGATGTTTCTTAGAAGAGCAAAGAAGACTGCTGGTACTCACTGTATTTCTACGAAAAAGGGTGCCTACACGAGGGTGCCTTGTGTCTGGTAAGTGAAGAAACATTCAAGTAAAGCAGAACTTGGAATACGACATAATGGAAACTGCTAAGCGCTTCCGCTTCCGCAAGGCTTTTCAGGCCTTAGCTTGAGGCAAACACTCACGTCAAGTTTCCCTGTAGCTCTAGAGCAGGACAGCAGGAGCTCCCACCCATGCTATGGAAGCACCGTGTTTCCTTAGAGAAAACTCCTTTTCTTTCGAGAGGGCTGCCTACAGTGACCAGAAGCCAGGTAAAAACAGTGTTATTTAGGATTCTTCAGGGAAGCATGTTTAGAGATTTAACATGGGAAAGCAAGGCTTGTGCCATCAGGTCTCCTTCTCGGGTTAACATGCAGCCGAAACCCTTCTGATTCCTAACAAGTCAATAGAGACTCTAGCCAAACCCTGGTCCCTTGCTGAATCAACTTTTCTTCACAGGGTTTTCTGCATGTATCGAACTCCCTCATTCTTGGAACGCTCTATGTAACCCTTCGGGCCTAAACCTAGTCTAAAGTCCTGCAGTGTAACAGGAAAAACTTTGCTTAGATTCCAGTAGGAATGCAAGCCTCCTTTCTCCTGTAGGTATGGGGTCCTTGGGTAAGAGTTCCTAGAAGAAGGCGAAGCAGATTGTGTTTCTTAGTGTAGCTCCAATGAGAGCAATGAGGCAGACTTCCATGGCATGTATGTCGTGAGAGAACAGAATCCCTGGAGCTGTTGAAGAGCTGAGTCCACCTAGCTTTCTAAGGAAGGGTGCAGCGAGTTGCCTTAAACTCTGAATACATAGTGTGACTGGGAAAGGCTTCTAGGTCGGGATGTTTCTTAGAAGGGTAAAGGAGACTGCTGGTACTCACTGTAGTTGTACGAAAAAGGGTGCCTACACTAGGGTGCCTAGTGTCTGGTAGAGTGAAGAAACGTTCAAGTAAAGCAGAACTTCCAATACGACATAATGGAAAATGCTAAGCGCTTTCGCTTCAGCAGGGCTTTTCAGGCCTTAGCTTGAGGCAAGGACTCACGTCAAGTTACCCTGTAGCTCTAGAGCATGACAGGAGGAACTCCCACCCATGCTATGGAAGCACCGTGTTTCCTTAGAGAAACTCCTTTTCTTTCCAGAGGGCTGCCCACAGTGAATCGAGGCCAGTCAAAACAGTGTTATTTAGGTATCTCAGGCTGGCGTGGCTAGAGATTTAAAATGGGAACGCAAGGCTTAGGCATTCAAGTCTTCTTTTCCGGTGAACATGCACCCGGACACCTTCTTATATCTAAGAAGTCCAAAGAGACTCTAGCTACACCCTGGTCCCTTGCTGAATCAACTTTTCTTCACAGAGTGTTCTGCATATATGGAACTCCCTCATCCTTGGAACGTTCTATGTATGCTATAGGGCCGAAGCCTATTCTAAAGTCCTGCAGTGTAAAAGGAAAAACTGCGCTTTGGTTCCAGTAGGAATGCAAGCCTCCTTTCTCCTGTAGGTACGGGGTCATTGGGTACGAGTTCCTAGAGGTAGGCGAAGCAGATTGTGTATCTTAGTGAAGCTCCACAGAGGGCAATGAGGCAGACTTCCATGGCATGTAGGACGTGAGAGAACAGAATCCCTGGAGCTGTTGAAGAGCTGAGTCCACCTAGCTTCCTAAGGAAGGGTGCAGCGAGTTGCCCTACACTCTGATTACATAGAGTGACTGGGAAAGGCGTCTAGGTCTGGATGTTTCTTAGAAGAGCAGAGAAGACTGCTGGTACTCACTGTATTTCTACGAAAAAGGGTGCCTACACGAGGGTGCCTTGTGTCTGGTAAGTGAAGAAACATTCAAGTAAAGCAGAACTTGGAATACGACATAATGGAAACTGCTAAGCGCTTCCGCTTCCGCAAGGCTTTTCAGGCCTTAGCTTGAGGCAAACACTCACGTCAAGTTTCCCTGTAGCTCTAGAGCAGGACAGCAGGAGCTCCCACCCATGCTATGGAAGCACCGTGTTTCCTTAGAGCAAACTCCTTTTCTTTCGAGAGGGCTGCCTACAGTGACCAGAAGCCAGGTAAAAACAGTGTTATTTAGGATTCTTCAGGGAAGCATGTTTAGAGATTTAACATGGGAAAGCAAGGCTTGTGCCATCAGGTCTCCTTCTCGGGTTAACATGCAGCCGAAACCCTTCTGATTTCTAACAAGTCAATAGAGACTCTAGCCAAACCCTGGTCCCTTGCTGAATCAACTTTTCTTCACAGGGTTTTCTGCATGTATCGAACTCCCTCATTCTTGGAACGCTCTATGTAACCCTTCGGGCCTAAACCTAGTCTAAAGTCCTGCAGTGTAACAGGAAAAACTTTGCTTAGATTCCAGTAGGAATGCAAGCCTCCTTTCTCCTGTAGGTATGGGGTCCTTGGGTAAGAGTTCCTAGAAGAAGGCGAAGCAGATTGTGTTTCTTAGTGTAGCTCCAATGAGAGCAATGAGGCAGACTTCCATGGCATGTATGTCGTGAGAGAACAGAATCCCTGGAGCTGTTGAAGAGCTGAGTCCACCTAGCTTTCTAAGGAAGGGTGCAGCGAGTTGCCTTAAACTCTGAATACCTAGTGTGACTGGGAAAGCCTTCTAGGTCGGGATGTTTCTTAGAAGGGTAAAGGAGACTGCTGGTACTCACTGTAGTTGTACGAAAAAGGGTGCCTACACTAGGGTGCCTAGTGTCTGGTAGAGTGAAGAAACGTTCAAGTAAAGCAGAACTTCCAATACGACATAATGGAAAATGCTAAGCGCTTTCGCTTCAGCAGGGCTTTTCAGGCCTTAGCTTGAGGCAAGGACTCACGTCAAGTTACCCTGTAGCTCTAGAGCATGACAGGAGGAACTCCCACCCATGCTATGGAAGCACCGTGTTTCCTTAGAGAAACTCCTTTTCTTTCCAGAGGGCTGCCCACAGTGAATCGAGGCCAGTCAAAACAGTGTTATTTAGGTATCTCAGGCTGGCGTGGCTAGAGATTTAAAATGGGAACGCAAGGCTTAGGCATTCAAGTCTTCTTTTCCGGTGAACATGCACCCGGACACCTTCTTATATCTAAGAAGTCCAAAGAGACTCTAGCTACACCCTGGTCCCTTGCTGAATCAACTTTTCTTCACAGAGTGTTCTGCATATATGGAACTCCCTCATCCTTGGAACGTTCTATGTCTGCTATAGGGCCGAAGCCTATTCTAAAGTCCTGCAGTGTAAAAGGAAAAACTGCGCTTTGGTTCCAGTAGGAATGCAAGCCTCCTTTCTCCTGTAGGTACGGGGTCATTGGGTACGAGTTCCTAGAGGTAGGCGAAGCAGATTGTGTATCTTAGTGAAGCTCCACAGAGGGCAATGAGGCAGACTTCCATGGCATGTAGGACGTGAGAGAACAGAATCCCTGGAGCTGTTGAAGAGCTGAGTCCACCTAGCTTCCTAAGGAAGGGTGCAGCGAGTTGCCCTACACTCTGATTACATAGAGTGACTGGGAAAGGCGTCTAGGTCTGGATGTTTCTTAGAAGAGCAGAGAAGACTGCTGGTACTCACTGTATTTCTACGAAAAAGGGTGCCTACACGAGGGTGCCTTGTGTCTGGTAAGTGAAGAAACATTCAAGTAAAGCAGAACTTGGAATACGACATAATGGAAACTGCTAAGCGCTTCCGCTTCCGCAAGGCTTTTCAGGCCTTAGCTTGAGGCAAACACTCACGTCAAGTTTCCCTGTAGCTCTAGAGCAGGACAGCAGGAGCTCCCACCCATGCTATTGAAGCACCGTGTTTCCTTAGAGAAAACTCCTTTTCTTTCGAGAGGGCTGCCTACAGTGACCAGAAGCCAGGTAAAAACAGTGTTATTTAGGATTCTTCAGGGAAGCATGTTTAGAGATTTAACATGGGAAAGCAAGGCTTGTGCCATCAGGTCTCCTTCTCGGGTTAACATGCAGCCGAAACCCTTCTGATTCCTGACAAGTCAATAGAGACTCTAGCCAAACCCTGGTCCCTTGCTGAATCAACTTTTCTTCACAGGGTTTTCTGCATGTATCGAACTCCCTCATTCTTGGAACGCTCTATGTAACCCTTCGGGCCTAAACCTAGTCTAAAGTCCTGCAGTGTAACAGGAAAAACTTTGCTTAGATTCCAGTAGGAATGCAAGCCTCCTTTCTCCTGTAGGTATGGGGTCCTTGGGTAAGAGTTCCTAGAAGAAGGCGAAGCAGATTGTGTTTCTTAGTGTAGCTCCAATGAGAGCAATGAGGCAGACTTCCATGGCATGTATGTCGTGAGAGAACAGAATCCCTGGAGCTGTTGAAGAGCTGAGTCCACCTAGCTTTCTAAGGAAGGGTGCAGCGAGTTGCCTTAAACTCTGAATACATAGTGTGACTGGGAAAGGCTTCTAGGTCGGGATGTTTCTTAGAAGGGTAAAGGAGACTGCTGGTACTCACTGTAGTTGTACGAAAAAGGGTGCCTACACTAGGGTGCCTAGTGTCTGGTAGAGTGAAGAAACGTTCAAGTAAAGCAGAACTTCCAATACGACATAATGGAAAATGCTAAGCGCTTTCGCTTCAGCAGGGCTTTTCAGGCCTTAGCTTGAGGCAAGGACTCACGTCAAGTTACCCTGTAGCTCTAGAGCATGACAGGAGGAACTCCCACCCATGCTATGGAAGCACCGTGTTTCCTTAGAGAAACTCCTTTTCTTTCCAGAGGGCTGCCCACAGTGAATCGAGGCCAGTCAAAACAGTGTTATTTAGGTATCTCAGGCTGGCGTGGCTAGAGATTTAAAATGGGAACGCAAGGCTTAGGCATTCAAGTCTTCTTTTCCGGTGAACATGCACCCGGACACCTTCTTATATCTAAGAAGTCCAAAGAGACTCTAGCTACACCCTGGTCCCTTGCTGAATCAACTTTTCTTCACAGAGTGTTCTGCATATATGGAACTCCCTCATCCTTGGAACGTTCTATGTATGCTATAGGGCCGAAGCCTATTCTAAAGTCCTGCAGTGTAAAAGGAAAAACTGCGCTTTGGTTCCAGTAGGAATGCAAGCCTCCTTTCTCCTGTAGGTACGGGGTCATTGGGTACGAGTTCCTAGAGGTAGGCGAAGCAGATTGTGTATCTTAGTGAAGCTCCACAGAGAGCAATGAGGCAGACTTCCATGGCATGTAGGACGTGAGAGAACAGAATCCCTGGAGCTGTTGAAGAGCTGAGTCCACCTAGCTTCCTAAGGAAGGGTGCAGCGAGTTGCCCTACACTCTGATTACATAGAGTGACTGGGAAAGGCGTCTAGGTCTGGATGTTTCTTAGAAGAGCAAAGAAGACTGCTGGTACTCACTGTATTTCTACGAAAAAGGGTGCCTACACGAGGGTGCCTTGTGACTGGTAAGTGAAGAAACATTCAAGTAAAGCAGAACTTGGAATACGACATAATGGAAACTGCTAAGCGCTTCCGCTTCCGCAAGGCTTTTCAGGCCTTAGCTTGAGGCAAACACTCACGTCAAGTTTCCCTGTAGCTCTAGAGCAGGACAGCAGGAGCTCCCACCCATGCTATGGAAGCACCGTGTTTCCTTAGAGAAAACTCCTTTTCTTTCGAGAGGGCTGCCTACAGTGACCAGAAGCCAGGTAAAAACAGTGTTATTTAGGATTCTTCAGGGAAGCATGTTTAGAGATTTAACATGGGAAAGCAAGGCTTGTGCCATCAGGTCTCCTTCTCGGGTTAACATGCAGCCGAAACCCTTCTGATTCCTGACAAGTCAATAGAGACTCTAGCCAAACCCTGGTCCCTTGCTGAATCAACTTTTCTTCACAGGGTTTTCTGCATGTATCGAACTCCCTCATTCTTGGAACGCTCTATGTAACCCTTCGGGCCTAAACCTAGTCTAAAGTCCTGCAGTGTAACAGGAAAAACTTTGCTTAGATTCCAGTAGGAATGCAAGCCTCCTTTCTCCTGTAGGTATGGGGTCCTTGGGTAAGAGTTCCTAGAAGAAGGCGAAGCAGATTGTGTTTCTTAGTGTAGCTCCAATGAGAGCAATGAGGCAGACTTCCATGGCATGTATGTCGTGAGAGAACAGAATCCCTGGAGCTGTTGAAGAGCTGAGTCCACCTAGCTTTCTAAGGAAGGGTGCAGCGAGTTGCCTTAAACTCTGAATACATAGTGTGACTGGGAAAGGCTTCTAGGTCGGGATGTTTCTTAGAAGGGTAAAGGAGACTGCTGGTACTCACTGTAGTTGTACGAAAAAGGGTGCCTACACTAGGGTGCCTAGTGTCTGGTAGAGTGAAGAAACGTTCAAGTGAAGCAGAACTTCCAATACGACATAATGGAAAATGCTAAGCGCTTTCGCTTCAGCAGGGCTTTTCAGGCCTTAGCTTGAGGCAAGGACTCACGTCAAGTTACCCTGTAGCTCTAGAGCATGACAGGAGGAACTCCCACCCATGCTATGGAAGCACCGTGTTTCCTTAGAGAAACTCCTTTTCTTTCCAGAGGGCTGCCCACAGTGAATCGAGGCCAGTCAAAACAGTGTTATTTAGGTATCTCAGGCTGGCGTGGCTAGAGATTTAAAATGGGAACGCAAGGCTTAGGCATTCAAGTCTTCTTTTCCGGTGAACATGCACCCGGACACCTTCTTATATCTAAGAAGTCCAAAGAGACTCTAGCTACACCCTGGTCCCTTGCTGAATCAACTTTTCTTCACAGAGTGTTCTGCATATATGGAACTCCCTCATCCTTGGAACGTTCTATGTATGCTATAGGGCCGAAGCCTATTCTAAAGTCCTGCAGTGTAAAAGGAAAAACTGCGCTTTGGTTCCAGTAGGAATGCAAGCCTCCTTTCTCCTGTAGGTACGGGGTCATTGGGTAAGAGTTCCTAGAGGTAGGCGAAGCAGATTGTGTATCTTAGTGAAGCTCCACAGAGGGCAATGAGGCAGACTTCCATGGCATGTAGGACGTGAGAGAACAGAATCCCTGGAGCTGTTGAAGAGCTGAGTCCACCTAGCTTCCTAAGGAAGGGTGCAGCGAGTTGCCCTACACTCTGATTACATAGAGTGACTGGGAAAGGCGTCTAGGTCTGGATGTTTCTTAGAAGAGCAGAGAAGACTGCTGGTACTCACTGTATTTCTACGAAAAAGGGTGCCTACACGAGGGTGCCTTGTGTCTGGTAAGTGAAGAAACATTCAAGTAAAGCAGAACTTGGAATACGACATAATGGAAACTGCTAAGCGCTTCCGCTTCCGCAATGCTTTTCAGGCCTTAGCTTGAGGCAAACACTCACGTCAAGTTTCCCTGTAGCTCTAGAGCAGGACAGCAGGAGCTCCCACCCATGCTATGGAAGCACCGTGTTTCCTTAGAGAAAACTCCTTTTCTTTCGAGAGGGCTGCCTACAGTGACCAGAAGCCAGGTAAAAACAGTGTTATTTAGGATTCTTCAGGGAAGCATGTTTAGAGATTTAACATGGGAAAGCAAGGCTTGTGCCATCAGGTCTCCTTCTCGGGTTAACATGCAGCCGAAACCCTTCTGATTCCTGACAAGTCAATAGAGACTCTAGCCAAACCCTGGTCCCTTGCTGAATCAACTTTTCTTCACAGGGTTTTCTGCATGTATCGAACTCCCTCATTCTTGGAACGCTCTATGTAACCCTTCGGGCCTAAACCTAGTCTAAAGTCCTGCAGTGTAACAGGAAAAACTTTGCTTAGATTCCAGTAGGAATGCAAGCCTCCTTTCTCCTGTAGGTATGGGGTCCTTGGGTAAGAGTTCCTAGAAGAAGGCGAAGCAGATTGTGTTTCTTAGTGTAGCTCCAATGAGAGCAATGAGGCAGACTTCCATGGCATGTATGTCGTGAGAGAACAGAATCCCTGGAGCTGTTGAAGAGCTGAGTCCACCTAGCTTTCTAAGGAAGGGTGCAGCGAGTTGCCTTAAACTCTGAATACATAGTGTGACTGGGAAAGGCTTCTAGGTCGGGATGTTTCTTAGAAGGGTAAAGGAGACTGCTGGTACTCACTGTAGTTGTACGAAAAAGGGTGCCTACACTAGGGTGCCTAGTGTCTGGTAGAGTGAAGAAACGTTCAAGTAAAGCAGAACTTCCAATACGACATAATGGAAAATGCTAAGCGCTTTCGCTTCAGCAGGGCTTTTCAGGCCTTAGCTTGAGGCAAGGACTCACGTCAAGTTACCCTGTAGCTCTAGAGCATGACAGGAGGAACTCCCACCCATGCTATGGAAGCACCGTGTTTCCTTAGAGAAACTCCTTTTCTTTCCAGAGGGCTGCCCACAGTGAATCGAGGCCAGTCAAAACAGTGTTATTTAGGTATCTCAGGCTGGCGTGGCTAGAGATTTAAAATGGGAACGCAAGGCTTAGGCATTCAAGTCTTCTTTTCCGGTGAACATGCACCCGGACACCTTCTTATATCTAAGAAGTCCAAAGAGACTCTAGCTACACCCTGGTCCCTTGCTGAATCAACTTTTCTTCACAGAGTGTTCTGCATATATGGAACTCCCTCATCCTTGGAACGTTCTATGTATGCTATAGGGCCGAAGCCTATTCTAAAGTCCTGCAGTGTAAAAGGAAAAACTGCGCTTTGGTTCCAGTAGGAATGCAAGCCTCCTTTCTCCTGTAGGTACGGGGTCATTGGGTACGAGTTCCTAGAGGTAGGCGAAGCAGATTGTGTATCTTAGTGAAGCTCCACAGAGAGCAATGAGGCAGACTTCCATGGCATGTAGGACGTGAGAGAACAGAATCCCTGGAGCTGTTGAAGAGCTGAGTCCACCTAGCTTCCTAAGGAAGGGTGCAGCGAGTTGCCCTACACTCTGATTACATAGAGTGACTGGGAAAGGCGTCTAGGTCTGGATGTTTCTTAGAAGAGCAAAGAAGACTGCTGGTACTCACTGTATTTCTACGAAAAAGGGTGCCTACACGAGGGTGCCTTGTGACTGGTAAGTGAAGAAACATTCAAGTAAAGCAGAACTTGGAATACGACATAATGGAAACTGCTAAGCGCTTCCGCTTCCGCAAGGCTTTTCAGGCCTTAGCTTGAGGCAAACACTCACGTCAAGTTTCCCTGTAGCTCTAGAGCAGGACAGCAGGAGCTCCCACCCATGCTATGGAAGCACCGTGTTTCCTTAGAGAAAACTCCTTTTCTTTCGAGAGGGCTGCCTACAGTGACCAGAAGCCAGGTAAAAACAGTGTTATTTAGGATTCTTCAGGGAAGCATGTTTAGAGATTTAACATGGGAAAGCAAGGCTTGTGCCATCAGGTCTCCTTCTCGGGTTAACATGCAGCCGAAACCCTTCTGATTCCTGACAAGTCAATAGAGACTCTAGCCAAACCCTGGTCCCTTGCTGAATCAACTTTTCTTCACAGGGTTTTCTGCATGTATCGAACTCCCTCATTCTTGGAACGCTCTATGTAACCCTTCGGGCCTAAACCTAGTCTAAAGTCCTGCAGTGTAACAGGAAAAACTTTGCTTAGATTCCAGTAGGAATGCAAGCCTCCTTTCTCCTGTAGGTATGGGGTCCTTGGGTAAGAGTTCCTAGAAGAAGGCGAAGCAGATTGTGTTTCTTAGTGTAGCTCCAATGAGAGCAATGAGGCAGACTTCCATGGCATGTATGTCGTGAGAGAACAGAATCCCTGGAGCTGTTGAAGAGCTGAGTCCACCTAGCTTTCTAAGGAAGGGTGCAGCGAGTTGCCTTAAACTCTGAATACATAGTGTGACTGGGAAAGGCTTCTAGGTCGGGATGTTTCTTAGAAGGGTAAAGGAGACTGCTGGTACTCACTGTAGTTGTACGAAAAAGGGTGCCTACACTAGGGTGCCTAGTGTCTGGTAGAGTGAAGAAACGTTCAAGTGAAGCAGAACTTCCAATACGACATAATGGAAAATGCTAAGCGCTTTCGCTTCAGCAGGGCTTTTCAGGCCTTAGCTTGAGGCAAGGACTCACGTCAAGTTACCCTGTAGCTCTAGAGCATGACAGGAGGAACTCCCACCCATGCTATGGAAGCACCGTGTTTCCTTAGAGAAACTCCTTTTCTTTCCAGAGGGCTGCCCACAGTGAATCGAGGCCAGTCAAAACAGTGTTATTTAGGTATCTCAGGCTGGCGTGGCTAGAGATTTAAAATGGGAACGCAAGGCTTAGGCATTCAAGTCTTCTTTTCCGGTGAACATGCACCCGGACACCTTCTTATATCTAAGAAGTCCAAAGAGACTCTAGCTACACCCTGGTCCCTTGCTGAATCAACTTTTCTTCACAGAGTGTTCTGCATATATGGAACTCCCTCATCCTTGGAACGTTCTATGTATGCTATAGGGCCGAAGCCTATTCTAAAGTCCTGCAGTGTAAAAGGAAAAACTGCGCTTTGGTTCCAGTAGGAATGCAAGCCTCCTTTCTCCTGTAGGTACGGGGTCATTGGGTACGAGTTCCTAGAGGTAGGCGAAGCAGATTGTGTATCTTAGTGAAGCTCCACAGAGAGCAATGAGGCAGACTTCCATGGCATGTAGGACGTGAGAGAACAGAATCCCTGGAGCTGTTGAAGAGCTGAGTCCACCTAGCTTCCTAAGGAAGGGTGCAGCGAGTTGCCCTACACTCTGATTACATAGAGTGACTGGGAAAGGCGTCTAGGTCTGGATGTTTCTTAGAAGAGCAAAGAAGACTGCTGGTACTCACTGTATTTCTACGAAAAAGGGTGCCTACACGAGGGTGCCTTGTGTCTGGTAAGTGAAGAAACATTCAAGTAAAGCAGAACTTGGAATACGACATAATGGAAACTGCTAAGCGCTTCCGCTTCCGCAAGGCTTTTCAGGCCTTAGCTTGAGGCAAACACTCACGTCAAGTTTCCCTGTAGCTCTAGAGCAGGACAGCAGGAGCTCCCACCCATGCTATGGAAGCACCGTGTTTCCTTAGAGAAAACTCCTTTTCTTTCGAGAGGGCTGCCTACAGTGACCAGAAGCCAGGTAAAAACAGTGTTATTTAGGATTCTTCAGGGAAGCATGTTTAGAGATTTAACATGGGAAAGCAAGGCTTGTGCCATCAGGTCTCCTTCTCGGGTTAACATGCAGCCGAAACCCTTCTGATTCCTGACAAGTCAATAGAGACTCTAGCCAAACCCTGGTCCCTTGCTGAATCAACTTTTCTTCACAGGGTTTTCTGCATGTATCGAACTCCCTCATTCTTGGAACGCTCTATGTAACCCTTCGGGCCTAAACCTAGTCTAAAGTCCTGCAGTGTAACAGGAAAAACTTTGCTTAGATTCCAGTAGGAATGCAAGCCTCCTTTCTCCTGTAGGTATGGGGTCCTTGGGTAAGAGTTCCTAGAAGAAGGCGAAGCAGATTGTGTTTCTTAGTGTAGCTCCAATGAGAGCAATGAGGCAGACTTCCATGGCATGTATGTCGTGAGAGAACAGAATCCCTGGAGCTGTTGAAGAGCTGAGTCCACCTAGCTTTCTAAGGAAGGGTGCAGCGAGTTGCCTTAAACTCTGAATACATAGTGTGACTGGGAAAGGCTTCTAGGTCGGGATGTTTCTTAGAAGGGTAAAGGAGACTGCTGGTACTCACTGTAGTTGTACGAAAAAGGGTGCCTACACTAGGGTGCCTAGTGTCTGGTAGAGTGAAGAAACGTTCAAGTGAAGCAGAACTTCCAATACGACATAATGGAAAATGCTAAGCGCTTTCGCTTCAGCAGGGCTTTTCAGGCCTTAGCTTGAGGCAAGGACTCACGTCAAGTTACCCTGTAGCTCTAGAGCATGACAGGAGGAACTCCCACCCATGCTATGGAAGCACCGTGTTTCCTTAGAGAAACTCCTTTTCTTTCCAGAGGGCTGCCCACAGTGAATCGAGGCCAGTCAAAACAGTGTTATTTAGGTATCTCAGGCTGGCGTGGCTAGAGATTTAAAATGGGAACGCAAGGCTTAGGCATTCAAGTCTTCTTTTCCGGTGAACATGCACCCGGACACCTTCTTATATCTAAGAAGTCCAAAGAGACTCTAGCTACACCCTGGTCCCTTGCTGAATCAACTTTTCTTCACAGAGTGTTCTGCATATATGGAACTCCCTCATCCTTGGAACGTTCTATGTATGCTATAGGGCCGAAGCCTATTCTAAAGTCCTGCAGTGTAAAAGGAAAAACTGCGCTTTGGTTCCAGTAGGAATGCAAGCCTCCTTTCTCCTGTAGGTACGGGGTCATTGGGTACGAGTTCCTAGAGGTAGGCGAAGCAGATTGTGTATCTTAGTGAAGCTCCACAGAGGGCAATGAGGCAGACTTCCATGGCATGTAGGACGTGAGAGAACAGAATCCCTGGAGCTGTTGAAGAGCTGAGTCCACCTAGCTTCCTAAGGAAGGGTGCAGCGAGTTGCCCTACACTCTGATTACATAGAGTGACTGGGAAAGGCGTCTAGGTCTGGATGTTTCTTAGAAGAGCAAAGAAGACTGCTGGTACTCACTGTATTTCTACGAAAAAGGGTGCCTACACGAGGGTGCCTTGTGTCTGGTAAGTGAAGAAACATTCAAGTAAAGCAGAACTTGGAATACGACATAATGGAAACTGCTAAGCGCTTCCGCTTCCGCAAGGCTTTTCAGGCCTTAGCTTGAGGCAAACACTCACGTCAAGTTTCCCTGTAGCTCTAGAGCAGGACAGCAGGAGCTCCCACCCATGCTATGGAAGCACCGTGTTTCCTTAGAGAAAACTCCTTTTCTTTCGAGAGGGCTGCCTACAGTGACCAGAAGCCAGGTAAAAACAGTGTTATTTAGGATTCTTCAGGGAAGCATGTTTAGAGATTTAACATGGGAAAGCAAGGCTTGTGCCATCAGGTCTCCTTCTCGGGTTAACATGCAGCCGAAACCCTTCTGATTCCTGACAAGTCAATAGAGACTCTAGCCAAACCCTGGTCCCTTGCTGAATCAACTTTTCTTCACAGGGTTTTCTGCATGTATCGAACTCCCTCATTCTTGGAACGCTCTATGTAACCCTTCGGGCCTAAACCTAGTCTAAAGTCCTGCAGTGTAACAGGAAAAACTTTGCTTAGATTCCAGTAGGAATGCAAGCCTCCTTTCTCCTGTAGGTATGGGGTCCTTGGGTAAGAGTTCCTAGAAGAAGGCGAAGCAGATTGTGTTTCTTAGTGTAGCTCCAATGAGAGCAATGAGGCAGACTTCCATGGCATGTATGTCGTGAGAGAACAGAATCCCTGGAGCTGTTGAAGAGCTGAGTCCACCTAGCTTTCTAAGGAAGGGTGCAGCGAGTTGCCTTAAACTCTGAATACATAGTGTGACTGGGAAAGGCTTCTAGGTCGGGATGTTTCTTAGAAGGGTAAAGGAGACTGCTGGTACTCACTGTAGTTGTACGAAAAAGGGTGCCTACACTAGGGTGCCTAGTGTCTGGTAGAGTGAAGAAACGTTCAAGTGAAGCAGAACTTCCAATACGACATAATGGAAAATGCTAAGCGCTTTCGCTTCAGCAGGGCTTTTCAGGCCTTAGCTTGAGGCAAGGACTCACGTCAAGTTACCCTGTAGCTCTAGAGCATGACAGGAGGAACTCCCACCCATGCTATGGAAGCACCGTGTTTCCTTAGAGAAACTCCTTTTCTTTCCAGAGGGCTGCCCACAGTGAATCGAGGCCAGTCAAAACAGTGTTATTTAGGTATCTCAGGCTGGCGTGGCTAGAGATTTAAAATGGGAACGCAAGGCTTAGGCATTCAAGTCTTCTTTTCCGGTGAACATGCACCCGGACACCTTCTTATATCTAAGAAGTCCAAAGAGACTCTAGCTACACCCTGGTCCCTTGCTGAATCAACTTTTCTTCACAGAGTGTTCTGCATATATGGAACTCCCTCATCCTTGGAACGTTCTATGTATGCTATAGGGCCGAAGCCTATTCTAAAGTCCTGCAGTGTAAAAGGAAAAACTGCGCTTTGGTTCCAGTAGGAATGCAAGCCTCCTTTCTCCTGTAGGTACGGGGTCATTGGGTAAGAGTTCCTAGAGGTAGGCGAAGCAGATTGTGTATCTTAGTGAAGCTCCACAGAGGGCAATGAGGCAGACTTCCATGGCATGTAGGACGTGAGAGAACAGAATCCCTGGAGCTGTTGAAGAGCTGAGTCCACCTAGCTTCCTAAGGAAGGGTGCAGCGAGTTGCCCTACACTCTGATTACATAGAGTGACTGGGAAAGGCTTCTAGGTCTGGATGTTTCTTAGAAGAGCAAAGAAGACTGCTGGTACTCACTGTATTTCTACGAAAAAGGGTGCCTACACGAGGGTGCCTTGTGTCTGGTAAGTGAAGAAACATTCAAGTAAAGCAGAACTTGGAATACGACATAATGGAAACTGCTAAGCGCTTCCGCTTCCGCAAGGCTTTTCAGGCCTTAGCTTGAGGCAAACACTCACGTCAAGTTTCCCTGTAGCTCTAGAGCAGGACAGCAGGAGCTCCCACCCATGCTATGGAAGCACCGTGTTTCCTTAGAGAAAACTCCTTTTCTTTCGAGAGGGCTGCCTACAGTGACCAGAAGCCAGGTAAAAACAGTGTTATTTAGGATTCTTCAGGGAAGCATGTTTAGAGATTTAACATGGGAAAGCAAGGCTTGTGCCATCAGGTCTCCTTCTCGGGTTAACATGCAGCCGAAACCCTTCTGATTCCTAACAAGTCAATAGAGACTCTAGCCAAACCCTGGTCCCTTGCTGAATCAACTTTTCTTCACAGGGTTTTCTGCATGTATCGAACTCCCTCATTCTTGGAACGCTCTATGTAACCCTTCGGGCCTAAACCTAGTCTAAAGTCCTGCAGTGTAACAGGAAAAACTTTGCTTAGATTCCAGTAGGAATGCAAGCCTCCTTTCTCCTGTAGGTATGGGGTCCTTGGGTAAGAGTTCCTAGAAGAAGGCGAAGCAGATTGTGTTTCTTAGTGTAGCTCCAATGAGAGCAATGAGGCAGACTTCCATGGCATGTATGTCGTGAGAGAACAGAATCCCTGGAGCTGTTGAAGAGCTGAGTCCACCTAGCTTTCTAAGGAAGGGTGCAGCGAGTTGCCTTAAACTCTGAATACCTAGTGTGACTGGGAAAGGCTTCTAGGTCGGGATGTTTCTTAGAAGGGTAAAGGAGACTGCTGGTACTCACTGTAGTTGTACGAAAAAGGGTGCCTACACTAGGGTGCCTAGTGTCTGGTAGAGTGAAGAAACGTTCAAGTGAAGCAGAACTTCCAATACGACATAATGGAAAATGCTAAGCGCTTTCGCTTCAGCAGGGCTTTTCAGGCCTTAGCTTGAGGCAAGGACTCACGTCAAGTTACCCTGTAGCTCTAGAGCATGACAGGAGGAACTCCCACCCATGCTATGGAAGCACCGTGTTTCCTTAGAGAAACTCCTTTTCTTTCCAGAGGGCTGCCCACAGTGAATCGAGGCCAGTCAAAACAGTGTTATTTAGGTATCTCAGGCTGGCGTGGCTAGAGATTTAAAATGGGAACACAAGGCTTAGGCATTCAAGTCTTCTTTTCCGGTGAACATGCACCCGGACACCTTCTTATATCTAAGAAGTCCAAAGAGACTCTAGCTACACCCTGGTCCCTTGCTGAATCAACTTTTCTTCACAGAGTGTTCTGCATATATGGAACTCCCTCATCCTTGGAACGTTCTATGTATGCTATAGGGCCGAAGCCTATTCTAAAGTCCTGCAGTGTAAAAGGAAAAACTGCGCTTTGGTTCCAGTAGGAATGCAAGCCTCCTTTCTCCTGTAGGTACGGGGTCATTGGGTAAGAGTTCCTAGAGGTAGGCGAAGCAGATTGTGTATCTTAGTGAAGCTCCACAGAGAGCAATGAGGCAGACTTCCATGGCATGTAGGACGTGAGAGAACAGAATCCCTGGAGCTGTTGAAGAGCTGAGTCCACCTAGCTTCCTAAGGAAGGGTGCAGCGAGTTGCCCTACACTCTGATTACATAGAGTGACTGGGAAAGGCGTCTAGGTCTGGATGTTTCTTAGAAGAGCAAAGAAGACTGCTGGTACTCACTGTATTTCTACGAAAAAGGGTGCCTACACGAGGGTGCCTTGTGTCTGGTAAGTGAAGAAACATTCAAGTAAAGCAGAACTTGGAATACGACATAATGGAAACTGCTAAGCGCTTCCGCTTCCGCAAGGCTTTTCAGGCCTTAGCTTGAGGCAAACACTCACGTCAAGTTTCCCTGTAGCTCTAGAGCAGGACAGCAGGAGCTCCCACCCATGCTATGGAAGCACCGTGTTTCCTTAGAGAAAACTCCTTTTATTTCGAGAGGGCTGCCTACAGTGACCAGAAGCCAGGTAAAAACAGTGTTATTTAGGATTCTTCAGGGAAGCATGTTTAGAGATTTAACATGGGAAAGCAAGGCTTGTGCCATCAGGTCTCCTTCTCGGGTTAACATGCAGCCGAAACCCTTCTGATTCCTGACAAGTCAATAGAGACTCTAGCCAAACCCTGGTCCCTTGCTGAATCAACTTTTCTTCACAGGGTTTTCTGCATGTATCGAACTCCCTCATTCTTGGAACGCTCTATGTAACCCTTCGGGCCTAAACCTAGTCTAAAGTCCTGCAGTGTAACAGGAAAAACTTTGCTTAGATTCCAGTAGGAATGCAAGCCTCCTTTCTCCTGTAGGTATGGGGTCCTTGGGTAAGAGTTCCTAGAAGAAGGCGAAGCAGATTGTGTTTCTTAGTGTAGCTCCAATGAGAGCAATGAGGCAGACTTCCATGGCATGTATGTCGTGAGAGAACAGAATCCCTGGAGCTGTTGAAGAGCTGAGTCCACCTAGCTTTCTAAGGAAGGGTGCAGCGAGTTGCCTTAAACTCTGAATACATAGTGTGACTGGGAAAGGCTTCTAGGTCGGGATGTTTCTTAGAAGGGTAAAGGAGACTGCTGGTACTCACTGTAGTTGTACGAAAAAGGGTGCCTACACTAGGGTGCCTAGTGTCTGGTAGAGTGAAGAAACGTTCAAGTGAAGCAGAACTTCCAATACGACATAATGGAAAATGCTAAGCGCTTTCGCTTCAGCAGGGCTTTTCAGGCCTTAGCTTGAGGCAAGGACTCACGTCAAGTTACCCTGTAGCTCTAGAGCATGACAGGAGGAACTCCCACCCATGCTATGGAAGCACCGTGTTTCCTTAGAGAAACTCCTTTTCTTTCCAGAGGGCTGCCCACAGTGAATCGAGGCCAGTCAAAACAGTGTTATTTAGGTATCTCAGGCTGGCGTGGCTAGAGATTTAAAATGGGAACGCAAGGCTTAGGCATTCAAGTCTTCTTTTCCGGTGAACATGCACCCGGACACCTTCTTATATCTAAGAAGTCCAAAGAGACTCTAGCTACACCCTGGTCCCTTGCTGAATCAACTTTTCTTCACAGAGTGTTCTGCATATATGGAACTCCCTCATCCTTGGAACGTTCTATGTATGCTATAGGGCCGAAGCCTATTCTAAAGTCCTGCAGTGTAAAAGGAAAAACTGCGCTTTGGTTCCAGTAGGAATGCAAGCCTCCTTTCTCCTGTAGGTACGGGGTCATTGGGTACGAGTTCCTAGAGGTAGGCGAAGCAGATTGTGTATCTTAGTGAAGCTCCACAGAGGGCAATGAGGCAGACTTCCATGGCATGTAGGACGTGAGAGAACAGAATCCCTGGAGCTGTTGAAGAGCTGAGTCCACCTAGCTTCCTAAGGAAGGGTGCAGCGAGTTGCCCTACACTCTGATTACATAGAGTGACTGGGAAAGGCGTCTAGGTCTGGATGTTTCTTAGAAGAGCAAAGAAGACTGCTGGTACTCACTGTATTTCTACGAAAAAGGGTGCCTACACGAGGGTGCCTTGTGTCTGGTAAGTGAAGAAACATTCAAGTAAAGCAGAACTTGGAATACGACATAATGGAAACTGCTAAGCGCTTCCGCTTCCGCAAGGCTTTTCAGGCCTTAGCTTGAGGCAAACACTCACGTCAAGTTTCCCTGTAGCTCTAGAGCAGGACAGCAGGAGCTCCCACCCATGCTATGGAAGCACCGTGTTTCCTTAGAGAAAACTCCTTTTCTTTCGAGAGGGCTGCCTACAGTGACCAGAAGCCAGGTAAAAACAGTGTTATTTAGGATTCTTCAGGGAAGCATGTTTAGAGATTTAACATGGGAAAGCAAGGCTTGTGCCATCAGGTCTCCTTCTCGGGTTAACATGCAGCCGAAACCCTTCTGATTCCTGACAAGTCAATAGAGACTCTAGCCAAACCCTGGTCCCTTGCTGAATCAACTTTTCTTCACAGGGTTTTCTGCATGTATCGAACTCCCTCATTCTTGGAACGCTCTATGTAACCCTTCGGGCCTAAACCTAGTCTAAAGTCCTGCAGTGTAACAGGAAAAACTTTGCTTAGATTCCAGTAGGAATGCAAGCCTCCTTTCTCCTGTAGGTATGGGGTCCTTGGGTAAGAGTTCCTAGAAGAAGGCGAAGCAGATTGTGTTTCTTAGTGTAGCTCCAATGAGAGCAATGAGGCAGACTTCCATGGCATGTATGTCGTGAGAGAACAGAATCCCTGGAGCTGTTGAAGAGCTGAGTCCACCTAGCTTTCTAAGGAAGGGTGCAGCGAGTTGCCTTAAACTCTGAATACCTAGTGTGACTGGGAAAGGCTTCTAGGTCGGGATGTTTCTTAGAAGGGTAAAGGAGACTGCTGGTACTCACTGTAGTTGTACGAAAAAGGGTGCCTACACTAGGGTGCCTAGTGTCTGGTAGAGTGAAGAAACGTTCAAGTGAAGCAGAACTTCCAATACGACATAATGGAAAATGCTAAGCGCTTTCGCTTCAGCAGGGCTTTTCAGGCCTTAGCTTGAGGCAAGGACTCACGTCAAGTTACCCTGTAGCTCTAGAGCATGACAGGAGGAACTCCCACCCATGCTATGGAAGCACCGTGTTTCCTTAGAGAAACTCCTTTTCTTTCCAGAGGGCTGCCCACAGTGAATCGAGGCCAGTCAAAACAGTGTTATTTAGGTATCTCAGGCTGGCGTGGCTAGAGATTTAAAATGGGAACGCAAGGCTTAGGCATTCAAGTCTTCTTTTCCGGTGAACATGCACCCGGACACCTTCTTATATCTAAGAAGTCCAAAGAGACTCTAGCTACACCCTGGTCCCTTGCTGAATCAACTTTTCTTCACAGAGTGTTCTGCATATATGGAACTCCCTCATCCTTGGAACGTTCTATGTCTGCTATAGGGCCGAAGCCTATTCTAAAGTCCTGCAGTGTAAAAGGAAAAACTGCGCTTTGGTTCCAGTAGGAATGCAAGCCTCCTTTCTCCTGTAGGTACGGGGTCATTGGGTACGAGTTCCTAGAGGTAGGCGAAGCAGATTGTGTATCTTAGTGAAGCTCCACAGAGGGCAATGAGGCAGACTTCCATGGCATGTAGGACGTGAGAGAACAGAATCCCTGGAGCTGTTGAAGAGCTGAGTCCACCTAGCTTCCTAAGGAAGGGTGCAGCGAGTTGCCCTACACTCTGATTACATAGAGTGACTGGGAAAGGCTTCTAGGTCTGGATGTTTCTTAGAAGAGCAAAGAAGACTGCTGGTACTCACTGTATTTCTACGAAAAAGGGTGCCTACACGAGGGTGCCTTGTGTCTGGTAAGTGAAGAAACATTCAAGTAAAGCAGAACTTGGAATACGACATAATGGAAACTGCTAAGCGCTTCCGCTTCCGCAAGGCTTTTCAGGCCTTAGCTTGAGGCAAACACTCACGTCAAGTTTCCCTGTAGCTCTAGAGCAGGACAGCAGGAGCTCCCACCCATGCTATGGAAGCACCGTGTTTCCTTAGAGAAAACTCCTTTTCTTTCGAGAGGGCTGCCTACAGTGACCAGAAGCCAGGTAAAAACAGTGTTATTTAGGATTCTTCAGGGAAGCATGTTTAGAGATTTAACATGGGAAAGCAAGGCTTGTGCCATCAGGTCTCCTTCTCGGGTTAACATGCAGCCGAAACCCTTCTGATTCCTAACAAGTCAATAGAGACTCTAGCCAAACCCTGGTCCCTTGCTGAATCAACTTTTCTTCACAGGGTTTTCTGCATGTATCGAACTCCCTCATTCTTGGAACGCTCTATGTAACCCTTCGGGCCTAAACCTAGTCTAAAGTCCTGCAGTGTAACAGGAAAAACTTTGCTTAGATTCCAGTAGGAATGCAAGCCTCCTTTCTCCTGTAGGTATGGGGTCCTTGGGTAAGAGTTCCTAGAAGAAGGCGAAGCAGATTGTGTTTCTTAGTGTAGCTCCAATGAGAGCAATGAGGCAGACTTCCATGGCATGTATGTCGTGAGAGAACAGAATCCCTGGAGCTGTTGAAGAGCTGAGTCCACCTAGCTTTCTAAGGAAGGGTGCAGCGAGTTGCCTTAAACTCTGAATACCTAGTGTGACTGGGAAAGGCTTCTAGGTCGGGATGTTTCTTAGAAGGGTAAAGGAGACTGCTGGTACTCACTGTAGTTGTACGAAAAAGGGTGCCTACACTAGGGTGCCTAGTGTCTGGTAGAGTGAAGAAACGTTCAAGTAAAGCAGAACTTCCAATACGACATAATGGAAAATGCTAAGCGCTTTCGCTTCAGCAGGGCTTTTCAGGCCTTAGCTTGAGGCAAGGACTCACGTCAAGTTACCCTGTAGCTCTAGAGCATGACAGGAGGAACTCCCACCCATGCTATGGAAGCACCGTGTTTCCTTAGAGAAACTCCTTTTCTTTCCAGAGGGCTGCCCACAGTGAATCGAGGCCAGTCAAAACAGTGTTATTTAGGTATCTCAGGCTGGCGTGGCTAGAGATTTAAAATGGGAACGCAAGGCTTAGGCATTCAAGTCTTCTTTTCCGGTGAACATGCACCCGGACACCTTCTTATATCTAAGAAGTCCAAAGAGACTCTAGCTACACCCTGGTCCCTTGCTGAATCAACTTTTCTTCACAGAGTGTTCTGCATATATGGAACTCCCTCATCCTTGGAACGTTCTATGTATGCTATAGGGCCGAAGCCTATTCTAAAGTCCTGCAGTGTAAAAGGAAAAACTGCGCTTTGGTTCCAGTAGGAATGCAAGCCTCCTTTCTCCTGTAGGTACGGGGTCATTGGGTAAGAGTTCCTAGAGGTAGGCGAAGCAGATTGTGTATCTTAGTGAAGCTCCACAGAGGGCAATGAGGCAGACTTCCATGGCATGTAGGACGTGAGAGAACAGAATCCCTGGAGCTGTTGAAGAGCTGAGTCCACCTAGCTTCCTAAGGAAGGGTGCAGCGAGTTGCCCTACACTCTGATTACATAGAGTGACTGGGAAAGGCTTCTAGGTCTGGATGTTTCTTAGAAGAGCAAAGAAGACTGCTGGTACTCACTGTATTTCTACGAAAAAGGGTGCCTACACGAGGGTGCCTTGTGTCTGGTAAGTGAAGAAACATTCAAGTAAAGCAGAACTTGGAATACGACATAATGGAAACTGCTAAGCGCTTCCGCTTCCGCAAGGCTTTTCAGGCCTTAGCTTGAGGCAAACACTCACGTCAAGTTTCCCTGTAGCTCTAGAGCAGGACAGCAGGAGCTCCCACCCATGCTATGGAAGCACCGTGTTTCCTTAGAGAAAACTCCTTTTCTTTCGAGAGGGCTGCCTACAGTGACCAGAAGCCAGGTAAAAACAGTGTTATTTAGGATTCTTCAGGGAAGCATGTTTAGAGATTTAACATGGGAAAGCAAGGCTTGTGCCATCAGGTCTCCTTCTCGGGTTAACATGCAGCCGATACCCTTCTGATTCCTGACAAGTCAATAGAGACTCTAGCCAAACCCTGGTCCCTTGCTGAATCAACTTTTCTTCACAGGGTTTTCTGCATGTATCGAACTCCCTCATTCTTGGAACGCTCTATGTAACCCTTCGGGCCTAAACCTAGTCTAAA
Organism: Balaenoptera physalus; assembly: GCF_965194825.1. Lineage (NCBI taxonomy): Eukaryota > Metazoa > Chordata > Mammalia > Artiodactyla > Balaenopteridae > Balaenoptera > Balaenoptera physalus. The sequence continues at coordinate 4,374,433 of NC_138902.1, read as the reverse complement.
GTCCTGCAGTGTAACAGGAAAAACTTTGCTTAGATTCCAGTAGGAATGCAAGCCTCCTTTCTCCTGTAGGTATGGGGTCCTTGGGTAAGAGTTCCTAGAAGAAGGCGAAGCAGATTGTGTTTCTTAGTGTAGCTCCAATGAGAGCAATGAGGCAGACTTCAATGGCATGTATGTCGTGAGAGAACAGAATCCCTGGAGCTGTTGAAGAGCTGAGTCCACCTAGCTTTCTAAGGAAGGGTGCAGCGAGTTGCCTTAAACTCTGAATACCTAGTGTGACTGGGAAAGGCTTCTAGGTCTGGATGTTTCTTAGAAGGGTAAAGGAGACTGCTGGTACTCACTGTAGTTGTACGAAAAAGGGTGCCTACACTAGGGTGCCTAGTGTCTGGTAGAGTGAAGAAACGTTCAAGTAAAGCAGAACTTCCAATACGACATAATGGAAAATGCTAAGCGCTTTCGCTTCAGCAGGGCTTTTCAGGCCTTAGCTTGAGGCAAGGACTCACGTCAAGTTACCCTGTAGCTCTAGAGCATGACAGGAGGAACTCCCACCCATGCTATGGAAGCACCGTGTTTCCTTAGAGAAACTCCTTTTCTTTCCAGAGGGCTGCCCACAGTGAATCGAGGCCAGTCAAAACAGTGTTATTTAGGTATCTCAGGCTGGCGTGGCTAGAGATTTAAAATGGGAACGCAAGGCTTAGGCATTCAAGTCTTCTTTTCCGGTGAACATGCACCCGGACACCTTCTTATATCTAAGAAGTCCAAAGAGACTCTAGCTACACCCTGGTCCCTTGCTGAATCAACTTTTCTTCACAGAGTGTTCTGCATATATGGAACTCCCTCATCCTTGGAACGTTCTATGTATGCTATAGGGCCGAAGCCTATTCTAAAGTCCTGCAGTGTAAAAGGAAAAACTGTGCTTTGGTTCCAGTAGGAATGCAAGCCTCCTTTCTCCTGTAGGTACGGGGTCATTGGGTAAGAGTTCCTAGAGGTAGGCGAAGCAGATTGTGTATCTTAGTGAAGCTCCACAGAGGGCAATGAGGCAGACTTCCATGGCATGTAGGACGTGAGAGAACAGAATCCCTGGAGCTGTTGAAGAGCTGAGTCCACCTAGCTTCCTAAGGAAGGGTGCAGCGAGTTGCCCTACACTCTGATTACATAGAGTGACTGGGAAAGGCTTCTAGGTCTGGATGTTTCTTAGAAGAGCAAAGAAGACTGCTGGTACTCACTGTATTTCTACGAAAAAGGGTGCCTACACGAGGGTGCCTTGTGTCTGGTAAGTGAAGAAACATTCAAGTAAAGCAGAACTTGGAATACGACATAATGGAAACTGCTAAGCGCTTCCGCTTCCGCAAGGCTTTTCAGGCCTTAGCTTGAGGCAAACACTCACGTCAAGTTTCCCTGTAGCTCTAGAGCAGGACAGCAGGAGCTCCCACCCATGCTATGGAAGCACCGTGTTTCCTTAGAGAAAACTCCTTTTCTTTCGAGAGGGCTGCCTACAGTGACCAGAAGCCAGGTAAAAACAGTGTTATTTAGGATTCTTCAGGGAAGCATGTTTAGCGATTTAACATGGGAAAGCAAGGCTTGTGCCATCAGGTCTCCTTCTCGGGTTAACATGCAGCCGAAACCCTTCTGATTCCTAACAAGTCAATAGAGACTCTAGCCAAACCCTGGTCCCTTGCTGAATCAACTTTTCTTCACAGGGTTTTCTGCATGTATCGAACTCCCTCATTCTTGGAACGCTCTATGTAACCCTTCGGGCCTAAACCTAGTCTAAAGTCCTGCAGTGTAACAGGAAAAACTTTGCTTAGATTGCAGTAGGAATGCAAGCCTCCTTTCTCCTGTAGGTATGGGGTCCTTGGGTAAGAGTTCCTAGAAGAAGGCGAAGCAGATTGTGTTTCTTAGTGTAGCTCCAATGAGAGCAATGAGGCAGACTTCAATGGCATGTATGTCGTGAGAGAACAGAATCCCTGGAGCTGTTGAAGAGCTGAGTCCACCTAGCTTTCTAAGGAAGGGTGCAGCGAGTTGCCTTAAACTCTGAATACCTAGTGTGACTGGGAAAGGCTTCTAGGTCGGGATGTTTCTTAGAAGGGTAAAGGAGACTGCTGGTACTCACTGTAGTTGTACGAAAAAGGGTGCCTACACTAGGGTGCCTAGTGTCTGGTAGAGTGAAGAAACGTTCAAGTAAAGCAGAACTTCCAATACGACATAATGGAAAATGCTAAGCGCTTTCGCTTCAGCAGGGCTTTTCAGGCCTTAGCTTGAGGCAAGGACTCACGTCAAGTTACCCTGTAGCTCTAGAGCATGACAGGAGGAACTCCCACCCATGCTATGGAAGCACCGTGTTTCCTTAGAGAAACTCCTTTTCTTTCCAGAGGGCTGCCCACAGTGAATCGAGGCCAGTCAAAACAGTGTTATTTAGGTATCTCAGGCTGGCGTGGCTAGAGATTTAAAATGGGAACGCAAGGCTTAGGCATTCAAGTCTTCTTTTCCGGTGAACATGCACCCGGACACCTTCTTATATCTAAGAAGTCCAAAGAGACTCTAGCTACACCCTGGTCCCTTGCTGAATCAACTTTTCTTCACAGAGTGTTCTGCATATATGGAACTCCCTCATCCTTGGAACGTTCTATGTCTGCTATAGGGCCGAAGCCTATTCTAAAGTCCTGCAGTGTAACAGGAAAAACTGTGCTTTGGTTCCAGTAGGAATGCAAGCCTCCTTTCTCCTGTAGGTACGGGGTCATTGGGTAAGAGTTCCTAGAGGTAGGCGAAGCAGATTGTGTATCTTAGTGAAGCTCCACAGAGGGCAATGAGGCAGACTTCCATGGCATGTAGGACGTGAGAGAACAGAATCCCTGGAGCTGTTGAAGAGCTGAGTCCACCTAGCTTCCTAAGGAAGGGTGCAGCGAGTTGCCCTACACTCTGATTACATAGAGTGACTGGGAAAGGCTTCTAGGTCTGGATGTTTCTTAGAAGAGCAAAGAAGACTGCTGGTACTCACTGTATTTCTACGAAAAAGGGTGCCTACACGAGGGTGCCTTGTGTCTGGTAAGTGAAGAAACATTCAAGTAAAGCAGAACTTGGAATACGACATAATGGAAACTGCTAAGCGCTTCCGCTTCCGCAAGGCTTTTCAGGCCTTAGCTTGAGGCAAACACTCACGTCAAGTTTCCCTGTAGCTCTAGAGCAGGACAGCAGGAGCTCCCACCCATGCTATGGAAGCACCGTGTTTCCTTAGAGAAAACTCCTTTTCTTTCGAGAGGGCTGCCTACAGTGACCAGAAGCCAGGTAAAAACAGTGTTATTTAGGATTCTTCAGGGAAGCATGTTTAGAGATTTAACATGGGAAAGCAAGGCTTGTGCCATCAGGTCTCCTTCTCGGGTTAACATGCAGCCGAAACCCTTCTGATTCCTGACAAGTCAATAGAGACTCTAGCCAAACCCTGGTCCCTTGCTGAATCAACTTTTCTTCACAGGGTTTTCTGCATGTATCGAACTCCCTCATTCTTGGAACGCTCTATGTAACCCTTCGGGCCTAAACCTAGTCTAAAGTCCTGCAGTGTAACAGGAAAAACTTTGCTTAGATTCCAGTAGGAATGCAAGCCTCCTTTCTCCTGTAGGTATGGGGTCCTTGGGTAAGAGTTCCTAGAAGAAGGCGAAGCAGATTGTGTTTCTTAGTGTAGCTCCAATGAGAGCAATGAGGCAGACTTCAATGGCATGTATGTCGTGAGAGAACAGAATCCCTGGAGCTGTTGAAGAGCTGAGTCCACCTAGCTTTCTAAGGAAGGGTGCAGCGAGTTGCCTTAAACTCTGAATACCTAGTGTGACTGGGAAAGGCTTCTAGGTCGGGATGTTTCTTAGAAGGGTAAAGGAGACTGCTGGTACTCACTGTAGTTGTACGAAAAAGGGTGCCTACACTAGGGTGCCTAGTGTCTGGTAGAGTGAAGAAACGTTCAAGTAAAGCAGAACTTCCAATACGACATAATGGAAAATGCTAAGCGCTTTCGCTTCAGCAGGGCTTTTCAGGCCTTAGCTTGAGGCAAGGACTCACGTCAAGTTACCCTGTAGCTCTAGAGCATGACAGGAGGAACTCCCACCCATGCTATGGAAGCACCGTGTTTCCTTAGAGAAACTCCTTTTCTTTCCAGAGGGCTGCCCACAGTGAATCGAGGCCAGTCAAAACAGTGTTATTTAGGTATCTCAGGCTGGCGTGGCTAGAGATTTAAAATGGGAACGCAAGGCTTAGGCATTCAAGTCTTCTTTTCCGGTGAACATGCACCCGGACACCTTCTTATATCTAAGAAGTCCAAAGAGACTCTAGCTACACCATGGTCCCTTGCTGAATCAACTTTTCTTCACAGAGTGTTCTGCATATATGGAACTCCCTCATCCTTGGAACGTTCTATGTCTGCTATAGGGCCGAAGCCTATTCTAAAGTCCTGCAGTGTAGAAGGAAAAACTGTGCTTTGGTTCCAGTAGGAATGCAAGCCTCCTTTCTCCTGTAGGTACGGGGTCATTGGGTAAGAGTTCCTAGAGGTAGGCGAAGCAGATTGTGTATCTTAGTGAAGCTCCACAGAGGGCAATGAGGCAGACTTCCATGGCATGTAGGACGTGAGAGAACAGAATCCCTGGAGCTGTTGAAGAGCTGAGTCCACCTAGCTTCCTAAGGAAGGGTGCAGCGAGTTGCCCTACACTCTGATTACATAGAGTGACTGGGAAAGGCTTCTAGGTCTGGATGTTTCTTAGAAGAGCAAAGAAGACTGCTGGTACTCACTGTATTTCTACGAAAAAGGGTGCCTACACGAGGGTGCCTTGTGTCTGGTAAGTGAAGAAACATTCAAGTAAAGCAGAACTTGGAATACGACATAATGGAAACTGCTAAGCGCTTCCGCTTCCGCAAGGCTTTTCAGGCCTTAGCTTGAGGCAAACACTCACGTCAAGTTTCCCTGTAGCTCTAGAGCAGGACAGCAGGAGCTCCCACCCATGCTATGGAAGCACCGTGTTTCCTTAGAGAAAACTCCTTTTCTTTCGAGAGGGCTGCCTACAGTGACCAGAAGCCAGGTAAAAACAGTGTTATTTAGGATTCTTCAGGGAAGCATGTTTAGAGATTTAACATGGGAAAGCAAGGCTTGTGCCATCAGGTCTCCTTCTCGGGTTAACATGCAGCCGAAACCCTTCTGATTCCTAACAAGTCAATAGAGACTCTAGCCAAACCCTGGTCCCTTGCTGAATCAACTTTTCTTCACAGGGTTTTCTGCATGTATCGAACTCCCTCATTCTTGGAACGCTCTATGTAACCCTTCGGGCCTAAACCTAGTCTAAAGTCCTGCAGTGTAACAGGAAAAACTTTGCTTAGATTCCAGTAGGAATGCAAGCCTCCTTTCTCCTGTAGGTATGGGGTCCTTGGGTAAGAGTTCCTAGAAGAAGGCGAAGCAGATTGTGTTTCTTAGTGTAGCTCCAATGAGAGCAATGAGGCAGACTTCCATGGCATGTATGTCGTGAGAGAACAGAATCCCTGGAGCTGTTGAAGAGCTGAGTCCACCTAGCTTTCTAAGGAAGGGTGCAGCGAGTTGCCTTAAACTCTGAATACATAGTGTGACTGGGAAAGGCTTCTAGGTCGGGATGTTTCTTAGAAGGGTAAAGGAGACTGCTGGTACTCACTGTAGTTGTACGAAAAAGGGTGCCTACACTAGGGTGCCTAGTGTCTGGTAGAGTGAAGAAACGTTCAAGTGAAGCAGAACTTCCAATACGACATAATGGAAAATGCTAAGCGCTTTCGCTTCAGCAGGGCTTTTCAGGCCTTAGCTTGAGGCAAGGACTCACGTCAAGTTACCCTGTAGCTCTAGAGCATGACAGGAGGAACTCCCACCCATGCTATGGAAGCACCGTGTTTCCTTAGAGAAACTCCTTTTCTTTCCAGAGGGCTGCCCACAGTGAATCGAGGCCAGTCAAAACAGTGTTATTTAGGTATCTCAGGCTGGCGTGGCTAGAGATTTAAAATGGGAACGCAAGGCTTAGGCATTCAAGTCTTCTTTTCCGGTGAACATGCACCCGGACACCTTCTTATATCTAAGAAGTCCAAAGAGACTCTAGCTACACCCTGGTCCCTTGCTGAATCAACTTTTCTTCACAGAGTGTTCTGCATATATGGAACTCCCTCATCCTTGGAACGTTCTATGTATGCTATAGGGCCGAAGCCTATTCTAAAGTCCTGCAGTGTAAAAGGAAAAACTGCGCTTTGGTTCCAGTAGGAATGCAAGCCTCCTTTCTCCTGTAGGTACGGGGTCATTGGGTAAGAGTTCCTAGAGGTAGGCGAAGCAGATTGTGTATCTTAGTGAAGCTCCACAGAGGGCAATGAGGCAGACTTCCATGGCATGTAGGACGTGAGAGAACAGAATCCCTGGAGCTGTTGAAGAGCTGAGTCCACCTAGCTTCCTAAGGAAGGGTGCAGCGAGTTGCCCTACACTCTGATTACATAGAGTGACTGGGAAAGGCTTCTAGGTCTGGATGTTTCTTAGAAGAGCAAAGAAGACTGCTGGTACTCACTGTATTTCTACGAAAAAGGGTGCCTACACGAGGGTGCCTTGTGTCTGGTAAGTGAAGAAACATTCAAGTAAAGCAGAACTTGGAATACGACATAATGGAAACTGCTAAGCGCTTCCGCTTCCGCAAGGCTTTTCAGGCCTTAGCTTGAGGCAAACACTCACGTCAAGTTTCCCTGTAGCTCTAGAGCAGGACAGCAGGAGCTCCCACCCATGCTATGGAAGCACCGTGTTTCCTTAGAGAAAACTCCTTTTCTTTCGAGAGGGCTGCCTACAGTGACCAGAAGCCAGGTAAAAACAGTGTTATTTAGGATTCTTCAGGGAAGCATGTTTAGAGATTTAACATGGGAAAGCAAGGCTTGTGCCATCAGGTCTCCTTCTCGGGTTAACATGCAGCCGAAACCCTTCTGATTCCTAACAAGTCAATAGAGACTCTAGCCAAACCCTGGTCCCTTGCTGAATCAACTTTTCTTCACAGGGTTTTCTGCATGTATCGAACTCCCTCATTCTTGGAACGCTCTATGTAACCCTTCGGGCCTAAACCTAGTCTAAAGTCCTGCAGTGTAACAGGAAAAACTTTGCTTAGATTCCAGTAGGAATGCAAGCCTCCTTTCTCCTGTAGGTATGGGGTCCTTGGGTAAGAGTTCCTAGAAGAAGGCGAAGCAGATTGTGTTTCTTAGTGTAGCTCCAATGAGAGCAATGAGGCAGACTTCCATGGCATGTATGTCGTGAGAGAACAGAATCCCTGGAGCTGTTGAAGAGCTGAGTCCACCTAGCTTTCTAAGGAAGGGTGCAGCGAGTTGCCTTAAACTCTGAATACCTAGTGTGACTGGGAAAGGCTTCTAGGTCGGGATGTTTCTTAGAAGGGTAAAGGAGACTGCTGGTACTCACTGTAGTTGTACGAAAAAGGGTGCCTACACTAGGGTGCCTAGTGTCTGGTAGAGTGAAGAAACGTTCAAGTGAAGCAGAACTTCCAATACGACATAATGGAAAATGCTAAGCGCTTTCGCTTCAGCAGGGCTTTTCAGGCCTTAGCTTGAGGCAAGGACTCACGTCAAGTTACCCTGTAGCTCTAGAGCATGACAGGAGGAACTCCCACCCATGCTATGGAAGCACCGTGTTTCCTTAGAGAAACTCCTTTTCTTTCCAGAGGGCTGCCCACAGTGAATCGAGGCCAGTCAAAACAGTGTTATTTAGGTATCTCAGGCTGGCGTGGCTAGAGATTTAAAATGGGAACACAAGGCTTAGGCATTCAAGTCTTCTTTTCCGGTGAACATGCACCCGGACACCTTCTTATATCTAAGAAGTCCAAAGAGACTCTAGCTACACCCTGGTCCCTTGCTGAATCAACTTTTCTTCACAGAGTGTTCTGCATATATGGAACTCCCTCATCCTTGGAACGTTCTATGTATGCTATAGGGCCGAAGCCTATTCTAAAGTCCTGCAGTGTAAAAGGAAAAACTGCGCTTTGGTTCCAGTAGGAATGCAAGCCTCCTTTCTCCTGTAGGTACGGGGTCATTGGGTACGAGTTCCTAGAGGTAGGCGAAGCAGATTGTGTATCTTAGTGAAGCTCCACAGAGAGCAATGAGGCAGACTTCCATGGCATGTAGGACGTGAGAGAACAGAATCCCTGGAGCTGTTGAAGAGCTGAGTCCACCTAGCTTCCTAAGGAAGGGTGCAGCGAGTTGCCCTACACTCTGATTACATAGAGTGACTGGGAAAGGCGTCTAGGTCTGGATGTTTCTTAGAAGAGCAAAGAAGACTGCTGGTACTCACTGTATTTCTACGAAAAAGGGTGCCTACACGAGGGTGCCTTGTGTCTGGTAAGTGAAGAAACATTCAAGTAAAGCAGAACTTGGAATACGACATAATGGAAACTGCTAAGCGCTTCCGCTTCCGCAAGGCTTTTCAGGCCTTAGCTTGAGGCAAACACTCACGTCAAGTTTCCCTGTAGCTCTAGAGCAGGACAGCAGGAGCTCCCACCCATGCTATGGAAGCACCGTGTTTCCTTAGAGAAAACTCCTTTTCTTTCGAGAGGGCTGCCTACAGTGACCAGAAGCCAGGTAAAAACAGTGTTATTTAGGATTCTTCAGGGAAGCATGTTTAGAGATTTAACATGGGAAAGCAAGGCTTGTGCCATCAGGTCTCCTTCTCGGGTTAACATGCAGCCGAAACCCTTCTGATTCCTGACAAGTCAATAGAGACTCTAGCCAAACCCTGGTCCCTTGCTGAATCAACTTTTCTTCACAGGGTTTTCTGCATGTATCGAACTCCCTCATTCTTGGAACGCTCTATGTAACCCTTCGGGCCTAAACCTAGTCTAAAGTCCTGCAGTGTAACAGGAAAAACTTTGCTTAGATTCCAGTAGGAATGCAAGCCTCCTTTCTCCTGTAGGTATGGGGTCCTTGGGTAAGAGTTCCTAGAAGAAGGCGAAGCAGATTGTGTTTCTTAGTGTAGCTCCAATGAGAGCAATGAGGCAGACTTCCATGGCATGTATGTCGTGAGAGAACAGAATCCCTGGAGCTGTTGAAGAGCTGAGTCCACCTAGCTTTCTAAGGAAGGGTGCAGCGAGTTGCCTTAAACTCTGAATACATAGTGTGACTGGGAAAGGCTTCTAGGTCGGGATGTTTCTTAGAAGGGTAAAGGAGACTGCTGGTACTCACTGTAGTTGTACGAAAAAGGGTGCCTACACTAGGGTGCCTAGTGTCTGGTAGAGTGAAGAAACGTTCAAGTGAAGCAGAACTTCCAATACGACATAATGGAAAATGCTAAGCGCTTTCGCTTCAGCAGGGCTTTTCAGGCCTTAGCTTGAGGCAAGGACTCACGTCAAGTTACCCTGTAGCTCTAGAGCATGACAGGAGGAACTCCCACCCATGCTATGGAAGCACCGTGTTTCCTTAGAGAAACTCCTTTTCTTTCCAGAGGGCTGCCCACAGTGAATCGAGGCCAGTCAAAACAGTGTTATTTAGGTATCTCAGGCTGGCGTGGCTAGAGATTTAAAATGGGAACGCAAGGCTTAGGCATTCAAGTCTTCTTTTCCGGTGAACATGCACCCGGACACCTTCTTATATCTAAGAAGTCCAAAGAGACTCTAGCTACACCCTGGTCCCTTGCTGAATCAACTTTTCTTCACAGAGTGTTCTGCATATATGGAACTCCCTCATCCTTGGAACGTTCTATGTATGCTATAGGGCCGAAGCCTATTCTAAAGTCCTGCAGTGTAAAAGGAAAAACTGCGCTTTGGTTCCAGTAGGAATGCAAGCCTCCTTTCTCCTGTAGGTACGGGGTCATTGGGTACGAGTTCCTAGAGGTAGGCGAAGCAGATTGTGTATCTTAGTGAAGCTCCACAGAGGGCAATGAGGCAGACTTCCATGGCATGTAGGACGTGAGAGAACAGAATCCCTGGAGCTGTTGAAGAGCTGAGTCCACCTAGCTTCCTAAGGAAGGGTGCAGCGAGTTGCCCTACACTCTGATTACATAGAGTGACTGGGAAAGGCGTCTAGGTCTGGATGTTTCTTAGAAGAGCAAAGAAGACTGCTGGTACTCACTGTATTTCTACGAAAAAGGGTGCCTACACGAGGGTGCCTTGTGTCTGGTAAGTGAAGAAACATTCAAGTAAAGCAGAACTTGGAATACGACATAATGGAAACTGCTAAGCGCTTCCGCTTCCGCAAGGCTTTTCAGGCCTTAGCTTGAGGCAAACACTCACGTCAAGTTTCCCTGTAGCTCTAGAGCAGGACAGCAGGAGCTCCCACCCATGCTATGGAAGCACCGTGTTTCCTTAGAGAAAACTCCTTTTCTTTCGAGAGGGCTGCCTACAGTGACCAGAAGCCAGGTAAAAACAGTGTTATTTAGGATTCTTCAGGGAAGCATGTTTAGAGATTTAACATGGGAAAGCAAGGCTTGTGCCATCAGGTCTCCTTCTCGGGTTAACATGCAGCCGAAACCCTTCTGATTCCTGACAAGTCAATAGAGACTCTAGCCAAACCCTGGTCCCTTGCTGAATCAACTTTTCTTCACAGGGTTTTCTGCATGTATCGAACTCCCTCATTCTTGGAACGCTCTATGTAACCCTTCGGGCCTAAACCTAGTCTAAAGTCCTGCAGTGTAACAGGAAAAACTTTGCTTAGATTCCAGTAGGAATGCAAGCCTCCTTTCTCCTGTAGGTATGGGGTCCTTGGGTAAGAGTTCCTAGAAGAAGGCGAAGCAGATTGTGTTTCTTAGTGTAGCTCCAATGAGAGCAATGAGGCAGACTTCCATGGCATGTATGTCGTGAGAGAACAGAATCCCTGGAGCTGTTGAAGAGCTGAGTCCACCTAGCTTTCTAAGGAAGGGTGCAGCGAGTTGCCTTAAACTCTGAATACATAGTGTGACTGGGAAAGGCTTCTAGGTCGGGATGTTTCTTAGAAGGGTAAAGGAGACTGCTGGTACTCACTGTAGTTGTACGAAAAAGGGTGCCTACACTAGGGTGCCTAGTGTCTGGTAGAGTGAAGAAACGTTCAAGTGAAGCAGAACTTCCAATACGACATAATGGAAAATGCTAAGCGCTTTCGCTTCAGCAGGGCTTTTCAGGCCTTAGCTTGAGGCAAGGACTCACGTCAAGTTACCCTGTAGCTCTAGAGCATGACAGGAGGAACTCCCACCCATGCTATGGAAGCACCGTGTTTCCTTAGAGAAACTCCTTTTCTTTCCAGAGGGCTGCCCACAGTGAATCGAGGCCAGTCAAAACAGTGTTATTTAGGTATCTCAGGCTGGCGTGGCTAGAGATTTAAAATGGGAACGCAAGGCTTAGGCATTCAAGTCTTCTTTTCCGGTGAACATGCACCCGGACACCTTCTTATATCTAAGAAGTCCAAAGAGACTCTAGCTACACCCTGGTCCCTTGCTGAATCAACTTTTCTTCACAGAGTGTTCTGCATATATGGAACTCCCTCATCCTTGGAACGTTCTATGTATGCTATAGGGCCGAAGCCTATTCTAAAGTCCTGCAGTGTAAAAGGAAAAACTGCGCTTTGGTTCCAGTAGGAATGCAAGCCTCCTTTCTCCTGTAGGTACGGGGTCATTGGGTACGAGTTCCTAGAGGTAGGCGAAGCAGATTGTGTATCTTAGTGAAGCTCCACAGAGGGCAATGAGGCAGACTTCCATGGCATGTAGGACGTGAGAGAACAGAATCCCTGGAGCTGTTGAAGAGCTGAGTCCACCTAGCTTCCTAAGGAAGGGTGCAGCGAGTTGCCCTACACTCTGATTACATAGAGTGACTGGGAAAGGCTTCTAGGTCTGGATGTTTCTTAGAAGAGCAAAGAAGACTGCTGGTACTCACTGTATTTCTACGAAAAAGGGTGCCTACACGAGGGTGCCTTGTGTCTGGTAAGTGAAGAAACATTCAAGTAAAGCAGAACTTGGAATACGACATAATGGAAACTGCTAAGCGCTTCCGCTTCCGCAAGGCTTTTCAGGCCTTAGCTTGAGGCAAACACTCACGTCAAGTTTCCCTGTAGCTCTAGAGCAGGACAGCAGGAGCTCCCACCCATGCTATGGAAGCACCGTGTTTCCTTAGAGAAAACTCCTTTTCTTTCGAGAGGGCTGCCTACAGTGACCAGAAGCCAGGTAAAAACAGTGTTATTTAGGATTCTTCAGGGAAGCATGTTTAGAGATTTAACATGGGAAAGCAAGGCTTGTGCCATCAGGTCTCCTTCTCGGGTTAACATGCAGCCGAAACCCTTCTGATTCCTAACAAGTCAATAGAGACTCTAGCCAAACCCTGGTCCCTTGCTGAATCAACTTTTCTTCACAGGGTTTTCTGCATGTATCGAACTCCCTCATTCTTGGAACGCTCTATGTAACCCTTCGGGCCTAAACCTAGTCTAAAGTCCTGCAGTGTAACAGGAAAAACTTTGCTTAGATTCCAGTAGGAATGCAAGCCTCCTTTCTCCTGTAGGTATGGGGTCCTTGGGTAAGAGTTCCTAGAAGAAGGCGAAGCAGATTGTGTTTCTTAGTGTAGCTCCAATGAGAGCAATGAGGCAGACTTCCATGGCATGTATGTCGTGAGAGAACAGAATCCCTGGAGCTGTTGAAGAGCTGAGTCCACCTAGCTTTCTAAGGAAGGGTGCAGCGAGTTGCCTTAAACTCTGAATACCTAGTGTGACTGGGAAAGGCTTCTAGGTCGGGATGTTTCTTAGAAGGGTAAAGGAGACTGCTGGTACTCACTGTAGTTGTACGAAAAAGGGTGCCTACACTAGGGTGCCTAGTGTCTGGTAGAGTGAAGAAACGTTCAAGTAAAGCAGAACTTCCAATACGACATAATGGAAAATGCTAAGCGCTTTCGCTTCAGCAGGGCTTTTCAGGCCTTAGCTTGAGGCAAGGACTCACGTCAAGTTACCCTGTAGCTCTAGAGCATGACAGGAGGAACTCCCACCCATGCTATGGAAGCACCGTGTTTCCTTAGAGAAACTCCTTTTCTTTCCAGAGGGCTGCCCACAGTGAATCGAGGCCAGTCAAAACAGTGTTATTTAGGTATCTCAGGCTGGCGTGGCTAGAGATTTAAAATGGGAACGCAAGGCTTAGGCATTCAAGTCTTCTTTTCCGGTGAACATGCACCCGGACACCTTCTTATATCTAAGAAGTCCAAAGAGACTCTAGCTACACCCTGGTCCCTTGCTGAATCAACTTTTCTTCACAGAGTGTTCTGCATATATGGAACTCCCTCATCCTTGGAACGTTCTATGTATGCTATAGGGCCGAAGCCTATTCTAAAGTCCTGCAGTGTAAAAGGAAAAACTGTGCTTTGGTTCCAGTAGGAATGCAAGCCTCCTTTCTCCTGTAGGTACGGGGTCATTGGGTAAGAGTTCCTAGAGGTAGGCGAAGCAGATTGTGTATCTTAGTGAAGCTCCACAGAGGGCAATGAGGCAGACTTCCATGGCATGTAGGACGTGAGAGAACAGAATCCCTGGAGCTGTTGAAGAGCTGAGTCCACCTAGCTTCCTAAGGAAGGGTGCAGCGAGTTGCCCTACACTCTGATTACATAGAGTGACTGGGAAAGGCTTCTAGGTCTGGATGTTTCTTAGAAGAGCAAAGAAGACTGCTGGTACTCACTGTATTTCTACGAAAAAGGGTGCCTACACGAGGGTGCCTTGTGTCTGGTAAGTGAAGAAACATTCAAGTAAAGCAGAACTTGGAATACGACATAATGGAAACTGCTAAGCGCTTCCGCTTCCGCAAGGCTTTTCAGGCCTTAGCTTGAGGCAAACACTCACGTCAAGTTTCCCTGTAGCTCTAGAGCAGGACAGCAGGAGCTCCCACCCATGCTATGGAAGCACCGTGTTTCCTTAGAGAAAACTCCTTTTCTTTCGAGAGGGCTGCCTACAGTGACCAGAAGCCAGGTAAAAACAGTGTTATTTAGGATTCTTCAGGGAAGCATGTTTAGCGATTTAACATGGGAAAGCAAGGCTTGTGCCATCAGGTCTCCTTCTCGGGTTAACATGCAGCCGAAACCCTTCTGATTCCTAACAAGTCAATAGAGACTCTAGCCAAACCCTGGTCCCTTGCTGAATCAACTTTTCTTCACAGGGTTTTCTGCATGTATCGAACTCCCTCATTCTTGGAACGCTCTATGTAACCCTTCGGGCCTAAACCTAGTCTAAAGTCCTGCAGTGTAACAGGAAAAACTTTGCTTAGATTGCAGTAGGAATGCAAGCCTCCTTTCTCCTGTAGGTATGGGGTCCTTGGGTAAGAGTTCCTAGAAGAAGGCGAAGCAGATTGTGTTTCTTAGTGTAGCTCCAATGAGAGCAATGAGGCAGACTTCAATGGCATGTATGTCGTGAGAGAACAGAATCCCTGGAGCTGTTGAAGAGCTGAGTCCACCTAGCTTTCTAAGGAAGGGTGCAGCGAGTTGCCTTAAACTCTGAATACCTAGTGTGACTGGGAAAGGCTTCTAGGTCGGGATGTTTCTTAGAAGGGTAAAGGAGACTGCTGGTACTCACTGTAGTTGTACGAAAAAGGGTGCCTACACTAGGGTGCCTAGTGTCTGGTAGAGTGAAGAAACGTTCAAGTAAAGCAGAACTTCCAATACGACATAATGGAAAATGCTAAGCGCTTTCGCTTCAGCAGGGCTTTTCAGGCCTTAGCTTGAGGCAAGGACTCACGTCAAGTTACCCTGTAGCTCTAGAGCATGACAGGAGGAACTCCCACCCATGCTATGGAAGCACCGTGTTTCCTTAGAGAAACTCCTTTTCTTTCCAGAGGGCTGCCCACAGTGAATCGAGGCCAGTCAAAACAGTGTTATTTAGGTATCTCAGGCTGGCGTGGCTAGAGATTTAAAATGGGAACGCAAGGCTTAGGCATTCAAGTCTTCTTTTCCGGTGAACATGCACCCGGACACCTTCTTATATCTAAGAAGTCCAAAGAGACTCTAGCTACACCCTGGTCCCTTGCTGAATCAACTTTTCTTCACAGAGTGTTCTGCATATATGGAACTCCCTCATCCTTGGAACGTTCTATGTCTGCTATAGGGCCGAAGCCTATTCTAAAGTCCTGCAGTGTAACAGGAAAAACTGTGCTTTGGTTCCAGTAGGAATGCAAGCCTCCTTTCTCCTGTAGGTACGGGGTCATTGGGTAAGAGTTCCTAGAGGTAGGCGAAGCAGATTGTGTATCTTAGTGAAGCTCCACAGAGGGCAATGAGGCAGACTTCCATGGCATGTAGGACGTGAGAGAACAGAATCCCTGGAGCTGTTGAAGAGCTGAGTCCACCTAGCTTCCTAAGGAAGGGTGCAGCGAGTTGCCCTACACTCTGATTACATAGAGTGACTGGGAAAGGCTTCTAGGTCTGGATGTTTCTTAGAAGAGCAAAGAAGACTGCTGGTACTCACTGTATTTCTACGAAAAAGGGTGCCTACACGAGGGTGCCTTGTGTCTGGTAAGTGAAGAAACATTCAAGTAAAGCAGAACTTGGAATACGACATAATGGAAACTGCTAAGCGCTTCCGCTTCCGCAAGGCTTTTCAGGCCTTAGCTTGAGGCAAACACTCACGTCAAGTTTCCCTGTAGCTCTAGAGCAGGACAGCAGGAGCTCCCACCCATGCTATGGAAGCACCGTGTTTCCTTAGAGAAAACTCCTTTTCTTTCGAGAGGGCTGCCTACAGTGACCAGAAGCCAGGTAAAAACAGTGTTATTTAGGATTCTTCAGGGAAGCATGTTTAGAGATTTAACATGGGAAAGCAAGGCTTGTGCCATCAGGTCTCCTTCTCGGGTTAACATGCAGCCGAAACCCTTCTGATTCCTGACAAGTCAATAGAGACTCTAGCCAAACCCTGGTCCCTTGCTGAATCAACTTTTCTTCACAGGGTTTTCTGCATGTATCGAACTCCCTCATTCTTGGAACGCTCTATGTAACCCTTCGGGCCTAAACCTAGTCTAAAGTCCTGCAGTGTAACAGGAAAAACTTTGCTTAGATTCCAGTAGGAATGCAAGCCTCCTTTCTCCTGTAGGTATGGGGTCCTTGGGTAAGAGTTCCTAGAAGAAGGCGAAGCAGATTGTGTTTCTTAGTGTAGCTCCAATGAGAGCAATGAGGCAGACTTCAATGGCATGTATGTCGTGAGAGAACAGAATCCCTGGAGCTGTTGAAGAGCTGAGTCCACCTAGCTTTCTAAGGAAGGGTGCAGCGAGTTGCCTTAAACTCTGAATACCTAGTGTGACTGGGAAAGGCTTCTAGGTCGGGATGTTTCTTAGAAGGGTAAAGGAGACTGCTGGTACTCACTGTAGTTGTACGAAAAAGGGTGCCTACACTAGGGTGCCTAGTGTCTGGTAGAGTGAAGAAACGTTCAAGTAAAGCAGAACTTCCAATACGACATAATGGAAAATGCTAAGCGCTTTCGCTTCAGCAGGGCTTTTCAGGCCTTAGCTTGAGGCAAGGACTCACGTCAAGTTACCCTGTAGCTCTAGAGCATGACAGGAGGAACTCCCACCCATGCTATGGAAGCACCGTGTTTCCTTAGAGAAACTCCTTTTCTTTCCAGAGGGCTGCCCACAGTGAATCGAGGCCAGTCAAAACAGTGTTATTTAGGTATCTCAGGCTGGCGTGGCTAGAGATTTAAAATGGGAACGCAAGGCTTAGGCATTCAAGTCTTCTTTTCCGGTGAACATGCACCCGGACACCTTCTTATATCTAAGAAGTCCAAAGAGACTCTAGCTACACCCTGGTCCCTTGCTGAATCAACTTTTCTTCACAGAGTGTTCTGCATATATGGAACTCCCTCATCCTTGGAACGTTCTATGTCTGCTATAGGGCCGAAGCCTATTCTAAAGTCCTGCAGTGTAACAGGAAAAACTGTGCTTTGGTTCCAGTAGGAATGCAAGCCTCCTTTCTCCTGTAGGTACGGGGTCATTGGGTAAGAGTTCCTAGAGGTAGGCGAAGCAGATTGTGTATCTTAGTGAAGCTCCACAGAGGGCAATGAGGCAGACTTCCATGGCATGTAGGACGTGAGAGAACAGAATCCCTGGAGCTGTTGAAGAGCTGAGTCCACCTAGCTTCCTAAGGAAGGGTGCAGCGAGTTGCCCTACACTCTGATTACATAGAGTGACTGGGAAAGGCTTCTAGGTCTGGATGTTTCTTAGAAGAGCAAAGAAGACTGCTGGTACTCACTGTATTTCTACGAAAAAGGGTGCCTACACGAGGGTGCCTTGTGTCTGGTAAGTGAAGAAACATTCAAGTAAAGCAGAACTTGGAATACGACATAATGGAAACTGCTAAGCGCTTCCGCTTCCGCAAGGCTTTTCAGGCCTTAGCTTGAGGCAAACACTCACGTCAAGTTTCCCTGTAGCTCTAGAGCAGGACAGCAGGAGCTCCCACCCATGCTATGGAAGCACCGTGTTTCCTTAGAGAAAACTCCTTTTCTTTCGAGAGGGCTGCCTACAGTGACCAGAAGCCAGGTAAAAACAGTGTTATTTAGGATTCTTCAGGGAAGCATGTTTAGAGATTTAACATGGGAAAGCAAGGCTTGTGCCATCAGGTCTCCTTCTCGGGTTAACATGCAGCCGAAACCCTTCTGATTCCTGACAAGTCAATAGAGACTCTAGCCAAACCCTGGTCCCTTGCTGAATCAACTTTTCTTCACAGGGTTTTCTGCATGTATCGAACTCCCTCATTCTTGGAACGCTCTATGTAACCCTTCGGGCCTAAACCTAGTCTAAAGTCCTGCAGTGTAACAGGAAAAACTTTGCTTAGATTCCAGTAGGAATGCAAGCCTCCTTTCTCCTGTAGGTATGGGGTCCTTGGGTAAGAGTTCCTAGAAGAAGGCGAAGCAGATTGTGTTTCTTAGTGTAGCTCCAATGAGAGCAATGAGGCAGACTTCAATGGCATGTATGTCGTGAGAGAACAGAATCCCTGGAGCTGTTGAAGAGCTGAGTCCACCTAGCTTTCTAAGGAAGGGTGCAGCGAGTTGCCTTAAACTCTGAATACCTAGTGTGACTGGGAAAGGCTTCTAGGTCGGGATGTTTCTTAGAAGGGTAAAGGAGACTGCTGGTACTCACTGTAGTTGTACGAAAAAGGGTGCCTACACTAGGGTGCCTAGTGTCTGGTACAGTGAAGAAACGTTCAAGTAAAGCAGAACTTCCAATACGACATAATGGAAAATGCTAAGCGCTTTCGCTTCAGCAGGGCTTTTCAGGCCTTAGCTTGAGGCAAGGACTCACGTCAAGTTACCCTGTAGCTCTAGAGCATGACAGGAGGAACTCCCACCCATGCTATGGAAGCACCGTGTTTCCTTAGAGAAACTCCTTTTCTTTCCAGAGGGCTGCCCACAGTGAATCGAGGCCAGTCAAAACAGTGTTATTTAGGTATCTCAGGCTGGCGTGGCTAGAGATTTAAAATGGGAACGCAAGGCTTAGGCATTCAAGTCTTCTTTTCCGGTGAACATGCACCCGGACACCTTCTTATATCTAAGAAGTCCAAAGAGACTCTAGCTACACCCTGGTCCCTTGCTGAATCAACTTTTCTTCACAGAGTGTTCTGCATATATGGAACTCCCTCATCCTTGGAACGTTCTATGTCTGCTATAGGGCCGAAGCCTATTCTAAAGTCCTGCAGTGTAGAAGGAAAAACTGTGCTTTGGTTCCAGTAGGAATGCAAGCCTCCTTTCTCCTGTAGGTACGGGGTCATTGGGTAAGAGTTCCTAGAGGTAGGCGAAGCAGATTGTGTATCTTAGTGAAGCTCCACAGAGGGCAATGAGGCAGACTTCCATGGCATGTAGGACGTGAGAGAACAGAATCCCTGGAGCTGTTGAAGAGCTGAGTCCACCTAGCTTCCTAAGGAAGGGTGCAGCGAGTTGCCCTACACTCTGATTACATAGAGTGACTGGGAAAGGCTTCTAGGTCTGGATGTTTCTTAGAAGAGCAAAGAAGACTGCTGGTACTCACTGTATTTCTACGAAAAAGGGTGCCTACACGAGGGTGCCTTGTGTCTGGTAAGTGAAGAAACATTCAAGTAAAGCAGAACTTGGAATACGACATAATGGAAACTGCTAAGCGCTTCCGCTTCCGCAAGGCTTTTCAGGCCTTAGCTTGAGGCAAACACTCACGTCAAGTTTCCCTGTAGCTCTAGAGCAGGACAGCAGGAGCTCCCACCCATGCTATGGAAGCACCGTGTTTCCTTAGAGAAAACTCCTTTTCTTTCGAGAGGGCTGCCTACAGTGACCAGAAGCCAGGTAAAAACAGTGTTATTTAGGATTCTTCAGGGAAGCATGTTTAGAGATTTAACATGGGAAAGCAAGGCTTGTGCCATCAGGTCTCCTTCTCGGGTTAACATGCAGCCGATACCCTTCTGATTCCTGACAAGTCAATAGAGACTCTAGCCAAACCCTGGTCCCTTGCTGAATCAACTTTTCTTCACAGGGTTTTCTGCATGTATCGAACTCCCTCATTCTTGGAACGCTCTATGTAACCCTTCGGGCCTAAACCTAGTCTAAAGTCCTGCAGTGTAACAGGAAAAACTTTGCTTAGATTCCAGTAGGAATGCAAGCCTCCTTTCTCCTGTAGGTATGGGGTCCTTGGGTAAGAGTCCCTAGAAGAAGGCGAAGCAGATTGTGTTTCTTAGTGTAGCTCCAATGAGAGCAATGAGGCAGACTTCAATGGCATGTATGTCGTGAGAGAACAGAATCCCTGGAGCTGTTGAAGAGCTGAGTCCACCTAGCTTTCTAAGGAAGGGTGCAGCGAGTTGCCTTAAACTCTGAATACATAGTGTGACTGGGAAAGGCTTCTAGGTCGGGATGTTTCTTAGAAGGGTAAAGGAGACTGCTGGTACTCACTGTAGTTGTACGAAAAAGGGTGCCTACACTAGGGTGCCTAGTGTCTGGTAGAGTGAAGAAACGTTCAAGTAAAGCAGAACTTCCAATACGACATAATGGAAAATGCTAAGTGCTTTCGCTTCAGCAGGGCTTTTCAGGCCTTAGCTTGAGGCAAGGACTCACGTCAAGTTACCCTGTAGCTCTAGAGCATGACAGGAGGAACTCCCACCCATGCTATGGAAGCACCGTGTTTCCTTAGAGAAACTCCTTTTCTTTCCAGAGGGCTGCCCACAGTGAATCGAGGCCAGTCAAAACAGTGTTATTTAGGTATCTCAGGCTGGCGTGGCTAGAGATTTAAAATGGGAACGCAAGGCTTAGGCATTCAAGTCTTCTTTTCCGGTGAACATGCACCCGGACACCTTCTTATATCTAAGAAGTCCAAAGAGACTCTAGCTACACCCTGGTCCCTTGCTGAATCAACTTTTCTTCACAGAGTGTTCTGCATATATGGAACTCCCTCATCCTTGGAACGTTCTATGTCTGCTATAGGGCCGAAGCCTATTCTAAAGTCCTGCAGTGTAACAGGAAAAACTGTGCTTTGGTTCCAGTAGGAATGCAAGCCTCCTTTCTCCTGTAGGTACGGGGTCATTGGGTAAGAGTTCCTAGAGGTAGGCGAAGCAGATTGTGTATCTTAGTGAAGCTCCACAGAGGGCAATGAGGCAGACTTCCATGGCATGTAGGACGTGAGAGAACAGAATCCCTGGAGCTGTTGAAGAGCTGAGTCCACCTAGCTTCCTAAGGAAGGGTGCAGCGAGTTGCCCTACACTCTGATTACATAGAGTGACTGGGAAAGGCTTCTAGGTCTGGATGTTTCTTAGAAGAGCAAAGAAGACTGCTGGTACTCACTGTATTTCTACGAAAAAGGGTGCCTACACGAGGGTGCCTTGTGTCTGGTAAGTGAAGAAACATTCAAGTAAAGCAGAACTTGGAATACGACATAATGGAAACTGCTAAGCGCTTCCGCTTCCGCAAGGCTTTTCAGGCCTTAGCTTGAGGCAAACACTCACGTCAAGTTTCCCTGTAGCTCTAGAGCAGGACAGCAGGAGCTCCCACCCATGCTATGGAAGCACCGTGTTTCCTTAGAGAAAACTCCTTTTCTTTCGAGAGGGCTGCCTACAGTGACCAGAAGCCAGGTAAAAACAGTGTTATTTAGGATTCTTCAGGGAAGCATGTTTAGAGATTTAACATGGGAAAGCAAGGCTTGTGCCATCAGGTCTCCTTCTCGGGTTAACATGCAGCCGAAACCCTTCTGATTCCTGACAAGTCAATAGAGACTCTAGCCAAACCCTGGTCCCTTGCTGAATCAACTTTTCTTCACAGGGTTTTCTGCATGTATCGAACTCCCTCATTCTTGGAACGCTCTATGTAACCCTTCGGGCCTAAACCTAGTCTAAAGTCCTGCAGTGTAACAGGAAAAACTTTGCTTAGATTCCAGTAGGAATGCAAGCCTCCTTTCTCCTGTAGGTATGGGGTCCTTGGGTAAGAGTTCCTAGAAGAAGGCGAAGCAGATTGTGTTTCTTAGTGTAGCTCCAATGAGAGCAATGAGGCAGACTTCAATGGCATGTATGTCGTGAGAGAACAGAATCCCTGGAGCTGTTGAAGAGCTGAGTCCACCTAGCTTTCTAAGGAAGGGTGCAGCGAGTTGCCTTAAACTCTGAATACATAGTGTGACTGGGAAAGGCTTCTAGGTCGGGATGTTTCTTAGAAGGGTAAAGGAGACTGCTGGTACTCACTGTAGTTGTACGAAAAAGGGTGCCTACACTAGGGTGCCTAGTGTCTGGTAGAGTGAAGAAACGTTCAAGTAAAGCAGAACTTCCAATACGACATAATGGAAAATGCTAAGCGCTTTCGCTTCAGCACGGCTTTTCAGGCCTTAGCTTGAGGCAAGGACTCACGTCAAGTTACCCTGTAGCTCTAGAGCATGACAGGAGGAACTCCCACCCATGCTATGGAAGCACCGTGTTTCCTTAGAGAAACTCCTTTTCTTTCCAGAGGGCTGCCCACAGTGAATCGAGGCCAGTCAAAACAGTGTTATTTAGGTATCTCAGGCTGGCGTGGCTAGAGATTTAAAATGGGAACGCAAGGCTTAGGCATTCAAGTCTTCTTTTCCGGTGAACATGCACCCGGACACCTTCTTATATCTAAGAAGTCCAAAGAGACTCTAGCTACACCCTGGTCCCTTGCTGAATCAACTTTTCTTCACACAGTGTTCTGCATATATGGAACTCCCTCATCCTTGGAACGTTCTATGTATGCTATAGGGCCGAAGCCTATTCTAAAGTCCTGCAGTGTAAAAGGAAAAACTGTGCTTTGGTTCCAGTAGGAATGCAAGCCTCCTTTCTCCTGTAGGTACGGGGTCATTGGGTAAGAGTTCCTAGAGGTAGGCGAAGCAGATTGTGTATCTTAGTGAAGCTCCACAGAGGGCAATGAGGCAGACTTCCATGGCATGTAGGACGTGAGAGAACAGAATCCCTGGAGCTGTTGAAGAGCTGAGTCCACCTAGCTTCCTAAGGAAGGGTGCAGCGAGTTGCCCTACACTCTGATTACATAGAGTGACTGGGAAAGGCTTCTAGGTCTGGATGTTTCTTAGAAGAGCAAAGAAGACTGCTGGTACTCACTGTATTTCTACGAAAAAGGGTGCCTACACGAGGGTGCCTTGTGTCTGGTAAGTGAAGAAACATTCAAGTAAAGCAGAACTTGGAATACGACATAATGGAAACTGCTAAGCGCTTCCGCTTCCGCAAGGCTTTTCAGGCCTTAGCTTGAGGCAAACACTCACGTCAAGTTTCCCTGTAGCTGTAGAGCAGGACAGCAGGAGCTCCCACCCATGCTATGGAAGCACCGTGTTTCCTTAGAGAAAACTCCTTTTCTTTCGAGAGGGCTGCCTACAGTGACCAGAAGCCAGGTAAAAACAGTGTTATTTAGGATTCTTCAGGGAAGCATGTTTAGAGATTTAACATGGGAAAGCAAGGCTTGTGCCATCAGGTCTCCTTCTCGGGTTAACATGCAGCCGAAACCCTTCTGATTCCTAACAAGTCAATAGAGACTCTAGCCAAACCCTGGTCCCTTGCTGAATCAACTTTTCTTCACAGGGTTTTCTGCATGTATCGAACTCCCTCATTCTTGGAACGCTCTATGTAACCCTTCGGGCCTAAACCTAGTCTAAAGTCCTGCAGTGTAACAGGAAAAACTTTGCTTAGATTCCAGTAGGAATGCAAGCCTCCTTTCTCCTGTAGGTATGGGGTCCTTGGGTAAGAGTTCCTAGAAGAAGGCGAAGCAGATTGTGTTTCTTAGTGTAGCTCCAATGAGAGCAATGAGGCAGACTTCAATGGCATGTATGTCGTGAGAGAACAGAATCCCTGGAGCTGTTGAAGAGCTGAGTCCACCTAGCTTTCTAAGGAAGGGTGCAGCGAGTTGCCTTAAACTCTGAATACATAGTGTGACTGGGAAAGGCTTCTAGGTCGGGATGTTTCTTAGAAGGGTAAAGGAGACTGCTGGTACTCACTGTAGTTGTACGAAAAAGGGTGCCTACACTAGGGTGCCTAGTGTCTGGTAGAGTGAAGAAACGTTCAAGTAAAGCAGAACTTCCAATACGACATAATGGAAAATGCTAAGCGCTTTCGCTTCAGCAGGGCTTTTCAGGCCTTAGCTTGAGGCAAGGACTCACGTCAAGTTACCCTGTAGCTCTAGAGCATGACAGGAGGAACTCCCACCCATGCTATGGAAGCACCGTGTTTCCTTAGAGAAACACCTTTTCTTTCCAGAGGGCTGCCCACAGTGAATCGAGGCCAGTCAAAACAGTGTTATTTAGGTATCTCAGGCTGGCGTGGCTAGAGATTTAAAATGGGAACGCAAGGCTTAGGCATTCAAGTCTTCTTTTCCGGTGAACATGCACCCGGACACCTTCTTATATCTAAGAAGTCCAAAGAGACTCTAACTACACCCTGGTCCCTTGCTGAATCAACTTTTCTTCACAGAGTGTTCTGTATATATGGAACTCCCTCATCCTTGGAACGTTCTATGTATGCTATAGGGCCGAAGCCTTTCTAAAGTCCTGCAGTGTAAAAGGAAAAACTGTGCTTTGGTTCCAGTAGGAATGCAAGCCTCCTTTCTCCTGTAGGTACGGGGTCATTGGGTAAGAGTTCCTAGAGGTAGGCGAAGCAGATTGTGTATCTTAGTGAAGCTCCACAGAGGGCAATGAGGCAGACTTCCATGGCATGTAGGACGTGAGAGAACAGAATCCCTGGAGCTGTTGAAGAGCTGAGTCCACCTAGCTTCCTAAGGAAGGGTGCAGCGAGTTGCCCTACACTCTGATTACATAGAGTGACTGGGAAAGGCTTCTAGGTCTGGATGTTTCTTAGAAGAGCAAAGAAGACTGCTGGTACTCACTGTATTTCTACGAAAAAGGGTGCCTACACGAGGGTGCCTTGTGTCTGGTAAGTGAAGAAACATTCAAGTAAAGCAGAACTTGGAATACGACATAATGGAAACTGCTAAGCGCTTCCGCTTCCGCAAGGCTTTTCAGGCCTTAGCTTGAGGCAAACACTCACGTCAAGTTTCCCTGTAGCTGTAGAGCAGGACAGCAGGAGCTCCCACCCATGCTATGGAAGCACCGTGTTTCCTTAGAGAAAACTCCTTTTCTTTCGAGAGGGCTGCCTACAGTGACCAGAAGCCAGGTAAAAACAGTGTTATTTAGGATTCTTCAGGGAAGCATGTTTAGCGATTTAACATGGGAAAGCAAGGCTTGTGCCATCAGGTCTCCTTCTCGGGTTAACATGCAGCCGAAACCCTTCTGATTCCTAACAAGTCAATAGAGACTCTAGCCAAACCCTGGTCCCTTGCTGAATCAACTTTTCTTCACAGGGTTTTCTGCATGTATCGAACTCCCTCATTCTTGGAACGCTCTATGTAACCCTTCGGGCCTAAACCTAGTCTAAAGTCCTGCAGTGTAACAGGAAAAACTTTGCTTAGATTCCAGTAGGAATGCAAGCCTCCTTTCTCCTGTAGGTATGGGGTCCTTGGGTAAGAGTTCCTAGAAGAAGGCGAAGCAGATTGTGTTTCTTAGTGTAGCTCCAATGAGAGCAATGAGGCAGACTTCAATGGCATGTATGTCGTGAGAGAACAGAATCCCTGGAGCTGTTGAAGAGCTGAGTCCACCTAGCTTTCTAAGGAAGGGTGCAGCGAGTTGCCTTAAACTCTGAATACCTAGTGTGACTGGGAAAGGCTTCTAGGTCGGGATGTTTCTTAGAAGGGTAAAGGAGACTGCTGGTACTCACTGTAGTTGTACGAAAAAGGGTGCCTACACTAGGGTGCCTAGTGTCTGGTAGAGTGAAGAAACGTTCAAGTAAAGCAGAACTTCCAATACGACATAATGGAAAATGCTAAGCGCTTTCGCTTCAGCAGGGCTTTTCAGGCCTTAGCTTGAGGCAAGGACTCACGTCAAGTTACCCTGTAGCTCTAGAGCATGACAGGAGGAACTCCCACCCATGCTATGGAAGCACCGTGTTTCCTTAGAGAAACTCCTTTTCTTTCCAGAGGGCTGCCCACAGTGAATCGAGGCCAGTCAAAACAGTGTTATTTAGGTATCTCAGGCTGGCGTGGCTAGAGATTTAAAATGGGAACGCAAGGCTTAGGCATTCAAGTCTTCTTTTCCGGTGAACATGCACCCGGACACCTTCTTATATCTAAGAAGTCCAAAGAGACTCTAGCTACACCCTGGTCCCTTGCTGAATCAACTTTTCTTCACAGAGTGTTCTGTATATATGGAACTCCCTCATCCTTGGAACGTTCTATGTATGCTATAGGGCCGAAGCCTTTCTAAAGTCCTGCAGTGTAAAAGGAAAAACTGTGCTTTGGTTCCAGTAGGAATGCAAGCCTCCTTTCTCCTGTAGGTACGGGGTCATTGGGTAAGAGTTCCTAGAGGTAGGCGAAGCAGATTGTGTATCTTAGTGAAGCTCCACAGAGGGCAATGAGGCAGACTTCCATGGCATGTAGGACGTGAGAGAACAGAATCCCTGGAGCTGTTGAAGAGCTGAGTCCACCTAGCTTCCTAAGGAAGGGTGCAGCGAGTTGCCCTACACTCTGATTACATAGAGTGACTGGGAAAGGCTTCTAGGTCTGGATGTTTCTTAGAAGAGCAAAGAAGACTGCTGGTACTCACTGTATTTCTACGAAAAAGGGTGCCTACACGAGGGTGCCTTGTGTCTGGTAAGTGAAGAAACATTCAAGTAAAGCAGAACTTGGAATACGACATAATGGAAACTGCTAAGCGCTTCCGCTTCCGCAAGGCTTTTCAGGCCTTAGCTTGAGGCAAACACTCACGTCATGTTTCCCTGTAGCTGTAGAGCAGGACAGCAGGAGCTCCCACCCATGCTATGGAAGCACCGTGTTTCCTTAGAGAAAACTCCTTTTCTTTCGAGAGGGCTGCCTACAGTGACCAGAAGCCAGGTAAAAACAGTGTTATTTAGGATTCTTCAGGGAAGCATGTTTAGCGATTTAACATGGGAAAGCAAGGCTTGTGCCATCAGGTCTCCTTCTCGGGTTAACATGCAGCCGAAACCCTTCTGATTCCTAACAAGTCAATAGAGACTCTAGCCAAACCCTGGTCCCTTGCTGAATCAACTTTTCTTCACAGGGTTTTCTGCATGTATCGAACTCCCTCATTCTTGGAACGCTCTATGTAACCCTTCGGGCCTAAACCTAGTCTAAAGTCCTGCAGTGTAACAGGAAAAACTTTGCTTAGATTCCAGTAGGAATGCAAGCCTCCTTTCTCCTGTAGGTATGGGGTCCTTGGGTAAGAGTTCCTAGAAGAAGGCGAAGCAGATTGTGTTTCTTAGTGTAGCTCCAATGAGAGCAATGAGGCAGACTTCAATGGCATGTATGTCGTGAGAGAACAGAATCCCTGGAGCTGTTGAAGAGCTGAGTCCACCTAGCTTTCTAAGGAAGGGTGCAGCGAGTTGCCTTAAACTCTGAATACCTAGTGTGACTGGGAAAGGCTTCTAGGTCTGGATGTTTCTTAGAAGGGTAAAGGAGACTGCTGGTACTCACTGTAGTTGTACGAAAAAGGGTGCCTACACTAGGGTGCCTAGTGTCTGGTAGAGTGAAGAAACGTTCAAGTAAAGCAGAACTTCCAATACGACATAATGGAAAATGCTAAGCGCTTTCGCTTCAGCAGGGCTTTTCAGGCCTTAGCTTGAGGCAAGGACTCACGTCAAGTTACCCTGTAGCTCTAGAGCATGACAGGAGGAACTCCCACCCATGCTATGGAAGCACCGTGTTTCCTTAGAGAAACTCCTTTTCTTTCCAGAGGGCTGCCCACAGTGAATCGAGGCCAGTCAAAACAGTGTTATTTAGGTATCTCAGGCTGGCGTGGCTAGAGATTTAAAATGGGAACGCAAGGCTTAGGCATTCAAGTCTTCTTTTCCGGTGAACATGCACCCGGACACCTTCTTATATCTAAGAAGTCCAAAGAGACTCTAGCTACACCCTGGTCCCTTGCTGAATCAACTTTTCTTCACAGAGTGTTCTGCATATATGGAACTCCCTCATCCTTGGAACGTTCTATGTATGCTATAGGGCCGAAGCCTATTCTAAAGTCCTGCAGTGTAAAAGGAAAAACTGTGCTTTGGTTCCAGTAGGAATGCAAGCCTCCTTTCTCCTGTAGGTACGGGGTCATTGGGTAAGAGTTCCTAGAGGTAGGCGAAGCAGATTGTGTATCTTAGTGAAGCTCCACAGAGGGCAATGAGGCAGACTTCCATGGCATGTAGGACGTGAGAGAACAGAATCCCTGGAGCTGTTGAAGAGCTGAGTCCACCTAGCTTCCTAAGGAAGGGTGCAGCGAGTTGCCCTACACTCTGATTACATAGAGTGACTGGGAAAGGCTTCTAGGTCTGGATGTTTCTTAGAAGAGCAAAGAAGACTGCTGGTACTCACTGTATTTCTACGAAAAAGGGTGCCTACACGAGGGTGCCTTGTGTCTGGTAAGTGAAGAAACATTCAAGTAAAGCAGAACTTGGAATACGACATAATGGAAACTGCTAAGCGCTTCCGCTTCCGCAAGGCTTTTCAGGCCTTAGCTTGAGGCAAACACTCACGTCAAGTTTCCCTGTAGCTCTAGAGCAGGACAGCAGGAGCTCCCACCCATGCTATGGAAGCACCGTGTTTCCTTAGAGAAAACTCCTTTTCTTTCGAGAGGGCTGCCTACAGTGACCAGAAGCCAGGTAAAAACAGTGTTATTTAGGATTCTTCAGGGAAGCATGTTTAGCGATTTAACATGGGAAAGCAAGGCTTGTGCCATCAGGTCTCCTTCTCGGGTTAACATGCAGCCGAAACCCTTCTGATTCCTAACAAGTCAATAGAGACTCTAGCCAAACCCTGGTCCCTTGCTGAATCAACTTTTCTTCACAGGGTTTTCTGCATGTATCGAACTCCCTCATTCTTGGAACGCTCTATGTAACCCTTCGGGCCTAAACCTAGTCTAAAGTCCTGCAGTGTAACAGGAAAAACTTTGCTTAGATTGCAGTAGGAATGCAAGCCTCCTTTCTCCTGTAGGTATGGGGTCCTTGGGTAAGAGTTCCTAGAAGAAGGCGAAGCAGATTGTGTTTCTTAGTGTAGCTCCAATGAGAGCAATGAGGCAGACTTCAATGGCATGTATGTCGTGAGAGAACAGAATCCCTGGAGCTGTTGAAGAGCTGAGTCCACCTAGCTTTCTAAGGAAGGGTGCAGCGAGTTGCCTTAAACTCTGAATACCTAGTGTGACTGGGAAAGGCTTCTAGGTCGGGATGTTTCTTAGAAGGGTAAAGGAGACTGCTGGTACTCACTGTAGTTGTACGAAAAAGGGTGCCTACACTAGGGTGCCTAGTGTCTGGTAGAGTGAAGAAACGTTCAAGTAAAGCAGAACTTCCAATACGACATAATGGAAAATGCTAAGCGCTTTCGCTTCAGCAGGGCTTTTCAGGCCTTAGCTTGAGGCAAGGACTCACGTCAAGTTACCCTGTAGCTCTAGAGCATGACAGGAGGAACTCCCACCCATGCTATGGAAGCACCGTGTTTCCTTAGAGAAACTCCTTTTCTTTCCAGAGGGCTGCCCACAGTGAATCGAGGCCAGTCAAAACAGTGTTATTTAGGTATCTCAGGCTGGCGTGGCTAGAGATTTAAAATGGGAACGCAAGGCTTAGGCATTCAAGTCTTCTTTTCCGGTGAACATGCACCCGGACACCTTCTTATATCTAAGAAGTCCAAAGAGACTCTAGCTACACCCTGGTCCCTTGCTGAATCAACTTTTCTTCACAGAGTGTTCTGCATATATGGAACTCCCTCATCCTTGGAACGTTCTATGTATGCTATAGGGCCGAAGCCTATTCTAAAGTCCTGCAGTGTAAAAGGAAAAACTGTGCTTTGGTTCCAGTAGGAATGCAAGCCTCCTTTCTCCTGTAGGTACGGGGTCATTGGGTAAGAGTTCCTAGAGGTAGGCGAAGCAGATTGTGTATCTTAGTGAAGCTCCACAGAGGGCAATGAGGCAGACTTCCATGGCATGTAGGACGTGAGAGAACAGAATCCCTGGAGCTGTTGAAGAGCTGAGTCCACCTAGCTTCCTAAGGAAGGGTGCAGCGAGTTGCCCTACACTCTGATTACATAGAGTGACTGGGAAAGGCTTCTAGGTCTGGATGTTTCTTAGAAGAGCAAAGAAGACTGCTGGTACTCACTGTATTTCTACGAAAAAGGGTGCCTACACGAGGGTGCCTTGTGTCTGGTAAGTGAAGAAACATTCAAGTAAAGCAGAACTTGGAATACGACATAATGGAAACTGCTAAGCGCTTCCGCTTCCGCAAGGCTTTTCAGGCCTTAGCTTGAGGCAAGGACTCACGTCAAGTTTCCCTGTAGCTCTAGAGCAGGACAGCAGGAGCTCCCACCCATGCTATGGAAGCACCGTGTTTCCTTAGAGAAAACTCCTTTTCTTTCGAGAGGGCTGCCTACAGTGACCAGAAGCCAGGTAAAAACAGTGTTATTTAGGATTCTTCAGGGAAGCATGTTTAGAGATTTAACATGGGAAAGCAAGGCTTGTGCCATCAGGTCTCCTTCTCGGGTTAACATGCAGCCGAAACCCTTCTGATTTCTAACAAGTCAATAGAGACTCTAGCCAAACCCTGGTCCCTTGCTGAATCAACTTTTCTTCACAGGGTTTTCTGCATGTATCGAACTCCCTCATTCTTGGAACGCTCTATGTAACCCTTCGGGCCTAAACCTAGTCTAAAGTCCTGCAGTGTAACAGGAAAAACTTTGCTTAGATTCCAGTAGGAATGCAAGCCTCCTTTCTCCTGTAGGTATGGGGTCCTTGGGTAAGAGTTCCTAGAAGAAGGCGAAGCAGATTGTGTTTCTTAGTGTAGCTCCAATGAGAGCAATGAGGCAGACTTCAATGGCATGTATGTCGTGAGAGAACAGAATCCCTGGAGCTGTTGAAGAGCTGAGTCCACCTAGCTTTCTAAGGAAGGGTGCAGCGAGTTGCCTTAAACTCTGAATACATAGTGTGACTGGGAAAGGCTTCTAGGTCGGGATGTTTCTTAGAAGGGTAAAGGAGACTGCTGGTACTCACTGTAGTTGTACGAAAAAGGGTGCTTACACTAGGGTGCCTAGTGTCTGGTAGAGTGAAGAAACGTTCAAGTAAAGCAGAACTTTCAATACGACATAATGGAAAATGCTAAGCGCTTTCGCTTCAGCAGGGCTTTTCAGGCCTTAGCTTGAGGCAAGGAC
This sequence comes from Balaenoptera physalus, assembly GCF_965194825.1. Taxonomy (NCBI): domain Eukaryota; kingdom Metazoa; phylum Chordata; class Mammalia; order Artiodactyla; family Balaenopteridae; genus Balaenoptera; species Balaenoptera physalus. The sequence goes on along the minus strand of NC_138902.1, from coordinate 4,343,815 downwards.
TCACGTCAAGTTACCCTGTAGCTCTAGAGCATGACAGGAGGAACTCCCACCCATGCTATGGAAGCACCGTGTTTCCTTAGAGAAACTCCTTTTCTTTCCAGAGGGCTGCCCACAGTGAATCGAGGCCAGTCAAAACAGTGTTATTTAGGTATCTCAGGCTGGCGTGGCTAGAGATTTAAAATGGGAACGCAAGGCTTAGGCATTCAAGTCTTCTTTTCCGGTGAACATGCACCCGGACACCTTCTTATATCTAAGAAGTCCAAAGAGACTCTAGCTACACCCTGGTCCCTTGCTGAGTCAACTTTTCTTCACAGAGTGTTCTGCATATATGGAACTCCCTCATCCTTGGAACGTTCTATGTCTGCTATAGGGCCGAAGCCTATTCTAAAGTCCTGCAGTGTAGAAGGAAAAACTGTGCTTTGGTTCCAGTAGGAATGCAAGCCTCCTTTCTCCTGTAGGTACGGGGTCATTGGGTAAGAGTTCCTAGAGGTAGGCGAAGCAGATTGTGTATCTTAGTGAAGCTCCACAGAGGGCAATGAGGCAGACTTCCATGGCATGTAGGACGTGAGAGAACAGAATCCCTGGAGCTGTTGAAGAGCTGAGTCCACCTAGCTTCCTAAGGAAGGGTGCAGCGAGTTGCCCTACACTCTGATTACATAGAGTGACTGGGAAAGGCTTCTAGGTCTGGATGTTTCTTAGAAGAGCAAAGAAGACTGCTGGTACTCACTGTATTTCTACGAAAAAGGGTGCCTACACGAGGGTGCCTTGTGTCTGGTAAGTGAAGAAACATTCAAGTAAAGCAGAACTTGGAATACGACATAATGGAAACTGCTAAGCGCTTCCGCTTCCGCAAGGCTTTTCAGGCCTTAGCTTGAGGCAAACACTCACGTCAAGTTTCCCTGTAGCTCTAGAGCAGGACAGCAGGAGCTCCCACCCATGCTATGGAAGCACCGTGTTTCCTTAGAGAAAACTCCTTTTCTTTCGAGAGGGCTGCCTACAGTGACCAGAAGCCAGGTAAAAACAGTGTTATTTAGGATTCTTCAGGGAAGCATGTTTAGAGATTTAACATGGGAAAGCAAGGCTTGTGCCATCAGGTCTCCTTCTCGGGTTAACATGCAGCCGAAACCCTTCTGATTCCTAACAAGTCAATAGAGACTCTAGCCAAACCCTGGTCCCTTGCTGAATCAACTTTTCTTCACAGGGTTTTCTGCATGTATCGAACTCCCTCATTCTTGGAACGCTCTATGTAACCCTTCGGGCCTAAACCTAGTCTAAAGTCCTGCAGTGTAACAGGAAAAACTTTGCTTAGATTCCAGTAGGAATGCAAGCCTCCTTTCTCCTGTAGGTATGGGGTCCTTGGGTAAGAGTTCCTAGAAGAAGGCGAAGCAGATTGTGTTTCTTAGTGTAGCTCCAATGAGAGCAATGAGGCAGACTTCAATGGCATGTATGTCGTGAGAGAACAGAATCCCTGGAGCTGTTGAAGAGCTGAGTCCACCTAGCTTTCTAAGGAAGGGTGCAGCGAGTTGCCTTAAACTCTGAATACATAGTGTGACTGGGAAAGGCTTCTAGGTCGGGATGTTTCTTAGAAGGGTAAAGGAGACTGCTGGTACTCACTGTAGTTGTACGAAAAAGGGTGCCTACACTAGGGTGCCTAGTGTCTGGTAGAGTGAAGAAACGTTCAAGTAAAGCAGAACTTCCAATACGACATAATGGAAAATGCTAAGCGCTTTCGCTTCAGCAGGGCTTTTCAGGCCTTAGCTTGAGGCAAGGACTCACGTCAAGTTACCCTGTAGCTCTAGAGCATGACAGGAGGAACTCCCACCCATGCTATGGAAGCACCGTGTTTCCTTAGAGAAACTCCTTTTCTTTCCAGAGGGCTGCCCACAGTGAATCGAGGCCAGTCAAAACAGTGTTATTTAGGTATCTCAGGCTGGCGTGGCTAGAGATTTAAAATGGGAACGCAAGGCTTAGGCATTCAAGTCTTCTTTTCCGGTGAACATGCACCCGGACACCTTCTTATATCTAAGAAGTCCAAAGAGACTCTAGCTACACCCTGGTCCCTTGCTGAATCAACTTTTCTTCACAGAGTGTTCTGCATATATGGAACTCCCTCATCCTTGGAACGTTCTATGTCTGCTATAGGGCCGAAGCCTATTCTAAAGTCCTGCAGTGTAGAAGGAAAAACTGTGCTTTGGTTCCAGTAGGAATGCAAGCCTCCTTTCTCCTGTAGGTACGGGGTCATTGGGTAAGAGTTCCTAGAGGTAGGCGAAGCAGATTGTGTATCTTAGTGAAGCTCCACAGAGGGCAATGAGGCAGACTTCCATGGCATGTAGGACGTGAGAGAACAGAATCCCTGGAGCTGTTGAAGAGCTGAGTCCACCTAGCTTCCTAAGGAAGGGTGCAGCGAGTTGCCCTACACTCTGATTACATAGAGTGACTGGGAAAGGCTTCTAGGTCTGGATGTTTCTTAGAAGAGCAAAGAAGACTGCTGGTACTCACTGTATTTCTACGAAAAAGGGTGCCTACACGAGGGTGCCTTGTGTCTGGTAAGTGAAGAAACATTCAAGTAAAGCAGAACTTGGAATACGACATAATGGAAACTGCTAAGCGCTTCCGCTTCCGCAAGGCTTTTCAGGCCTTAGCTTGAGGCAAGGACTCACGTCAAGTTTCCCTGTAGCTCTAGAGCAGGACAGCAGGAGCTCCCACCCATGCTATGGAAGCACCGTGTTTCCTTAGAGAAAACTCCTTTTCTTTCGAGAGGGCTGCCTACAGTGACCAGAAGCCAGGTAAAAACAGTGTTATTTAGGATTCTTCAGGGAAGCATGTTTAGAGATTTAACATGGGAAAGCAAGGCTTGTGCCATCAGGTCTCCTTCTCGGGTTAACATGCAGCCGAAACCCTTCTGATTTCTAACAAGTCAATAGAGACTCTAGCCAAACCCTGGTCCCTTGCTGAATCAACTTTTCTTCACAGGGTTTTCTGCATGTATCGAACTCCCTCATTCTTGGAACGCTCTATGTAACCCTTCGGGCCTAAACCTAGTCTAAAGTCCTGCAGTGTAACAGGAAAAACTTTGCTTAGATTCCAGTAGGAATGCAAGCCTCCTTTCTCCTGTAGGTATGGGGTCCTTGGGTAAGAGTTCCTAGAAGAAGGCGAAGCAGATTGTGTTTCTTAGTGTAGCTCCAATGAGAGCAATGAGGCAGACTTCAATGGCATGTATGTCGTGAGAGAACAGAATCCCTGGAGCTGTTGAAGAGCTGAGTCCACCTAGCTTTCTAAGGAAGGGTGCAGCGAGTTGCCTTAAACTCTGAATACATAGTGTGACTGGGAAAGGCTTCTAGGTCGGGATGTTTCTTAGAAGGGTAAAGGAGACTGCTGGTACTCACTGTAGTTGTACGAAAAAGGGTGCTTACACTAGGGTGCCTAGTGTCTGGTAGAGTGAAGAAACGTTCAAGTAAAGCAGAACTTTCAATACGACATAATGGAAAATGCTAAGCGCTTTCGCTTCAGCAGGGCTTTTCAGGCCTTAGCTTGAGGCAAGGACTCACGTCAAGTTACCCTGTAGCTCTAGAGCATGACAGGAGGAACTCCCACCCATGCTATGGAAGCACCGTGTTTCCTTAGAGAAACTCCTTTTCTTTCCAGAGGGCTGCCCACAGTGAATCGAGGCCAGTCAAAACAGTGTTATTTAGGTATCTCAGGCTGGCGTGGCTAGAGATTTAAAATGGGAACGCAAGGCTTAGGCATTCAAGTCTTCTTTTCCGGTGAACATGCACCCGGACACCTTCTTATATCTAAGAAGTCCAAAGAGACTCTAGCTACACCCTGGTCCCTTGCTGAATCAACTTTTCTTCACAGAGTGTTCTGCATATATGGAACTCCCTCATCCTTGGAACGTTCTATGTCTGCTATAGGGCCGAAGCCTATTCTAAAGTCCTGCAGTGTAGAAGGAAAAACTGTGCTTTGGTTCCAGTAGGAATGCAAGCCTCCTTTCTCCTGTAGGTACGGGGTCATTGGGTAAGAGTTCCTAGAGGTAGGCGAAGCAGATTGTGTATCTTAGTGAAGCTCCACAGAGGGCAATGAGGCAGACTTCCATGGCATGTAGGACGTGAGAGAACAGAATCCCTGGAGCTGTTGAAGAGCTGAGTCCACCTAGCTTCCTAAGGAAGGGTGCAGCGAGTTGCCCTACACTCTGATTACATAGAGTGACTGGGAAAGGCTTCTAGGTCTGGATGTTTCTTAGAAGAGCAAAGAAGACTGCTGGTACTCACTGTATTTCTACGAAAAAGGGTGCCTACACGAGGGTGCCTTGTGTCTGGTAAGTGAAGAAACATTCAAGTAAAGCAGAACTTGGAATACGACATAATGGAAACTGCTAAGCGCTTCCGCTTCCGCAAGGCTTTTCAGGCCTTAGCTTGAGGCAAGGACTCACGTCAAGTTTCCCTGTAGCTCTAGAGCAGGACAGCAGGAGCTCCCACCCATGCTATGGAAGCACCGTGTTTCCTTAGAGAAAACTCCTTTTCTTTCGAGAGGGCTGCCTACAGTGACCAGAAGCCAGGTAAAAACAGTGTTATTTAGGATTCTTCAGGGAAGCATGTTTAGAGATTTAACATGGGAAAGCAAGGCTTGTGCCATCAGGTCTCCTTCTCGGGTTAACATGCAGCCGAAACCCTTCTGATTCCTAACAAGTCAATAGAGACTCTAGCCAAACCCTGGTCCCTTGCTGAATCAACTTTTCTTCACAGGGTTTTCTGCATGTATCGAACTCCCTCATTCTTGGAACGCTCTATGTAACCCTTCGGGCCTAAACCTAGTCTAAAGTCCTGCAGTGTAACAGGAAAAACTTTGCTTAGATTCCAGTAGGAATGCAAGCCTCCTTTCTCCTGTAGGTATGGGGTCCTTGGGTAAGAGTTCCTAGAAGAAGGCGAAGCAGATTGTGTTTCTTAGTGTAGCTCCAATGAGAGCAATGAGGCAGACTTCAATGGCATGTATGTCGTGAGAGAACAGAATCCCTGGAGCTGTTGAAGAGCTGAGTCCACCTAGCTTTCTAAGGAAGGGTGCAGCGAGTTGCCTTAAACTCTGAATACATAGTGTGACTGGGAAAGGCTTCTAGGTCGGGATGTTTCTTAGAAGGGTAAAGGAGACTGCTGGTACTCACTGTAGTTGTACGAAAAAGGGTGCCTACACTAGGGTGCCTAGTGTCTGGTAGAGTGAAGAAACGTTCAAGTAAAGCAGAACTTCCAATACGACATAATGGAAAATGCTAAGCGCTTTCGCTTCAGCAGGGCTTTTCAGGCCTTAGCTTGAGGCAAGGACTCACGTCAAGTTACCCTGTAGCTCTAGAGCATGACAGGAGGAACTCCCACCCATGCTATGGAAGCACCGTGTTTCCTTAGAGAAACTCCTTTTCTTTCCAGAGGGCTGCCCACAGTGAATCGAGGCCAGTCAAAACAGTGTTATTTAGGTATCACAGGCTGGCGTGGCTAGAGATTTAAAATGGGAACGCAAGGCTTAGGCATTCAAGTCTTCTTTTCCGGTGAACATGCACCCGGACACCTTCTTATATCTAAGAAGTCCAAAGAGACTCTAGCTACACCCTGGTCCCTTGCTGAATCAACTTTTCTTCACAGAGTGTTCTGCATATATGGAACTCCCTCATCCTTGGAACGTTCTATGTCTGCTATAGGGCCGAAGCCTATTCTAAAGTCCTGCAGTGTAGAAGGAAAAACTGTGCTTTGGTTCCAGTAGGAATGCAAGCCTCCTTTCTCCTGTAGGTACGGGGTCATTGGGTAAGAGTTCCTAGAGGTAGGCGAAGCAGATTGTGTATCTTAGTGAAGCTCCACAGAGGGCAATGAGGCAGACTTCCATGGCATGTAGGACGTGAGAGAACAGAATCCCTGGAGCTGTTGAAGAGCTGAGTCCACCTAGCTTCCTAAGGAAGGGTGCAGCGAGTTGCCCTACACTCTGATTACATAGAGTGACTGGGAAAGGCTTCTAGGTCTGGATGTTTCTTAGAAGAGCAAAGAAGACTGCTGCTACTCACTGTATTTCTACGAAAAAGGGTGCCTACACGAGGGTGCCTTGTGTCTGGTAAGTGAAGAAACATTCAAGTAAAGCAGAACTTGGAAGACGACATAATGGAAACTGCTAAGCGCTTCCGCTTCCGCAAGGCTTTTCAGGCCTTAGCTTGAGGCAAGGACTCACGTCAAGTTTCCCTGTAGCTCTAGAGCAGGACAGCAGGAGCTCCCACCCATGCTATGGAAGCACCGTGTTTCATTAGAGAAAACTCCTTTTCTTTCGAGAGGGCTGCCTACAGTGACCAGAAGCCAGGTAAAAACAGTGTTATTTAGGATTCTTCAGGGAAGCATGTTTAGAGATTTAACATGGGAAAGCAAGGCTTGTGCCATCAGGTCTCCTTCTCGGGTTAACATGCAGCCGAAACCCTTCTGATTCCTAACAAGTCAATAGAGACTCTAGCCAAACCCTGGTCCCTTGCTGAATCAACTTTTCTTCACAGGGTTTTCTGCTTGTATCGAACTCCCTCATTCTTGGAACGCTCTATGTAACCCTTCGGGCCTAAACCTAGTCTAAAGTCCTGCAGTGTAACAGGAAAAACTTTGCTTAGATTCCAGTAGGAATGCAAGCCTCCTTTCTCCTGTAGGTATGGGGTCCTTGGGTAAGAGTTCCTAGAAGAAGGCGAAGCAGATTGTGTTTCTTAGTGTAGCTCCAATGAGAGCAATGAGGCAGACTTCAATGGCATGTATGTCGTGAGAGAACAGAATCCCTGGAGCTGTTGAAGAGCTGAGTCCACCTAGCTTTCTAAGGAAGGGTGCAGCGAGTTGCCTTAAACTCTGAATACATAGTGTGACTGGGAAAGGCTTCTAGGTCTGGATGTTTCTTAGAAGGGTAAAGGAGACTGCTGGTACTCACTGTAGTTGTACGAAAAAGGGTGCCTACACTAGGGTGCCTAGTGTCTGGTAGAGTGAAGAAACGTTCAAGTAAAGCAGAACTTCCAATACGACATAATGGAAAATGCTAAGCGCTTTCGCTTCAGCAGGGCTTTTCAGGCCTTAGCTTGAGGCAAGGACTCACGTCAAGTTACCCTGTAGCTCTAGAGCATGACAGGAGGAACTCCCACCCATGCTATGGAAGCACCGTGTTTCCTTAGAGAAACTCCTTTTCTTTCCAGAGGGCTGCCCACAGTGAATCGAGGCCAGTCAAAACAGTGTTATTTAGGTATCTCAGGCTGGCGTGGCTAGAGATTTAAAATGGGAACGCAAGGCTTAGGCATTCAAGTCTTCTTTTCCGGTGAACATGCACCCGGACACCTTCTTATATCTAAGAAGTCCAAAGAGACTCTAGCTACACCCTGGTCCCTTGCTGAATCAACTTTTCTTCACAGAGTGTTCTGCATATATGGAACTCCCTCATCCTTGGAACGTTCTATGTATGCTATAGGGCCGAAGCCTATTCTAAAGTCCTGCAGTGTAAAAGGAAAAACTGTGCTTTGGTTCCAGTAGGAATGCAAGCCTCCTTTCTCCTGTAGGTACGGGGTCATTGGGTAAGAGTTCCTAGAGGTAGGCGAAGCAGATTGTGTATCTTAGTGAAGCTCCACAGAGGGCAATGAGGCAGACTTCCATGGCATGTAGGACGTGAGAGAACAGAATCCCTGGAGCTGTTGAAGAGCTGAGTCCACCTAGCTTCCTAAGGAAGGGTGCAGCGAGTTGCCCTACACTCTGATTACATAGAGTGACTGGGAAAGGCTTCTAGGTCTGGATGTTTCTTAGAAGAGCAAAGAAGACTGCTGGTACTCACTGTATTTCTACGAAAAAGGGTGCCTACACGAGGGTGCCTTGTGTCTGGTAAGTGAAGAAACATTCAAGTAAAGCAGAACTTGGAATACGACATAATGGAAACTGCTAAGCGCTTCCGCTTCCGCAAGGCTTTTCAGGCCTTAGCTTGAGGCAAACACTCACGTCAAGTTTCCCTGTAGCTCTAGAGCAGGACAGCAGGAGCTCCCACCCATGCTATGGAAGCACCGTGTTTCCTTAGAGAAAACTCCTTTTCTTTCGAGAGGGCTGCCTACAGTGACCAGAAGCCAGGTAAAAACAGTGTTATTTAGGATTCTTCAGGGAAGCATGTTTAGAGATTTAACATGGGAAAGCAAGGCTTGTGCCATCAGGTCTCCTTCTCGGGTTAACATGCAGCCGAAACCCTTCTGATTTCTAACAAGTCAATAGAGACTCTAGCCAAACCCTGGTCCCTTGCTGAATCAACTTTTCTTCACAGGGTTTTCTGCATGTATCGAACTCCCTCATTCTTGGAACGCTCTATGTAACCCTTCGGGCCTAAACCTAGTCTAAAGTCCTGCAGTGTAACAGGAAAAACTTTGCTTAGATTGCAGTAGGAATGCAAGCCTCCTTTCTCCTGTAGGTATGGGGTCCTTGGGTAAGAGTTCCTAGAAGAAGGCGAAGCAGATTGTGTTTCTTAGTGTAGCTCCAATGAGAGCAATGAGGCAGACTTCAATGGCATGTATGTCGTGAGAGAACAGAATCCCTGGAGCTGTTGAAGAGCTGAGTCCACCTAGCTTTCTAAGGAAGGGTGCAGCGAGTTGCCTTAAACTCTGAATACATAGTGTGACTGGGAAAGGCTTCTAGGTCGGGATGTTTCTTAGAAGGGTAAAGGAGACTGCTGGTACTCACTGTAGTTGTACGAAAAAGGGTGCCTACACTAGGGTGCCTAGTGTCTGGTAGAGTGAAGAAACGTTCAAGTAAAGCAGAACTTTCAATACCACATAATGGAAAATGCTAAGCGCTTTCGCTTCAGCAGGGCTTTTCAGGCCTTAGCTTGAGGCAAGGACTCACGTCAAGTTACCCTGTAGCTCTAGAGCATGACAGGAGGAACTCCCACCCATGCTATGGAAGCACCGTGTTTCCTTAGAGAAACTCCTTTTCTTTCCAGAGGGCTGCCCACAGTGAATCGAGGCCAGTCAAAACAGTGTTATTTAGGTATCTCAGGCTGGCGTGGCTAGAGATTTAAAATGGGAACGCAAGGCTTAGGCATTCAAGTCTTCTTTTCCGGTGAACATGCACCCGGACACCTTCTTATATCTAAGAAGTCCAAAGAGACTCTAGCTACACCCTGGTCCCTTGCTGAATCAACTTTTCTTCACAGAGTGTTCTGCATATATGGAACTCCCTCATCCTTGGAACGTTCTATGTCTGCTATAGGGCCGAAGCCTATTCTAAAGTCCTGCAGTGTAGAAGGAAAAACTGTGCTTTGGTTCCAGTAGGAATGCAAGCCTCCTTTCTCCTGTAGGTACGGGGTCATTGGGTAAGAGTTCCTAGAGGTAGGCGAAGCAGATTGTGTATCTTAGTGAAGCTCCACAGAGGGCAATGAGGCAGACTTCCATGGCATGTAGGACGTGAGAGAACAGAATCCCTGGAGCTGTTGAAGAGCTGAGTCCACCTAGCTTCCTAAGGAAGGGTGCAGCGAGTTGCCCTACACTCTGATTACATAGAGTGACTGGGAAAGGCTTCTAGGTCTGGATGTTTCTTAGAAGAGCAAAGAAGACTGCTGCTACTCACTGTATTTCTACGAAAAAGGGTGCCTACACGAGGGTGCCTTGTGTCTGGTAAGTGAAGAAACATTCAAGTAAAGCAGAACTTGGAATACGACATAATGGAAACTGCTAAGCGCTTCCGCTTCCGCAAGGCTTTTCAGGCCTTAGCTTGAGGCAAACACTCACGTCAAGTTTCCCTGTAGCTCTAGAGCAGGACAGCAGGAGCTCCCACCCATGCTATGGAAGCACCGTGTTTCCTTAGAGAAAACTCCTTTTCTTTCGAGAGGGCTGCCTACAGTGACCAGAAGCCAGGTAAAAACAGTGTTATTTAGGATTCTTCAGGGAAGCATGTTTAGAGATTTAACATGGGAAAGCAAGGCTTGTGCCATCAGGTCTCCTTCTCGGGTTAACATGCAGCCGAAACCCTTCTGATTTCTAACAAGTCAATAGAGACTCTAGCCAAACCCTGGTCCCTTGCTGAATCAACTTTTCTTCACAGGGTTTTCTGCATGTATCGAACTCCCTCATTCTTGGAACGCTCTATGTAACCCTTCGGGCCTAAACCTAGTCTAAAGTCCTGCAGTGTAACAGGAAAAACTTTGCTTAGATTCCAGTAGGAATGCAAGCCTCCTTTCTCCTGTAGGTATGGGGTCCTTGGGTAAGAGTTCCTAGAAGAAGGCGAAGCAGATTGTGTTTCTTAGTGTAGCTCCAATGAGAGCAATGAGGCAGACTTCAATGGCATGTATGTCGTGAGAGAACAGAATCCCTGGAGCTGTTGAAGAGCTGAGTCCACCTAGCTTTCTAAGGAAGGGTGCAGCGAGTTGCCTTAAACTCTGAATACATAGTGTGACTGGGAAAGGCTTCTAGGTCGGGATGTTTCTTAGAAGGGTAAAGGAGACTGCTGGTACTCACTGTAGTTGTACGAAAAAGGGTGCCTACACTAGGGTGCCTAGTGTCTGGTAGAGTGAAGAAACGTTCAAGTAAAGCAGAACTTCCAATACGACATAATGGAAAATGCTAAGCGCTTTCGCTTCAGCAGGGCTTTTCAGGCCTTAGCTTGAGGCAAGGACTCACGTCAAGTTACCCTGTAGCTCTAGAGCATGACAGGAGGAACTCCCACCCATGCTATGGAAGCACCGTGTTTCCTTAGAGAAACTCCTTTTCTTTCCAGAGGGCTGCCCACAGTGAATCGAGGCCAGTCAAAACAGTGTTATTTAGGTATCTCAGGCTGGCGTGGCTAGAGATTTAAAATGGGAACGCAAGGCTTAGGCATTCAAGTCTTCTTTTCCGGTGAACATGCACCCGGACACCTTCTTATATCTAAGAAGTCCAAAGAGACTCTAGCTACACCCTGGTCCCTTGCTGAATCAACTTTTCTTCACAGAGTGTTCTGCATATATGGAACTCCCTCATCCTTGGAACGTTCTATGTCTGCTATAGGGCCGAAGCCTATTCTAAAGTCCTGCAGTGTAGAAGGAAAAACTGTGCTTTGGTTCCAGTAGGAATGCAAGCCTCCTTTCTCCTGTAGGTACGGGGTCATTGGGTAAGAGTTCCTAGAGGTAGGCGAAGCAGATTGTGTATCTTAGTGAAGCTCCACAGAGGGCAATGAGGCAGACTTCCATGGCATGTAGGACGTGAGAGAACAGAATCCCTGGAGCTGTTGAAGAGCTGAGTCCACCTAGCTTCCTAAGGAAGGGTGCAGCGAGTTGCCCTACACTCTGATTACATAGAGTGACTGGGAAAGGCTTCTAGGTCTGGATGTTTCTTAGAAGAGCAAAGAAGACTGCTGCTACTCACTGTATTTCTACGAAAAAGGGTGCCTACACGAGGGTGCCTTGTGTCTGGTAAGTGAAGAAACATTCAAGTAAAGCAGAACTTGGAAGACGACATAATGGAAACTGCTAAGCGCTTCCGCTTCCGCAAGGCTTTTCAGGCCTTAGCTTGAGGCAAACACTCACGTCAAGTTTCCCTGTAGCTCTAGAGCAGGACAGCAGGAGCTCCCACCCATGCTATGGAAGCACCGTGTTTCCTTAGAGAAAACTCCTTTTCTTTCGAGAGGGCTGCCTACAGTGACCAGAAGCCAGGTAAAAACAGTGTTATTTAGGATTCTTCAGGGAAGCATGTTTAGAGATTTAACATGGGAAAGCAAGGCTTGTGCCATCAGGTCTCCTTCTCGGGTTAACATGCAGCCGAAACCCTTCTGATTCCTAACAAGTCAATAGAGACTCTAGCCAAACCCTGGTCCCTTGCTGAATCAACTTTTCTTCACAGGGTTTTCTGCATGTATCGAACTCCCTCATTCTTGGAACGCTCTATGTAACCCTTCGGGCCTAAACCTAGTCTAAAGTCCTGCAGTGTAACAGGAAAAACTTTGCTTAGATTCCAGTAGGAATGCAAGCCTCCTTTCTCCTGTAGGTATGGGGTCCTTGGGTAAGAGTTCCTAGAAGAAGGCGAAGCAGATTGTGTTTCTTAGTGTAGCTCCAATGAGAGCAATGAGGCAGACTTCAATGGCATGTATGTCGTGAGAGAACAGAATCCCTGGAGCTGTTGAAGAGCTGAGTCCACCTAGCTTTCTAAGGAAGGGTGCAGCGAGTTGCCTTAAACTCTGAATACATAGTGTGACTGGGAAAGGCTTCTAGGTCGGGATGTTTCTTAGAAGGGTAAAGGAGACTGCTGGTACTCACTGTAGTTGTACGAAAAAGGGTGCCTACACTAGGGTGCCTAGTGTCTGGTAGAGTGAAGAAACGTTCAAGTAAAGCAGAACTTCCAATACGACATAATGGAAAATGCTAAGCGCTTTCGCTTCAGCAGGGCTTTTCAGGCCTTAGCTTGAGGCAAGGACTCACGTCAAGTTACCCTGTAGCTCTAGAGCATGACAGGAGGAACTCCCACCCATGCTATGGAAGCACCGTGTTTCCTTAGAGAAACTCCTTTTCTTTCCAGAGGGCTGCCCACAGTGAATCGAGGCCAGTCAAAACAGTGTTATTTAGGTATCTCAGGCTGGCGTGGCTAGAGATTTAAAATGGGAACACAAGGCTTAGGCATTCAAGTCTTCTTTTCCGGTGAACATGCACCCGGACACCTTCTTATATCTAAGAAGTCCAAAGAGACTCTAGCTACACCCTGGTCCCTTGCTGAATCAACTTTTCTTCACAGAGTGTTCTGCATATATGGAACTCCCTCATCCTTGGAACGTTCTATGTCTGCTATAGGGCCGAAGCCTATTCTAAAGTCCTGCAGTGTAGAAGGAAAAACTGTGCTTTGGTTCCAGTAGGAATGCAAGCCTCCTTTCTCCTGTAGGTACGGGGTCCTTGGGTAAGAGTTCCTAGAGGTAGGCGAAGCAGATTGTGTATCTTAGTGAAGCTCCACAGAGGGCAATGAGGCAGACTTCCATGGCATGTAGGACGTGAGAGAACAGAATCCCTGGAGCTGTTGAAGAGCTGAGTCCACCTAGCTTCCTAAGGAAGGGTGCAGCGAGTTGCCCTACACTCTGATTACATAGAGTGACTGGGAAAGGCTTCTAGGTCTGGATGTTTCTTAGAAGAGCAAAGAAGACTGCTGCTACTCACTGTATTTCTACGAAAAAGGGTGCCTACACGAGGGTGCCTTGTGTCTGGTAAGTGAAGAAACATTCAAGTAAAGCAGAACTTGGAAGACGACATAATGGAAACTGCTAAGCGCTTCCGCTTCCGCAAGGCTTTTCAGGCCTTAGCTTGAGGCAAGGACTCACGTCAAGTTTCCCTGTAGCTCTAGAGCAGGACAGCAGGAGCTCCCACCCATGCTATGGAAGCACCGTGTTTCATTAGAGAAAACTCCTTTTCTTTCGAGAGGGCTGCCTACAGTGACCAGAAGCCAGGTAAAAACAGTGTTATTTAGGATTCTTCAGGGAAGCATGTTTAGAGATTTAACATGGGAAAGCAAGGCTTGTGCCATCAGGTCTCCTTCTCGGGTTAACATGCAGCCGAAACCCTTCTGATTCCTAACAAGTCAATAGAGACTCTAGCCAAACCCTGGTCCCTTGCTGAATCAACTTTTCTTCACAGGGTTTTCTGCTTGTATCGAACTCCCTCATTCTTGGAACGCTCTATGTAACCCTTCGGGCCTAAACCTAGTCTAAAGTCCTGCAGTGTAACAGGAAAAACTTTGCTTAGATTCCAGTAGGAATGCAAGCCTCCTTTCTCCTGTAGGTATGGGGTCCTTGGGTAAGAGTTCCTAGAAGAAGGCGAAGCAGATTGTGTTTCTTAGTGTAGCTCCAATGAGAGCAATGAGGCAGACTTCAATGGCATGTATGTCGTGAGAGAACAGAATCCCTGGAGCTGTTGAAGAGCTGAGTCCACCTAGCTTTCTAAGGAAGGGTGCAGCGAGTTGCCTTAAACTCTGAATACATAGTGTGACTGGGAAAGGCTTCTAGGTCTGGATGTTTCTTAGAAGGGTAAAGGAGACTGCTGGTACTCACTGTAGTTGTACGAAAAAGGGTGCCTACACTAGGGTGCCTAGTGTCTGGTAGAGTGAAGAAACGTTCAAGTAAAGCAGAACTTCCAATACGACATAATGGAAAATGCTAAGCGCTTTCGCTTCAGCAGGGCTTTTCAGGCCTTAGCTTGAGGCAAGGACTCACGTCAAGTTACCCTGTAGCTCTAGAGCATGACAGGAGGAACTCCCACCCATGCTAGGGAAGCACCGTGTTTCCTTAGAGAAACTCCTTTTCTTTCCAGAGGGCTGCCCACAGTGAATCGAGGCCAGTCAAAACAGTGTTATTTAGGTATCTCAGGCTGGCGTGGCTAGAGATTTAAAATGGGAACGCAAGGCTTAGGCATTCAAGTCTTCTTTTCCGGTGAACATGCACCCGGACACCTTCTTATATCTAAGAAGTCCAAAGAGACTCTAGCTACACCCTGGTCTCTTGCTGAATCAACTTTTCTTCACAGAGTGTTCTGCATATATGGAACTCCCTCATCCTTGGAACGTTCTATGTCTGCTATAGGGCCGAAGCCTATTCTAAAGTCCTGCAGTGTAAAAGGAAAAACTGTGCTTTGGTTCCAGTAGGAATGCAAGCCTCCTTTCTCCTGTAGGTACGGGGTCATTGGGTAAGAGTTCCTAGAGGTAGGCGAAGCAGATTGTGTATCTTAGTGAAGCTCCACAGAGGGCAATGAGGCAGACTTCCATGGCATGTAGGACGTGAGAGAACAGAATCCCTGGAGCTGTTGAAGAGCTGAGTCCACCTAGCTTCCTAAGGAAGGGTGCAGCGAGTTGCCCTACACTCTGATTACATAGAGTGACTGGGAAAGGCGTCTAGGTCTGGATGTTTCTTAGAAGAGCAAAGAAGACTGCTGGTACTCACTGTATTTCTACGAAAAAGGGTGCCTACACGAGGGTGCCTTGTGTCTGGTAAGTGAAGAAACATTCAAGTAAAGCAGAACTTGGAATACGACATAATGGAAACTGCTAAGCGCTTCCGCTTCCGCAAGGCTTTTCAGGCCTTAGCTTGAGGCAAACACTCACGTCAAGTTTCCCTGTAGCTCTAGAGCAGGACAGCAGGAGCTCCCACCCATGCTATGGAAGCACCGTGTTTCCTTAGAGAAAACTCCTTTTCTTTCGAGAGGGCTGCCTACAGTGACCAGAAGCCAGGTAAAAACAGTGTTATTTAGGATTCTTCAGGGAAGCATGTTTAGAGATTTAACATGGGAAAGCAAGGCTTGTGCCATCAGGTCTCCTTCTCGGGTTAACATGCAGCCGAAACCCTTCTGATTCCTAACAAGTCAATAGAGACTCTAGCCAAACCCTGGTCCCTTGCTGAATCAACTTTTCTTCACAGGGTTTTCTGCATGTATCGAACTCCCTCATTCTTGGAACGCTCTATGTAACCCTTCGGGCCTAAACCTAGTCTAAAGTCCTGCAGTGTAACAGGAAAAACTTTGCTTAGATTGCAGTAGGAATGCAAGCCTCCTTTCTCCTGTAGGTATGGGGTCCTTGGGTAAGAGTTCCTAGAAGAAGGCGAAGCAGATTGTGTTTCTTAGTGTAGCTCCAATGAGAGCAATGAGGCAGACTTCAATGGCATGTATGTCGTGAGAGAACAGAATCCCTGGAGCTGTTGAAGAGCTGAGTCCACCTAGCTTTCTAAGGAAGGGTGCAGCGAGTTGCCTTAAACTCTGAATACATAGTGTGACTGGGAAAGGCTTCTAGGTCGGGATGTTTCTTAGAAGGGTAAAGGAGACTGCTGGTACTCACTGTAGTTGTACGAAAAAGGGTGCCTACACTAGGGTGCCTAGTGTCTGGTAGAGTGAAGAAACGTTCAAGTAAAGCAGAACTTTCAATACCACATAATGGAAAATGCTAAGCGCTTTCGCTTCAGCAGGGCTTTTCAGGCCTTAGCTTGAGGCAAGGACTCACGTCAAGTTACCCTGTAGCTCTAGAGCATGACAGGAGGAACTCCCACCCATGCTATGGAAGCACCGTGTTTCCTTAGAGAAACTCCTTTTCTTTCCAGAGGGCTGCCCACAGTGAATCGAGGCCAGTCAAAACAGTGTTATTTAGGTATCTCAGGCTGGCGTGGCTAGAGATTTAAAATGGGAACGCAAGGCTTAGGCATTCAAGTCTTCTTTTCCGGTGAACATGCACCCGGACACCTTCTTATATCTAAGAAGTCCAAAGAGACTCTAGCTACACCCTGGTCCCTTGCTGAATCAACTTTTCTTCACAGAGTGTTCTGCATATATGGAACTCCCTCATCCTTGGAACGTTCTATGTCTGCTATAGGGCCGAAGCCTATTCTAAAGTCCTGCAGTGTAGAAGGAAAAACTGTGCTTTGGTTCCAGTAGGAATGCAAGCCTCCTTTCTCCTGTAGGTACGGGGTCATTGGGTAAGAGTTCCTAGAGGTAGGCGAAGCAGATTGTGTATCTTAGTGAAGCTCCACAGAGGGCAATGAGGCAGACTTCCATGGCATGTAGGACGTGAGAGAACAGAATCCCTGGAGCTGTTGAAGAGCTGAGTCCACCTAGCTTCCTAAGGAAGGGTGCAGCGAGTTGCCCTACACTCTGATTACATAGAGTGACTGGGAAAGGCTTCTAGGTCTGGATGTTTCTTAGAAGAGCAAAGAAGACTGCTGGTACTCACTGTATTTCTACGAAAAAGGGTGCCTACACGAGGGTGCCTTGTGTCTGGTAAGTGAAGAAACATTCAAGTAAAGCAGAACTTGGAATACGACATAATGGAAACTGCTAAGCGCTTCCGCTTCCGCAAGGCTTTTCAGGCCTTAGCTTGAGGCAAACACTCACGTCAAGTTTCCCTGTAGCTCTAGAGCAGGACAGCAGGAGCTCCCACCCATGCTATGGAAGCACCGTGTTTCCTTAGAGAAAACTCCTTTTCTTTCGAGAGGGCTGCCTACAGTGACCAGAAGCCAGGTAAAAACAGTGTTATTTAGGATTCTTCAGGGAAGCATGTTTAGAGATTTAACATGGGAAAGCAAGGCTTGTGCCATCAGGTCTCCTTCTCGGGTTAACATGCAGCCGAAACCCTTCTGATTTCTAACAAGTCAATAGAGACTCTAGCCAAACCCTGGTCCCTTGCTGAATCAACTTTTCTTCACAGGGTTTTCTGCATGTATCGAACTCCCTCATTCTTGGAACGCTCTATGTAACCCTTCGGGCCTAAACCTAGTCTAAAGTCCTGCAGTGTAACAGGAAAAACTTTGCTTAGATTCCAGTAGGAATGCAAGCCTCCTTTCTCCTGTAGGTATGGGGTCCTTGGGTAAGAGTTCCTAGAAGAAGGCGAAGCAGATTGTGTTTCTTAGTGTAGCTCCAATGAGAGCAATGAGGCAGACTTCAATGGCATGTATGTCGTGAGAGAACAGAATCCCTGGAGCTGTTGAAGAGCTGAGTCCACCTAGCTTTCTAAGGAAGGGTGCAGCGAGTTGCCTTAAACTCTGAATACATAGTGTGACTGGGAAAGGCTTCTAGGTCGGGATGTTTCTTAGAAGGGTAAAGGAGACTGCTGGTACTCACTGTAGTTGTACGAAAAAGGGTGCCTACACTAGGGTGCCTAGTGTCTGGTAGAGTGAAGAAACGTTCAAGTAAAGCAGAACTTCCAATACGACATAATGGAAAATGCTAAGCGCTTTCGCTTCAGCAGGGCTTTTCAGGCCTTAGCTTGAGGCAAGGACTCACGTCAAGTTACCCTGTAGCTCTAGAGCATGACAGGAGGAACTCCCACCCATGCTATGGAAGCACCGTGTTTCCTTAGAGAAACTCCTTTTCTTTCCAGAGGGCTGCCCACAGTGAATCGAGGCCAGTCAAAACAGTGTTATTTAGGTATCTCAGGCTGGCGTGGCTAGAGATTTAAAATGGGAACGCAAGGCTTAGGCATTCAAGTCTTCTTTTCCGGTGAACATGCACCCGGACACCTTCTTATATCTAAGAAGTCCAAAGAGACTCTAGCTACACCCTGGTCCCTTGCTGAATCAACTTTTCTTCACAGAGTGTTCTGCATATATGGAACTCCCTCATCCTTGGAACGTTCTATGTCTGCTATAGGGCCGAAGCCTATTCTAAAGTCCTGCAGTGTAGAAGGAAAAACTGTGCTTTGGTTCCAGTAGGAATGCAAGCCTCCTTTCTCCTGTAGGTACGGGGTCATTGGGTAAGAGTTCCTAGAGGTAGGCGAAGCAGATTGTGTATCTTAGTGAAGCTCCACAGAGGGCAATGAGGCAGACTTCCATGGCATGTAGGACGTGAGAGAACAGAATCCCTGGAGCTGTTGAAGAGCTGAGTCCACCTAGCTTCCTAAGGAAGGGTGCAGCGAGTTGCCCTACACTCTGATTACATAGAGTGACTGGGAAAGGCTTCTAGGTCTGGATGTTTCTTAGAAGAGCAAAGAAGACTGCTGCTACTCACTGTATTTCTACGAAAAAGGGTGCCTACACGAGGGTGCCTTGTGTCTGGTAAGTGAAGAAACATTCAAGTAAAGCAGAACTTGGAAGACGACATAATGGAAACTGCTAAGCGCTTCCGCTTCCGCAAGGCTTTTCAGGCCTTAGCTTGAGGCAAACACTCACGTCAAGTTTCCCTGTAGCTCTAGAGCAGGACAGCAGGAGCTCCCACCCATGCTATGGAAGCACCGTGTTTCCTTAGAGAAAACTCCTTTTCTTTCGAGAGGGCTGCCTACAGTGACCAGAAGCCAGGTAAAAACAGTGTTATTTAGGATTCTTCAGGGAAGCATGTTTAGAGATTTAACATGGGAAAGCAAGGCTTGTGCCATCAGGTCTCCTTCTCGGGTTAACATGCAGCCGAAACCCTTCTGATTCCTAACAAGTCAATAGAGACTCTAGCCAAACCCTGGTCCCTTGCTGAATCAACTTTTCTTCACAGGGTTTTCTGCATGTATCGAACTCCCTCATTCTTGGAACGCTCTATGTAACCCTTCGGGCCTAAACCTAGTCTAAAGTCCTGCAGTGTAACAGGAAAAACTTTGCTTAGATTCCAGTAGGAATGCAAGCCTCCTTTCTCCTGTAGGTATGGGGTCCTTGGGTAAGAGTTCCTAGAAGAAGGCGAAGCAGATTGTGTTTCTTAGTGTAGCTCCAATGAGAGCAATGAGGCAGACTTCAATGGCATGTATGTCGTGAGAGAACAGAATCCCTGGAGCTGTTGAAGAGCTGAGTCCACCTAGCTTTCTAAGGAAGGGTGCAGCGAGTTGCCTTAAACTCTGAATACATAGTGTGACTGGGAAAGGCTTCTAGGTCGGGATGTTTCTTAGAAGGGTAAAGGAGACTGCTGGTACTCACTGTAGTTGTACGAAAAAGGGTGCCTACACTAGGGTGCCTAGTGTCTGGTAGAGTGAAGAAACGTTCAAGTAAAGCAGAACTTCCAATACGACATAATGGAAAATGCTAAGCGCTTTCGCTTCAGCAGGGCTTTTCAGGCCTTAGCTTGAGGCAAGGACTCACGTCAAGTTACCCTGTAGCTCTAGAGCATGACAGGAGGAACTCCCACCCATGCTATGGAAGCACCGTGTTTCCTTAGAGAAACTCCTTTTCTTTCCAGAGGGCTGCCCACAGTGAATCGAGGCCAGTCAAAACAGTGTTATTTAGGTATCTCAGGCTGGCGTGGCTAGAGATTTAAAATGGGAACACAAGGCTTAGGCATTCAAGTCTTCTTTTCCGGTGAACATGCACCCGGACACCTTCTTATATCTAAGAAGTCCAAAGAGACTCTAGCTACACCCTGGTCCCTTGCTGAATCAACTTTTCTTCACAGAGTGTTCTGCATATATGGAACTCCCTCATCCTTGGAACGTTCTATGTCTGCTATAGGGCCGAAGCCTATTCTAAAGTCCTGCAGTGTAGAAGGAAAAACTGTGCTTTGGTTCCAGTAGGAATGCAAGCCTCCTTTCTCCTGTAGGTACGGGGTCCTTGGGTCAGAGTTCCTAGAGGTAGGCGAAGCAGATTGTGTATCTTAGTGAAGCTCCACAGAGGGCAATGAGGCAGACTTCCATGGCATGTAGGACGTGAGAGAACAGAATCCCTGGAGCTGTTGAAGAGCTGAGTCCACCTAGCTTCCTAAGGAAGGGTGCAGCGAGTTGCCCTACACTCTGATTACATAGAGTGACTGGGAAAGGCTTCTAGGTCTGGATGTTTCTTAGAAGAGCAAAGAAGACTGCTGCTACTCACTGTATTTCTACGAAAAAGGGTGCCTACACGAGGGTGCCTTGTGTCTGGTAAGTGAAGAAACATTCAAGTAAAGCAGAACTTGGAAGACGACATAATGGAAACTGCTAAGCGCTTCCGCTTCCGCAAGGCTTTTCAGGCCTTAGCTTGAGGCAAGGACTCACGTCAAGTTTCCCTGTAGCTCTAGAGCAGGACAGCAGGAGCTCCCACCCATGCTATGGAAGCACCGTGTTTCATTAGAGAAAACTCCTTTTCTTTCGAGAGGGCTGCCTACAGTGACCAGAAGCCAGGTAAAAACAGTGTTATTTAGGATTCTTCAGGGAAGCATGTTTAGAGATTTAACATGGGAAAGCAAGGCTTGTGCCATCAGGTCTCCTTCTCGGGTTAACATGCAGCCGAAACCCTTCTGATTCCTAACAAGTCAATAGAGACTCTAGCCAAACCCTGGTCCCTTGCTGAATCAACTTTTCTTCACAGGGTTTTCTGCTTGTATCGAACTCCCTCATTCTTGGAACGCTCTATGTAACCCTTCGGGCCTAAACCTAGTCTAAAGTCCTGCAGTGTAACAGGAAAAACTTTGCTTAGATTCCAGTAGGAATGCAAGCCTCCTTTCTCCTGTAGGTATGGGGTCCTTGGGTAAGAGTTCCTAGAAGAAGGCGAAGCAGATTGTGTTTCTTAGTGTAGCTCCAATGAGAGCAATGAGGCAGACTTCAATGGCATGTATGTCGTGAGAGAACAGAATCCCTGGAGCTGTTGAAGAGCTGAGTCCACCTAGCTTTCTAAGGAAGGGTGCAGCGAGTTGCCTTAAACTCTGAATACATAGTGTGACTGGGAAAGGCTTCTAGGTCTGGATGTTTCTTAGAAGGGTAAAGGAGACTGCTGGTACTCACTGTAGTTGTACGAAAAAGGGTGCCTACACTAGGGTGCCTAGTGTCTGGTAGAGTGAAGAAACGTTCAAGTAAAGCAGAACTTCCAATACGACATAATGGAAAATGCTAAGCGCTTTCGCTTCAGCAGGGCTTTTCAGGCCTTAGCTTGAGGCAAGGACTCACGTCAAGTTACCCTGTAGCTCTAGAGCATGACAGGAGGAACTCCCACCCATGCTAGGGAAGCACCGTGTTTCCTTAGAGAAACTCCTTTTCTTTCCAGAGGGCTGCCCACAGTGAATCGAGGCCAGTCAAAACAGTGTTATTTAGGTATCTCAGGCTGGCGTGGCTAGAGATTTAAAATGGGAACGCAAGGCTTAGGCATTCAAGTCTTCTTTTCCGGTGAACATGCACCCGGACACCTTCTTATATCTAAGAAGTCCAAAGAGACTCTAGCTACACCCTGGTCTCTTGCTGAATCAACTTTTCTTCACAGAGTGTTCTGCATATATGGAACTCCCTCATCCTTGGAACGTTCTATGTCTGCTATAGGGCCGAAGCCTATTCTAAAGTCCTGCAGTGTAAAAGGAAAAACTGTGCTTTGGTTCCAGTAGGAATGCAAGCCTCCTTTCTCCTGTAGGTACGGGGTCATTGGGTAAGAGTTCCTAGAGGTAGGCGAAGCAGATTGTGTATCTTAGTGAAGCTCCACAGAGGGCAATGAGGCAGACTTCCATGGCATGTAGGACGTGAGAGAACAGAATCCCTGGAGCTGTTGAAGAGCTGAGTCCACCTAGCTTCCTAAGGAAGGGTGCAGCGAGTTGCCCTACACTCTGATTACATAGAGTGACTGGGAAAGGCGTCTAGGTCTGGATGTTTCTTAGAAGAGCAAAGAAGACTGCTGGTACTCACTGTATTTCTACGAAAAAGGGTGCCTACACGAGGGTGCCTTGTGTCTGGTAAGTGAAGAAACATTCAAGTAAAGCAGAACTTGGAATACGACATAATGGAAACTGCTAAGCGCTTCCGCTTCCGCAAGGCTTTTCAGGCCTTAGCTTGAGGCAAACACTCACGTCAAGTTTCCCTGTAGCTCTAGAGCAGGACAGCAGGAGCTCCCACCCATGCTATGGAAGCACCGTGTTTCCTTAGAGAAAACTCCTTTTCTTTCGAGAGGGCTGCCTACAGGGACCAGAAGCCAGGTAAAAACAGTGTTATTTAGGATTCTTCAGGGAAGCATGTTTAGAGATTTAACATGGGAAAGCAAGGCTTGTGCCATCAGGTCTCCTTCTCGGGTTAACATGCAGCCGAAACCCTTCTGATTCCTAACAAGTCAATAGAGACTCTAGCCAAACCCTGGTCCCTTGCTGAATCAACTTTTCTTCACAGGGTTTTCTGCTTGTATCGAACTCCCTCATTCTT
Source organism: Balaenoptera physalus (assembly GCF_965194825.1). Lineage (NCBI taxonomy): Eukaryota > Metazoa > Chordata > Mammalia > Artiodactyla > Balaenopteridae > Balaenoptera > Balaenoptera physalus. The sequence continues at coordinate 4,321,317 of NC_138902.1, read as the reverse complement.
GGAACGCTCTATGTAACCCTTCGGGCCTAAACCTAGTCTAAAGTCCTGCAGTGTAACAGGAAAAACTTTGCTTAGATTCCAGTAGGAATGCAAGCCTCCTTTCTCCTGTAGGTATGGGGTCCTTGGGTAAGAGTTCCTAGAAGAAGGCAAAGCAGATTGTGTTTCTTAGTGTAGCTCCAATGAGAGCAATGAGGCAGACTTCAATGGCATGTATGTCGTGAGAGAACAGAATCCCTGGAGCTGTTGAAGAGCTGAGTCCACCTAGCTTTCTAAGGAAGGGTGCAGCGAGTTGCCTTAAACTCTGAATACATAGTGTGACTGGGAAAGGCTTCTAGGTCGGGATGTTTCTTAGAAGGGTAAAGGAGACTGCTAGTACTCACTGTAGTTGTACGAAAAAGGGTGCCTACACTAGGGTGCCTAGTGTCTGGTAGAGTGAAGAAACGTTCAAGTAAAGCAGAACTTCCAATACGACATAATGGAAAATGCTAAGCGCTTTCGCTTCAGCAGGGCTTTTCAGGCCTTAGCTTGAGGCAAGGACTCACGTCAAGTTACCCTGTAGCTCTAGAGCATGACAGGAGGAACTCCCACCCATGCTATGGAAGCACCGTGTTTCCTTAGAGAAACTCCTTTTCTTTCCAGAGGGCTGCCCACAGTGAATCGAGGCCAGTCAAAACAGTGTTATTTAGGTATCTCAGGCTGGCGTGGCTAGAGATTTAAAATGGGAACGCAAGGCTTAGGCATTCAAGTCTTCTTTTCCGGTGAACATGCACCCGGACACCTTCTTATATCTAAGAAGTCCAAAGAGACTCTAGCTACACCCTGGTCCCTTGCTCAATCAACTTTTCTTCACAGAGTGTTCTGCATATATGGAACTCCCTCATCCTTGGAACGTTCTATGTATGCTATAGGGCCGAAGCCTATTCTAAAGTCCTGCAGTGTAAAAGGAAAAACTGTGCTTTGGTTCCAGTAGGAATGCAAGCCTCCTTTCTCCTGTAGGTACGGGGTCATTGGGTAAGAGTTCCTAGAGGTAGGCGAAGCAGATTGTGTATCTTAGTGAAGCTCCACAGAGGGCAATGAGGCAGACTTCCATGGCATGTAGGACGTGAGAGAACAGAATCCCTGGAGCTGTTGAAGAGCTGAGTCCACCTAGCTTCCTAAGGAAGGGTGCAGCGAGTTGCCCTACACTCTGATTACATAGAGTGACTGGGAAAGGCTTCTAGGTCTGGATGTTTCTTAGAAGAGCAAAGAAGACTGCTGGTACTCACTGTATTTCTACGAAAAAGGGTGCCTACACGAGGGTGCCTTGTGTCTGGTAAGTGAAGAAACATTCAAGTAAAGCAGAACTTGGAATACGACATAATGGAAACTGCTAAGCGCTTCCGCTTCCGCAAGGCTTTTCAGGCCTTAGCTTGAGGCAAACACTCACGTCAAGTTTCCCTGTAGCTCTAGAGCAGGACAGCAGGAGCTCCCACCCATGCTATGGAAGCACCGTGTTTCCTTAGAGAAAACTCCTTTTCTTTCGAGAGGGCTGCCTACAGTGACCAGAAGCCAGGTAAAAACAGTGTTATTTAGGATTCTTCAGGGAAGCATGTTTAGAGATTTAACATGGGAAAGCAAGGCTTGTGCCATCAGGTCTCCTTCTCGGGTTAACATGCAGCCGAAACCCTTCTGATTTCTAACAAGTCAATAGAGACTCTAGCCAAACCCTGGTCCCTTGCTGAATCAACTTTTCTTCACAGGGTTTTCTGCATGTATCGAACTCCCTCATTCTAGGAACGCTCTATGTAACCCTTCGGGCCTAAACCTAGTCTAAAGTCCTGCAGTGTAACAGGAAAAACTTTGCTTAGATTGCAGTAGGAATGCAAGCCTCCTTTCTCCTGTAGGTATGGGGTCCTTGGGTAAGAGTTCCTAGAAGAAGGCGAAGCAGATTGTGTTTCTTAGTGTAGCTCCAATGAGAGCAATGAGGCAGACTTCAATGGCATGTATGTCGTGAGAGAACAGAATCCCTGGAGCTGTTGAAGAGCTGAGTCCACCTAGCTTTCTAAGGAAGGGTGCAGCGAGTTGCCTTAAACTCTGAATACATAGTGTGACTGGGAAAGGCTTCTAGGTCGGGATGTTTCTTAGAAGGGTAAAGGAGACTGCTGGTACTCACTGTAGTTGTACGAAAAAGGGTGCCTACACTAGGGTGCCTAGTGTCTGGTAGAGTGAAGAAACGTTCAAGTAAAGCAGAACTTTCAATACCACATAATGGAAAATGCTAAGCGCTTTCGCTTCAGCAGGGCTTTTCAGGCCTTAGCTTGAGGCAAGGACTCACGTCAAGTTACCCTGTAGCTCTAGAGCATGACAGGAGGAACTCCCACCCATGCTATGGAAGCACCGTGTTTCCTTAGAGAAACTCCTTTTCTTTCCAGAGGGCTGCCCACAGTGAATCGAGGCCAGTCAAAACAGTGTTATTTAGGTATCTCAGGCTGGCGTGGCTAGAGATTTAAAATGGGAACGCAAGGCTTAGGCATTCAAGTCTTCTTTTCCGGTGAACATGCACCCGGACACCTTCTTATATCTAAGAAGACCAAAGAGACTCTAGCTACACCCTGGTCCCTTGCTGAATCAACTTTTCTTCACAGAGTGTTCTGCATATATGGAACTCCCTCATCCTTGGAACGTTCTATGTCTGCTATAGGGCCGAAGCCTATTCTAAAGTCCTGCAGTGTAGAAGGAAAAACTGTGCTTTGGTTCCAGTAGGAATGCAAGCCTCCTTTCTCCTGTAGGTACGGGGTCATTGGGTAAGAGTTCCTAGAGGTAGGCGAAGCAGATTGTGTATCTTAGTGAAGCTCCACAGAGGGCAATGAGGCAGACTTCCATGGCATGTAGGACGTGAGAGAACAGAATCCCTGGAGCTGTTGAAGAGCTGAGTCCACCTAGCTTCCTAAGGAAGGGTGCAGCGAGTTGCCCTACACTCTGATTACATAGAGTGACTGGGAAAGGCTTCTAGGTCTGGATGTTTCTTAGAAGAGCAAAGAAGACTGCTGGTACTCACTGTATTTCTACGAAAAAGGGTGCCTACACGAGGGTGCCTTGTGTCTGGTAAGTGAAGAAACATTCAAGTAAAGCAGAACTTGGAATACGACATAATGGAAACTGCTAAGCGCTTCCGCTTCCGCAAGGCTTTTCAGGCCTTAGCTTGAGGCAAACACTCACGTCAAGTTTCCCTGTAGCTCTAGAGCAGGACAGCAGGAGCTCCCACCCATGCTATGGAAGCACCGTGTTTCCTTAGAGAAAACTCCTTTTCTTTCGAGAGGGCTGCCTACAGTGACCAGAAGCCAGGTAAAAACAGTGTTATTTAGGATTCTTCAGGGAAGCATGTTTAGAGATTTAACATGGGAAAGCAAGGCTTGTGCCATCAGGTCTCCTTCTCGGGTTAACATGCAGCCGAAACCCTTCTGATTCCTAACAAGTCAATAGAGACTCTAGCCAAACCCTGGTCCCTTGCTGAATCAACTTTTCTTCACAGGGTTTTCTGCTTGTATCGAACTCCCTCATTCTTGGAACGCTCTATGTAACCCTTCGGGCCTAAACCTAGTCTAAAGTCCTGCAGTGTAACAGGAAAAACTTTGCTTAGATTCCAGTAGGAATGCAAGCCTCCTTTCTCCTGTAGGTATGGGGTCCTTGGGTAAGAGTTCCTAGAAGAAGGCGAAGCAGATTGTGTTTCTTAGTGTAGCTCCAATGAGAGCAATGAGGCAGACTTCCATGGCATGTATGTCGTGAGAGAACAGAATCCCTGGAGCTGTTGAAGAGCTGAGTCCACCTAGCTTTCTAAGGAAGGGTGCAGCGAGTTGCCTTAAACTCTGAATACATAGTGTGACTGGGAAAGGCTTCTAGGTCGGGATGTTTCTTAGAAGGGTAAAGGAGACTGCTGGTACTCACTGTAGTTGTACGAAAAATGGTGCCTACACTAGGGTGCCTAGTGTCTGGTAGAGTGAAGAAACGTTCAAGTAAAGCAGAACTTCCAATACGACATAATGGAAAATGCTAAGCGCTTTCGCTTCAGCAGGGCTTTTCAGGCCTTAGCTTGAGGCAAGGACTCACGTCAAGTTACCCTGTAGCTCTAGAGCATGACAGGAGGAACTCCCACCCATGCTATGGAAGCACCGTGTTTCCTTAGAGAAACTCCTTTTCTTTCCAGAGGGCTGCCCACAGTGAATCGAGGCCAGTCAAAACAGTGTTATTTAGGTATCTCAGGCTGGCGTGGCTAGAGATTTAAAATGGGAACGCAAGGCTTAGGCATTCAAGTCTTCTTTTCCGGTGAACATGCACCCGGACACCTTCTTATATCTAAGAAGTCCAAAGAGACTCTAGCTACACCCTGGTCCCTTGCTGAATCAACTTTTCTTCACAGAGTGTTCTGCATATATGGAACTCCCTCATCCTTGGAACGTTCTATGTCTGCTATAGGGCCGAAGCCTATTCTAAAGCCCTGCAGTGTAGAAGGAAAAACTGTGCTTTGGTTCCAGTAGGAATGCAAGCCTCCTTTCTCCTGTAGGTACGGGGTCATTGGGTAAGAGTTCCTAGAGGTAGGCGAAGCAGATTGTGTATCTTAGTGAAGCTCCACAGAGGGCAATGAGGCAGACTTCCATGGCATGTAGGACGTGAGAGAACAGAATCCCTGGAGCTGTTGAAGAGCTGAGTCCACCTAGCTTCCTAAGGAAGGGTGCAGCGAGTTGCCCTACACTCTGATTACATAGAGTGACTGGGAAAGGCTTCTAGGTCTGGATGTTTCTTAGAAGAGCAAAGAAGACTGCTGCTACTCACTGTATTTCTACGAAAAAGGGTGCCTACACGAGGGTGCCTTGTGTCTGGTAAGTGAAGAAACATTCAAGTAAAGCAGAACTTGGAATACGACATAATGGAAACTGCTAAGCGCTTCCGCTTCCGCAAGGCTTTTCAGGCCTTAGCTTGAGGCAAACACTCACGTCAAGTTTCCCTGTAGCTCTAGAGCAGGACAGCAGGAGCTCCCACCCATGCTATGGAAGCACCGTGTTTCCTTAGAGAAAACTCCTTTTCTTTCGAGAGGGCTGCCTACAGTGACCAGAAGCCAGGTAAAAACAGTGTTATTTAGGATGCTTCAGGGAAGCATGTTTAGAGATTTAACATGGGAAAGCAAGGCTTGTGCCATCAGGTCTCCTTCTCGGGTTAACATGCAGCCGAAACCCTTCTGATTCCTAACAAGTCAATAGAGACTCTAGCCAAACCCTGGTCCCTTGCTGAATCAACTTTTCTTCACAGGGTTTTCTGCTTGTATCGAACTCCCTCATTCTTGGAACGCTCTATGTAACCCTTCGGGCCTAAACCTAGTCTAAAGTCCTGCAGTGTAACAGGAAAAACTTTGCTTAGATTCCAGTAGGAATGCAAGCCTCCTTTCTCCTGTAGGTATGGGGTCCTTGGGTAAGAGTTCCTAGAAGAAGGCGAAGCAGATTGTGTTTCTTAGTGTAGCTCCAATGAGAGCAATGAGGCAGACTTCCATGGCATGTATGTCGTGAGAGAACAGAATCCCTGGAGCTGTTGAAGAGCTGAGTCCACCTAGCTTTCTAAGGAAGGGTGCAGCGAGTTGCCTTAAACTCTGAATACATAGTGTGACTGGGAAAGGCTTCTAGGTCGGGATGTTTCTTAGAAGGGTAAAGGAGACTGCTGGTACTCACTGTAGTTGTACGAAAAAGGGTGCCTACACTAGGGTGCCTAGTGTCTGGTAGAGTGAAGAAACGTTCAAGTAAAGCAGAACTTCCAATAGGACATAATGGAAAATGCTAAGCGCTTTCGCTTCAGCAGGGCTTTTCAGGCCTTAGCTTGAGGCAAGGACTCACGTCAAGTTACCCTGTAGCTCTAGAGCATGACAGGAGGAACTCCCACCCATGCTATGGAAGCACCGTGTTTCCTTAGAGAAACTCCTTTTCTTTCCAGAGGGCTGCCCACAGTGAATCGAGGCCAGTCAAAACAGTGTTATTTAGGTATCTCAGGCTGGCGTGGCTAGAGATTTAAAATGGGAACGCAAGGCTTAGGCATTCAAGTCTTCTTTTCCGGTGAACATGCACCCGGACACCTTCTTATATCTAAGAAGTCCAAAGAGACTCTAGCTACACCCTGGTCCCTTGCTGAATCAACTTTTCTTCACAGAGTGTTCTGCATATATGGAACTCCCTCATCCTTGGAACGTTCTATGTCTGCTATAGGGCCGAAGCCTATTCTAAAGTCCTGCAGTGTAGAAGGAAAAACTGTGCTTTGGTTCCAGTAGGAATGCAAGCCTCCTTTCTCCTGTAGGTACGGGGTCATTGGGTAAGAGTTCCTAGAGGTAGGCGAAGCAGATTGTGTATCTTAGTGAAGCTCCACAGAGGGCAATGAGGCAGACTTCCATGGCATGTAGGACGTGAGAGAACAGAATCCCTGGAGCTGTTGAAGAGCTGAGTCCACCTAGCTTCCTAAGGAAGGGTGCAGCGAGTTGCCCTACACTCTGATTACATAGAGTGACTGGGAAAGGCTTCTAGGTCTGGATGTTTCTTAGAAGAGCAAAGAAGACTGCTGCTACTCACTGTATTTCTACGAAAAAGGGTGCCTACACGAGGGTGCCTTGTGTCTGGTAAGTGAAGAAACATTCAAGTAAAGCAGAACTTGGAATACGACATAATGGAAACTGCTAAGCGCTTCCGCTTCCGCAAGGCTTTTCAGGCCTTAGCTTGAGGCAAGGACTCACGTCAAGTTTCCCTGTAGCTCTAGAGCAGGACAGCAGGAGCTCCCACCCATGCTATGGAAGCACCGTGTTTCATTAGAGAAAACTCCTTTTCTTTCGAGAGGGCTGCCTACAGTGACCAGAAGCCAGGTAAAAACAGTGTTATTTAGGATTCTTCAGGGAAGCATGTTTAGAGATTTAACATGGGAAAGCAAGGCTTGTGCCATCAGGTCTCCTTCTCGGGTTAACATGCAGCCGAAACCCTTCTGATTCCTAACAAGTCAATAGAGACTCTAGCCAAACCCTGGTCCCTTGCTGAATCAACTTTTCTTCACAGGGTTTTCTGCTTGTATCGAACTCCCTCATTCTTGGAACGCTCTATGTAACCCTTCGGGCCTAAACCTAGTCTAAAGTCCTGCAGTGTAACAGGAAAAACTTTGCTTAGATTCCAGTAGGAATGCAAGCCTCCTTTCTCCTGTAGGTATGGGGTCCTTGGGTAAGAGTTCCTAGAAGAAGGCGAAGCAGATTGTGTTTCTTAGTGTAGCTCCAATGAGAGCAATGAGGCAGACTTCCATGGCATGTATGTCGTGAGAGAACAGAATCCCTGGAGCTGTTGAAGAGCTGAGTCCACCTAGCTTTCTAAGGAAGGGTGCAGCGAGTTGCCTTAAACTCTGAATACATAGTGTGACTGGGAAAGGCTTCTAGGTCGGGATGTTTCTTAGAAGGGTAAAGGAGACTGCTGGTACTCACTGTAGTTGTACGAAAAAGGGTGCCTACACTAGGGTGCCTAGTGTCTGGTAGAGTGAAGAAACGTTCAAGTAAAGCAGAACTTCCAATACGACATAATGGAAAATGCTAAGCGCTTTCGCTTCAGCAGGGCTTTTCAGGCCTTAGCTTGAGGCAAGGACTCACGTCAAGTTACCCTGTAGCTCTAGAGCATGACAGGAGGAACTCCCACCCATGCTATGGAAGCACCGTGTTTCCTTAGAGAAACTCCTTTTCTTTCCAGAGGGCTGCCCACAGTGAATCGAGGCCAGTCAAAACAGTGTTATTTAGGTATCTCAGGCTGGCGTGGCTAGAGATTTAAAATGGGAACGCAAGGCTTAGGCATTCAAGTCTTCTTTTCCGGTGAACATGCACCCGGACACCTTCTTATATCTAAGAAGTCCAAAGAGACTCTAGCTACACCCTGGTCCCTTGCTGAATCAACTTTTCTTCACAGAGTGTTCTGCATATATGGAACTCCCTCATCCTTGGAACGTTCTATGTCTGCTATAGGGCCGAAGCCTATTCTAAAGTCCTGCAGTGTAGAAGGAAAAACTGTGCTTTGGTTCCAGTAGGAATGCAAGCCTCCTTTCTCCTGTAGGTACGGGGTCATTGGGTAAGAGTTCCTAGAGGTAGGCGAAGCAGATTGTGTATCTTAGTGAAGCTCCACAGAGGGCAATGAGGCAGACTTCCATGGCATGTAGGACGTGAGAGAACAGAATCCCTGGAGCTGTTGAAGAGCTGAGTCCACCTAGCTTCCTAAGGAAGGGTGCAGCGAGTTGCCCTACACTCTGATTACATAGAGTGACTGGGAAAGGCTTCTAGGTCTGGATGTTTCTTAGAAGAGCAAAGAAGACTGCTGGTACTCACTGTATTTCTACGAAAAAGGGTGCCTACACGAGGGTGCCTTGTATCTGGTAAGTGAAGAAACATTCAAGTAAAGCAGAACTTGGAATACGACATAATGGAAACTGCTAAGCGCTTCCGCTTCCGCAAGGCTTTTCAGGCCTTAGCTTGAGGCAAACACTCACGTCAAGTTTCCCTGTAGCTCTAGAGCAGGACAGCAGGAGCTCCCACCCATGCTATGGAAGCACCGTGTTTCCTTAGAGAAAACTCCTTTTCTTTCGAGAGGGCTGCCTACAGTGACCAGAAGCCAGGTAAAAACAGTGTTATTTAGGATTCTTCAGGGAAGCATGTTTAGAGATTTAACATGGGAAAGCAAGGCTTGTGCCATCAGGTCTCCTTCTCGGGTTAACATGCAGCCGAAACCCTTCTGATTCCTAACAAGTCAATAGAGACTCTAGCCAAACCCTGGTCCCTTGCTGAATCAACTTTTCTTCACAGGGTTTTCTGCATGTATTGAACTCCCTCATTCTTGGAACGCTCTATGTAACCCTTCGGGCCTAAACCTAATCTAAAGTCCTGCAGTGTAACAGGAAAAACTTTGCTTAGATTCCAGTAGGAATGCAAGCCTCCTTTCTCCTGTAGGTATGGGGTCCTTGGGTAAGAGTTCCTAGAAGAAGGCGAAGCAGATTGTGTTTCTTAGTGTAGCTCCAATGAGAGCAATGAGGCAGACTTCAATGGCATGTATGTCGTGAGAGAACAGAATCCCTGGAGCTGTTGAAGAGCTGAGTCCACCTAGCTTTCTAAGGAAGGGTGCAGCGAGTTGCCTTAAACTCTGAATACATAGTGTGACTGGGAAAGGCTTCTAGGTCGGGATGTTTCTTAGAAGGGTAAAGGAGACTGCTGGTACTCACTGTAGTTGTACGAAAAAGGGTGCCTACACTAGGGTGCCTAGTGTCTGGTAGAGTGAAGAAACGTTCAAGTAAAGCAGAACTTCCAATACGACATAATGGAAAATGCTAAGCGCTTTCGCTTCAGCAGGGCTTTTCAGGCCTTAGCTTGAGGCAAGGACTCACGTCAAGTTACCCTGTAGCTCTAGAGCATGACAGGAGGAACTCCCACCCATGCTATGGAAGCACCGTGTTTCCTTAGAGAAACTCCTTTTCTTTCCAGAGGGCTGCCCACAGTGAATCGAGGCCAGTCAAAACAGTGTTATTTAGGTATCTCAGGCTGGCGTGGCTAGAGATTTAAAATGGGAACGCAAGGCTTAGGCATTCAAGTCTTCTTTTCCGGTGAACATGCACCCGGACACCTTCTTATATCTAAGAAGTCCAAAGAGACTCTAGCTACACCCTGGTCCCTTGCTGAATCAACTTTTCTTCACAGAGTGTTCTGCATATATGGAACTCCCTCATCCTTGGAACGTTCTATGTCTGCTATAGGGCCGAAGCCTATTCTAAAGTCCTGCAGTGTAGAAGGAAAAACTGTGCTTTGGTTCCAGTAGGAATGCAAGCCTCCTTTCTCCTGTAGGTACGGGGTCATTGGGTAAGAGTTCCTAGAGGTAGGCGAAGCAGATTGTGTATCTTAGTGAAGCTCCACAGAGGGCAATGAGGCAGACTTCCATGGCATGTAGGACGTGAGAGAACAGAATCCCTGGAGCTGTTGAAGAGCTGAGTCCACCTAGCTTCCTAAGGAAGGGTGCAGCGAGTTGCCCTACACTCTGATTACATAGAGTGACTGGGAAAGGCTTCTAGGTCTGGATGTTTCTTAGAAGAGCAAAGAAGACTGCTGCTACTCACTGTATTTCTACGAAAAAGGGTGCCTACACGAGGGTGCCTTGTGTCTGGTAAGTGAAGAAACATTCAAGTAAAGCAGAACTTGGAAGACGACATAATGGAAACTGCTAAGCGCTTCCGCTTCCGCAAGGCTTTTCAGGCCTTAGCTTGAGGCAAGGACTCACGTCAAGTTTCCCTGTAGCTCTAGAGCAGGACAGCAGGAGCTCCCACCCATGCTATGGAAGCACCGTGTTTCATTAGAGAAAACTCCTTTTCTTTCGAGAGGGCTGCCTACAGTGACCAGAAGCCAGGTAAAAACAGTGTTATTTAGGATTCTTCAGGGAAGCATGTTTAGAGATTTAACATGGGAAAGCAAGGCTTGTGCCATCAGGTCTCCTTCTCGGGTTAACATGCAGCCGAAACCCTTCTGATTCCTAACAAGTCAATAGAGACTCTAGCCAAACCCTGGTCCCTTGCTGAATCAACTTTTCTTCACAGGGTTTTCTGCTTGTATCGAACTCCCTCATTCTTGGAACGCTCTATGTAACCCTTCGGGCCTAAACCTAGTCTAAAGTCCTGCAGTGTAACAGGAAAAACTTTGCTTAGATTCCAGTAGGAATGCAAGCCTCCTTTCTCCTGTAGGTATGGGGTCCTTGGGTAAGAGTTCCTAGAAGAAGGCGAAGCAGATTGTGTTTCTTAGTGTAGCTCCAATGAGAGCAATGAGGCAGACTTCAATGGCATGTATGTCGTGAGAGAACAGAATCCCTGGAGCTGTTGAAGAGCTGAGTCCACCTAGCTTTCTAAGGAAGGGTGCAGCGAGTTGCCTTAAACTCTGAATACATAGTGTGACTGGGAAAGGCTTCTAGGTCGGGATGTTTCTTAGAAGGGTAAAGGAGACTGCTGGTACTCACTGTAGTTGTACGAAAAAGGGTGCCTACACTAGGGTGCCTAGTGTCTGGTAGAGTGAAGAAACGTTCAAGTAAAGCAGAACTTCCAATACGACATAATGGAAAATGCTAAGCGCTTTCGCTTCAGCAGGGCTTTTCAGGCCTTAGCTTGAGGCAAGGACTCACGTCAAGTTACCCTGTAGCTCTAGAGCATGACAGGAGGAACTCCCACCCATGCTATGGAAGCACCGTGTTTCCTTAGAGAAACTCCTTTTCTTTCCAGAGGGCTGCCCACAGTGAATCGAGGCCAGTCAAAACAGTGTTATTTAGGTATCTCAGGCTGGCGTGGCTAGAGATTTAAAATGGGAACGCAAGGCTTAGGCATTCAAGTCTTCTTTTCCGGTGAACATGCACCCGGACACCTTCTTATATCTAAGAAGTCCAAAGAGACTCTAGCTACACCCTGGTCCCTTGCTCAATCAACTTTTCTTCACAGAGTGTTCTGCATATATGGAACTCCCTCATCCTTGGAACGTTCTATGTATGCTATAGGGCCGAAGCCTATTCTAAAGTCCTGCAGTGTAAAAGGAAAAACTGTGCTTTGGTTCCAGTAGGAATGCAAGCCTCCTTTCTCCTGTAGGTACGGGGTCATTGGGTAAGAGTTCCTAGAGGTAGGCGAAGCAGATTGTGTATCTTAGTGAAGCTCCACAGAGGGCAATGAGGCAGACTTCCATGGCATGTAGGACGTGAGAGAACAGAATCCCTGGAGCTGTTGAAGAGCTGAGTCCACCTAGCTTCCTAAGGAAGGGTGCAGCGAGTTGCCCTACACTCTGATTACATAGAGTGACTGGGAAAGGCTTCTAGGTCTGGATGTTTCTTAGAAGAGCAAAGAAGACTGCTGCTACTCACTGTATTTCTACGAAAAAGGGTGCCTACACGAGGGTGCCTTGTGTCTGGTAAGTGAAGAAACATTCAAGTAAAGCAGAACTTGGAATACGACATAATGGAAACTGCTAAGCGCTTCCGCTTCCGCAAGGCTTTTCAGGCCTTAGCTTGAGGCAAGGACTCACGTCAAGTTTCCCTGTAGCTCTAGAGCAGGACAGCAGGAGCTCCCACCCATGCTATGGAAGCACCGTGTTTCATTAGAGAAAACTCCTTTTCTTTCGAGAGGGCTGCCTACAGTGACCAGAAGCCAGGTAAAAACAGTGTTATTTAGGATTCTTCAGGGAAGCATGTTTAGAGATTTAACATGGGAAAGCAAGGCTTGTGCCATCAGGTCTCCTTCTCGGGTTAACATGCAGCCGAAACCCTTCTGATTCCTAACAAGTCAATAGAGACTCTAGCCAAACCCTGGTCCCTTGCTGAATCAACTTTTCTTCACAGGGTTTTCTGCTTGTATCGAACTCCCTCATTCTTGGAACGCTCTATGTAACCCTTCGGGCCTAAACCTAGTCTAAAGTCCTGCAGTGTAACAGGAAAAACTTTGCTTAGATTCCAGTAGGAATGCAAGCCTCCTTTCTCCTGTAGGTATGGGGTCCTTGGGTAAGAGTTCCTAGAAGAAGGCGAAGCAGATTGTGTTTCTTAGTGTAGCTCCAATGAGAGCAATGAGGCAGACTTCCATGGCATGTATGTCGTGAGAGAACAGAATCCCTGGAGCTGTTGAAGAGCTGAGTCCACCTAGCTTTCTAAGGAAGGGTGCAGCGAGTTGCCTTAAACTCTGAATACATAGTGTGACTGGGAAAGGCTTCTAGGTCTGGATGTTTCTTAGAAGGGTAAAGGAGACTGCTGGTACTCACTGTAGTTGTACGAAAAAGGGTGCCTACACTAGGGTGCCTAGTGTCTGGTAGAGTGAAGAAACGTTCAAGTAAAGCAGAACTTCCAATACGACATAATGGAAAATGCTAAGCGCTTTCGCTTCAGCAGGGCTTTTCAGGCCTTAGCTTGAGGCAAGGACTCACGTCAAGTTACCCTGTAGCTCTAGAGCATGACAGGAGGAACTCCCACCCATGCTATGGAAGCACCGTGTTTCCTTAGAGAAACTCCTTTTCTTTCCAGAGGGCTGCCCACAGTGAATCGAGGCCAGTCAAAACAGTGTTATTTAGGTATCTCAGGCTGGCGTGGCTAGAGATTTAAAATGGGAACGCAAGGCTTAGGCATTCAAGTCTTCTTTTCCGGTGAACATGCACCCGGACACCTTCTTATATCTAAGAAGTCCAAAGAGACTCTAGCTACACCCTGGTCCCTTGCTGAATCAACTTTTCTTCACAGAGTGTTCTGCATATATGGAACTCCCTCATCCTTGGAACGTTCTATGTCTGCTATAGGGCCGAAGCCTATTCTAAAGTCCTGCAGTGTAGAAGGAAAAACTGTGCTTTGGTTCCAGTAGGAATGCAAGCCTCCTTTCTCCTGTAGGTACGGGGTCATTGGGTAAGAGTTCCTAGAGGTAGGCGAAGCAGATTGTGTATCTTAGTGAAGCTCCACAGAGGGCAATGAGGCAGACTTCCATGGCATGTAGGACGTGAGAGAACAGAATCCCTGGAGCTGTTGAAGAGCTGAGTCCACCTAGCTTCCTAAGGAAGGGTGCAGCGAGTTGCCCTACACTCTGATTACATAGAGTGACTGGGAAAGGCTTCTAGGTCTGGATGTTTCTTAGAAGAGCAAAGAAGACTGCTGCTACTCACTGTATTTCTACGAAAAAGGGTGCCTACACGAGGGTGCCTTGTGTCTGGTAAGTGAAGAAACATTCAAGTAAAGCAGAACTTGGAATACGACATAATGGAAACTGCTAAGCGCTTCCGCTTCCGCAAGGCTTTTCAGGCCTTAGCTTGAGGCAAACACTCACGTCAAGTTTCCCTGTAGCTCTAGAGCAGGACAGCAGGAGCTCCCACCCATGCTATGGAAGCACCGTGTTTCCTTAGAGAAAACTCCTTTTCTTTCGAGAGGGCTGCCTACAGTGACCAGAAGCCAGGTAAAAACAGTGTTATTTAGGATTCTTCAGGGAAGCATGTTTAGAGATTTAACATGGGAAAGCAAGGCTTGTGCCATCAGGTCTCCTTCTCGGGTTAACATGCAGCCGAAACCCTTCTGATTCCTAACAAGTCAATAGAGACTCTAGCCAAACCCTGGTCCCTTGCTGAATCAACTTTTCTTCACAGGGTTTTCTGCTTGTATCGAACTCCCTCATTCTTGGAACGCTCTATGTAACCCTTCGGGCCTAAACCTAGTCTAAAGTCCTGCAGTGTAACAGGAAAAACTTTGCTTAGATTCCAGTAGGAATGCAAGCCTCCTTTCTCCTGTAGGTATGGGGTCCTTGGGTAAGAGTTCCTAGAAGAAGGCGAAGCAGATTGTGTTTCTTAGTGTAGCTCCAATGAGAGCAATGAGGCAGACTTCCATGGCATGTATGTCGTGAGAGAACAGAATCCCTGGAGCTGTTGAAGAGCTGAGTCCACCTAGCTTTCTAAGGAAGGGTGCAGCGAGTTGCCTTAAACTCTGAATACATAGTGTGACTGGGAAAGGCTTCTAGGTCGGGATGTTTCTTAGAAGGGTAAAGGAGACTGCTGGTACTCACTGTAGTTGTACGAAAAAGGGTGCCTACACTAGGGTGCCTAGTGTCTGGTAGAGTGAAGAAACGTTCAAGTAAAGCAGAACTTCCAATACGACATAATGGAAAATGCTAAGCGCTTTCGCTTCAGCAGGGCTTTTCAGGCCTTAGCTTGAGGCAAGGACTCACGTCAAGTTACCCTGTAGCTCTAGAGCATGACAGGAGGAACTCCCACCCATGCTATGGAAGCACCGTGTTTCCTTAGAGAAACTCCTTTTCTTTCCAGAGGGCTGCCCACAGTGAATCGAGGCCAGTCAAAACAGTGTTATTTAGGTATCTCAGGCTGGCGTGGCTAGAGATTTAAAATGGGAACGCAAGGCTTAGGCATTCAAGTCTTCTTTTCCGGTGAACATGCACCCGGACACCTTCTTATATCTAAGAAGTCCAAAGAGACTCTAGCTACACCCTGGTCCCTTGCTGAATCAACTTTTCTTCACAGAGTGTTCTGCATATATGGAACTCCCTCATCCTTGGAACGTTCTATGTCTGCTATAGGGCCGAAGCCTATTCTAAAGTCCTGCAGTGTAGAAGGAAAAACTGTGCTTTGGTTCCAGTAGGAATGCAAGCCTCCTTTCTCCTGTAGGTACGGGGTCATTGGGTAAGAGTTCCTAGAGGTAGGCGAAGCAGATTGTGTATCTTAGTGAAGCTCCACAGAGGGCAATGAGGCAGACTTCCATGGCATGTAGGACGTGAGAGAACAGAATCCCTGGAGCTGTTGAAGAGCTGAGTCCACCTAGCTTCCTAAGGAAGGGTGCAGCGAGTTGCCCTACACTCTGATTACATAGAGTGACTGGGAAAGGCTTCTAGGTCTGGATGTTTCTTAGAAGAGCAAAGAAGACTGCTGGTACTCACTGTATTTCTACGAAAAAGGGTGCCTACACGAGGGTGCCTTGTGTCTGGTAAGTGAAGAAACATTCAAGTAAAGCAGAACTTGGAATACGACATAATGGAAACTGCTAAGCGCTTCCGCTTCCGCAAGGCTTTTCAGGCCTTAGCTTGAGGCAAACACTCACGTCAAGTTTCCCTGTAGCTCTAGAGCAGGACAGCAGGAGCTCCCACCCATGCTATGGAAGCACCGTGTTTCCTTAGAGAAAACTCCTTTTCTTTCGAGAGGGCTGCCTACAGTGACCAGAAGCCAGGTAAAAACAGTGTTATTTAGGATTCTTCAGGGAAGCATGTTTAGAGATTTAACATGGGAAAGCAAGGCTTGTGCCATCAGGTCTCCTTCTCGGGTTAACA
This sequence comes from Balaenoptera physalus, assembly GCF_965194825.1. Classification (NCBI taxonomy): domain Eukaryota; kingdom Metazoa; phylum Chordata; class Mammalia; order Artiodactyla; family Balaenopteridae; genus Balaenoptera; species Balaenoptera physalus. Next base: position 4,305,489 of record NC_138902.1, on the reverse strand, counting down.
TGCAGCCGAAACCCTTCTGATTCCTAACAAGTCAATAGAGACTCTAGCCAAACCCTGGTCCCTTGCTGAATCAACTTTTCTTCACAGGGTTTTCTGCTTGTATCGAACTCCCTCATTCTTGGAACGCTCTATGTAACCCTTCGGGCCTAAACCTAGTCTAAAGTCCTGCAGTGTAACAGGAAAAACTTTGCTTAGATTCCAGTAGGAATGCAAGCCTCCTTTCTCCTGTAGGTATGGGGTCCTTGGGTAAGAGTTCCTAGAAGAAGGCGAAGCAGATTGTGTTTCTTAGTGTAGCTCCAATGAGAGCAATGAGGCAGACTTCCATGGCATGTATGTCGTGAGAGAACAGAATCCCTGGAGCTGTTGAAGAGCTGAGTCCACCTAGCTTTCTAAGGAAGGGTGCAGCGAGTTGCCTTAAACTCTGAATACATAGTGTGACTGGGAAAGGCTTCTAGGTCGGGATGTTTCTTAGAAGGGTAAAGGAGACTGCTGGTACTCACTGTAGTTGTACGAAAAAGGGTGCCTACACTAGGGTGCCTAGTGTCTGGTAGAGTGAAGAAACGTTCAAGTAAAGCAGAACTTCCAATACGACATAATGGAAAATGCTAAGCGCTTTCGCTTCAGCAGGGCTTTTCAGGCCTTAGCTTGAGGCAAGGACTCACGTCAAGTTACCCTGTAGCTCTAGAGCATGACAGGAGGAACTCCCACCCATGCTATGGAAGCACCGTGTTTCCTTAGAGAAACTCCTTTTCTTTCCAGAGGGCTGCCCACAGTGAATCGAGGCCAGTCAAAACAGTGTTATTTAGGTATCTCAGGCTGGCGTGGCTAGAGATTTAAAATGGGAACGCAAGGCTTAGGCATTCAAGTCTTCTTTTCCGGTGAACATGCACCCCGACACCTTCTTATATCTAAGAAGTCCAAAGAGACTCTAGCTACACCCTGGTCCCTTGCTGAATCAACTTTTCTTCACAGAGTGTTCTGCATATATGGAACTCCCTCATCCTTGGAACGTTCTATGTCTGCTATAGGGCCGAAGCCTATTCTAAAGTCCTGCAGTGTAGAAGGAAAAACTGTGCTTTGGTTCCAGTAGGAATGCAAGCCTCCTTTCTCCTGTAGGTACGGGGTCATTGGGTAAGAGTTCCTAGAGGTAGGCGAAGCAGATTGTGTATCTTAGTGAAGCTCCACAGAGGGCAATGAGGCAGACTTCCATGGCATGTAGGACGTGAGAGAACAGAATCCCTGGAGCTGTTGAAGAGCTGAGTCCACCTAGCTTCCTAAGGAAGGGTGCAGCGAGTTGCCCTACACTCTGATTACATAGAGTGACTGGGAAAGGCTTCTAGGTCTGGATGTTTCTTAGAAGAGCAAAGAAGACTGCTGCTACTCACTGTATTTCTACGAAAAAGGGTGCCTACACGAGGGTGCCTTGTGTCTGGTAAGTGAAGAAACATTCAAGTAAAGCAGAACTTGGAATACGACATAATGGAAACTGCTAAGCGCTTCCGCTTCCGCAAGGCTTTTCAGGCCTTAGCTTGAGGCAAACACTCACGTCAAGTTTCCCTGTAGCTCTAGAGCAGGACAGCAGGAGCTCCCACCCATGCTATGGAAGCACCGTGTTTCCTTAGAGAAAACTCCTTTTCTTTCGAGAGGGCTGCCTACAGTGACCAGAAGCCAGGTAAAAACAGTGTTATTTAGGATGCTTCAGGGAAGCATGTTTAGAGATTTAACATGGGAAAGCAAGGCTTGTGCCATCAGGTCTCCTTCTCGGGTTAACATGCAGCCGAAACCCTTCTGATTCCTAACAAGTCAATAGAGACTCTAGCCAAACCCTGGTCCCTTGCTGAATCAACTTTTCTTCACAGGGTTTTCTGCTTGTATCGAACTCCCTCATTCTTGGAACGCTCTATGTAACCCTTCGGGCCTAAACCTAGTCTAAAGTCCTGCAGTGTAACAGGAAAAACTTTGCTTAGATTCCAGTAGGAATGCAAGCCTCCTTTCTCCTGTAGGTATGGGGTCCTTGGGTAAGAGTTCCTAGAAGAAGGCGAAGCAGATTGTGTTTCTTAGTGTAGCTCCAATGAGAGCAATGAGGCAGACTTCCATGGCATGTATGTCGTGAGAGAACAGAATCCCTGGAGCTGTTGAAGAGCTGAGTCCACCTAGCTTTCTAAGGAAGGGTGCAGCGAGTTGCCTTAAACTCTGAATACATAGTGTGACTGGGAAAGGCTTCTAGGTCGGGATGTTTCTTAGAAGGGTAAAGGAGACTGCTGGTACTCACTGTAGTTGTACGAAAAAGGGTGCCTACACTAGGGTGCCTAGTGTCTGGTAGAGTGAAGAAACGTTCAAGTAAAGCAGAACTTCCAATACGACATAATGGAAAATGCTAAGCGCTTTCGCTTCAGCAGGGCTTTTCAGGCCTTAGCTTGAGGCAAGGACTCACGTCAAGTTACCCTGTAGCTCTAGAGCATGACAGGAGGAACTCCCACCCATGCTATGGAAGCACCGTGTTTCCTTAGAGAAACTCCTTTTCTTTCCAGAGGGCTGCCCACAGTGAATCGAGGCCAGTCAAAACAGTGTTATTTAGGTATCTCAGGCTGGCGTGGCTAGAGATTTAAAATGGGAACGCAAGGCTTAGGCATTCAAGTCTTCTTTTCCGGTGAACATGCACCCGGACACCTTCTTATATCTAAGAAGTCCAAAGAGACTCTAGCTACACCCTGGTCCCTTGCTGAATCAACTTTTCTTCACAGAGTGTTCTGCATATATGGAACTCCCTCATCCTTGGAACGTTCTATGTCTGCTATAGGGCCGAAGCCTATTCTAAAGTCCTGCAGTGTAGAAGGAAAAACTGTGCTTTGGTTCCAGTAGGAATGCAAGCCTCCTTTCTCCTGTAGGTACGGGGTCATTGGGTAAGAGTTCCTAGAGGTAGGCGAAGCAGATTGTGTATCTTAGTGAAGCTCCACAGAGGGCAATGAGGCAGACTTCCATGGCATGTAGGACGTGAGAGAACAGAATCCCTGGAGCTGTTGAAGAGCTGAGTCCACCTAGCTTCCTAAGGAAGGGTGCAGCGAGTTGCCCTACACTCTGATTACATAGAGTGACTGGGAAAGGCTTCTAGGTCTGGATGTTTCTTAGAAGAGCAAAGAAGACTGCTGCTACTCACTGTATTTCTACGAAAAAGGGTGCCTACACGAGGGTGCCTTGTGTCTGGTAAGTGAAGAAACATTCAAGTAAAGCAGAACTTGGAATACGACATAATGGAAACTGCTAAGCGCTTCCGCTTCCGCAAGGCTTTTCAGGCCTTAGCTTGAGGCAAGGACTCACGTCAAGTTTCCCTGTAGCTCTAGAGCAGGACAGCAGGAGCTCCCACCCATGCTATGGAAGCACCGTGTTTCATTAGAGAAAACTCCTTTTCTTTCGAGAGGGCTGCCTACAGTGACCAGAAGCCAGGTAAAAACAGTGTTATTTAGGATTCTTCAGGGAAGCATGTTTAGAGATTTAACATGGGAAAGCAAGGCTTGTGCCATCAGGTCTCCTTCTCGGGTTAACATGCAGCCGAAACCCTTCTGATTCCTAACAAGTCAATAGAGACTCTAGCCAAACCCTGGTCCCTTGCTGAATCAACTTTTCTTCACAGGGTTTTCTGCTTGTATCGAACTCCCTCATTCTTGGAACGCTCTATGTAACCCTTCGGGCCTAAACCTAGTCTAAAGTCCTGCAGTGTAACAGGAAAAACTTTGCTTAGATTCCAGTAGGAATGCAAGCCTCCTTTCTCCTGTAGGTATGGGGTCCTTGGGTAAGAGTTCCTAGAAGAAGGCGAAGCAGATTGTGTTTCTTAGTGTAGCTCCAATGAGAGCAATGAGGCAGACTTCCATGGCATGTATGTCGTGAGAGAACAGAATCCCTGGAGCTGTTGAAGAGCTGAGTCCACCTAGCTTTCTAAGGAAGGGTGCAGCGAGTTGCCTTAAACTCTGAATACATAGTGTGACTGGGAAAGGCTTCTAGGTCGGGATGTTTCTTAGAAGGGTAAAGGAGACTGCTGGTACTCACTGTAGTTGTACGAAAAAGGGTGCCTACACTAGGGTGCCTAGTGTCTGGTAGAGTGAAGAAACGTTCAAGTAAAGCAGAACTTCCAATACGACATAATGGAAAATGCTAAGCGCTTTCGCTTCAGCAGGGCTTTTCAGGCCTTAGCTTGAGGCAAGGACTCACGTCAAGTTACCCTGTAGCTCTAGAGCATGACAGGAGGAACTCCCACCCATGCTATGGAAGCACCGTGTTTCCTTAGAGAAACTCCTTTTCTTTCCAGAGGGCTGCCCACAGTGAATCGAGGCCAGTCAAAACAGTGTTATTTAGGTATCTCAGGCTGGCGTGGCTAGAGATTTAAAATGGGAACGCAAGGCTTAGGCATTCAAGTCTTCTTTTCCGGTGAACATGCACCCGGACACCTTCTTATATCTAAGAAGTCCAAAGAGACTCTAGCTACACCCTGGTCCCTTGCTGAATCAACTTTTCTTCACAGAGTGTTCTGCATATATGGAACTCCCTCATCCTTGGAACGTTCTATGTCTGCTATAGGGCCGAAGCCTATTCTAAAGTCCTGCAGTGTAGAAGGAAAAACTGTGCTTTGGTTCCAGTAGGAATGCAAGCCTCCTTTCTCCTGTAGGTACGGGGTCATTGGGTAAGAGTTCCTAGAGGTAGGCGAAGCAGATTGTGTATCTTAGTGAAGCTCCACAGAGGGCAATGAGGCAGACTTCCATGGCATGTAGGACGTGAGAGAACAGAATCCCTGGAGCTGTTGAAGAGCTGAGTCCACCTAGCTTCCTAAGGAAGGGTGCAGCGAGTTGCCCTACACTCTGATTACATAGAGTGACTGGGAAAGGCTTCTAGGTCTGGATGTTTCTTAGAAGAGCAAAGAAGACTGCTGCTACTCACTGTATTTCTACGAAAAAGGGTGCCTACACGAGGGTGCCTTGTGTCTGGTAAGTGAAGAAACATTCAAGTAAAGCAGAACTTGGAATACGACATAATGGAAACTGCTAAGCGCTTCCGCTTCCGCAAGGCTTTTCAGGCCTTAGCTTGAGGCAAGGACTCACGTCAAGTTTCCCTGTAGCTCTAGAGCAGGACAGCAGGAGCTCCCACCCATGCTATGGAAGCACCGTGTTTCATTAGAGAAAACTCCTTTTCTTTCGAGAGGGCTGCCTACAGTGACCAGAAGCCAGGTAAAAACAGTGTTATTTAGGATTCTTCAGGGAAGCATGTTTAGAGATTTAACATGGGAAAGCAAGGCTTGTGCCATCAGGTCTCCTTCTCGGGTTAACATGCAGCCGAAACCCTTCTGATTCCTAACAAGTCAATAGAGACTCTAGCCAAACCCTGGTCCCTTGCTGAATCAACTTTTCTTCACAGGGTTTTCTGCTTGTATCGAACTCCCTCATTCTTGGAACGCTCTATGTAACCCTTCGGGCCTAAACCTAGTCTAAAGTCCTGCAGTGTAACAGGAAAAACTTTGCTTAGATTCCAGTAGGAATGCAAGCCTCCTTTCTCCTGTAGGTATGGGGTCCTTGGGTAAGAGTTCCTAGAAGAAGGCGAAGCAGATTGTGTTTCTTAGTGTAGCTCCAATGAGAGCAATGAGGCAGACTTCCATGGCATGTATGTCGTGAGAGAACAGAATCCCTGGAGCTGTTGAAGAGCTGAGTCCACCTAGCTTTCTAAGGAAGGGTGCAGCGAGTTGCCTTAAACTCTGAATACATAGTGTGACTGGGAAAGGCTTCTAGGTCGGGATGTTTCTTAGAAGGGTAAAGGAGACTGCTGGTACTCACTGTAGTTGTACGAAAAAGGGTGCCTACACTAGGGTGCCTAGTGTCTGGTAGAGTGAAGAAACGTTCAAGTAAAGCAGAACTTCCAATACGACATAATGGAAAATGCTAAGCGCTTTCGCTTCAGCAGGGCTTTTCAGGCCTTAGCTTGAGGCAAGGACTCACGTCAAGTTACCCTGTAGCTCTAGAGCATGACAGGAGGAACTCCCACCCATGCTATGGAAGCACCGTGTTTCCTTAGAGAAACTCCTTTTCTTTCCAGAGGGCTGCCCACAGTGAATCGAGGCCAGTCAAAACAGTGTTATTTAGGTATCTCAGGCTGGCGTGGCTAGAGATTTAAAATGGGAACGCAAGGCTTAGGCATTCAAGTCTTCTTTTCCGGTGAACATGCACCCGGACACCTTCTTATATCTAAGAAGTCCAAAGAGACTCTAGCTACACCCTGGTCCCTTGCTGAATCAACTTTTCTTCACAGAGTGTTCTGCATATATGGAACTCCCTCATCCTTGGAACGTTCTATGTCTGCTATAGGGCCGAAGCCTATTCTAAAGTCCTGCAGTGTAGAAGGAAAAACTGTGCTTTGGTTCCAGTAGGAATGCAAGCCTCCTTTCTCCTGTAGGTACGGGGTCATTGGGTAAGAGTTCCTAGAGGTAGGCGAAGCAGATTGTGTATCTTAGTGAAGCTCCACAGAGGGCAATGAGGCAGACTTCCATGGCATGTAGGACGTGAGAGAACAGAATCCCTGGAGCTGTTGAAGAGCTGAGTCCACCTAGCTTCCTAAGGAAGGGTGCAGCGAGTTGCCCTACACTCTGATTACATAGAGTGACTGGGAAAGGCTTCTAGGTCTGGATGTTTCTTAGAAGAGCAAAGAAGACTGCTGGTACTCACTGTATTTCTACGAAAAAGGGTGCCTACACGAGGGTGCCTTGTATCTGGTAAGTGAAGAAACATTCAAGTAAAGCAGAACTTGGAATACGACATAATGGAAACTGCTAAGCGCTTCCGCTTCCGCAAGGCTTTTCAGGCCTTAGCTTGAGGCAAACACTCACGTCAAGTTTCCCTGTAGCTCTAGAGCAGGACAGCAGGAGCTCCCACCCATGCTATGGAAGCACCGTGTTTCCTTAGAGAAAACTCCTTTTCTTTCGAGAGGGCTGCCTACAGTGACCAGAAGCCAGGTAAAAACAGTGTTATTTAGGATTCTTCAGGGAAGCATGTTTAGAGATTTAACATGGGAAAGCAAGGCTTGTGCCATCAGGTCTCCTTCTCGGGTTAACATGCAGCCGAAACCCTTCTGATTCCTAACAAGTCAATAGAGACTCTAGCCAAACCCTGGTCCCTTGCTGAATCAACTTTTCTTCACAGGGTTTTCTGCATGTATTGAACTCCCTCATTCTTGGAACGCTCTATGTAACCCTTCGGGCCTAAACCTAATCTAAAGTCCTGCAGTGTAACAGGAAAAACTTTGCTTAGATTCCAGTAGGAATGCAAGCCTCCTTTCTCCTGTAGGTATGGGGTCCTTGGGTAAGAGTTCCTAGAAGAAGGCGAAGCAGATTGTGTTTCTTAGTGTAGCTCCAATGAGAGCAATGAGGCAGACTTCAATGGCATGTATGTCGTGAGAGAACAGAATCCCTGGAGCTGTTGAAGAGCTGAGTCCACCTAGCTTTCTAAGGAAGGGTGCAGCGAGTTGCCTTAAACTCTGAATACATAGTGTGACTGGGAAAGGCTTCTAGGTCGGGATGTTTCTTAGAAGGGTAAAGGAGACTGCTGGTACTCACTGTAGTTGTACGAAAAAGGGTGCCTACACTAGGGTGCCTAGTGTCTGGTAGAGTGAAGAAACGTTCAAGTAAAGCAGAACTTCCAATACGACATAATGGAAAATGCTAAGCGCTTTCGCTTCAGCAGGGCTTTTCAGGCCTTAGCTTGAGGCAAGGACTCACGTCAAGTTACCCTGTAGCTCTAGAGCATGACAGGAGGAACTCCCACCCATGCTATGGAAGCACCGTGTTTCCTTAGAGAAACTCCTTTTCTTTCCAGAGGGCTGCCCACAGTGAATCGAGGCCAGTCAAAACAGTGTTATTTAGGTATCTCAGGCTGGCGTGGCTAGAGATTTAAAATGGGAACGCAAGGCTTAGGCATTCAAGTCTTCTTTTCCGGTGAACATGCACCCGGACACCTTCTTATATCTAAGAAGTCCAAAGAGACTCTAGCTACACCCTGGTCCCTTGCTGAATCAACTTTTCTTCACAGAGTGTTCTGCATATATGGAACTCCCTCATCCTTGGAACGTTCTATGTCTGCTATAGGGCCGAAGCCTATTCTAAAGTCCTGCAGTGTAGAAGGAAAAACTGTGCTTTGGTTCCAGTAGGAATGCAAGCCTCCTTTCTCCTGTAGGTACGGGGTCATTGGGTAAGAGTTCCTAGAGGTAGGCGAAGCAGATTGTGTATCTTAGTGAAGCTCCACAGAGGGCAATGAGGCAGACTTCCATGGCATGTAGGACGTGAGAGAACAGAATCCCTGGAGCTGTTGAAGAGCTGAGTCCACCTAGCTTCCTAAGGAAGGGTGCAGCGAGTTGCCCTACACTCTGATTACATAGAGTGACTGGGAAAGGCTTCTAGGTCTGGATGTTTCTTAGAAGAGCAAAGAAGACTGCTGCTACTCACTGTATTTCTACGAAAAAGGGTGCCTACACGAGGGTGCCTTGTGTCTGGTAAGTGAAGAAACATTCAAGTAAAGCAGAACTTGGAAGACGACATAATGGAAACTGCTAAGCGCTTCCGCTTCCGCAAGGCTTTTCAGGCCTTAGCTTGAGGCAAGGACTCACGTCAAGTTTCCCTGTAGCTCTAGAGCAGGACAGCAGGAGCTCCCACCCATGCTATGGAAGCACCGTGTTTCATTAGAGAAAACTCCTTTTCTTTCGAGAGGGCTGCCTACAGTGACCAGAAGCCAGGTAAAAACAGTGTTATTTAGGATTCTTCAGGGAAGCATGTTTAGAGATTTAACATGGGAAAGCAAGGCTTGTGCCATCAGGTCTCCTTCTCGGGTTAACATGCAGCCGAAACCCTTCTGATTCCTAACAAGTCAATAGAGACTCTAGCCAAACCCTGGTCCCTTGCTGAATCAACTTTTCTTCACAGGGTTTTCTGCTTGTATCGAACTCCCTCATTCTTGGAACGCTCTATGTAACCCTTCGGGCCTAAACCTAGTCTAAAGTCCTGCAGTGTAACAGGAAAAACTTTGCTTAGATTCCAGTAGGAATGCAAGCCTCCTTTCTCCTGTAGGTATGGGGTCCTTGGGTAAGAGTTCCTAGAAGAAGGCGAAGCAGATTGTGTTTCTTAGTGTAGCTCCAATGAGAGCAATGAGGCAGACTTCAATGGCATGTATGTCGTGAGAGAACAGAATCCCTGGAGCTGTTGAAGAGCTGAGTCCACCTAGCTTTCTAAGGAAGGGTGCAGCGAGTTGCCTTAAACTCTGAATACATAGTGTGACTGGGAAAGGCTTCTAGGTCGGGATGTTTCTTAGAAGGGTAAAGGAGACTGCTGGTACTCACTGTAGTTGTACGAAAAAGGGTGCCTACACTAGGGTGCCTAGTGTCTGGTAGAGTGAAGAAACGTTCAAGTAAAGCAGAACTTCCAATACGACATAATGGAAAATGCTAAGCGCTTTCGCTTCAGCAGGGCTTTTCAGGCCTTAGCTTGAGGCAAGGACTCACGTCAAGTTACCCTGTAGCTCTAGAGCATGACAGGAGGAACTCCCACCCATGCTATGGAAGCACCGTGTTTCCTTAGAGAAACTCCTTTTCTTTCCAGAGGGCTGCCCACAGTGAATCGAGGCCAGTCAAAACAGTGTTATTTAGGTATCTCAGGCTGGCGTGGCTAGAGATTTAAAATGGGAACGCAAGGCTTAGGCATTCAAGTCTTCTTTTCCGGTGAACATGCACCCGGACACCTTCTTATATCTAAGAAGTCCAAAGAGACTCTAGCTACACCCTGGTCCCTTGCTCAATCAACTTTTCTTCACAGAGTGTTCTGCATATATGGAACTCCCTCATCCTTGGAACGTTCTATGTATGCTATAGGGCCGAAGCCTATTCTAAAGTCCTGCAGTGTAAAAGGAAAAACTGTGCTTTGGTTCCAGTAGGAATGCAAGCCTCCTTTCTCCTGTAGGTACGGGGTCATTGGGTAAGAGTTCCTAGAGGTAGGCGAAGCAGATTGTGTATCTTAGTGAAGCTCCACAGAGGGCAATGAGGCAGACTTCCATGGCATGTAGGACGTGAGAGAACAGAATCCCTGGAGCTGTTGAAGAGCTGAGTCCACCTAGCTTCCTAAGGAAGGGTGCAGCGAGTTGCCCTACACTCTGATTACATAGAGTGACTGGGAAAGGCTTCTAGGTCTGGATGTTTCTTAGAAGAGCAAAGAAGACTGCTGCTACTCACTGTATTTCTACGAAAAAGGGTGCCTACACGAGGGTGCCTTGTGTCTGGTAAGTGAAGAAACATTCAAGTAAAGCAGAACTTGGAATACGACATAATGGAAACTGCTAAGCGCTTCCGCTTCCGCAAGGCTTTTCAGGCCTTAGCTTGAGGCAAGGACTCACGTCAAGTTTCCCTGTAGCTCTAGAGCAGGACAGCAGGAGCTCCCACCCATGCTATGGAAGCACCGTGTTTCATTAGAGAAAACTCCTTTTCTTTCGAGAGGGCTGCCTACAGTGACCAGAAGCCAGGTAAAAACAGTGTTATTTAGGATTCTTCAGGGAAGCATGTTTAGAGATTTAACATGGGAAAGCAAGGCTTGTGCCATCAGGTCTCCTTCTCGGGTTAACATGCAGCCGAAACCCTTCTGATTCCTAACAAGTCAATAGAGACTCTAGCCAAACCCTGGTCCCTTGCTGAATCAACTTTTCTTCACAGGGTTTTCTGCTTGTATCGAACTCCCTCATTCTTGGAACGCTCTATGTAACCCTTCGGGCCTAAACCTAGTCTAAAGTCCTGCAGTGTAACAGGAAAAACTTTGCTTAGATTCCAGTAGGAATGCAAGCCTCCTTTCTCCTGTAGGTATGGGGTCCTTGGGTAAGAGTTCCTAGAAGAAGGCGAAGCAGATTGTGTTTCTTAGTGTAGCTCCAATGAGAGCAATGAGGCAGACTTCCATGGCATGTATGTCGTGAGAGAACAGAATCCCTGGAGCTGTTGAAGAGCTGAGTCCACCTAGCTTTCTAAGGAAGGGTGCAGCGAGTTGCCTTAAACTCTGAATACATAGTGTGACTGGGAAAGGCTTCTAGGTCTGGATGTTTCTTAGAAGGGTAAAGGAGACTGCTGGTACTCACTGTAGTTGTACGAAAAAGGGTGCCTACACTAGGGTGCCTAGTGTCTGGTAGAGTGAAGAAACGTTCAAGTAAAGCAGAACTTCCAATACGACATAATGGAAAATGCTAAGCGCTTTCGCTTCAGCAGGGCTTTTCAGGCCTTAGCTTGAGGCAAGGACTCACGTCAAGTTACCCTGTAGCTCTAGAGCATGACAGGAGGAACTCCCACCCATGCTATGGAAGCACCGTGTTTCCTTAGAGAAACTCCTTTTCTTTCCAGAGGGCTGCCCACAGTGAATCGAGGCCAGTCAAAACAGTGTTATTTAGGTATCTCAGGCTGGCGTGGCTAGAGATTTAAAATGGGAACGCAAGGCTTAGGCATTCAAGTCTTCTTTTCCGGTGAACATGCACCCGGACACCTTCTTATATCTAAGAAGTCCAAAGAGACTCTAGCTACACCCTGGTCCCTTGCTGAATCAACTTTTCTTCACAGAGTGTTCTGCATATATGGAACTCCCTCATCCTTGGAACGTTCTATGTCTGCTATAGGGCCGAAGCCTATTCTAAAGTCCTGCAGTGTAGAAGGAAAAACTGTGCTTTGGTTCCAGTAGGAATGCAAGCCTCCTTTCTCCTGTAGGTACGGGGTCATTGGGTAAGAGTTCCTAGAGGTAGGCGAAGCAGATTGTGTATCTTAGTGAAGCTCCACAGAGGGCAATGAGGCAGACTTCCATGGCATGTAGGACGTGAGAGAACAGAATCCCTGGAGCTGTTGAAGAGCTGAGTCCACCTAGCTTCCTAAGGAAGGGTGCAGCGAGTTGCCCTACACTCTGATTACATAGAGTGACTGGGAAAGGCTTCTAGGTCTGGATGTTTCTTAGAAGAGCAAAGAAGACTGCTGGTACTCACTGTATTTCTACGAAAAAGGGTGCCTACACGAGGGTGCCTTGTGTCTGGTAAGTGAAGAAACATTCAAGTAAAGCAGAACTTGGAATACGACATAATGGAAACTGCTAAGCGCTTCCGCTTCCGCAAGGCTTTTCAGGCCTTAGCTTGAGGCAAGGACTCACGTCAAGTTTCCCTGTAGCTCTAGAGCAGGACAGCAGGAGCTCCCACCCATGCTATGGAAGCACCGTGTTTCATTAGAGAAAACTCCTTTTCTTTCGAGAGGGCTGCCTACAGTGACCAGAAGCCAGGTAAAAACAGTGTTATTTAGGATTCTTCAGGGAAGCATGTTTAGAGATTTAACATGGGAAAGCAAGGCTTGTGCCATCAGGTCTCCTTCTCGGGTTAACATGCAGCCGAAACCCTTCTGATTCCTAACAAGTCAATAGAGACTCTAGCCAAACCCTGGTCCCTTGCTGAATCAACTTTTCTTCACAGGGTTTTCTGCTTGTATCGAACTCCCTCATTCTTGGAACGCTCTATGTAACCCTTCGGGCCTAAACCTAGTCTAAAGTCCTGCAGTGTAACAGGAAAAACTTTGCTTAGATTCCAGTAGGAATGCAAGCCTCCTTTCTCCTGTAGGTATGGGGTCCTTGGGTAAGAGTTCCTAGAAGAAGGCGAAGCAGATTGTGTTTCTTAGTGTAGCTCCAATGAGAGCAATGAGGCAGACTTCCATGGCATGTATGTCGTGAGAGAACAGAATCCCTGGAGCTGTTGAAGAGCTGAGTCCACCTAGCTTTCTAAGGAAGGGTGCAGCGAGTTGCCTTAAACTCTGAATACATAGTGTGACTGGGAAAGGCTTCTAGGTCGGGATGTTTCTTAGAAGGGTAAAGGAGACTGCTGGTACTCACTGTAGTTGTACGAAAAAGGGTGCCTACACTAGGGTGCCTAGTGTCTGGTAGAGTGAAGAAACGTTCAAGTAAAGCAGAACTTCCAATACGACATAATGGAAAATGCTAAGCGCTTTCGCTTCAGCAGGGCTTTTCAGGCCTTAGCTTGAGGCAAGGACTCACGTCAAGTTACCCTGTAGCTCTAGAGCATGACAGGAGGAACTCCCACCCATGCTATGGAAGCACCGTGTTTCCTTAGAGAAACTCCTTTTCTTTCCAGAGGGCTGCCCACAGTGAATCGAGGCCAGTCAAAACAGTGTTATTTAGGTATCTCAGGCTGGCGTGGCTAGAGATTTAAAATGGGAACGCAAGGCTTAGGCATTCAAGTCTTCTTTTCCGGTGAACATGCACCCGGACACCTTCTTATATCTAAGAAGTCCAAAGAGACTCTAGCTACACCCTGGTCCCTTGCTCAATCAACTTTTCTTCACAGAGTGTTCTGCATATATGGAACTCCCTCATCCTTGGAACGTTCTATGTATGCTATAGGGCCGAAGCCTATTCTAAAGTCCTGCAGTGTAAAAGGAAAAACTGTGCTTTGGTTCCAGTAGGAATGCAAGCCTCCTTTCTCCTGTAGGTACGGGGTCATTGGGTAAGAGTTCCTAGAGGTAGGCGAAGCAGATTGTGTATCTTAGTGAAGCTCCACAGAGGGCAATGAGGCAGACTTCCATGGCATGTAGGACGTGAGAGAACAGAATCCCTGGAGCTGTTGAAGAGCTGAGTCCACCTAGCTTCCTAAGGAAGGGTGCAGCGAGTTGCCCTACACTCTGATTACATAGAGTGACTGGGAAAGGCTTCTAGGTCTGGATGTTTCTTAGAAGAGCAAAGAAGACTGCTGCTACTCACTGTATTTCTACGAAAAAGGGTGCCTACACGAGGGTGCCTTGTGTCTGGTAAGTGAAGAAACATTCAAGTAAAGCAGAACTTGGAATACGACATAATGGAAACTGCTAAGCGCTTCCGCTTCCGCAAGGCTTTTCATGCCTTAGCTTGAGGCAAGGACTCACGTCAAGTTTCCCTGTAGCTCTAGAGCAGGACAGCAGGAGCTCCCACCCATGCTATGGAAGCACCGTGTTTCATTAGAGAAAACTCCTTTTCTTTCGAGAGGGCTGCCTACAGTGACCAGAAGCCAGGTAAAAACAGTGTTATTTAGGATTCTTCAGGGAAGCATGTTTAGAGATTTAACATGGGAAAGCAAGGCTTGTGCCATCAGGTCTCTTTCTCGGGTTAACATGCAGCCGAAACCCTTCTGATTCCTAACAAGTCAATAGAGACTCTAGCCAAACCCTGGTCCCTTGCTGAATCAACTTTTCTTCACAGGGTTTTCTGCATGTATCGAACTCCCTCATTCTTGGAACGCTCTATGTAACCCTTCGGGCCTAAACCTAGTCTAAAGTCCTGCAGTGTAACAGGAAAAACTTTGCTTAGATTGCAGTAGGAATGCAAGCCTCCTTTCTCCTGTAGGTATGGGGTCCTTGGGTAAGAGTTCCTAGAAGAAGGCGAAGCAGATTGTGTTTCTTAGTGTAGCTCCAATGAGAGCAATGAGGCAGACTTCAATGGGATGTATGTCGTGAGAGAACAGAATCCCTGGAGCTGTTGAAGAGCTGAGTCCACCTAGCTTTCTAAGGAAGGGTGCAGCGAGTTGCCTTAAACTCTGAATACATAGTGTGACTGGGAAAGGCTTCTAGGTCGGGATGTTTCTTAGAAGGGTAAAGGAGACTGCTGGTACTCACTGTAGTTGTACGAAAAAGGGTGCCTACACTAGGGTGCCTAGTGTCTGGTAGAGTGAAGAAACGTTCAAGTAAAGCAGAACTTCCAATACGACATAATGGAAAATGCTAAGCGCTTTCGCTTCAGCAGGGCTTTTCAGGCCTTAGCTTGAGGCAAGGACTCACGTCAAGTTACCCTGTAGCTCTAGAGCATGACAGGAGGAACTCCCACCCATGCTATGGAAGCACCGTGTTTCCTTAGAGAAACTCCTTTTCTTTCCAGAGGGCTGCCCACAGTGAATCGAGGCCAGTCAAAACAGTGTTATTTAGGTATCTCAGGCTGGCGTGGCTAGAGATTTAAAATGGGAACGCAAGGCTTAGGCATTCAAGTCTTCTTTTCCGGTGAACATGCACCCGGACACCTTCTTATATCTAAGAAGTCCAAAGAGACTCTAGCTACACCCTGGTCCCTTGCTGAATCAACTTTTCTTCACAGAGTGTTCTGCATATATGGAACTCCCTCATCCTTGGAACGTTCTATGTCTGCTATAGGGCCGAAGCCTATTCTAAAGTCCTGCAGTGTAGAAGGAAAAACTGTGCTTTGGTTCCAGTAGGAATGCAAGCCTCCTTTCTCCTGTAGGTACGGGGTCATTGGGTAAGAGTTCCTAGAGGTAGGCGAAGCAGATTGTGTATCTTAGTGAAACTCCACAGAGGGCAATGAGGCAGACTTCCATGGCATGTAGGACGTGAGAGAACAGAATCCCTGGAGCTGTTGAAGAGCTGAGTCCACCTAGCTTCCTAAGGAAGGGTGCAGCGAGTTGCCCTACACTCTGATTACATAGAGTGACTGGGAAAGTCTTCTAGGTCTGGATGTTTCTTAGAAGAGCAAAGAAGACTGCTGCTACTCACTGTATTTCTACGAAAAAGGGTGCCTACACGAGGGTGCCTTGTGTCTGGTAAGTGAAGAAACATTCAAGTAAAGCAGAACTTGGAATACGACATAATGGAAACTGCTAAGCGCTTCCGCTTCCGCAAGGCTTTTCAGGCCTTAGCTTGAGGCAAGGACTCACGTCAAGTTTCCCTGTAGCTCTAGAGCAGGACAGCAGGAGCTCCCACCCATGCTATGGAAGCACCGTGTTTCATTAGAGAAAACTCCTTTTCTTTCGAGAGGGCTGCCTACAGTGACCAGAAGCCAGGTAAAAACAGTGTTATTTAGGATTCTTCAGGGAAGCATGTTTAGAGATTTAACATGGGAAAGCAAGGCTTGTGCCATCAGGTCTCCTTCTCGGGTTAACATGCAGCCGAAACCCTTCTGATTCCTAACAAGTCAATAGAGACTCTAGCCAAACCCTGGTCCCTTGCTGAATCAACTTTTCTTCACAGGGTTTTCTGCTTGTATCGAACTCCCTCATTCTTGGAACGCTCTATGTAACCCTTCGGGCCTAAACCTAGTCTAAAGTCCTGCAGTGTAACAGGAAAAACTTTGCTTAGATTCCAGTAGGAATGCAAGCCTCCTTTCTCCTGTAGGTATGGGGTCCTTGGGTAAGAGTTCCTAGAAGAAGGCGAAGCAGATTGTGTTTCTTAGTGTAGCTCCAATGAGAGCAATGAGGCAGACTTCCATGGCATGTATGTCGTGAGAGAACAGAATCCCTGGAGCTGTTGAAGAGCTGAGTCCACCTAGCTTTCTAAGGAAGGGTGCAGCGAGTTGCCTTAAACTCTGAATACATAGTGTGACTGGGAAAGGCTTCTAGGTCGGGATGTTTCTTAGAAGGGTAAAGGAGACTGCTGGTACTCACTGTAGTTGTACGAAAAAGGGTGCCTACACTAGGGTGCCTAGTGTCTGGTAGAGTGAAGAAACGTTCAAGTAAAGCAGAACTTCCAATACGACATAATGGAAAATGCTAAGCGCTTTCGCTTCAGCAGGGCTTTTCAGGCCTTAGCTTGAGGCAAGGACTCACGTCAAGTTACCCTGTTGCTCTAGAGCATGACAGGAGGAACTCCCACCCATGCTATGGAAGCACCGTGTTTCCTTAGAGAAACTCCTTTTCTTTCCAGAGGGCTGCCCACAGTGAATCGAGGCCAGTCAAAACAGTGTTATTTAGGTATCTCAGGCTGGCGTGGCTAGAGATTTAAAATGGGAACGCAAGGCTTAGGCATTCAAGTCTTCTTTTCCGGTGAACATGCACCCGGACACCTTCTTATATCTAAGAAGTCCAAAGAGACTCTAGCTACACCCTGGTCCCTTGCTGAATCAACTTTTCTTCACAGAGTGTTCTGCATATATGGAACTCCCTCATCCTTGGAACGTTCTATGTCTGCTATAGGGCCGAAGCCTATTCTAAAGTCCTGCAGTGTAGAAGGAAAAACTGTGCTTTGGTTCCAGTAGGAATGCAAGCCTCCTTTCTCCTGTAGGTACGGGGTCATTGGGTAAGAGTTCCTAGAGGTAGGCGAAGCAGATTGTGTATCTTAGTGAAGCTCCACAGAGGGCAATGAGGCAGACTTCCATGGCATGTAGGACGTGAGAGAACAGAATCCCTGGAGCTGTTGAAGAGCTGAGTCCACCTAGCTTCCTAAGGAAGGGTGCAGCGAGTTGCCCTACACTCTGATTACATAGAGTGACTGGGAAAGGCTTCTAGGTCTGGATGTTTCTTAGAAGAGCAAAGAAGACTGCTGGTACTCACTGTATTTCTACGAAAAAGGGTGCCTACACGAGGGTGCCTTGTGTCTGGTAAGTGAAGAAACATTCAAGTAAAGCAGAACTTGGAATACGACATAATGGAAACTGCTAAGCGCTTCCGCTTCCGCAAGGCTTTTCAGGCCTTAGCTTGAGGCAAGGACTCACGTCAAGTTTCCCTGTAGCTCAAGAGCAGGACAGCAGGAGCTCCCACCCATGCTATGGAAGCACCGTGTTTCCTTAGAGAAAACTCCTTTTCTTTCGAGAGGGCTGCCTACAGTGACCAGAAGCCAGGTAAAAACAGTGTTATTTAGGATTCTTCAGGGAAGCATGTTTAGAGATTTAACATGGGAAAGCAAGGCTTGTGCCATCAGGTCTCCTTCTCGGGTTAACATGCAGCCGAAACCCTTCTGATTCCTAACAAGTCAATAGAGACTCTAGCCAAACCCTGGTCCCTTGCTGAATCAACTTTTCTTCACAGGGTTTTCTGCTTGTATCGAACTCCCTCATTCTTGGAACGCTCTATGTAACCCTTCGGGCCTAAACCTAGTCTAAAGTCCTGCAGTGTAACAGGAAAAACTTTGCTTAGATTCCAGTAGGAATGCAAGCCTCCTTTCTCCTGTAGGTATGGGGTCCTTGGGTAAGAGTTCCTAGAAGAAGGCGAAGCAGATTGTGTTTCTTAGTGTAGCTCCAATGAGAGCAATGAGGCAGACTTCCATGGCATGTATGTCGTGAGAGAACAGAATCCCTGGAGCTGTTGAAGAGCTGAGTCCACCTAGCTTTCTAAGGAAGGGTGCAGCGAGTTGCCTTAAACTCTGAATACATAGTGTGACTGGGAAAGGCTTCTAGGTCGGGATGTTTCTTAGAAGGGTAAAGGAGACTGCTGGTACTCACTGTAGTTGTACGAAAAAGGGTGCCTACACTAGGGTGCCTAGTGTCTGGTAGAGTGAAGAAACGTTCAAGTAAAGCAGAACTTCCAATACGACATAATGGAAAATGCTAAGCGCTTTCGCTTCAGCAGGGCTTTTCAGGCCTTAGCTTGAGGCAAGGACTCACGTCAAGTTACCCTGTAGCTCTAGAGCATGACAGGAGGAACTCCCACCCATGCTATGGAAGCACCGTGTTTCCTTAGAGAAACTCCTTTTCTTTCCAGAGGGCTGCCCACAGTGAATCGAGGCCAGTCAAAACAGTGTTATTTAGGTATCTCAGGCTGGCGTGGCTAGAGATTTAAAATGGGAACGCAAGGCTTAGGCATTCAAGTCTTCTTTTCCGGTGAACATGCACCCGGACACCTTCTTATATCTAAGAAGTCCAAAGAGACTCTAGCTACACCCTGGTCCCTTGCTGAATCAACTTTTCTTCACAGAGTGTTCTGCATATATGGAACTCCCTCATCCTTGGAACGTTCTATGTCTGCTATAGGGCCGAAGCCTATTCTAAAGTCCTGCAGTGTAGAAGGAAAAACTGTGCTTTGGTTCCAGTAGGAATGCAAGCCTCCTTTCTCCTGTAGGTACGGGGTCATTGGGTAAGAGTTCCTAGAGGTAGGCGAAGCAGATTGTGTATCTTAGTGAAGCTCCACAGAGGGCAATGAGGCAGACTTCCATGGCATGTAGGACGTGAGAGAACAGAATCCCTGGAGCTGTTGAAGAGCTGAGTCCACCTAGCTTCCTAAGGAAGGGTGCAGCGAGTTGCCCTACACTCTGATTACATAGAGTGACTGGGAAAGGCTTCTAGGTCTGGATGTTTCTTAGAAGAGCAAAGAAGACTGCCGGTACTCACTGTATTTCTACGAAAAAGGGTGCCTACACGAGGGTGCCTTGTGTCTGGTAAGTGAAGAAACATTCAAGTAAAGCAGAACTTGGAATACGACATAATGGAAACTGCTAAGCGCTTCCACTTCCACAAGGCTTTTCAGGCCTTAGCTTGAGGCAAACACTCACGTCAAGTTTCCCTGTAGCTCTAGAGCAGGACAGCAGGAGCTCCCACCCATGCTATGGAAGCACCGTGTTTCATTAGAGAAAACTCCTTTTCTTTCGAGAGGGCTGCCTACAGTGACCAGAAGCCAGGTAAAAACAGTGTTATTTAGGATTCTTCAGGGAAGCATGTTTAGAGATTTAACATGGGAAAGCAAGGCTTGTGCCATCAGGTCTCCTTCTCGGGTTAACATGCAGCCGAAACCCTTCTGATTCCTAACAAGTCAATAGAGACTCTAGCCAAACCCTGGTCCCTTGCTGAATCAACTTTTCTTCACAGGGTTTTCTGCATGTATCGAACTCCCTCATTCTTGGAACGCTCTATGTAACCCTTCGGGCCTAAACCTAGTCTAAAGTCCTGCAGTGTAACAGGAAAAACTTTGCTTAGATTCCAGTAGGAATGCAAGCCTCCTTTCTCCTGTAGGTATGGGGTCCTTGGGTAAGAGTTCCTAGAAGAAGGCGAAGCAGATTGTGTTTCTTAGTGTAGCTCCAATGAGAGCAATGAGGCAGACTTCAATGGCATGTATGTCGTGAGAGAACAGAATCCCTGGAGCTGTTGAAGAGCTGAGTCCACCTAGCTTTCTAAGGAAGGGTGCAGCGAGTTGCCTTAAACTCTGAATACATAGTGTGACTGGGAAAGGCTTCTAGGTCGGGATGTTTCTTAGAAGGGTAAAGGAGACTGCTGGTACTCACTGTAGTTGTACGAAAAAGGGTGCCTACACTAGGGTGCCTAGTGTCTGGTAGAGTGAAGAAACGTTCAAGTAAAGCAGAACTTCCAATACGACATAATGGAAAATGCTAAGCGCTTTCGCTTCAGCAGGGCTTTTCAGGCCTTAGCTTGAGGCAAGGACTCACGTCAAGTTACCCTGTAGCTCTAGAGCATGACAGGAGGAACTCCCACCCATGCTATGGAAGCACCGTGTTTCCTTAGAGAAACTCCTTTTCTTTCCAGAGGGCTGCCCACAGTGAATCGAGGCCAGTCAAAACAGTGTTATTTAGGTATCTCAGGCTGGCGTGGCTAGAGATTTAAAATGGGAACGCAAGGCTTAGGCATTCAAGTCTTCTTTTCCGGTGAACATGCACCCGGACACCTTCTTATATCTAAGAAGTCCAAAGAGACTCTAGCTACACCCTGGTCCCTTGCTGAATCAACTTTTCTTCACAGAGTGTTCTGCATATATGGAACTCCCTCATCCTTGGAACGTTCTATGTCTGCTATAGGGCCGAAGCCTATTCTAAAGTCCTGCAGTGTAGAAGGAAAAACTGTGCTTTGGTTCCAGTAGGAATGCAAGCCTCCTTTCTCCTGTAGGTACGGGGTCATTGGGTAAGAGTTCCTAGAGGTAGGCGAAGCAGATTGTGTATCTTAGTGAAGCTCCACAGAGGGCAATGAGGCAGACTTCCATGGCATGTAGGACGTGAGAGAACAGAATCCCTGGAGCTGTTGAAGAGCTGAGTCCACCTAGCTTCCTAAGGAAGGGTGCAGCGAGTTGCCCTACACTCTGATTACATAGAGTGACTGGGAAAGGCTTCTAGGTCTGGATGTTTCTTAGAAGAGCAAAGAAGACTGCCGGTACTCACTGTATTTCTACGAAAAAGGGTGCCTACACGAGGGTGCCTTGTGTCTGGTAAGTGAAGAAACATTCAAGTAAAGCAGAACTTGGAATACGACATAATGGAAACTGCTAAGCGCTTCCGCTTCCGCAAGGCTTTTCAGGCCTTAGCTTGAGGCAAGGACTCACGTCAAGTTTCCCTGTAGCTCTAGAGCAGGACAGCAGGAGCTCCCACCCATGCTATGGAAGCACCGTGTTTCCTTAGAGTAAACTCCTTTTCTTTCGAGAGGGCTGCCTACAGTGACCAGAAGCCAGGTAAAAACAGTGTTATTTAGGATTCTTCAGGGAAGCATGTTTAGAGATTTAACATGGGAAAGCAAGGCTTGTGCCATCAGGTCTCCTTCTCGGGTTAACATGCAGCCGAGACCCTTCTGATTTCTAACAAGTCAATAGAGACTCTAGCCAAACCCTGGTCCCTTGCTGAATCAACTTTTCTTCACAGGGTTTTCTGCATGTATCGAACTCCCTCATTCTTGGAACGCTCTATGTAACCCTTCGGGCCTAAACCTAGTCTAAAGTCCTGCAGTGTAACAGGAAAAACTTTGCTTAGATTCCAGTAGGAATGCAAGCCTCCTTTCTCCTGTAGTTATGGGGTCCTTGGGTAAGAGTTCCTAGAAGAAGGCGAAGCAGATTGTGTTTCTTAGTGTAGCTCCAATGAGAGCAATGAGGCAGACTTCAATGGCATGTATGTCGTGAGAGAACAGAATCCCTGGAGCTGTTGAAGAGCTGAGTCCACCTAGCTTTCTAAGGAAGGGTGCAGCGAGTTGCCTTAAACTCTGAATACATAGTGTGACTGGGAAAGGCTTCTAGGTCGGGATGTTTCTTAGAAGGGTAAAGGAGACTGCTGGTACTCACTGTAGTTGTACGAAAAAGGGTGCCTACACTAGGGTGCCTAGTGTCTGGTAGAGTGAAGAAACGTTCAAGTAAAGCAGAACTTCCAATACGACATAATGGAAAATGCTAAGCGCTTTCGCTTCAGCAGGGCTTTTCAGGCCTTAGCTTGAGGCAAGGACTCACGTCAAGTTACCCTGTAGCTCTAGAGCATGACAGGAGGAACTCCCACCCATGCTATGGAAGCACCGTGTTTCCTTAGAGAAACTCCTTTTCTTTCCAGAGGGCTGCCCACAGTGAATCGAGGCCAGTCAAAACAGTGTTATTTAGGTATCTCAGGCTGGCGTGGCTAGAGATTTAAAATGGGAACGCAAGGCTTAGGCATTCAAGTCTTCTTTTCCGGTGAACATGCACCCGGACACCTTCTTATATCTAAGAAGTCCAAAGAGACTCTAGCTACACCCTGGTCCCTTGCTGAATCAACTTTTCTTCACAGAGTGTTCTGCATATATGGAACTCCCTCATCCTTGGAACGTTCTATGTCTGCTATAGGGCCGAAGCCTATTCTAAAGTCCTGCAGTGTAGAAGGAAAAACTGTGCTTTGGTTCCAGTAGGAATGCAAGCCTCCTTTCTCCTGTAGGTACGGGGTCATTGGGTAAGAGTTCCTAGAGGTAGGCGAAGCAGATTGTGTATCTTAGTGAAGCTCCACAGAGGGCAATGAGGCAGACTTCCATGGCATGTAGGACGTGAGAGAACAGAATCCCTGGAGCTGTTGAAGAGCTGAGTCCACCTAGCTTCCTAAGGAAGGGTGCAGCGAGTTGCCCTACACTCTGATTACATAGAGTGACTGGGAAAGGCTTCTAGGTCTGGATGTTTCTTAGAAGAGCAAAGAAGACTGCTGCTACTCACTGTATTTCTACGAAAAAGGGTGCCTACACGAGGGTGCCTTGTGTCTGGTAAGTGAAGAAACATTCAAGTAAAGCAGAACTTGGAATACGACATAATGGAAACTGCTAAGCGCTTCCGCTTCCGCAAGGCTTTTCAGGCCTTAGCTTGAGGCAAGGACTCACGTCAAGTTTCCCTGTAGCTCTAGAGCAGGACAGCAGGAGCTCCCACCCATGCTATGGAAGCACCGTGTTTCATTAGAGAAAACTCCTTTTCTTTCGAGAGGGCTGCCTACAGTGACCAGAAGCCAGGTAAAAACAGTGTTATTTAGGATTCTTCAGGGAAGCATGTTTAGAGATTTAACATGGGAAAGCAAGGCTTGTGCCATCAGGTCTCCTTCTCGGGTTAACATGCAGCCGAAACCCTTCTGATTCCTAACAAGTCAATAGAGACTCTAGCCAAACCCTGGTCCCTTGCTGAATCAACTTTTCTTCACAGGGTTTTCTGCTTGTATCGAACTCCCTCATTCTTGGAACGCTCTATGTAACCCTTCGGGCCTAAACCTAGTCTAAAGTCCTGCAGTGTAACAGGAAAAACTTTGCTTAGATTCCAGTAGGAATGCAAGCCTCCTTTCTCCTGTAGGTATGGGGTCCTTGGGTAAGAGTTCCTAGAAGAAGGCGAAGCAGATTGTGTTTCTTAGTGTAGCTCCAATGAGAGCAATGAGGCAGACTTCAATGGCATGTATGTCGTGAGAGAACAGAATCCCTGGAGCTGTTGAAGAGCTGAGTCCACCTAGCTTTCTAAGGAAGGGTGCAGCGAGTTGCCTTAAACTCTGAATACATAGTGTGACTGGGAAAGGCTTCTAGGTCGGGATGTTTCTTAGAAGGGTAAAGGAGACTGCTGGTACTCACTGTAGTTGTACGAAAAAGGGTGCCTACACTAGGGTGCCTAGTGTCTGGTAGAGTGAAGAAACGTTCAAGTAAAGCAGAACTTCCAATACGACATAATGGAAAATGCTAAGCGCTTTCGCTTCAGCAGGGCTTTTCAGGCCTTAGCTTGAGGCAAGGACTCACGTCAAGTTACCCTGTAGCTCTAGAGCATGACAGGAGGAACTCCCACCCATGCTATGGAAGCACCGTGTTTCCTTAGAGAAACTCCTTTTCTTTCCAGAGGGCTGCCCACAGTGAATCGAGGCCAGTCAAAACAGTGTTATTTAGGTATCTCAGGCTGGCGTGGCTAGAGATTTAAAATGGGAACGCAAGGCTTAGGCATTCAAGTCTTCTTTTCCGGTGAACATGCACCCGGACACCTTCTTATATCTAAGAAGTCCAAAGAGACTCTAGCTACACCCTGGTCCCTTGCTGAATCAACTTTTCTTCACAGAGTGTTCTGCATATATGGAACTCCCTCATCCTTGGAACGTTCTATGTCTGCTATAGGGCCGAAGCCTATTCTAAAGTCCTGCAGTGTAGAAGGAAAAACTGTGCTTTGGTTCCAGTAGGAATGCAAGCCTCCTTTCTCCTGTAGGTACGGGGTCATTGGGTAAGAGTTCCTAGAGGTAGGCGAAGCAGATTGTGTATCTTAGTGAAGCTCCACAGAGGGCAATGAGGCAGACTTCCATGGCATGTAGGACGTGAGAGAACAGAATCCCTGGAGCTGTTGAAGAGCTGAGTCCACCTAGCTTCCTAAGGAAGGGTGCAGCGAGTTGCCCTACACTCTGATTACATAGAGTGACTGGGAAAGGCTTCTAGGTCTGGATGTTTCTTAGAAGAGCAAAGAAGACTGCTGCTACTCACTGTATTTCTACGAAAAAGGGTGCCTACACGAGGGTGCCTTGTGTCTGGTAAGTGAAGAAACATTCAAGTAAAGCAGAACTTGGAATACGACATAATGGAAACTGCTAAGCGCTTCCGCTTCCGCAAGGCTTTTCAGGCCTTAGCTTGAGGCAAGGACTCACGTCAAGTTTCCCTGTAGCTCTAGAGCAGGACAGCAGGAGCTCCCACCCATGCTATGGAAGCACCGTGTTTCATTAGAGAAAACTCCTTTTCTTTCGAGAGGGCTGCCTACAGTGACCAGAAGCCAGGTAAAAACAGTGTTATTTAGGATTCTTCAGGGAAGCATGTTTAGAGATTTAACATGGGAAAGCAAGGCTTGTGCCATCAGGTCTCCTTCTCGGGTTAACATGCAGCCGAAACCCTTCTGATTCCTAACAAGTCAATAGAGACTCTAGCCAAACCCTGGTCCCTTGCTGAATCAACTTTTCTTCACAGGGTTTTCTGCTTGTATCGAACTCCCTCATTCTTGGAACGCTCTATGTAACCCTTCGGGCCTAAACCTAGTCTAAAGTCCTGCAGTGTAACAGGAAAAACTTTGCTTAGATTCCAGTAGGAATGCAAGCCTCCTTTCTCCTGTAGGTATGGGGTCCTTGGGTAAGAGTTCCTAGAAGAAGGCGAAGCAGATTGTGTTTCTTAGTGTAGCTCCAATGAGAGCAATGAGGCAGACTTCAATGGCATGTATGTCGTGAGAGAACAGAATCCCTGGAGCTGTTGAAGAGCTGAGTCCACCTAGCTTTCTAAGGAAGGGTGCAGCGAGTTGCCTTAAACTCTGAATACATAGTGTGACTGGGAAAGGCTTCTAGGTCGGGATGTTTCTTAGAAGGGTAAAGGAGACTGCTGGTACTCACTGTAGTTGTACGAAAAAGGGTGCCTACACTAGGGTGCCTAGTGTCTGGTAGAGTGAAGAAACGTTCAAGTAAAGCAGAACTTCCAATACGACATAATGGAAAATGCTAAGCGCTTTCGCTTCAGCAGGGCTTTTCAGGCCTTAGCTTGAGGCAAGGACTCACGTCAAGTTACCCTGTAGCTCTAGAGCATGACAGGAGGAACTCCCACCCATGCTATGGAAGCACCGTGTTTCCTTAGAGAAACTCCTTTTCTTTCCAGAGGGCTGCCCACAGTGAATCGAGGCCAGTCAAAACAGTGTTATTTAGGTATCTCAGGCTGGCGTGGCTAGAGATTTAAAATGGGAACGCAAGGCTTAGGCATTCAAGTCTTCTTTTCCGGTGAACATGCACCCGGACACCTTCTTATATCTAAGAAGTCCAAAGAGACTCTAGCTACACCCTGGTCCCTTGCTGAATCAACTTTTCTTCACAGAGTGTTCTGCATATATGGAACTCCCTCATCCTTGGAACGTTCTATGTCTGCTATAGGGCCGAAGCCTATTCTAAAGTCCTGCAGTGTAGAAGGAAAAACTGTGCTTTGGTTCCAGTAGGAATGCAAGCCTCCTTTCTCCTGTAGGTACGGGGTCATTGGGTAAGAGTTCCTAGAGGTAGGCGAAGCAGATTGTGTATCTTAGTGAAGCTCCACAGAGGGCAATGAGGCAGACTTCCATGGCATGTAGGACGTGAGAGAACAGAATCCCTGGAGCTGTTGAAGAGCTGAGTCCACCTAGCTTCCTAAGGAAGGGTGCAGCGAGTTGCCCTACACTCTGATTACATAGAGTGACTGGGAAAGGCTTCTAGGTCTGGATGTTTCTTAGAAGAGCAAAGAAGACTGCTGCTACTCACTGTATTTCTACGAAAAAGGGTGCCTACACGAGGGTGCCTTGTGTCTGGTAAGTGAAGAAACATTCAAGTAAAGCAGAACTTGGAATACGACATAATGGAAACTGCTAAGCGCTTCCGCTTCCGCAAGGCTTTTCAGGCCTTAGCTTGAGGCAAGGACTCACGTCAAGTTTCCCTGTAGCTCTAGAGCAGGACAGCAGGAGCTCCCACCCATGCTATGGAAGCACCGTGTTTCCTTAGAGAAAACTCCTTTTCTTTCGAGAGGGCTGCCTACAGTGACCAGAAGCCAGGTAAAAACAGTGTTATTTAGGATTCTTCAGGGAAGCATGTTTAGAGATTTAACATGGGAAAGCAAGGCTTGTGCCATCAGGTCTCCTTCTCGGGTTAACATGCAGCCGAAACCCTTCTGATTCCTAACAAGTCAATAGAGACTCTAGCCAAACCCTGGTCCCTTGCTGAATCAACTTTTCTTCACAGGGTTTTCTGCTTGTATCGAACTCCCTCATTCTTGGAACGCTCTATGTAACCCTTCGGGCCTAAACCTAGTCTAAAGTCCTGCAGTGTAACAGGAAAAACTTTGCTTAGATTCCAGTAGGAATGCAAGCCTCCTTTCTCCTGTAGGTATGGGGTCCTTGGGTAAGAGTTCCTAGAAGAAGGCGAAGCAGATTGTGTTTCTTAGTGTAGCTCCAATGAGAGCAATGAGGCAGACTTCAATGGCATGTATGTCGTGAGAGAACAGAATCCCTGGAGCTGTTGAAGAGCTGAGTCCACCTAGCTTTCTAAGGAAGGGTGCAGCGAGTTGCCTTAAACTCTGAATACATAGTGTGACTGGGAAAGGCTTCTAGGTCGGGATGTTTCTTAGAAGGGTAAAGGAGACTGCTGGTACTCACTGTAGTTGTACGAAAAAGGGTGCCTACACTAGGGTGCCTAGTGTCTGGTAGAGTGAAGAAACGTTCAAGTAAAGCAGAACTTCCAATACGACATAATGGAAAATGCTAAGCGCTTTCGCTTCAGCAGGGCTTTTCAGGCCTTAGCTTGAGGCAAGGACTCACGTCAAGTTACCCTGTAGCTCTAGAGCATGACAGGAGGAACTCCCACCCATGCTATGGAAGCACCGTGTTTCCGTAGAGAAACTCCTTTTCTTTCCAGAGGGCTGCCCACAGTGAATCGAGGCCAGTCAGAACAGTGTTATTTAGGTATCTCAGGCTGGCGTGGCTAGAGATTTAAAATGGGAACGCAAGGCTTAGGCATTCAAGTCTTCTTTTCCGGTGAACATGCACCCGGACACCTTCTTATATCTAAGAAGTCCAAAGAGACTCTAGCTACACCCTGGTCCATTGCTGAATCAACTTTTCTTCACAGAGTGTTCTGCATATATGGAACTCCCTCATCCTTGGAACGTTCTATGTCTGCTATAGGGCCGAAGCCTATTCTAAAGTCCTGCAGTGTAGAAGGAAAAACTGTGCTTTGGTTCCAGTAGGAATGCAAGCCTCCTTTCTCCTGTAGGTACGGGGTCATTGGGTAAGAGTTCCTAGAGGTAGGCGAAGCAGATTGTGTATCTTAGTGAAGCTCCACAGAGGGCAATGAGGCAGACTTCCATGGCATGTAGGACGTGAGAGAACAGAATCCCTGGAGCTGTTGAAGAGCTGAGTCCACCTAGCTTCCTAAGGAAGGGTGCAGCGAGTTGCCCTACACTCTGATTACATAGAGTGACTGGGAAAGGCTTCTAGGTCTGGATGTTTCTTAGAAGAGCAAAGAAGACTGCCGCTACTCACTGTATTTCTACGAAAAAGGGTGCCTACACGAGGGTGCCTTGTGTCTGGTAAGTGAAGAAACATTCAAGTAAAGCAGAACTTGGAATACGACATAATGGAAACTGCTAAGCGCTTCCGCTTCCGCAAGGCTTTTCAGGCCTTAGCTTGAGGCAAGGACTCACGTCAAGTTTCCCTGTAGCTCTAGAGCAGGACAGCAGGAGCTCCCACCCATGCTATGGAAGCACCGTGTTTCC
Organism: Balaenoptera physalus; assembly: GCF_965194825.1. Classification (NCBI taxonomy): domain Eukaryota; kingdom Metazoa; phylum Chordata; class Mammalia; order Artiodactyla; family Balaenopteridae; genus Balaenoptera; species Balaenoptera physalus. Next base: position 4,277,291 of record NC_138902.1, on the reverse strand, counting down.
TTAGAGAAAACTCCTTTTCTTTCGAGAGGGCTGCCTACAGTGACCAGAAGCCAGGTAAAAACAGTGTTATTTAGGATTCTTCAGGGAAGCATGTTTAGAGATTTAACATGGGAAAGCAAGGCTTGTGCCATCAGGTCTCCTTCTCGGGTTAACATGCAGCCGAAAACCTTCTGATTCCTAACAAGTCAATAGAGACTCTAGCCAAACCCTGGTCCCTTGCTGAATCAACTTTTCTTCACAGGGTTTTCTGCATGTATCGAACTCCCTCATTCTTGGAACGCTCTATGTAACCCTTCGGGCCTAAACCTAGTCTAAAGTCCTGCAGTGTAACAGGAAAAATTTTGCTTAGATTCCAGTAGGAATGCAAGCCTCCTTTCTCCTGTAGGTATGGGGTCCTTGGGTAAGAGTTCCTAGAAGAAGGCGAAGCAGATTGTGTTTCTTAGTGTAGCTCCAATGAGAGCAATGAGGCAGACTTCAATGGCATGTATGTCGTGAGAGAACAGAATCCCTGGAGCTGTTGAAGAGCTGAGTCCACCTAGCTTTCTAAGGAAGGGTGCAGCGAGTTGCCTTAAACTCTGAATACATAGTGTGACTGGGAAAGGCTTCTAGGTCGGGATGTTTCTTAGAAGGGTAAAGGAGACTGCTGGTACTCACTGTAGTTGTACGAAAAAGGGTGCCTACACTAGGGTGCCTAGTGTCTGGTAGAGTGAAGAAACGTTCAAGTAAAGCAGAACTTCCAATACGACATAATGGAAAATGCTAAGCGCTTTCGCTTCAGCAGGGCTTTTCAGGCCTTAGCTTGAGGCAAGGACTCACGTCAAGTTACCCTGTAGCTCTAGAGCATGACAGGAGGAACTCCCACCCATGCTATGGAAGCACCGTGTTTCCTTAGAGAAACTCCTTTTCTTTCCAGAGGGCTGCCCACAGTGAATCGAGGCCAGTCAAAACAGTGTTATTTAGGTATCTCAGGCTGGCGTGGCTAGAGATTTAAAATGGGAACGCAAGGCTTAGGCATTCAAGTCTTCTTTTCCGGTGAACATGCACCCGGACACCTTCTTATATCTAAGAAGTCCAAAGAGACTCTAGCTACACCCTGGTCCCTTGCTGAATCAACTTTTCTTCACAGAGTGTTCTGCATATATGGAACTCCCTCATCCTTGGAACGTTCTATGTCTGCTATAGGGCCGAAGCCTATTCTAAAGTCCTGCAGTGTAGAAGGAAAAACTGTGCTTTGGTTCCAGTAGGAATGCAAGCCTCCTTTCTCCTGTAGGTACGGGGTCATTGGGTAAGAGTTCCTAGAGGTAGGCGAAGCAGATTGTGTATCTTAGTGAAGCTCCACAGAGGGCAATGAGGCAGACTTCCATGGCATGTAGGACGTGAGAGAACAGAATCCCTGGAGCTGTTGAAGAGCTGAGTCCACCTAGCTTCCTAAGGAAGGGTGCAGCGAGTTGCCCTACACTCTGATTACATAGAGTGACTGGGAAAGGCTTCTAGGTCTGGATGTTTCTTAGAAGAGCAAAGAAGACTGCTGCTACTCACTGTATTTCTACGAAAAAGGGTGCCTACACGAGGGTGCCTTGTGTCTGGTAAGTGAAGAAACATTCAAGTAAAGCAGAACTTGGAATACGACATAATGGAAACTGCTAAGCGCTTCCGCTTCCGCAAGGCTTTTCAGGCCTTAGCTTGAGGCAAACACTCACGTCAAGTTTCCCTGTAGCTCTAGAGCAGGACAGCAGGAGCTCCCACCCATGCTATGGAAGCACCGTGTTTCCTTAGAGTAAACTCCTTTTCTTTCGAGAGGGCTGCCTACAGTGACCAGAAGCCAGGTAAAAACAGTGTTATTTAGGATTCTTCAGGGAAGCATGTTTAGAGATTTAACATGGGAAAGCAAGGCTTGTGCCATCAGGTCTCCTTCTCGGGTTAACATGCAGCCGAGACCCTTCTGATTTCTAACAAGTCAATAGAGACTCTAGCCAAACCCTGGTCCCTTGCTGAATCAACTTTTCTTCACAGGGTTTTCTGCATGTATCGAACTCCCTCATTCTTGGAACGCTCTATGTAACCCTTCGGGCCTAAACCTAGTCTAAAGTCCTGCAGTGTAACAGGAAAAACTTTGCTTAGATTCCAGTAGGAATGCAAGCCTCCTTTCTCCTGTAGGTATGGGGTCCTTGGGTAAGAGTTCCTAGAAGAAGGCGAAGCAGATTGTGTTTCTTAGTGTAGCTCCAATGAGAGCAATGAGGCAGACTTCAATGGCATGTATGTCGTGAGAGAACAGAATCCCTGGAGCTGTTGAAGAGCTGAGTCCACCTAGCTTTCTAAGGAAGGGTGCAGCGAGTTGCCTTAAACTCTGAATACATAGTGTGACTGGGAAAGGCTTCTAGGTCGGGATGTTTCTTAGAAGGGTAAAGGAGACTGCTGGTACTCACTGTAGTTGTACGAAAAAGGGTGCCTACACTAGGGTGCCTAGTGTCTGGTAGAGTGAAGAAACGTTCAAGTAAAGCAGAACTTCCAATACGACATAATGGAAAATGCTAAGCGCTTTCGCTTCAGCAGGGCTTTTCAGGCCTTAGCTTGAGGCAAGGACTCACGTCAAGTTACCCTGTAGCTCTAGAGCATGACAGGAGGAACTCCCACCCATGCTATGGAAGCACCGTGTTTCCTTAGAGAAACTCCTTTTCTTTCCAGAGGGCTGCCCACAGTGAATCGAGGCCAGTCAAAACAGTGTTATTTAGGTATCTCAGGCTGGCGTGGCTAGAGATTTAAAATGGGAACGCAAGGCTTAGGCATTCAAGTCTTCTTTTCCGGTGAACATGCACCCGGACACCTTCTTATATCTAAGAAGTCCAAAGAGACTCTAGCTACACCCTGGTCCCTTGCTGAATCAACTTTTCTTCACAGAGTGTTCTGCATATATGGAACTCCCTCATCCTTGGAACGTTCTATGTCTGCTATAGGGCCGAAGCCTATTCTAAAGTCCTGCAGTGTAGAAGGAAAAACTGTGCTTTGGTTCCAGTAGGAATGCAAGCCTCCTTTCTCCTGTAGGTACGGGGTCATTGGGTAAGAGTTCCTAGAGGTAGGCGAAGCAGATTGTGTATCTTAGTGAAGCTCCACAGAGGGCAATGAGGCAGACTTCCATGGCATGTAGGACGTGAGAGAACAGAATCCCTGGAGCTGTTGAAGAGCTGAGTCCACCTAGCTTCCTAAGGAAGGGTGCAGCGAGTTGCCCTACACTCTGATTACATAGAGTGACTGGGAAAGGCTTCTAGGTCTGGATGTTTCTTAGAAGAGCAAAGAAGACTGCTGCTACTCACTGTATTTCTACGAAAAAGGGTGCCTACACGAGGGTGCCTTGTGTCTGGTAAGTGAAGAAACATTCAAGTAAAGCAGAACTTGGAATACGACATAATGGAAACTGCTAAGCGCTTCCGCTTCCGCAAGGCTTTTCAGGCCTTAGCTTGAGGCAAGGACTCACGTCAAGTTTCCCTGTAGCTCTAGAGCAGGACAGCAGGAGCTCCCACCCATGCTATGGAAGCACCGTGTTTCATTAGAGAAAACTCCTTTTTTTTCGAGAGGGCTGCCTACAGTGACCAGAAGCCAGGTAAAAACAGTGTTATTTAGGATTCTTCAGGGAAGCATGTTTAGAGATTTAACATGGGAAAGCAAGGCTTGTGCCATCAGGTCTCCTTCTCGGGTTAACATGCAGCCGAAACCCTTCTGATTCCTAACAAGTCAATAGAGACTCTAGCCAAACCCTGGTCCCTTGCTGAATCAACTTTTCTTCACAGGGTTTTCTGCTTGTATCGAACTCCCTCATTCTTGGAACGCTCTATGTAACCCTTCGGGCCTAAACCTAGTCTAAAGTCCTGCAGTGTAACAGGAAAAACTTTGCTTAGATTCCAGTAGGAATGCAAGCCTCCTTTCTCCTGTAGGTATGGGGTCCTTGGGTAAGAGTTCCTAGAAGAAGGCGAAGCAGATTGTGTTTCTTAGTGTAGCTCCAATGAGAGCAATGAGGCAGACTTCCATGGCATGTATGTCGTGAGAGAACAGAATCCCTGAAGCTGTTGAAGAGCTGAGTCCACCTAGCTTTCTAAGGAAGGGTGCAGCGAGTTGCCTTAAACTCTGAATACATAGTGTGACTGGGAAAGGCTTCTAGGTCGGGATGTTTCTTAGAAGGGTAAAGGAGACTGCTGGTACTCACTGTAGTTGTACGAAAAAGGGTGCCTACACTAGGGTGCCTAGTGTCTGGTAGAGTGAAGAAACGTTCAAGTAAAGCAGAACTTCCAATACGACATAATGGAAAATGCTAAGCGCTTTCGCTTCAGCAGGGCTTTTCAGGCCTTAGCTTGAGGAAAGGACTCACGTCAAGTTACCCTGTAGCTCTAGAGCATGACAGGAGGAACTCCCACCCATGCTATGGAAGCACCGTGTTTCCTTAGAGAAACTCCTTTTCTTTCCAGAGGGCTGCCCACAGTGAATCGAGGCCAGTCAAAACAGTGTTATTTAGGTATCTCAGGCTGGCGTGGCTAGAGATTTAAAATGGGAACGCAAGGCTTAGGCATTCAAGTCTTCTTTTCCGGTGAACATGCACCCGGACACCTTCTTATATCTAAGAAGTCCAAAGAGACTCTAGCTACACCCTGGTCCCTTGCTGAATCAACTTTTCTTCACAGAGTGTTCTGCATATATGGAACTCCCTCATCCTTGGAACGTTCTATGTCTGCTATAGGGCCGAAGCCTATTCTAAAGTCCTGCAGTGTAGAAGGAAAAACTGTGCTTTGGTTCCAGTAGGAATGCAAGCCTCCTTTCTCCTGTAGGTACGGGGTCATTGGGTAAGAGTTCCTAGAGGTAGGCGAAGCAGATTGTGTATCTTAGTGAAGCTCCACAGAGGGCAATGAGGCAGACTTCCATGGCATGTAGGACGTGAGAGAACAGAATCCCTGGAGCTGTTGAAGAGCTGAGTCCACCTAGCTTCCTAAGGAAGGGTGCAGCGAGTTGCCCTACACTCTGATTACATAGAGTGACTGGGAAAGGCTTCTAGGTCTGGATGTTTCTTAGAAGAGCAAAGAAGACTGCTGCTACTCACTGTATTTCTACGAAAAAGGGTGCCTACACGAGGGTGCCTTGTGTCTGGTAAGTGAAGAAACATTCAAGTAAAGCAGAACTTGGAATACGACATAATGGAAACTGCTAAGCGCTTCCGCTTCCGCAAGGCTTTTCAGGCCTTAGCTTGAGGCAAGGACTCACGTCAAGTTTCCCTGTAGCTCTAGAGCAGGACAGCAGGAGCTCCCACCCATGCTATGGAAGCACCGTGTTTCCTTAGAGAAAACTCCTTTTCTTTCGAGAGGGCTGCCTACAGTGACCAGAAGCCAGGTAAAAACAGTGTTATTTAGGATTCTTCAGGGAAGCATGTTTAGAGATTTAACATGGGAAAGCAAGGCTTGTGCCATCAGGTCTCCTTCTCGGGTTAACATGCAGCCGAAACCCTTCTGATTCCTAACAAGTCAATAGAGACTCTAGCCAAACCCTGGTCCCTTGCTGAATCAACTTTTCTTCACAGGGTTTTCTGCTTGTATCGAACTCCCTCATTCTTGGAACGCTCTATGTAACCCTTCGGGCCTAAACCTAGTCTAAAGTCCTGCAGTGTAACAGGAAAAACTTTGCTTAGATTCCAGTAGGAATGCAAGCCTCCTTTCTCCTGTAGGTATGGGGTCCTTGGGTAAGAGTTCCTAGAAGAAGGCGAAGCAGATTGTGTTTCTTAGTGTAGCTCCAATGAGAGCAATGAGGCAGACTTCCATGGCATGTATGTCGTGAGAGAACAGAATCCCTGGAGCTGTTGAAGAGCTGAGTCCACCTAGCTTTCTAAGGAAGGGTGCAGCGAGTTGCCTTAAACTCTGAATACATAGTGTGACTGGGAAAGGCTTCTAGGTCGGGATGTTTCTTAGAAGGGTAAAGGAGACTGCTGGTACTCACTGTAGTTGTACGAAAAAGGGTGCCTACACTAGGGTGCCTAGTGTCTGGTAGAGTGAAGAAACGTTCAAGTAAAGCAGAACTTCCAATACGACATAATGGAAAATGCTAAGCGCTTTCGCTTCAGCAGGGCTTTTCAGGCCTTAGCTTGAGGCAAGGACTCACGTCAAGTTACCCTGTAGCTCTAGAGCATGACAGGAGGAACTCCCACCCATGCTATGGAAGCACCGTGTTTCCTTAGAGAAACTCCTTTTCTTTCCAGAGGGCTGCCCACAGTGAATCGAGGCCAGTCAAAACAGTGTTATTTAGGTATCTCAGGCTGGCGTGGCTAGAGATTTAAAATGGGAACGCAAGGCTTAGGCATTCAAGTCTTCTTTTCCGGTGAACATGCACCCGGACACCTTCTTATATCTAAGAAGTCCAAAGAGACTCTAGCTACACCCTGGTCCCTTGCTGAATCAACTTTTCTTCACAGAGTGTTCTGCATATATGGAACTCCCTCATCCTTGGAACGTTCTATGTCTGCTATAGGGCCGAAGCCTATTCTAAAGTCCTGCAGTGTAGAAGGAAAAACTGTGCTTTGGTTCCAGTAGGAATGCAAGCCTCCTTTCTCCTGTAGGTACGGGGTCATTGGGTAAGAGTTCCTAGAGGTAGGCGAAGCAGATTGTGTATCTTAGTGAAGCTCCACAGAGGGCAATGAGGCAGACTTCCATGGCATGTAGGACGTGAGAGAACAGAATCCCTGGAGCTGTTGAAGAGCTGAGTCCACCTAGCTTCCTAAGGAAGGGTGCAGCGAGTTGCCCTACACTCTGATTACATAGAGTGACTGGGAAAGGCTTCTAGGTCTGGATGTTTCTTAGAAGAGCAAAGAAGACTGCTGGTACTCACTGTATTTCTACGAAAAAGGGTGCCTACACGAGGGTGCCTTGTGTCTGGTAAGTGAAGAAACATTCAAGTAAAGCAGAACTTGGAATACGACATAATGGAAACTGCTAAGTGCTTCCGCTTCCGCAAGGCTTTTCAGGCCTTAGCTTGAGGCAAACACTCACGTCAAGTTTCCCTGTAGCTCTAGAGCAGGACAGCAGGAGCTCCCACCCATGCTATGGAAGCACCGTGTTTCCTTAGAGAAAACTCCTTTTCTTTCGAGAGGGCTGCCTACAGTGACCAGAAGCCAGGTAAAAACAGTGTTATTTAGGATTCTTCAGGGAAGCATGTTTAGAGATTTAACATGGGAAAGCAAGGCTTGTGCCATCAGGTCTCCTTCTCGGGTTAACATGCAGCCGAAACCCTTCTGATTCCTAACAAGTCAATAGAGACTCTAGCCAAACCCTGGTCCCTTGCTGAATCAACTTTTCTTCACAGGGTTTTCTGCATGTATCGAACTCCCTCATTCTTGGAACGCTCTATGTAACCCTTCGGGCCTAAACCTAGTCTAAAGTCCTGCAGTGTAACAGGAAAAACTTTGCTTAGATTGCAGTAGGAATGCAAGCCTCCTTTCTCCTGTAGGTATGGGGTCCTTGGGTAAGAGTTCCTAGAAGAAGGCGAAGCAGATTGTGTTTCTTAGTGTAGCTCCAATGAGAGCAATGAGGCAGACTTCAATGGCATGTATGTCGTGAGAGAACAGAATCCCTGGAGCTGTTGAAGAGCTGAGTCCACCTAGCTTTCTAAGGAAGGGTGCAGCGAGTTGCCTTAAACTCTGAATACATAGTGTGACTGGGAAAGGCTTCTAGGTCTGGATGTTTCTTAGAAGGGTAAAGGAGACTGCTGGTACTCACTGTAGTTGTACGAAAAAGGGTGCTTACACTAGGGTGCCTAGTGTCTGGTAGAGTGAAGAAACGTTCAAGTAAAGCAGAACTTCCAATACGACATAATGGAAAATGCTAAGCGCTTTCGCTTCAGCAGGGCTTTTCAGGCCTTAGCTTGAGGCAAGGACTCACGTCAAGTTACCCTGTAGCTCTAGAGCATGACAGGAGGAACTCCCACCCATGCTATGGAAGCACCGTGTTTCCTTAGAGAAACTCCTTTTCTTTCCAGAGGGCTGCCCACAGTGAATCGAGGCCAGTCAAAACAGTGTTATTTAGGTATCTCAGGCTGGCGTGGCTAGAGATTTAAAATGGGAACGCAAGGCTTAGGCATTCAAGTCTTCTTTTCCGGTGAACATGCACCCGGACACCTTCTTATATCTAAGAAGTCCAAAGAGACTCTAGCTACACCCTGGTCCCTTGCTGAATCAACTTTTCTTCACAGAGTGTTCTGCATATATGGAACTCCCTCATCCTTGGAACGTTCTATGTCTGCTATAGGGCCGAAGCCTATTCTAAAGTCCTGCAGTGTAGAAGGAAAAACTGTGCTTTGGTTCCAGTAGGAATGCAAGCCTCCTTTCTCCTGTAGGTACGGGGTCATTGGGTAAGAGTTCCTAGAGGTAGGCGAAGCAGATTGTGTATCTTAGTGAAGCTCCACAGAGGGCAATGAGGCAGACTTCCATGGCATGTAGGACGTGAGAGAACAGAATCCCTGGAGCTGTTGAAGAGCTGAGTCCACCTAGCTTCCTAAGGAAGGGTGCAGCGAGTTGCCCTACACTCTGATTACATAGAGTGACTGGGAAAGGCTTCTAGGTCTGGATGTTTCTTAGAAGAGCAAAGAAGACTGCTGGTACTCACTGTATTTCTACGAAAAAGGGTGCCTACACGAGGGTGCCTTGTGTCTGGTAAGTGAAGAAACATTCAAGTAAAGCAGAACTTGGAATACGACATAATGGAAACTGCTAAGCGCTTCCGCTTCCGCAAGGCTTTTCAGGCCTTAGCTTGAGGCAAGGACTCACGTCAAGTTTCCCTGTAGCTCAAGAGCAGGACAGCAGGAGCTCCCACCCATGCTATGGAAGCACCGTGTTTCCTTAGAGAAAACTCCTTTTCTTTCGAGAGGGCTGCCTACAGTGACCAGAAGCCAGGTAAAAACAGTGTTATTTAGGATTCTTCAGGGAAGCATGTTTAGAGATTTAACATGGGAAAGCAAGGCTTGTGCCATCAGGTCTCCTTCTCGGGTTAACATGCAGCCGAAACCCTTCTGATTCCTAACAAGTCAATAGAGACTCTAGCCAAACCCTGGTCCCTTGCTGAATCAACTTTTCTTCACAGGGTTTTCTGCTTGTATCGAACTCCCTCATTCTTGGAACGCTCTATGTAACCCTTCGGGCCTAAACCTAGTCTAAAGTCCTGCAGTGTAACAGGAAAAACTTTGCTTAGATTCCAGTAGGAATGCAAGCCTCCTTTCTCCTGTAGGTATGGGGTCCTTGGGTAAGAGTTCCTAGAAGAATGCGAAGCAGATTGTGTTTCTTAGTGTAGCTCCAATGAGAGCAATGAGGCAGACTTCAATGGCATGTATGTCGTGAGAGAACAGAATCCCTGGAGCTGTTGAAGAGCTGAGTCCACCTAGCTTTCTAAGGAAGGGTGCAGCGAGTTGCCTTAAACTCTGAATACATAGTGTGACTGGGAAAGGCTTCTAGGTCGGGATGTTTCTTAGAAGGGTAAAGGAGACTGCTGGTACTCACTGTAGTTGTACGAAAAAGGGTGCCTACACTAGGGTGCCTAGTGTCTGGTAGAGTGAAGAAACGTTCAAGTAAAGCAGAACTTCCAATACGACATAATGGAAAATGCTAAGCGCTTTCGCTTCAGCAGGGCTTTTCAGGCCTTAGCTTGAGGCAAGGACTCACGTCAAGTTACCCTGTAGCTCTAGAGCATGACAGGAGGAACTCCCACCCATGCTATGGAAGCACCGTGTTTCCTTAGAGAAACTCCTTTTCTTTCCAGAGGGCTGCCCACAGTGAATCGAGGCCAGTCAAAACAGTGTTATTTAGGTATCTCAGGCTGGCGTGGCTAGAGATTTAAAATGGGAACGCAAGGCTTAGGCATTCAAGTCTTCTTTTCCGGTGAACATGCACCCGGACACCTTCTTATATCTAAGAAGTCCAAAGAGACTCTAGCTACACCCTGGTCCCTTGCTGAATCAACTTTTCTTCACAGAGTGTTCTGCATATATGGAACTCCCTCATCCTTGGAACGTTCTATGTCTGCTATAGGGCCGAAGCCTATTCTAAAGTCCTGCAGTGTAGAAGGAAAAACTGTGCTTTGGTTCCAGTAGGAATGCAAGCCTCCTTTCTCCTGTAGGTACGGGGTCATTGGGTAAGAGTTCCTAGAGGTAGGCGAAGCAGATTGTGTATCTTAGTGAAGCTCCACAGAGGGCAATGAGGCAGACTTCCATGGCATGTAGGACGTGAGAGAACAGAATCCCTGGAGCTGTTGAAGAGCTGAGTCCACCTAGCTTCCTAAGGAAGGGTGCAGCGAGTTGCCCTACACTCTGATTACATAGAGTGACTGGGAAAGGCTTCTAGGTCTGGATGTTTCTTAGAAGAGCAAAGAAGACTGCCGGTACTCACTGTATTTCTACGAAAAAGGGTGCCTACACGAGGGTGCCTTGTGTCTGGTAAGTGAAGAAACATTCAAGTAAAGCAGAACTTGGAATACGACATAATGGAAACTGCTAAGCGCTTCCGCTTCCACAAGGCTTTTCAGGCCTTAGCTTCAGGCAAACACTCACGTCAAGTTTCCCTGTAGCTCTAGAGCAGGACAGCAGGAGCTCCCACCCATGCTATGGAAGCACCGTGTTTCATTAGAGAAAACTCCTTTTCTTTCGAGAGGGCTGCCTACAGTGACCAGAAGCCAGGTAAAAACAGTGTAATTTAGGATTCTTCAGGGAAGCATGTTTAGAGATTTAACATGGGAAAGCAAGGCTTGTGCCATCAGGTCTCCTTCTCGGGTTAACATGCAGCCGAAACCCTTCTGATTCCTAACAAGTCAATAGAGACTCTAGCCAAACCCTGGTCCCTTGCTGAATCAACTTTTCTTCACAGGGTTTTCTGCATGTATCGAACTCCCTCATTCTTGGAACGCTCTATGTAACCCTTCGGGCCTAAACCTAGTCTAAAGTCCTGCAGTGTAACAGGAAAAACTTTGCTTAGATTCCAGTAGGAATGCAAGCCTCCTTTCTCCTGTAGGTATGGGGTCCTTGGGTAAGAGTTCCTAGAAGAAGGCGAAGCAGATTGTGTTTCTTAGTGTAGCTCCAATGAGAGCAATGAGGCAGACTTCAATGGCATGTATGTCGTGAGAGAACAGAATCCCTGGAGCTGTTGAAGAGCTGAGTCCACCTAGCTTTCTAAGGAAGGGTGCAGCGAGTTGCCTTAAACTCTGAATACATAGTGTGACTGGGAAAGGCTTCTAGGTCGGGATGTTTCTTAGAAGGGTAAAGGAGACTGCTGGTACTCACTGTAGTTGTACGAAAAAGGGTGCCTACACTAGGGTGCCTAGTGTCTGGTAGAGTGAAGAAACGTTCAAGTAAAGCAGAACTTCCAATACGACATAATGGAAAATGCTAAGCGCTTTCGCTTCAGCAGGGCTTTTCAGGCCTTAGCTTGAGGCAAGGACTCACGTCAAGTTACCCTGTAGCTCTAGAGCATGACAGGAGGAACTCCCACCCATGCTATGGAAGCACCGTGTTTCCTTAGAGAAACTCCTTTTCTTTCCAGAGGGCTGCCCACAGTGAATCGAGGCCAGTCAAAACAGTGTTATTTAGGTATCTCAGGCTGGCGTGGCTAGAGATTTAAAATGGGAACGCAAGGCTTAGGCATTCAAGTCTTCTTTTCCGGTGAACATGCACCCGGACACCTTCTTATATCTAAGAAGTCCAAAGAGACTCTAGCTACACCCTGGTCCCTTGCTGAATCAACTTTTCTTCACAGAGTGTTCTGCATATATGGAACTCCCTCATCCTTGGAACGTTCTATGTCTGCTATAGGGCCGAAGCCTATTCTAAAGTCCTGCAGTGTAGAAGGAAAAACTGTGCTTTGGTTCCAGTAGGAATGCAAGCCTCCTTTCTCCTGTAGGTACGGGGTCATTGGGTAAGAGTTCGTAGAGGTAGGCGAAGCAGATTGTGTATCTTAGTGAAGCTCCACAGAGGGCAATGAGGCAGACTTCCATGGCATGTAGGACGTGAGAGAACAGAATCCCTGGAGCTGTTGAAGAGCTGAATCCACCTAGCTTCCTAAGGAAGGGTGCAGCGAGTTGCCCTACACTCTGATTACATAGAGTGACTGGGAAAGGCTTCTAGGTCTGGATGTTTCTTAGAAGAGCAAAGAAGACTGCCGGTACTCACTGTATTTCTACGAAAAAGGGTGCCTACACGAGGGTGCCTTGTGTCTGGTAAGTGAAGAAACATTCAAGTAAAGCAGAACTTGGAATACGACATAATGGAAACTGCTAAGCGCTTCCGCTTCCGCAAGGCTTTTCAGGCCTTAGCTTGAGGCAAACACTCACGTCAAGTTTCCCTGTAGCTCTAGAGCAGGACAGCAGGAGCTCCCACCCATGCTATGGAAGCACCGTGTTTCCTTAGAGAAAACTCCTTTTCTTTCGAGAGGGCTGCCTACAGTGACCAGAAGCCAGGTAAAAACAGTGTTATTTAGGATTCTTCAGGGAAGCATGTTTAGAGATTTAACATGGGAAAGCAAGGCTTGTGCCATCAGGTCTCCTTCTCGGGTTAACATGCAGCCGAAAACCTTCTGATTCCTAACAAGTCAATAGAGACTCTAGCCAAACCCTGGTCCCTTGCTGAATCAACTTTTCTTCACAGGGTTTTCTGCATGTATCGAACTCCCTCATTCTTGGAACGCTCTATGTAACCCTTCGGGCCTAAACCTAGTCTAAAGTCCTGCAGTGTAACAGGAAAAATTTTGCTTAGATTCCAGTAGGAATGCAAGCCTCCTTTCTCCTGTAGGTATGGGGTCCTTGGGTAAGAGTTCCTAGAAGAAGGCGAAGCAGATTGTGTTTCTTAGTGTAGCTCCAATGAGAGCAATGAGGCAGACTTCAATGGCATGTATGTCGTGAGAGAACAGAATCCCTGGAGCTGTTGAAGAGCTGAGTCCACCTAGCTTTCTAAGGAAGGGTGCAGCGAGTTGCCTTAAACTCTGAATACATAGTGTGACTGGGAAAGGCTTCTAGGTCGGGATGTTTCTTAGAAGGGTAAAGGAGACTGCTGGTACTCACTGTAGTTGTACGAAAAAGGGTGCCTACACTAGGGTGCCTAGTGTCTGGTAGAGTGAAGAAACGTTCAAGTAAAGCAGAACTTCCAATACGACATAATGGAAAATGCTAAGCGCTTTCGCTTCAGCAGGGCTTTTCAGGCCTTAGCTTGAGGCAAGGACTCACGTCAAGTTACCCTGTAGCTCTAGAGCATGACAGGAGGAACTCCCACCCATGCTATGGAAGCACCGTGTTTCCTTAGAGAAACTCCTTTTCTTTCCAGAGGGCTGCCCACAGTGAATCGAGGCCAGTCAAAACAGTGTTATTTAGGTATCTCAGGCTGGCGTGGCTAGAGATTTAAAATGGGAACGCAAGGCTTAGGCATTCAAGTCTTCTTTTCCGGTGAACATGCACCCGGACACCTTCTTATATCTAAGAAGTCCAAAGAGACTCTAGCTACACCCTGGTCCCTTGCTGAATCAACTTTTCTTCACAGAGTGTTCTGCATATATGGAACTCCCTCATCCTTGGAACGTTCTATGTCTGCTATAGGGCCGAAGCCTATTCTAAAGTCCTGCAGTGTAGAAGGAAAAACTGTGCTTTGGTTCCAGTAGGAATGCAAGCCTCCTTTCTCCTGTAGGTACGGGGTCATTGGGTAAGAGTTCCTAGAGGTAGGCGAAGCAGATTGTGTATCTTAGTGAAGCTCCACAGAGGGCAATGAGGCAGACTTCCATGGCATGTAGGACGTGAGAGAACAGAATCCCTGGAGCTGTTGAAGAGCTGAGTCCACCTAGCTTCCTAAGGAAGGGTGCAGCGAGTTGCCCTACACTCTGATTACATAGAGTGACTGGGAAAGGCTTCTAGGTCTGGATGTTTCTTAGAAGAGCAAAGAAGACTGCTGCTACTCACTGTATTTCTACGAAAAAGGGTGCCTACACGAGGGTGCCTTGTGTCTGGTAAGTGAAGAAACATTCAAGTAAAGCAGAACTTGGAATACGACATAATGGAAACTGCTAAGCGCTTCCGCTTCCGCAAGGCTTTTCAGGCCTTAGCTTGAGGCAAGGACTCACGTCAAGTTTCCCTGTAGCTCTAGAGCAGGACAGCAGGAGCTCCCACCCATGCTATGGAAGCACCGTGTTTCCTTAGAGTAAACTCCTTTTCTTTCGAGAGGGCTGCCTACAGTGACCAGAAGCCAGGTAAAAACAGTGTTATTTAGGATTCTTCAGGGAAGCATGTTTAGAGATTTAACATGGGAAAGCAAGGCTTGTGCCATCAGGTCTCCTTCTCGGGTTAACATGCAGCCGAGACCCTTCTGATTTCTAACAAGTCAATAGAGACTCTAGCCAAACCCTGGTCCCTTGCTGAATCAACTTTTCTTCACAGGGTTTTCTGCATGTATCGAACTCCCTCATTCTTGGAACGCTCTATGTAACCCTTCGGGCCTAAACCTAGTCTAAAGTCCTGCAGTGTAACAGGAAAAACTTTGCTTAGATTCCAGTAGGAATGCAAGCCTCCTTTCTCCTGTAGTTATGGGGTCCTTAGGTAAGAGTTCCTAGAAGAAGGCGAAGCAGATTGTGTTTCTTAGTGTAGCTCCAATGAGAGCAATGAGGCAGACTTCCATGGCATGTATGTCGTGAGAGAACAGAATCCCTGGAGCTGTTGAAGAGCTGAGTCCACCTAGCTTTCTAAGGAAGGGTGCAGCGAGTTGCCTTAAACTCTGAATACATAGTGTGACTGGGAAAGGCTTCTAGGTCGGGATGTTTCTTAGAAGGGTAAAGGAGACTGCTGGTACTCACTGTAGTTGTACGAAAAAGGGTGCCTACACTAGGGTGCCTAGTGTCTGGTAGAGTGAAGAAACGTTCAAGTAAAGCAGAACTTCCAATACGACATAATGGAAAATGCTAAGCGCTTTCGCTTCAGCAGGGCTTTTCAGGCCTTAGCTTGAGGCAAGGACTCACGTCAAGTTACCCTGTAGCTCTAGAGCATGACAGGAGGAACTCCCACCCATGCTATGGAAGCACCGTGTTTCCTTAGAGAAACTCCTTTTCTTTCCAGAGGGCTGCCCACAGTGAATCGAGGCCAGTCAAAACAGTGTTATTTAGGTATCTCAGGCTGGCGTGGCTAGAGATTTAAAATGGGAACGCAAGGCTTAGGCATTCAAGTCTTCTTTTCCGGTGAACATGCACCCGGACACCTTCTTATATCTAAGAAGTCCAAAGAGACTCTAGCTACACCCTGGTCCCTTGCTGAATCAACTTTTCTTCACAGAGTGTTCTGCATATATGGAACTCCCTCATCCTTGGAACGTTCTATGTCTGCTATAGGGCCGAAGCCTATTCTAAAGTCCTGCAGTGTAGAAGGAAAAACTGTGCTTTGGTTCCAGTAGGAATGCAAGCCTCCTTTCTCCTGTAGGTACGGGGTCATTGGGTAAGAGTTCCTAGAGGTAGGCGAAGCAGATTGTGTATCTTAGTGAAGCTCCACAGAGGGCAATGAGGCAGACTTCCATGGCATGTAGGACGTGAGAGAACAGAATCCCTGGAGCTGTTGAAGAGCTGAGTCCACCTAGCTTCCTAAGGAAGGGTGCAGCGAGTTGCCCTACACTCTGATTACATAGAGTGACTGGGAAAGGCTTCTAGGTCTGGATGTTTCTTAGAAGAGCAAAGAAGACTGCTGCTACTCACTGTATTTCTACGAAAAAGGGTGCCTACACGAGGGTGCCTTGTGTCTGGTAAGTGAAGAAACATTCAAGTAAAGCAGAACTTGGAATACGACATAATGGAAACTGCTAAGCGCTTCCGCTTCCGCAAGGCTTTTCAGGCCTTAGCTTGAGGCAAGGACTCACGTCAAGTTTCCCTGTAGCTCTAGAGCAGGACAGCAGGAGCTCCCACCCATGCTATGGAAGCACCGTGTTTCATTAGAGAAAACTCCTTTTCTTTCGAGAGGGCTGCCTACAGTGACCAGAAGCCAGGTAAAAACAGTGTTATTTAGGATTCTTCAGGGAAGCATGTTTAGAGATTTAACATGGGAAAGCAAGGCTTGTGCCATCAGGTCTCCTTCTCGGGTTAACATGCAGCCGAAACCCTTCTGATTCCTAACAAGTCAATAGAGACTCTAGCCAAACCCTGGTCCCTTGCTGAATCAACTTTTCTTCACAGGGTTTTCTGCTTGTATCGAACTCCCTCATTCTTGGAACGCTCTATGTAACCCTTCGGGCCTAAACCTAGTCTAAAGTCCTGCAGTGTAACAGGAAAAACTTTGCTTAGATTCCAGTAGGAATGCAAGCCTCCTTTCTCCTGTAGGTATGGGGTCCTTGGGTAAGAGTTCCTAGAAGAAGGCGAAGCAGATTGTGTTTCTTAGTGTAGCTCCAATGAGAGCAATGAGGCAGACTTCCATGGCATGTATGTCGTGAGAGAACAGAATCCCTGAAGCTGTTGAAGAGCTGAGTCCACCTAGCTTTCTAAGGAAGGGTGCAGCGAGTTGCCTTAAACTCTGAATACATAGTGTGACTGGGAAAGGCTTCTAGGTCGGGATGTTTCTTAGAAGGGTAAAGGAGACTGCTGGTACTCACTGTAGTTGTACGAAAAAGGGTGCCTACACTAGGGTGCCTAGTGTCTGGTAGAGTGAAGAAACGTTCAAGTAAAGCAGAACTTCCAATACGACATAATGGAAAATGCTAAGCGCTTTCGCTTCAGCAGGGCTTTTCAGGCCTTAGCTTGAGGCAAGGACTCACGTCAAGTTACCCTGTAGCTCTAGAGCATGACAGGAGGAACTCCCACCCATGCTATGGAAGCACCGTGTTTCCTTAGAGAAACTCCTTTTCTTTCCAGAGGGCTGCCCACAGTGAATCGAGGCCAGTCAAAACAGTGTTATTTAGGTATCTCAGGCTGGCGTGGCTAGAGATTTAAAATGGGAACGCAAGGCTTAGGCATTCAAGTCTTCTTTTCCGGTGAACATGCACCCGGACACCTTCTTATATCTAAGAAGTCCAAAGAGACTCTAGCTACACCCTGGTCCCTTGCTGAATCAACTTTTCTTCACAGAGTGTTCTGCATATATGGAACTCCCTCATCCTTGGAACGTTCTATGTCTGCTATAGGGCCGAAGCCTATTCTAAAGTCCTGCAGTGTAGAAGGAAAAACTGTGCTTTGGTTCCAGTAGGAATGCAAGCCTCCTTTCTCCTGTAGGTACGGGGTCATTGGGTAAGAGTTCCTAGAGGTAGGCGAAGCAGATTGTGTATCTTAGTGAAGCTCCACAGAGGGCAATGAGGCAGACTTCCATGGCATGTAGGACGTGAGAGAACAGAATCCCTGGAGCTGTTGAAGAGCTGAGTCCACCTAGCTTCCTAAGGAAGGGTGCAGCGAGTTGCCCTACACTCTGATTACATAGAGTGACTGGGAAAGGCTTCTAGGTCTGGATGTTTCTTAGAAGAGCAAAGAAGACTGCTGCTACTCACTGTATTTCTACGAAAAAGGGTGCCTACACGAGGGTGCCTTGTGTCTGGTAAGTGAAGAAACATTCAAGTAAAGCAGAACTTGGAATACGACATAATGGAAACTGCTAAGCGCTTCCGCTTCCGCAAGGCTTTTCAGGCCTTAGCTTGAGGCAAGGACTCACGTCAAGTTTCCCTGTAGCTCTAGAGCAGGACAGCAGGAGCTCCCACCCATGCTATGGAAGCACCGTGTTTCCTTAGAGAAAACTCCTTTTCTTTCGAGAGGGCTGCCTACAGTGACCAGAAGCCAGGTAAAAACAGTGTTATTTAGGATTCTTCAGGGAAGCATGTTTAGAGATTTAACATGGGAAAGCAAGGCTTGTGCCATCAGGTCTCCTTCTCGGGTTAACATGCAGCCGAAACCCTTCTGATTCCTAACAAGTCAATAGAGACTCTAGCCAAACCCTGGTCCCTTGCTGAATCAACTTTTCTTCACAGGGTTTTCTGCTTGTATCGAACTCCCTCATTCTTGGAACGCTCTATGTAACCCTTCGGGCCTAAACCTAGTCTAAAGTCCTGCAGTGTAACAGGAAAAACTTTGCTTAGATTCCAGTAGGAATGCAAGCCTCCTTTCTCCTGTAGGTATGGGGTCCTTGGGTAAGAGTTCCTAGAAGAAGGCGAAGCAGATTGTGTTTCTTAGTGTAGCTCCAATGAGAGCAATGAGGCAGACTTCCATGGCATGTATGTCGTGAGAGAACAGAATCCCTGGAGCTGTTGAAGAGCTGAGTCCACCTAGCTTTCTAAGGAAGGGTGCAGCGAGTTGCCTTAAACTCTGAATACATAGTGTGACTGGGAAAGGCTTCTAGGTCGGGATGTTTCTTAGAAGGGTAAAGGAGACTGCTGGTACTCACTGTAGTTGTACGAAAAAGGGTGCCTACACTAGGGTGCCTAGTGTCTGGTAGAGTGAAGAAACGTTCAAGTAAAGCAGAACTTCCAATACGACATAATGGAAAATGCTAAGCGCTTTCGCTTCAGCAGGGCTTTTCAGGCCTTAGCTTGAGGCAAGGACTCACGTCAAGTTACCCTGTAGCTCTAGAGCATGACAGGAGGAACTCCCACCCATGCTATGGAAGCACCGTGTTTCCGTAGAGAAACTCCTTTTCTTTCCAGAGGGCTGCCCACAGTGAATCGAGGCCAGTCAAAACAGTGTTATTTAGGTATCTCAGGCTGGCGTGGCTAGAGATTTAAAATGGGAACGCAAGGCTTAGGCATTCAAGTCTTCTTTTCCGGTGAACATGCACCCGGACACCTTCTTATATCTAAGAAGTCCAAAGAGACTCTAGCTACACCCTGGTCCATTGCTGAATCAACTTTTCTTCACAGAGTGTTCTGCATATATGGAACTCCCTCATCCTTGGAACGTTCTATGTCTGCTATAGGGCCGAAGCCTATTCTAAAGTCCTGCAGTGTAGAAGGAAAAACTGTGCTTTGGTTCCAGTAGGAATGCAAGCCTCCTTTCTCCTGTAGGTACGGGGTCATTGGGTAAGAGTTCCTAGAGGTAGGCGAAGCAGATTGTGTATCTTAGTGAAGCTCCACAGAGGGCAATGAGGCAGACTTCCATGGCATGTAGGACGTGAGAGAACAGAATCCCTGGAGCTGTTGAAGAGCTGAGTCCACCTAGCTTCCTAAGGAAGGGTGCAGCGAGTTGCCCTACACTCTGATTACATAGAGTGACTGGGAAAGGCTTCTAGGTCTGGATGTTTCTTAGAAGAGCAAAGAAGACTGCCGCTACTCACTGTATTTCTACGAAAAAGGGTGCCTACACGAGGGTGCCTTGTGTCTGGTAAGTGAAGAAACATTCAAGTAAAGCAGAACTTGGAATACGACATAATGGAAACTGCTAAGCGCTTCCGCTTCCGCAAGGCTTTTCAGGCCTTAGCTTGAGGCAAGGACTCACGTCAAGTTTCCCTGTAGCTCTAGAGCAGGACAGCAGGAGCTCCCACCCATGCTATGGAAGCACCGTGTTTCCTTAGAGAAAACTCCTTTTCTTTCGAGAGGGCTGCCTACAGTGACCAGAAGCCAGGTAAAAACAGTGTTATTTAGGATTCTTCAGGGAAGCATGTTTAGAGATTTAACATGGGAAAGCAAGGCTTGTGCCATCAGGTCTCCTTCTCGGGTTAACATGCAGCCGAAAACCTTCTGATTCCTAACAAGTCAATAGAGACTCTAGCCAAACCCTGGTCCCTTGCTGAATCAACTTTTCTTCACAGGGTTTTCTGCATGTATCGAACTCCCTCATTCTTGGAACGCTCTATGTAACCCTTCGGGCCTAAACCTAGTCTAAAGTCCTGCAGTGTAACAGGAAATATTTTGCTTAGATTCCAGTAGGAATGCAAGCCTCCTTTCTCCTGTAGGTATGGGGTCCTTGGGTAAGAGTTCCTAGAAGAAGGCGAAGCAGATTGTGTTTCTTAGTGTAGCTCCAATGAGAGCAATGAGGCAGACTTCCATGGCATGTATGTCGTGAGAGAACAGAATCCCTGGAGCTGTTGAAGAGCTGAGTCCACCTAGCTTTCTAAGGAAGGGTGCAGCGAGTTGCCTTAAACTCTGAATACATAGTGTGACTGGGAAAGGCTTCTAGGTCGGGATGTTTCTTAGAAGGGTAAAGGAGACTGCTGGTACTCACTGTAGTTGTACGAAAAAGGGTGCCTACACTAGGGTGCCTAGTGTCTGGTAGAGTGAAGAAACGTTCAAGTAAAGCAGAACTTCCAATACGACATAATGGAAAATGCTAAGCGCTTTCGCTTCAGCAGGGCTTTTCAGGCCTTAGCTTGAGGCAAGGACTCACGTCAAGTTACCCTGTAGCTCTAGAGCATGACAGGAGGAACTCCCACCCATGCTATGGAAGCACCGTGTTTCCTTAGAGAAACTCCTTTTCTTTCCAGAGGGCTGCCCACAGTGAATCGAGGCCAGTCAAAACAGTGTTATTTAGGTATCTCAGGCTGGCGTGGCTAGAGATTTAAAATGGGAACGCAAGGCTTAGGCATTCAAGTCTTCTTTTCCGGTGAACATGCACCCGGACACCTTCTTATATCTAAGAAGTCCAAAGAGACTCTAGCTACACCCTGGTCCCTTGCTGAATCAACTTTTCTTCACAGAGTGTTCTGCATATATGGAACTCCCTCATCCTTGGAACGTTCTATGTCTGCTATAGGGCCGAAGCCTATTCTAAAGTCCTGCAGTGTAGAAGGAAAAACTGTGCTTTGGTTCCAGTAGGAATGCAAGCCTCCTTTCTCCTGTAGGTACGGGGTCATTGGGTAAGAGTTCCTAGAGGTAGGCGAAGCAGATTGTGTATCTTAGTGAAGCTCCACAGAGGGCAATGAGGCAGACTTCCATGGCATGTAGGACGTGAGAGAACAGAATCCCTGGAGCTGTTGAAGAGCTGAGTCCACCTAGCTTCCTAAGGAAGGGTGCAGCGAGTTGCCCTACACTCTGATTACATAGAGTGACTGGGAAAGGCTTCTAGGTCTGGATGTTTCTTAGAAGAGCAAAGAAGACTGCTGCTACTCACTGTATTTCTACGAAAAAGGGTGCCTACACGAGGGTGCCTTGTGTCTGGTAAGTGAAGAAACATTCAAGTAAAGCAGAACTTGGAATACGACATAATGGAAACTGCTAAGCGCTTCCGCTTCCGCAAGGCTTTTCAGGCCTTAGCTTGAGGCAAGGACTCACGTCAAGTTTCCCTGTAGCTCTAGAGCAGGACAGCAGGAGCTCCCACCCATGCTATGGAAGCACCGTGTTTCATTAGAGAAAACTCCTTTTCTTTCGAGAGGGCTGCCTACAGTGACCAGAAGCCAGGTAAAAACAGTGTTATTTAGGATTCTTCAGGGAAGCATGTTTAGAGATTTAACATGGGAAAGCAAGGCTTGTGCCATCAGGTCTCCTTCTCGGGTTAACATGCAGCCGAGACCCTTCTGATTCCTAACAAGTCAATAGAGACTCTAGCCAAACCCTGGTCCCTTGCTTAATCAACTTTTCTTCACAGGGTTTTCTGCTTGTATCGAACTCCCTCATTCTTGGAACGCTCTATGTAACCCTTCGGGCCTAAACCTAGTCTAAAGTCCTGCAGTGTAACAGGAAAAACTTTGCTTAGATTCCAGTAGGAATGCAAGCCTCCTTTCTCCTGTAGGTATGGGGTCCTTGGGTAAGAGTTCCTAGAAGAAGGCGAAGCAGATTGTGTTTCTTAGTGTAGCTCCAATGAGAGCAATGAGGCAGACTTCCATGGCATGTATGTCGTGAGAGAACAGAATCCCTGAAGCTGTTGAAGAGCTGAGTCCACCTAGCTTTCTAAGGAAGGGTGCAGCGAGTTGCCTTAAACTCTGAATACATAGTGTGACTGGGAAAGGCTTCTAGTTCGGGATGTTTCTTAGAAGGGTAAAGGAGACTGCTGGTACTCACTGTAGTTGTACGAAAAAGGGTGCCTACACTAGGGTGCCTAGTGTCTGGTAGAGTGAAGAAACGTTCAAGTAAAGCAGAACTTCCAATACGACATAATGGAAAATGCTAAGCGCTTTCGCTTCAGCAGGGCTTTTCAGGCCTTAGCTTGAGGCAAGGACTCACGTCAAGTTACCCTGTAGCTCTAGAGCATGACAGGAGGAACTCCCACCCATGCTATGGAAGCACCGTGTTTCCTTAGAGAAACTCCTTTTCTTTCCAGAGGGCTGCCCACAGTGAATCGAGGCCAGTCAAAACAGTGTTATTTAGGTATCTCAGGCTGGCGTGGCTAGAGATTTAAAATGGGAACGCAAGGCTTAGGCATTCAAGTCTTCTTTTCCGGTGAACATGCACCCGGACACCTTCTTATATCTAAGAAGTCCAAAGAGACTCTAGCTACACCCTGGTCCCTTGCTGAATCAACTTTTCTTCACAGAGTGTTCTGCATATATGGAACTCCCTCATCCTTGGAACGTTCTATGTCTGCTATAGGGCCGAAGCCTATTCTAAAGTCCTGCAGTGTAGAAGGAAAAACTGTGCTTTGGTTCCAGTAGGAATGCAAGCCTCCTTTCTCCTGTAGGTACGGGGTCATTGGGTAAGAGTTCCTAGAGGTAGGCGAAGCAGATTGTGTATCTTAGTGAAGCTCCACAGAGGGCAATGAGGCAGACTTCCATGGCATGTAGGACGTGAGAGAACAGAATCCCTGGAGCTGTTGAAGAGCTGAGTCCACCTAGCTTCCTAAGGAAGGGTGCAGCGAGTTGCCCTACACTCTGATTACATAGAGTGACTGGGAAAGGCTTCTAGGTCTGGATGTTTCTTAGAAGAGCAAAGAAGACTGCTGCTACTCACTGTATTTCTACGAAAAAGGGTGCCTACACGAGGGTGCCTTGTGTCTGGTAAGTGAAGAAACATTCAAGTAAAGCAGAACTTGGAATACGACATAATGGAAACTGCTAAGCGCTTCCGCTTCCGCAAGGCTTTTCAGGCCTTAGCTTGAGGCAAGGACTCACGTCAAGTTTCCCTGTAGCTCTAGAGCAGGACAGCAGGAGCTCCCACCCATGCTATGGAAGCACCGTGTTTCCTTAGAGAAAACTCCTTTTCTTTCGAGAGGGCTGCCTACAGTGACCAGAAGCCAGGTAAAAACAGTGTTATTTAGGATTCTTCAGGGAAGCATGTTTAGAGATTTAACATGGGAAAGCAAGGCTTGTGCCATCAGGTCTCCTTCTCGGGTTAACATGCAGCCGAAACCCTTCTGATTTCTAACAAGTCAATAGAGACTCTAGCCAAACCCTGGTCCCTTGCTGAATCAACTTTTCTTCACAGGGTTTTCTGCATGTATCGAACTCCCTCATTCTTGGAACGCTCTATGTAACCCTTCGGGCCTAAACCTAGTCTAAAGTCCTGCAGTGTAACAGGAAAAACTTTGCTTAGATTCCAGTAGGAATGCAAGCCTCCTTTCTCCTGTAGGTATGGGGTCCTTGGGTAAGAGTTCCTAGAAGAAGGCGAAGCAGATTGTGTTTCTTAGTGTAGCTCCAATGAGAGCAATGAGGCAGACTTCAATGGCATGTATGTCGTGAGAGAACAGAATCCCTGGAGCTGTTGAAGAGCTGAGTCCACCTAGCTTTCTAAGGAAGGGTGCAGCGAGTTGCCTTAAACTCTGAATACATAGTGTGACTGGGAAAGGCTTCTAGGTCGGGATGTTTCTTAGAAGGGTAAAGGAGACTGCTGGAACTCACTGTAGTTGTACGAAAAAGGGTGCCTACACTAGGGTGCCTAGTGTCTGGTAGAGTGAAGAAACGTTCAAGTAAAGCAGAACTTCCAATCCGACATAATGGAAAATGCTAAGCGCTTTCGCTTCAGCAGGGCTTTTCAGGCCTTAGCTTGAGGCAAGGACTCACGTCAAGTTACCCTGTAGCTCTAGAGCATGACAGGAGGAACTCCCACCCATGCTATGGAGGCACCGTGTTTCCTTAGAGAAATTCCTTTTCTTTCCAGAGGGCTGCCCACAGTGAATCGAGGCCAGTCAAAACAGTGTTATTTAGGTATCTCAGGCTGGCGTGGATAGAGATTTAAAATGGGAACGCAAGGCTTAGGCATTCAAGTCTTCTTTTCCGGTGAACATGCACCCGGACACCTTCTTATATCTAACGAGTCCAAAGAGACTCTAGCTACACCCTGGTCCCTTGCTGAATCAACTTTTCTTCACAGAGTGTTCTGCATATATGGAACTCCCTCATCCTTGGAACGTTCTATGTATGCTATAGGGCCGAAGCCTATTCTAAAGTCCTGCAGTGTAAAAGGAAAAACTGTGCTTTGGTTCCAGTAGGAATGCAAGCCTCCTTTCTCCTGTAGGTACGGGGTCATTGGGTAAGAGTTCCTAGAGGTAGGCGAAGAAGATTGTGTATCTTAGTGAAGCTCCACAGAGGGCAATGAGGCAGACTTCCATGGCATGTAGGACGTGAGAGAACAGAATCCCTGGAGCTGTTGAAGAGCTGAGTCCACCTAGCTTCCTAAGGAAGGGTGCAGCGAGTTGCCCTACACTCTGATTACATAGAGTGACTGGGAAAGGCTTCTAGGTCTGGATGTTTCTTAGAAGAGCAAAGAAGACTGCTGGTACTCACTGTATTTCTACGAAAAAGGGTGCCTACACGAGGGTGCCTTGTGTCTGGTAAGTGAAGAAACATTCAAGTAAAGCAGGACTTCCAATACGACATAATGGAAACTGCTAAGCGCTTTCGCTTCCGCAAGGCTTTTCAGGCCTTAGCTTGAGGCAAACACTCACGTCAAGTTTCCCTGTAGCTCTAGAGCAGGACAGCAGGAGCTCCCACCCATGCTATGGAAGCACCGTGTTTCCTTAGAGAAAACTCCTTTTCTTTCGAGAGGGCTGCCTACAGTGACCAGAAGCCAGGTAAAAACAGTGTTATTTAGGATTCTTCAGGGAAGCATGTTTAGAGATTTAACATGGGAAAGCAAGGCTTGTGCCATCAGGTCTCCTTCTCGGGTTAACATGCAGCCGAAACCCTTCTGATTTCTAACAAGTCAATAGAGACTCTAGCCAAACCCTGGTCCCTTGCTGAATCAACTTTTCTTCACAGGGTTTTCTGCATGTATCGAACTCCCTCATTCTTGGAACGCTCTATGTAACCCTTCGGGCCTAAACCTATTCTAAAGTCCTGCAGTGTAACAGGAAAAACTTTGCTTAGATTCCAGTAGGAATGCAAGCCTCCTTTCTCCTGTAGGTATGGGGTCCTTGGGTAAGAGTTCCTAGAAGAAGGCGAAGCAGATTGTGTTTCTTAGTGTAGCTCCAATGAGAGCAATGAGGCAGACTTCCATGGCATGTATGTCGTGAGAGAACAGAATCCCTGGAGCTGTTGAAGAGCTGAGTCCACCTAGCTTTCTAAGGAAGGGTGCAGCGAGTTGCCTTAAACTCTGAATACATAGTGTGACTGGGAAAGGCTTCTACGTCGGGATGTTTCTTAGAAGGGTAAAGGAGACTGCTGGTACTCACTGTAGTTGTACGAAAAAGGGTGCCTACACTAGGGTGCCTAGTGTCTGGTAGAGTGAAGAAACGTTCAAGTAAAGCAGAACTTCCAATATGACATAATGGAAAATGCTAAGCGCTTTCGCTTCAGCAGGGCGTTTCAGGCCTTAGCTTGAGGCAAGGACTCACGTCAAGTTACCCTGTAGCTCTAGAGCATGACAGGAGGAACTCCCACCCATGCTATGGAAGCACCGTGTTTCCTTAGAGAAACTCCTTTTCTTTCCAGAGGGCTGCCCACAGTGAATCGAGGCCAGTCAAAACAGTGTTATTTAGGTATCTCAGGCTGGCGTGGCTAGAGATTTAAAATGGGAACGCAAGGCTTAGGCATTCAAGTCTTCTTTTCCGGTGAACATGCACCCGGACACCTTCTTATATCTAAGAAGTCCAAAGAGACTCTAGCTACACCCTGGTCCCTTGCTGAATCAACTTTTCTTCACAGAGTGTTCTGCATATATGGAACTCCCTCATCCTTGGAACGTTCTATGTATGCTATAGGGCCGAAGCCTATTCTAAAGTCCTGCAGTGTAAAAGGAAAAACTGCGCTTTGGTTCCAGTAGGAAAGCAAGCCTCCTTTCTCCTGTAGGTACGGGGTCATTGGGTAAGAGTTCCTAGAGGTAGGCGAAGCAGATTGTGTATCTTAGTGAAGCTCCACAGAGGGCAATGAGGCAGACTTCCATGGCATGTAGGACGTGAGAGAACAGAATCCCTGGAGCTGTTGAAGAGCTGAGTCCACCTAGCTTCCTAAGGAAGGGTGCAGCGAGTTGCCCTACACTCTGATTACATAGAGTGACTGGGAAAGGCTTCTAGGTCTGGATGTTTCTTAGAAGAGCAAAGAAGACTGCTGGTACTCACTGTATTTCTACGAAAAAGGGTGCCTACACGAGGGTGCCTTGTGTCTGGTAAGTGAAGAAACATTCAAGTAAAGCAGAACTTGGAATACGACATAATGGAAACTGCTAAGCGCTTTCGCTTCCGCAAGGCTTTTCAGGCCTTAGCTTGAGGCAAACACTCACGTCAAGTTTCCCTGTAGCTCTAGAGCAGGACAGCAGGAGCTCCCACCCATGCTATGGAAGCACCGTGTTTCCTTAGAGAAAACTCCTTTTCTTTCGAGAGGGCTGCCTACAGTGACCAGAAGCCAGGTAAAAACAGTGTTATTTAGGATTCTTCAGGGAAGCATGTTTAGAGATTTAACATGGGAAAGCAAGGCTTGTGCCATCAGGTCTCCTTCTCGGGTTAACATGCAGCCGAAACCCTTCTGATTTCTAACAAGTCAATAGAGACTCTAGCCAAACCCTGGTCCCTTGCTGAATCAACTTTTCTTCACAGGGTTTTCTGCATGTATCGAACTCCCTCATTCTTGGGACGCTCTATGTAACCCTTCGGGCCTAAACCTAGTCTAAAGTCCTGCAGTGTAACAGGAAAAACTTTGCTTAGATTCCAGTAGGAATGCAAGCCTCCTTTCTCCTGTAGGTATGGGGTCCTTGGGTAAGAGTTCCTAGAAGAAGGCGAAGCAGATTGTGTTTCTTAGTGTAGCTCCAATGAGAGCAATGAGGCAGACTTCCATGGCATGTAGGACGTGAGAGACCAGAATCCCTGGAGCTGTTGAAGAGCTGAGTCCACCTAGCTTTCTAAGGAAGGGTGCAGCGAGTTGCCTTAAACTCTGAATACATAGTGTGACTGGGAAAGGCTTCTAGGTCGGGATGTTTCTTAGAAGGGTAAAGGAGACTGCTGGTACTCACTGTAGTTGTACGAAAAAGGGTGCCTACACTAGGGTGCCTAGTGTCTGGTAGAGTGAAGAAACGTTCAAGTAAAGCAGAACTTCCAATCCGACATAATGGAAAATGCTAAGCGCTTTCGCTTCAGCAGGGCTTTTCAGGCCTTAGCTTGAGGCAAGGACTCAAGTCAAGTTACCCTGTAGCTCTAGAGCATGACAGGAGGAACTCCCACCCATGCTATGGAAGCACCGTGTTTCCTTAGAGAAACTCCTTTTCTTTCCAGAGGGCTGCCCACAGTGAATCGAGGCCAGTCAAAACAGTGTTATTTAGGTATCTCAGGCTGGCGTGGCTAGAGATTTAAAATGGGAACGCAAGGCTTAGGCATTCAAGTCTTCTTTTCCGGTGAACATGCACCCGGACACCTTCTTATATCTAAGAAGTCCAAAGAGACTCTAGCTACACCCTGGTCCCTTGCTGAATCAACTTTTCTTCACAGAGTGTTCTGCATATATGGAACTCCCTCATCCTTGGAACGTTCTATGTATGCTATAGGGCCGAAGCCTATTCTAAAGTCCTGCAGTGTAAAAGGAAAAACTGTGCTTTGGTTCCAGTAGGAATGCAAGCCTCCTTTCTCCTGTAGGTACGGGGTCATTGGGTAAGAGTTCCTAGAGGTAGGCGAAGCAGATTGTGTATCTTAGTGAAGCTCCACAGAGGGCAATGAGGCAGACTTCCATGGCATGTAGGACGTGAGAGAACAGAATCCCTGGAGCTGTTGAAGAGCTGAGTCCACCTAGCTTCCTAAGGAAGGGTGCAGCGACTTGCCCTACACTCTGATTACATAGAGTGACTGGGAAAGGCTTCTAGGTCTGGATGTTTCTTAGAAGAGCAAAGAAGACTGCTGGTACTCACTGTATTTCTACGAAAAAGGGTGCCTACACGAGGGTGCCTTGTGTCTGGTAAGTGAAGAAACATTCAAGTAAAGCAGAACTTGGAATACGACATAATGGAAACTGCTAAGCGCTTTCGCTTCCGCAAGGCTTTTCAGGCCTTAGCTTGAGGCAAACACTCACGTCAAGTTTCCCTGTAGCTCTAGAGCAGGACAGCAGGAGCTCCCACCCATGCTATGGAAGCACCGTGTTTCCTTAGAGAAAACTCCTTTTCTTTCGAGAGGGCTGCCTACAGTGACCAGAAGCCAGGTAAAAACAGTGTTATTTAGGATTCTTCAGGGAAGCATGTTTAGAGATTTAACATGGGAAAGCAAGGCTTGTGCCATCAGGTCTCCTTCTCGGGTTAACATGCAGCCGAAACCCTTATGATTTCTAACAAGTCAATAGAGACTCTAGCCAAACCCTGGTCCCTTGCTGAATCAACTTTTCTTCACAGGGTTTTCTGCATGTATCGAACTCCCTCATTCTTGGAACGCTCTATGTAACCCTTCGGGCCTAAACCTAGTCTAAAGTCCTGCAGTGTAACAGGAAAAACTTTGCTTAGATTCCAGTAGGAATGCAAGCCTCCTTTCTCCTGTAGGTATGGGGTCCTTGGGTAAGAGTTCCTAGAAGAAGGCGAAGCAGATTGTGTTTCTTAGTGTAGCTCCAATGAGAGCAATGAGGCAGACTTCCATGGCATGTAGGACGTGAGAGACCAGAATCCCTGGAGCTGTTGAAGAGCTGAGTCCACCTAGCTTTCTAAGGAAGGGTGCAGCGAGTTGCCTTAAACTCTGAATACATAGTGTGACTGGGAAAGGCTTCTAGGTCGGGATGTTTCTTAGAAGGGTAAAGGAGACTGCTGGTACTCACTGTAGTTGTACGAAAAAGGGTGCCTACACTAGGGTGCCTAGTGTCTGGTAGAGTGAAGAAACGTTCAAGTAAAGCAGAACTTCCAATCCGACATAATGGAAAATGCTAAGCGCTTTCGCTTCAGCAGGGCTTTTCAGGCCTTAGCTTGAGGCAAGGACTCACGTCAAGTTACCCTGTAGCTCTAGAGCATGACAGGAGGAACTCCCACCCATGCTATGGAAGCACCGTGTTTCCTTAGAGAAACTCCTTTTCTTTCCAGAGGGCTGCCCACAGTGAATCGAGGCCAGTCAAAACAGTGTTATTTAGGTATCTCAGGCTGGCGTGGCTAGAGATTTAAAATGGGAACGCAAGGCTTAGGCATTCAAGTCTTCTTTTCCGGTGAACATGCACCCGGACACCTTCTTATATCTAAGAAGTCCAAAGAGACTCTAGCTACACCCTGGTCCCTTGCTGAATCAACTTTTCTTCACAGAGTGTTCTGCATATATGGAACTCCCTCATCCTTGGAACGTTCTATGTATGCTATAGGGCCGAAGCCTATTCTAAAGTCCTGCAGTGTAAAAGGAAAAACTGTGCTTTGGTTCCAGTAGGAATGCAAGCCTCCTTTCTCCTGTAGGTATGGGGTCATTGGGTAAGAGTTCCTAGAGGTAGGCGAAGCAGATTGTGTATCTTAGTGAAGCTCCACAGAGGGCAATGAGGCAGACTTCCATGGCATGTAGGACGTGAGAGAACAGAATCCCTGGAGCTGTTGAAGAGCTGAGTCCACCTAGCTTCCTAAGGAAGGGTGCAGCGAGTTGCCCTACACTCTGATTACATAGAGTGACTGGGAAAGGCTTCTAGGTCTGGATGTTTCTTAGAAGAGCAAAGAAGACTGCTGGTACTCACTGTATTTCTACGAAAAAGGGTGCCTACACGAGGGTGCCTTGTGTCTGGTAAGTGAAGAAACATTCAAGTAAAGCAGAACTTGGAATACGACATAATGGAAACTGCTAAGCGCTTTCGCTTCCGCAAGGCTTTTCAGGCCTTAGCTTGAGGCAAACACTCACGTCAAGTTTCCCTGTAGCTCTAGAGCAGGACAGCAGGAGCTCCCACCCATGCTATGGAAGCACCGTGTTTCCTTAGAGAAAACTCCTTTTCTTTCGAGAGGGCTGCCTACACTGACCAGAAGCCAGGTAAAAACAGTGTTATTTAGGATTCTTCAGGGAAGCATGTTTAGAGATTTAACATGGGAAAGCAAGGCTTGTGCCATCAGGTCTCCTTCTCGGGTTAACATGCAGCCGAAACCCTTCTGATTTCTAACAAGTCAATAGAGACTCTAGCCAAACCCTGGTCCCTTGCTGAATCAACTTTTCTTCACAGGGTTTTCTGCATGTATCGAACTCCCTCATTCTTGGAACGCTCTATGTAACCCTTCGGGCCTAAACCTATTCTAAAGTCCTGCAGTGTAACAGGAAAAACTTTGCTTAGATTCCAGTAGGAATGCAAGCCTCCTTTCTCCTGTAGGTATGGGGTCCTTGGGTAAGAGTTCCTAGAAGAAGGCGAAGCAGATTGTGTTTCTTAGTGTAGCTCCAATGAGAGCAATGAGGCAGACTTCAATGGCATGTATGTCGTGAGAGAACAGAATCCCTGGAGCTGTTGAAGAGCTGAGTCCACCTAGCTTTCTAAGGAAGGGTGCAGCGAGTTGCCTTAAATTCTGAATACATAGTGTGACTGGGAAAGGCTTCTAGGTCGGGATGTTTCTTAGAAGGGTAAAGGAGACTGCTGGTACTCACTGTAGTTGTACGAAAAAGGGTGCCTACACTAGGGTGCCTAGTGTCTGGTAGAGTGAAGAAACGTTCAAGTAAAGCAGAACTTCCAATCCGACATAATGGAAAATGCTAAGCGCTTTCGCTTCAGCAGGGCTTTTCAGGCCTTAGCTTGAGGCAAGGACTCACGTCAAGTTACCCTGTAGCTCTAGAGCATGACAGGAGGAACTCCCACCCATGCTATGGAAGCACCGTGTTTCCTTAGAGAAACTCCTTTTCTTTCCAGAGGGCTGCCCACAGTGAATCGAGGCCAGTCAAAACAGTGTTATTTAGGTATATCAGGCTGGCGTGGCTAGAGATTTAAAATGGGAACGCAAGGCTTAGGCATTCAAGTCTTCTTTTCCGGTGAACATGCACCCGGACACCTTCTTATATCTAAGAAGTCCAAAGAGACTCTAGCTACACCCTGGTCCCTTGCTGAATCAACTTTTCTTCACAGAGTGTTCTGCATATATGGAACTCCCTCATCCTTGGAACGTTCTATGTATGCTATAGGGCCGAAGCCTATTCTAAAGTCCTGCAGTGTAAAAGGAAAAACTGTGCTTTGGTTCCAGTAGGAATGCAAGCCTCCTTTCTCCTGTAGGTACGGGGTCATTGGGTAAGAGTTCCTAGAGGTAGGCGAAGCAGATTGTGTATCTTAGTGAAGCTCCACAGAGGGCAATGAGGCAGACTTCCATGGCATGTAGGACGTGAGAGAACAGAATCCCTGGAGCTGTTGAAGAGCTGAGTCCACCTAGCTTCCTAAGGAAGGGTGCAGCGACTTGCCCTACACTCTGATTACATAGAGTGACTGGGAAAGGCTTCTAGGTCTGGATGTTTCTTAGAAGAGCAAAGAAGACTGCTGGTACTCACTGTATTTCTACGAAAAAGGGTGCCTACACGAGGGTGCCTTGTGTCTGGTAAGTGAAGAAACATTCAAGTAAAGCAGAACTTGGAATACGACATAATGGAAACTGCTAAGCGCTTTCCCTTCCGCAAGGCTTTTCAGGCCTTAGCTTGAGGCAAACACTCACGTCAAGTTTCCCTGTAGCTCTAGAGCAGGACAGCAGGAGCTCCCACCCATGCTATGGAAGCACCGTGTTTCCTTAGAGAAAACTCCTTTTCTTTCGAGAGGGCTGCCTACAGTGACCAGAAGCCAGGTAAAAACAGTGTTATTTAGGATTCTTCAGGGAAGCATGTTTAGAGATTTAACATGGGAAAGCAAGGCTTGTGCCATCAGGTCTCCTTCTCGGGTTAACATGCAGCCGAAACCCTTCTGATTTCTAACAAGTCAATAGAGACTCTAGCCAAACCCTGGTCCCTTGCTGAATCAACTTTTCTTCACAGGGTTTTCTGCATGTATCGAACTCCCTCATTCTTGGAACGCTCTATGTAACCCTTCGGGCCTAAACCTATTCTAAAGTCCTGCAGTGTAACAGGAAAAACTTTGCTTAGATTCCAGTAGGAATGCAAGCCTCCTTTCTCCTGTAGGTATGGGGTCCTTGGGTAAGAGTTCCTAGAAGAAGGCGAAGCAGATTGTGTTTCTTAGTGTAGCTCCAATGAGAGCAATGAGGCAGACTTCAATGGCATGTATGTCGTGAGAGAACAGAATCCCTGGAGCTGTTGAAGAGCTGAGTCCACCTAGCTTTCTAAGGAAGGGTGCAGCGAGTTGCCTTAAACTCTGAATACATAGTGTGACTGGGAAAGGCTTCTAGGTCGGGATGTTTCTTAGAAGGGTAAAGGAGACTGCTGGAACTCACTGTAGTTGTACGAAAAAGGGTGCCTACACTAGGGTGCCTAGTGTCTGGTAGAGTGAAGAAACGTTCAAGTAAAGCAGAACTTCCAATCCGACATAATGGAAAATGCTAAGCGCTTTCGCTTCAGCAGGGCTTTTCAGGCCTTAGCTTGAGGCAAGGACTCACGTCAAGTTACCCTGTAGCTCTAGAGCATGACAGGAGGAACTCCCACCCATGCTATGGAAGCACGGTGTTTTCTTAGAGAAACTCCTTTTCTTTCCAGAGGGCTGCCCACAGTGAATCGAGGCCAGTCAAAACAGTGTTATTTAGGTATCTCAGGCTGGCGTGGCTAGAGATTTAAAATGGGAACGCAAGGCTTAGGCATTCAAGTCTTCTTTTCCGGTGAACATGCACCCGGACACCTTCTTATATCTAAGAAGTCCAAAGAGACTCTAGCTACACCCTGGTCCCTTGCTGAATCAACTTTTCTTCACAGAGTGTTCTGCATATATGGAACTCCCTCATCCTTGGAACGTTCTATGTATGCTATAGGGCCGAAGCCTATTCTAAAGTCCTGCAGTGTAAAAGGAAAAACTGTGCTTTGGTTCCAGTAGGAATGCAAGCCTCCTTTCTCCTGTAGGTATGGGGTCATTGGGTAAGAGTTCCTAGAGGTAGGCGAAGCAGATTGTGTATCTTAGTGAAGCTCCACAGAGGGCAATGAGGCAGACTTCCATGGCATGTAGGACGTGAGAGAACAGAATCCCTGGAGCTGTTGAAGAGCTGAGTCCACCTAGCTTCCTAAGGAAGGGTGCAGCGAGTTGCCCTACACTCTGATTACATAGAGTGACTGGGAAAGGCTTCTAGGCCTGGATGTTTCTTAGAAGAGCAAAGAAGACTGCTGGTACTCACTGTATTTCTACGAAAAAGGGTGCCTACACGAGGGTGCCTTGTGTCTGGTAAGTGAAGAAACATTCAAGTAAAGCAGAACTTGGAATACGACATAATGGAAACTGCTAAGCGCTTTCGCTTCCGCAAGGCTTTTCAGGCCTTAGCTTGAGGCAAACACTCACGTCAAGTTTCCCTGTAGCTCTAGAGCAGGACAGCAGGAGCTCCCACCCATGCTATGGAAGCACCGTGTTTCCTTAGAGAAAACTCCTTTTCTTTCGAGAGGGCTGCCTACAGTGACCAGAAGCCAGGTAAAAACAGTGTTATTTAGGATTCTTCAGGGAAGCATGTTTAGAGATTTAACATGGGAAAGCAAGGCTTGTGCCATCAGGTCTCCTTCTCGGGTTAACATGCAGCCGAAACCCTTCTGATTTCTAACAAGTCAATAGAGACTCTAGCCAAACCCTGGTCCCTTGCTGAATCAACTTTTCTTCACAGGGTTTTCTGCATGTATCGAACTCCCTCATTCTTGGAACGCTCTATGTAACCCTTCGGGCCTAAACCTAGTCTAAAGTCCTGCAGTGTAACAGGAAAAACTTTGCTTAGATTCCAGTAGGAATGCAAGCCTCCTTTCTCCTGTAGGTATGGGGTCCTTGGGTAAGAGTTCCTAGAAGAAGGCGAAGCAGATTGTGTTTCTTAGTGTAGCTCCAATGAGAGCAATGAGGCAGACTTCCATGGCATGTATGTCGTGAGAGAACAGAATCCCTGGAGCTGTTGAAGAGCTGAGTCCACCTAGCTTTCTAAGGAAGGGTGCAGCGAGTTGCCTTAAACTCTGAATACATAGTGTGACTGGGAAAGGCTTCTAGGTCGGGATGTTTCTTAGAAGGGTAAAGGAGACTGCTGGAACTCACTGTAGTTGTACGAAAAAGGGTGCCTACACTAGGGTGCCTAGTGTCTGGTAGAGTGAAGAAACGTTCAAGTAAAGCAGAACTTCCAATCCGACATAATGGAAAATGCTAAGCGCTTTCGCTTCAGCAGGGCTTTTCAGGCCTTAGCTTGAGGCAAGGACTCACGTCAAGTTACCCTGTAGCTCTAGAGCATGACAGGAGGAACTCCCACCCATGCTATGGAAGCACCGTGTTTCCTTAGAGAAACTCCTTTTCTTTCCAGAGGGCTGCCCACAGTGAATCGAGGCCAGTCAAAACAGTGTTATTTAGGTATATCAGGCTGGCGTGGCTAGAGATTTAAAATGGGAACGCAAGGCTTAGGCATTCAAGTCTTCTTTTCCGGTGAACATGCACCCGGACACCTTCTTATATCTAAGAAGTCCAAAGAGACTCTAGCTACACCCTGGTCCCTTGCTGAATCAACTTTTCTTCACAGAGTGTTCTGCATATATGGAACTCCCTCATCCTTGGAACGTTCTATGTATGCTATAGGGCCGAAGCCTATTCTAAAGTCCTGCAGTGTAAAAGGAAAAACTGTGCTTTGGTTCCAGTAGGAATGCAAGCCTCCTTTCTCCTGTAGGTACGGGGTCATTGGGTAAGAGTTCCTAGAGGTAGGCGAAGCAGATTGTGTATCTTAGTGAAGCTCCACAGAGGGCAATGAGGCAGACTTCCATGGCATGTAGGACGTGAGAGAACAGAATCCCTGGAGCTGTTGAAGAGCTGAGTCCACCTAGCTTCCTAAGGAAGGGTGCAGCGACTTGCCCTACACTCTGATTACATAGAGTGACTGGGAAAGGCTTCTAGGTCTGGATGTTTCTTAGAAGAGCAAAGAAGACTGCTGGTACTCACTGTATTTCTACGAAAAAGGGTGCCTACACGAGGGTGCCTTGTGTCTGGTAAGTGAAGAAACATTCAAGTAAAGCAGAACTTGGAATACGACATAATGGAAACTGCTAAGCGCTTTCCCTTCCGCAAGGCTTTTCAGGCCTTAGCTTGAGGCAAACACTCACGTCAAGTTTCCCTGTAGCTCTAGAGCAGGACAGCAGGAGCTCCCACCCATGCTATGGAAGCACCGTGTTTCCTTAGAGAAAACTCCTTTTCTTTCGAGAGGGCTGCCTACAGTGACCAGAAGCCAGGTAAAAACAGTGTTATTTAGGATTCTTCAGGGAAGCATGTTTAGAGATTTAACATGGGAAAGCAAGGCTTGTGCCATCAGGTCTCCTTCTCGGGTTAACATGCAGCCGAAACCCTTCTGATTTCTAACAAGTCAATAGAGACTCTAGCCAAACCCTGGTCCCTTGCTGAATCAACTTTTCTTCACAGGGTTTTCTGCATGTATCGAACTCCCTCATTCTTGGAACGCTCTATGTAACCCTTCGGGCCTAAACCTATTCTAAAGTCCTGCAGTGTAACAGGAAAAACTTTGCTTAGATTCCAGTAGGAATGCAAGCCTCCTTTCTCCTGTAGGTATGGGGTCCTTGGGTAAGAGTTCCTAGAAGAAGGCGAAGCAGATTGTGTTTCTTAGTGTAGCTCCAATGAGAGCAATGAGGCAGACTTCAATGGCATGTATGTCGTGAGAGAACAGAATCCCTGGAGCTGTTGAAGAGCTGAGTCCACCTAGCTTTCTAAGGAAGGGTGCAGCGAGTTGCCTTAAACTCTGAATACATAGTGTGACTGGGAAAGGCTTCTAGGTCGGGATGTTTCTTAGAAGGGTAAAGGAGACTGCTGGAACTCACTGTAGTTGTACGAAAAAGGGTGCCTACACTAGGGTGCCTAGTGTCTGGTAGAGTGAAGAAACGTTCAAGTAAAGCAGAACTTCCAATCCGACATAATGGAAAATGCTAAGCGCTTTCGCTTCAGCAGGGCTTTTCAGGCCTTAGCTTGAGGCAAGGACTCACGTCAAGTTACCCTGTAGCTCTAGAGCATGACAGGAGGAACTCCCACCCATGCTATGGAAGCACGGTGTTTTCTTAGAGAAACTCCTTTTCTTTCCAGAGGGCTGCCCACAGTGAATCGAGGCCAGTCAAAACAGTGTTATTTAGGTATCTCAGGCTGGCGTGGCTAGAGATTTAAAATGGGAACGCAAGGCTTAGGCATTCAAGTCTTCTTTTCCGGTGAACATGCACCCGGACACCTTCTTATATCTAAGAAGTCCAAAGAGACTCTAGCTACACCCTGGTCCCTTGCTGAATCAACTTTTCTTCACAGAGTGTTCTGCATATATGGAACTCCCTCATCCTTGGAACGTTCTATGTATGCTATAGGGCCGAAGCCTATTCTAAAGTCCTGCAGTGTAAAAGGAAAAACTGTGCTTTGGTTCCAGTAGGAATGCAAGCCTCCTTTCTCCTGTAGGTATGGGGTCATTGGGTAAGAGTTCCTAGAGGTAGGCGAAGCAGATTGTGTATCTTAGTGAAGCTCCACAGAGGGCAATGAGGCAGACTTCCATGGCATGTAGGACGTGAGAGAACAGAATCCCTGGAGCTGTTGAAGAGCTGAGTCCACCTAGCTTCCTAAGGAAGGGTGCAGCGAGTTGCCCTACACTCTGATTACATAGAGTGACTGGGAAAGGCTTCTAGGCCTGGATGTTTCTTAGAAGAGCAAAGAAGACTGCTGGTACTCACTGTATTTCTACGAAAAAGGGTGCCTACACGAGGGTGCCTTGTGTCTGGTAAGTGAAGAAACATTCAAGTAAAGCAGAACTTGGAATACGACATAATGGAAACTGCTAAGCGCTTTCGCTTCCGCAAGGCTTTTCAGGCCTTAGCTTGAGGCAAACACTCACGTCAAGTTTCCCTGTAGCTCTAGAGCAGGACAGCAGGAGCTCCCACCCATGCTATGGAAGCACCGTGTTTCCTTAGAGAAAACTCCTTTTCTTTCGAGAGGGCTGCCTACAGTGACCAGAAGCCAGGTAAAAACAGTGTTATTTAGGATTCTTCAGGGAAGCATGTTTAGAGATTTAACATGGGAAAGCAAGGCTTGTGCCATCAGGTCTCCTTCTCGGGTTAACATGCAGCCGAAACCCTTCTGATTTCTAACAAGTCAATAGAGACTCTAGCCAAACCCTGGTCCCTTGCTGAATCAACTTTTCTTCACAGGGTTTTCTGCATGTATCGAACTCCCTCATTCTTGGAACGCTCTATGTAACCCTTCGGGCCTAAACCTAGTCTAAAGTCCTGCAGTGTAACAGGAAAAACTTTGCTTAGATTCCAGTAGGAATGCAAGCCTCCTTTCTCCTGTAGGTATGGGGTCCTTGGGTAAGAGTTCCTAGAAGAAGGCGAAGCAGATTGTGTTTCTTAGTGTAGCTCCAATGAGAGCAATGAGGCAGACTTCCATGGCATGTATGTCGTGAGAGAACAGAATCCCTGGAGCTGTTGAAGAGCTGAGTCCACCTAGCTTTCTAAGGAAGGGTGCAGCGAGTTGCCTTAAACTCTGAATACATAGTGTGACTGGGAAAGGCTTCTAGGTCGGGATGTTTCTTAGAAGGGTAAAGGAGACTGCTGGAACTCACTGTAGTTGTACGAAAAAGGGTGCCTACACTAGGGTGCCTAGTGTCTGGTAGAGTGAAGAAACGTTCAAGTAAAGCAGAACTTCCAATCCGACATAATGGAAAATGCTAAGCGCTTTCGCTTCAGCAGGGCTTTTCAGGCCTTAGCTTGAGGCAAGGACTCACGTCAAGTTACCCTGTAGCTCTAGAGCATGACAGGAGGAACTCCCACCCATGCTATGGAGGCACCGTGTTTCCTTAGAGAAATTCCTTTTCTTTCCAGAGGGCTGCCCACAGTGAATCGAGGCCAGTCAAAACAGTGTTATTTAGGTATCTCAGGCTGGCGTGGCTAGAGATTTAAAATGGGAACGCAAGGCTTAGGCATTCAAGTCTTCTTTTCCGGTGAACATGCACCCGGACACCTTCTTATATCTAAGAAGTCCAAAGAGACTCTAGCTACACCCTGGTCCCTTGCTGAATCAACTTTTCTTCACAGAGTGTTCTGCATATATGGAACTCCCTCATCCTTGGAACGTTCTATGTATGCTATAGGGCCGAAGCCTATTCTAAAGTCCTGCAGTGTAAAAGGAAAAACTGTGCTTTGGTTCCAGTAGGAATGCAAGCCTCCTTTCTCCTGTAGGTACGGGGTCATTGGGTAAGAGTTCCTAGAGGTAGGCGAAGCAGATTGTGTATCTTAGTGAAGCTCCACAGAGGGCAATGAGGCAGACTTCCATGGCATGTAGGACGTGAGAGAACAGAATCCCTGGAGCTGTTGAAGAGCTGAGTCCACCTAGCTTCCTAAGGAAGGGTGCAGCGACTTGCCCTACACTCTGATTACATAGAGTGACTGGGAAAGGCTTCTAGGTCTGGATGTTTCTTAGAAGAGCAAAGAAGACTGCTGGTACTCACTGTATTTCTACGAAAAAGGGTGCCTACACGAGGGTGCCTTGTGTCTGGTAAGTGAAGAAACATTCAAGTAAAGCAGGACTTGGAATACGACATAATGGAAACTGCTAAGCGCTTTCGCTTCCGCAAGGCTTTTCAGGCCTTAGCTTGAGGCAAACACTCACGTCAAGTTTCCCTGTAGCTCTAGAGCAGGACAGCAGGAGCTCCCACCCATGCTATGGAAGCACCGTGTTTCCTTAGAGAAAACTCCTTTTCTTTCGAGAGGGCTGCCTACAGTGACCAGAAGCCAGGTAAAAACAGTGTTATTTAGGATTCTTCAGGGAAGCATGTTTAGAGATTTAACATGGGAAAGCAAGGCTTGTGCCATCAGGTCTCCTTCTCGGGTTAACATGCAGCCGAAACCCTTCTGATTTCTAACAAGTCAATAGAGACTCTAGCCAAACCCTGGTCCCTTGCTGAATCAACTTTTCTTCACAGGGTTTTCTGCATGTATCGAACTCCCTCATTCTTGGAACGCTCTATGTAACCCTTCGGGCCTAAACCTAGTCTAAAGTCCTGCAGTGTAACAGGAAAAACTTTGCTTAGATTCCAGTAGGAATGCAAGCCTCCTTTCTCCTGTAGGTATGGGGTCCTTGGGTAAGAGTTCCTAGAAGAAGGCGAAGCAGATTGTGTTTCTTAGTGTAGCTCCAATGAGAGCAATGAGGCAGGCTTCCATGGCATGTAGGACGTGAGAGAACAGAATCCCTGGAGCTGTTGAAGAGCTGAGTCCACCTAGCTTTCTAAGGAAGGGTGCAGCGAGTTGCCTTAAACTCTGAATACATAGTGTGACTGGGAAAGGCTTCTAGGTCGGGATGTTTCTTAGAAGGGTAAAGGAGACTGCTGGTACTCACTGTAGTTGTACGAAAAAGGGTGCCTACACTAGGGTGCCTAGTGTCTGGTAGAGTGAAGAAACGTTCAAGTAAAGCAGAACTTCCAATACGACATAATGGAAAATGCTAAGCGCTTTCGCTTCAGCAGGGCTTTTCAGGCCTTAGCTTGAGGCAAGGACTCACGTCAAGTTACCCTGTAGCTCTAGAGCATGACAGGAGGAACTCCCACCCATGCTATGGAAGCACCGTGTTTCCTTAGAGAAACTCCTTTTCTTTCCAGAGGGCTGCCCACAGTGAATCGAGGCCAGTCAAAACAGTGTTATTTAGGTATCTCAGGCTGGCGTGGCTAGAGATTTAAAATGGGAACGCAAGGCTTAGGCATTCAAGTCTTCTTTTCCGGTGAACATGCACCCGGACACCTTCTTATATCTAAGGAGTCCAAAGAGACTCTAGCTACACCCTGGTCCCTTGCTGAATCAACTTTTCTTCACAGAGTGTTCTGCATATATGGAACTCCCTCATCCTTGGAACGTTCTATGTATGCTATAGGGCCGAAGCCTATTCTAAAGTCCTGCAGTGTAAAAGGAAAAACTGTGCTTTGGTTCCAGTAGGAATGCAAGCCTCCTTTCTCCTGTAGGTACGGGGTCATTGGGTACGAGTTCCTAGAGGTAGGCGAAGCAGATTGTGTATCTTAGTGAAGCTCCACAGAGGGCAATGAGGCAGACTTCCATGGCATGTAGGACGTGAGAGAACAGAATCCCTGGAGCTGTTGAAGAGCTGAGTCCACCTAGCTTCCTAAGGAAGGGTGCAGCGACTTGCCCTACACTCTGATTACATAGAGTGACTGGGAAAGGCTTCTAGGTCTGGATGTTTCTTAGAAGAGCAAAGAAGACTGCTGGTACTCACTGTATTTCTACGAAAAAGGGTGCCTACACGAGGGTGCCTTGTGTCTGGTAAGTGAAGAAACATTCAAGTAAAGCAGGACTTGGAATACGACATAATGGAAACTGCTAAGCGCTTTCGCTTCCGCAAGGCTTTTCAGGCCTTAGCTTGAGGCAAACACTCACGTCAAGTTTCCCTGTAGCTCTAGAGCAGGACAGCAGGAGCTCCCACCCATGCTATGGAAGCACCGTGTTTCCTTAGAGAAAACTCCTTTTCTTTCGAGAGGGCTGCCTACAGTGACCAGAAGCCAGGTAAAAACAGTGTTATTTAGGATTCTTCAGGGAAGCATGTTTAGAGATTTAACATGGGAAAGCAAGGCTTGTGCCATCAGGTCTCCTTCTCGGGTTAACATGCAGCCGAAACCCTTCTGATTTCTAACAAGTCAATAGAGACTCTAGCCAAACCCTGGTCCCTTGCTGAATCAACTTTTCTTCACAGGGTTTTCTGCATGTATCGAACTCCCTCATTCTTGGAACGCTCTATGTAACCCTTCGGGCCTAAACCTAGTCTAAAGTCCTGCAGTGTAACAGGAAAAACTTTGCTTAGATTCCAGTAGGAATGCAAGCCTCCTTTCTCCTGTAGGTATGGGGTCCTTGGGTAAGAGTTCCTAGAAGAAGGCGAAGCAGATTGTGTTTCTTAGTGTAGCTCCAATGAGAGCAATGAGGCAGGCTTCCATGGCATGTAGGACGTGAGAGAACAGAATCCCTGGAGCTGTTGAAGAGCTGAGTCCACCTAGCTTTCTAAGGAAGGGTGCAGCGAGTTGCCTTAAACTCTGAATACATAGTGTGACTGGGAAAGGCTTCTAGGTCGGGATGTTTCTTAGAAGGGTAAAGGAGACTGCTGGTACTCACTGTAGTTGTACGAAAAAGGGTGCCTACACTAGGGTGCCTAGTGTCTGGTAGAGTGAAGAAACGTTCAAGTAAAGCAGAACTTCCAATACGACATAATGGAAAATGCTAAGCGCTTTCGCTTCAGCAGGGCTTTTCAGGCCTTAGCTTGAGGCAAGGACTCACGTCAAGTTACCCTGTAGCTCTAGAGCATGACAGGAGGAACTCCCACCCATGCTATGGAAGCACCGTGTTTCCTTAGAGAAACTCCTTTTCTTTCCAGAGGGCTGCCCACAGTGAATCGAGGCCAGTCAAAACAGTGTTATTTAGGTATCTCAGGCTGGCGTGGCTAGAGATTTAAAATGGGAACGCAAGGCTTAGGCATTCAAGTCTTCTTTTCCGGTGAACATGCACCCGGACACCTTCTTATATCTAAGGAGTCCAAAGAGACTCTAGCTACACCCTGGTCCCTTGCTGAATCAACTTTTCTTCACAGAGTGTTCTGCATATATGGAACTCCCTCATCCTTGGAACGTTCTATGTATGCTATAGGGCCGAAGCCTATTCTAAAGTCCTGCAGTGTAAAAGGAAAAACTGTGCTTTGGTTCCAGTAGGAATGCAAGCCTCCTTTCTCCTGTAGGTACGGGGTCATTGGGTACGAGTTCCTAGAGGTAGGCGAAGCAGATTGTGTATCTTAGTGAAGCTCCACAGAGGGCAATGAGGCAGACTTCCATGGCATGTAGGACGTGAGAGAACAGAATCCCTGGAGCTGTTGAAGAGCTGAGTCCACCTAGCTTCCTAAGGAAGGGTGCAGCGACTTGCCCTACACTCTGATTACATAGAGTGACTGGGAAAGGCTTCTAGGTCTGGATGTTTCTTAGAAGAGCAAAGAAGACTGCTGGTACTCACTGTATTTCTACGAAAAAGGGTGCCTACACGAGGGTGCCTTGTGTCTGGTAAGTGAAGAAACATTCAAGTAAAGCAGGACTTCCAATACGACATAATGGAAACTGCTAAGCGCTTTCGCTTCCGCAAGGCTTTTCAGGCCTTAGCTTGAGGCAAACACTCACGTCAAGTTTCCCTGTAGCTCTAGAGCAGGACAGCAGGAGCTCCCACCCATGCTATGGAAGCACCGTGTTTCCTTAGATTAAACTCCTTTTCTTTCGAGAGGGCTGCCTACAGTGACCAGAAGCCAGGTAAAAACAGTGTTATTTAGGATTCTTCAGGGAAGCATGTTTAGAGATTTAACATGGGAAAGCAAGGCTTGTGCCATCAGGTCTCCTTCTCGGGTTAACATGCAGCCGAAACCCTTCTGATTTCTAACAAGTCAATAGAGACTCTAGCCAAACCCTGGTCCCTTGCTGAATCAACTTTTCTTCACAGGGTTTTCTGCATGTATCGAACTCCCTCATTCTTGGAACGCTCTATGTAACCCTTCGGGCCTAAACCTAGTCTAAAGTCCTGCAGTGTAACAGGAAAAACTTTGCTTAGATTCCAGTAGGAATGCAAGCCTCCTTTCTCCTGTAGGTATGGGGTCCTTGGGTAAGAGTTCCTAGAAGAAGGCGAAGCAGATTGTGTTTCTTAGTGTAGCTCCAATGAGAGCAATGAGGCAGACTTCAATGGCATGTATGTCGTGAGAGAACAGAATCCCTGGAGCTGTTGAAGAGCTGAGTCC
Organism: Balaenoptera physalus; assembly: GCF_965194825.1. NCBI lineage: Eukaryota > Metazoa > Chordata > Mammalia > Artiodactyla > Balaenopteridae > Balaenoptera > Balaenoptera physalus. The sequence goes on along the minus strand of NC_138902.1, from coordinate 4,234,230 downwards.
ACCTAGCTTTCTAAGGAAGGGTGCAGCGAGTTGCCTTAAACTCTGAATACATAGTGTGACTGGGAAAGGCTTCTAGGTCGGGATGTTTCTTAGAAGGGTAAAGGAGACTGCTGGAACTCACTGTAGTTGTACGAAAAAGGGTGCCTACACTAGGGTGCCTAGTGTCTGGTAGAGTGAAGAAACGTTCAAGTAAAGCAGAACTTCCAATCCGACATAATGGAAAATGCTAAGCGCTTTCGCTTCAGCAGGGCTTTTCAGGCCTTAGCTTGAGGCAAGGACTCACGTCAAGTTACCCTGTAGCTCTAGAGCATGACAGGAGGAACTCCCACCCATGCTATGGAGGCACCGTGTTTCCTTAGAGAAATTCCTTTTCTTTCCAGAGGGCTGCCCACAGTGAATCGAGGCCAGTCAAAACAGTGTTATTTAGGTATCTCAGGCTGGCGTGGATAGAGATTTAAAATGGGAACGCAAGGCTTAGGCATTCAAGTCTTCTTTTCCGGTGAACATGCACCCGGACACCTTCTTATATCTAACGAGTCCAAAGAGACTCTAGCTACACCCTGGTCCCTTGCTGAATCAACTTTTCTTCACAGAGTGTTCTGCATATATGGAACTCCCTCATCCTTGGAACGTTCTATGTATGCTATAGGGCCGAAGCCTATTCTAAAGTCCTGCAGTGTAAAAGGAAAAACTGTGCTTTGGTTCCAGTAGGAATGCAAGCCTCCTTTCTCCTGTAGGTACGGGGTCATTGGGTAAGAGTTCCTAGAGGTAGGCGAAGAAGATTGTGTATCTTAGTGAAGCTCCACAGAGGGCAATGAGGCAGACTTCCATGGCATGTAGGACGTGAGAGAACAGAATCCCTGGAGCTGTTGAAGAGCTGAGTCCACCTAGCTTCCTAAGGAAGGGTGCAGCGAGTTGCCCTACACTCTGATTACATAGAGTGACTGGGAAAGGCTTCTAGGTCTGGATGTTTCTTAGAAGAGCAAAGAAGACTGCTGGTACTCACTGTATTTCTACGAAAAAGGGTGCCTACACGAGGGTGCCTTGTGTCTGGTAAGTGAAGAAACATTCAAGTAAAGCAGGACTTCCAATACGACATAATGGAAACTGCTAAGCGCTTTCGCTTCCGCAAGGCTTTTCAGGCCTTAGCTTGAGGCAAACACTCACGTCAAGTTTCCCTGTAGCTCTAGAGCAGGACAGCAGGAGCTCCCACCCATGCTATGGAAGCACCGTGTTTCCTTAGAGAAAACTCCTTTTCTTTCGAGAGGGCTGCCTACAGTGACCAGAAGCCAGGTAAAAACAGTGTTATTTAGGATTCTTCAGGGAAGCATGTTTAGAGATTTAACATGGGAAAGCAAGGCTTGTGCCATCAGGTCTCCTTCTCGGGTTAACATGCAGCCGAAACCCTTATGATTTCTAACAAGTCAATAGAGACTCTAGCCAAACCCTGGTCCCTTGCTGAATCAACTTTTCTTCACAGGGTTTTCTGCATGTATCGAACTCCCTCATTCTTGGAACGCTCTATGTAACCCTTCGGGCCTAAACCTAGTCTAAAGTCCTGCAGTGTAACAGGAAAAACTTTGCTTAGATTCCAGTAGGAATGCAAGCCTCCTTTCTCCTGTAGGTATGGGGTCCTTGGGTAAGAGTTCCTAGAAGAAGGCGAAGCAGATTGTGTTTCTTAGTGTAGCTCCAATGAGAGCAATGAGGCAGACTTCCATGGCATGTAGGACGTGAGAGACCAGAATCCCTGGAGCTGTTGAAGAGCTGAGTCCACCTAGCTTTCTAAGGAAGGGTGCAGCGAGTTGCCTTAAACTCTGAATACATAGTGTGACTGGGAAAGGCTTCTAGGTCGGGATGTTTCTTAGAAGGGTAAAGGAGACTGCTGGTACTCACTGTAGTTGTACGAAAAAGGGTGCCTACACTAGGGTGCCTAGTGTCTGGTAGAGTGAAGAAACGTTCAAGTAAAGCAGAACTTCCAATACGACATAATGGAAAATGCTAAGCGCTTTCGCTTCAGCAGGGCTTTTCAGGCCTTAGCTTGAGGCAAGGACTCACGTCAAGTTACCCTGTAGCTCTAGAGCATGACAGGAGGAACTCCCACCCATGCTATGGAAGCACCGTGTTTCCTTAGAGAAACTCCTTTTCTTTCCAGAGGGCTGCCCACAGTGAATCGAGGCCAGTCAAAACAGTGTTATTTAGGTATCTCAGGCTGGCGTGGCTAGAGATTTAAAATGGGAACGCAAGGCTTAGGCATTCAAGTCTTCTTTTCCGGTGAACATGCACCCGGACACCTTCTTATATCTAAGAAGTCCAAAGAGACTCTAGCTACACCCTGGTCCCTTGCTGAATCAACTTTTCTTCACAGAGTGTTCTGCATATATGGAACTCCCTCATCCTTGGAACGTTCTATGTATGCTATAGGGCCGAAGCCTATTCTAAAGTCCTGCAGTGTAAAAGGAAAAACTGTGCTTTGGTTCCAGTAGGAATGCAAGCCTCCTTTCTCCTGTAGGTATGGGGTCATTGGGTAAGAGTTCCTAGAGGTAGGCGAAGCAGATTGTGTATCTTAGTGAAGCTCCACAGAGGGCAATGAGGCAGACTTCCATGGCATGTAGGACGTGAGAGAACAGAATCCCTGGAGCTGTTGAAGAGCTGAGTCCACCTAGCTTCCTAAGGAAGGGTGCAGCGACTTGCCCTACACTCTGATTACATAGAGTGACTGGGAAAGGCTTCTAGGTCTGGATGTTTCTTAGAAGAGCAAAGAAGACTGCTGGTACTCACTGTATTTCTACGAAAAAGGGTGCCTACACGAGGGTGCCTTGTGTCTGGTAAGTGAAGAAACATTCAAGTAAAGCAGAACTTGGAATACGACATAATGGAAACTGCTAAGCGCTTTCGCTTCCGCAAGGCTTTTCAGGCCTTAGCTTGAGGCAAACACTCACGTCAAGTTTCCCTGTAGCTCTAGAGCAGGACAGCAGGAGCTCCCACCCATGCTATGGAAGCACCGTGTTTCCTTAGAGAAAACTCCTTTTCTTTCGAGAGGGCTGCCTACAGTGACCAGAAGCCAGGTAAAAACAGTGTTATTTAGGATTCTTCAGGGAAGCATGCTTAGAGATTTAACATGGGAAAGCAAGGCTTGTGCCATCAGGTCTCCTTCTCGGGTTAACATGCAGCCGAAACCCTTCTGATTTCTAACAAGTCAATAGAGACTCTAGCCAAACCCTGGTCCCTTGCTGAATCAACTTTTCTTCACAGGGTTTTCTGCATGTATCGAACTCCCTCATTCTTGGAACGCTCTATGTAACCCTTCGGGCCTAAACCTAGTCTAAAGTCCTGCAGTGTAACAGGAGAAACTTTGCTTAGATTCCAGTAGGAATGCAAGCCTCCTTTCTCCTGTAGGTATGGGGTCCTTGGGTAAGAGTTCCTAGAAGAAGGCGAAGCAGATTGTGTTTCTTAGTGTAGCTCCAATGAGAGCAATGAGGCAGACTTCCATGGCATGTAGGACGTGAGAGACCAGAATCCCTGGAGCTGTTGAAGAGCTGAGTCCACCTAGCTTTCTAAGGAAGGGTGCAGCGAGTTGCCTTAAACTCTGAATACATAGTGTGACTGGGAAAGGCTTCTAGGTCGGGATGTTTCTTAGAAGGGTAAAGGAGACTGCTGGTACTCACTGTAGTTGTACGAAAAAGGGTGCCTACACTAGGGTGCCTAGTGTCTGGTAGAGTGAAGAAACGTTCAAGTAAAGCAGAACTTCCAATCCGACATAATGGAAAATGCTAAGCGCTTTCGCTTCAGCAGGGCTTTTCAGGCCTTAGCTTGAGGCAAGGACTCACGTCAAGTTACCCTGTAGCTCTAGAGCATGACAGGAGGAACTCCCACCCATGCTATGGAAGCACCGTGTTTCCTTAGAGAAACTCCTTTTCTTTCCAGAGGGCTGCCCACAGTGAATCGAGGCCAGTCAAAACAGTGTTATTTAGGTATCTCAGGCTGGCGTGGCTAGAGATTTAAAATGGGAACGCAAGGCTTAGGCATTCAAGTCTTCTTTTCCGGTGAACATGCACCCGGACACCTTCTTATATCTAAGAAGTCCAAAGAGACTCTAGCTACACCCTGGTCCCTTGCTGAATCAACTTTTCTTCACAGAGTGTTCTGCATATATGGAACTCCCTCATCCTTGGAACGTTCTATGTATGCTATAGGGCCGAAGCCTATTCTAAAGTCCTGCAGTGTAAAAGGAAAAACTGTGCTTTGGTTCCAGTAGGAATGCAAGCCTCCTTTCTCCTGTAGGTATGGGGTCATTGGGTAAGAGTTCCTAGAGGTAGGCGAAGCAGATTGTGTATCTTAGTGAAGCTCCACAGAGGGCAATGAGGCAGACTTCCATGGCATGTAGGACGTGAGAGAACAGAATCCCTGGAGCTGTTGAAGAGCTGAGTCCACCTAGCTTCCTAAGGAAGGGTGCAGCGAGTTGCCCTACACTCTGATTACATAGAGTGACTGGGAAAGGCTTCTAGGTCTGGATGTTTCTTAGAAGAGCAAAGAAGACTGCTGGTACTCACTGTATTTCTACGAAAAAGGGTGCCTACACGAGGGTGCCTTGTGTCTGGTAAGTGAAGAAACATTCAAGTAAAGCAGAACTTGGAATACGACATAATGGAAACTGCTAAGCGCTTTCGCTTCCGCAAGGCTTTTCAGGCCTTAGCTTGAGGCAAACACTCACGTCAAGTTTCCCTGTAGCTCTAGAGCAGGACAGCAGGAGCTCCCACCCATGCTATGGAAGCACCGTGTTTCCTTAGAGAAAACTCCTTTTCTTTCGAGAGGGCTGCCTACAGTGACCAGAAGCCAGGTAAAAACAGTGTTATTTAGGATTCTTCAGGGAAGCATGTTTAGAGATTTAACATGGGAAAGCAAGGCTTGTGCCATCAGGTCTCCTTCTCGGGTTAACATGCAGCCGAAACCCTTCTGATTTCTAACAAGTCAATAGAGACTCTAGCCAAACCCTGGTCCCTTGCTGAATCAACTTTTCTTCACAGGGTTTTCTGCATGTATCGAACTCCCTCATTCTTGGAACGCTCTATGTAACCCTTCGGGCCTAAACCTAGTCTAAAGTCCTGCAGTGTAACAGGAGAAACTTTGCTTAGATTCCAGTAGGAATGCAAGCCTCCTTTCTCCTGTAGGTATGGGGTCCTTGGGTAAGAGTTCCTAGAAGAAGGCGAAGCAGATTGTGTTTCTTAGAGTAGCTCCAATGAGAGCAATGAGGCAGACTTCCATGGCATGTAGGACGTGAGAGACCAGAATCCCTGGAGCTGTTGAAGAGCTGAGTCCACCTAGCTTTCTAAGGAAGGGTGCAGCGAGTTGCCTTAAACTCTGAATACATAGTGTGACTGGGAAAGGCTTCTAGGTCGGGATGTTTCTTAGAAGGGTAAAGGAGACTGCTGGTACTCACTGTAGTTGTACGAAAAAGGGTGCCTACACTAGGGTGCCTAGTGTCTGGTAGAGTGAAGAAACGTTCAAGTAAAGCAGAACTTCCAATCCGACATAATGGAAAATGCTAAGCGCTTTCGCTTCAGCAGGGCTTTTCAGGCCTTAGCTTGAGGCAAGGACTCACGTCAAGTTACCCTGTAGCTCTAGAGCATGACAGGAGGAACTCCCACCCATGCTATGGAAGCACCGTGTTTCCTTAGAGAAACTCCTTTTCTTTCCAGAGGGCTGCCCACAGTGAATCGAGGCCAGTCAAAACAGTGTTATTTAGGTATCTCAGGCTGGCGTGGCTAGAGATTTAAAATGGGAACGCAAGGCTTAGGCATTCAAGTCTTCTTTTCCGGTGAACATGCACCCGGACACCTTCTTATATCTAAGAAGTCCAAAGAGACTCTAGCTACACCCTGGTCCCTTGCTGAATCAACTTTTCTTCACAGAGTGTTCTGCATATATGGAACTCCCTCATCCTTGGAACGTTCTATGTATGCTATAGGGCCGAAGCCTATTCTAAAGTCCTGCAGTGTAAAAGGAAAAACTGTGCTTTGGTTCCAGTAGGAATGCAAGCCTCCTTTCTCCTGTAGGTATGGGGTCATTGGGTAAGAGTTCCTAGAGGTAGGCGAAGCAGATTGTGTATCTTAGTGAAGCTCCACAGAGGGCAATGAGGCAGACTTCCATGGCATGTAGGACGTGAGAGAACAGAATCCCTGGAGCTGTTGAAGAGCTGAGTCCACCTAGCTTCCTAAGGAAGGGTGCAGCGAGTTGCCCTACACTCTGATTACATAGAGTGACTGGGAAAGGCTTCTAGGTCTGGATGTTTCTTAGAAGAGCAAAGAAGACTGCTGGTACTCACTGTATTTCTACGAAAAAGGGTGCCTACACGAGGGTGCCTTGTGTCTGGTAAGTGAAGAAACATTCAAGTAAAGCAGAACTTGGAATACGACATAATGGAAACTGCTAAGCGCTTTCGCTTCCGCAAGGCTTTTCAGGCCTTAGCTTGAGGCAAACACTCACGTCAAGTTTCCCTGTAGCTCTAGAGCAGGACAGCAGGAGCTCCCACCCATGCTATGGAAGCACCGTGTTTCCTTAGAGAAAACTCCTTTTCTTTCGAGAGGGCTGCCTACAGTGACCAGAAGCCAGGTAAAAACAGTGTTATTTAGGATTCTTCAGGGAAGCATGTTTAGAGATTTAACATGGGAAAGCAAGGCTTGTGCCATCAGGTCTCCTTCTCGGGTTAACATGCAGCCGAAACCCTTCTGATTTCTAACAAGTCAATAGAGACTCTAGCCAAACCCTGGTCCCTTGCTGAATCAACTTTTCTTCACAGGGTTTTCTGCATGTATCGAACTCCCTCATTCTTGGAACGCTCTATGTAACCCTTCGGGCCTAAACCTAGTCTAAAGTCCTGCAGTGTAACAGGAGAAACTTTGCTTAGATTCCAGTAGGAATGCAAGCCTCCTTTCTCCTGTAGGTATGGGGTCCTTGGGTAAGAGTTCCTAGAAGAAGGCGAAGCAGATTGTGTTTCTTAGTGTAGCTCCAATGAGAGCAATGAGGCAGACTTCCATGGCATGTATGTCGTGAGAGAACAGAATCCCTGGAGCTGTTGAAGAGCTGAGTCCACCTAGCTTTCTAAGGAAGGGTGCAGCGAGTTGCCTTAAACTCTGAATACATAGTGTGACTGGGAAAGGCTTCTAGGTCGGGATGTTTCTTAGAAGGGTAAAGGAGACTGCTGGTACTCACTGTAGTTGTACGAAAAAGGGTGCCTACACTAGGGTGCCTAGTGTCTGGTAGAGTGAAGAAACGTTCAAGTAAAGCAGAACTTCCAATCCGACATAATGGAAAATGCTAAGCGCTTTCGCTTCAGCAGGGCTTTTCAGGCCTTAGCTTGAGGCAAGGACTCACGTCAAGTTACCCTGTAGCTCTAGAGCATGACAGGAGGAACTCCCACCCATGCTATGGAAGCACCGTGTTTCCTTAGAGAAACTCCTTTTCTTTCCAGAGGGCTGCCCACAGTGAATCGAGGCCAGTCAAAACAGTGTTATTTAGGTATCTCAGGCTGGCGTGGCTAGAGATTTAAAATGGGAACGCAAGGCTTAGGCATTCAAGTCTTCTTTTCCGGTGAACATGCACCCGGACACCTTCTTATATCTAAGAAGTCCAAAGAGACTCTAGCTACACCCTGGTCCCTTGCTGAATCAACTTTTCTTCACAGAGTGTTCTGCATATATGGAACTCCCTCATCCTTGGAAAGTTCTATGTATGCTATAGGGCCGAAGCCTATTCTAAAGTCCTGCAGTGTAAAAGGAAAAACTGTGCTTTGGTTCCAGTAGGAATGCAAGCCTCCTTTCTCCTGTAGGTACGGGGTCATTGGGTAAGAGTTCCTAGAGGTAGGCGATGCAGATTGTGTATCTTAGTGAAGCTCCACAGAGGGCAATGAGGCAGACTTCCATGGCATGTAGGACGTGAGAGAACAGAATCCCTGGAGCTGTTGAAGAGCTGAGTCCACCTAGCTTCCTAAGGAAGGGTGCAGCGAGTTGCCCTACACTCTGATTACATAGAGTGACTGGGAAAGGCTTCTAGGTCTGGATGTTTCTTAGAAGAGCAAAGAAGACTGCTGGTACTCACTGTATTTCTACGAAAAAGGGTGCCTACACGAGGGTGCCTTGTGTCTGGTAAGTGAAGAAACATTCAAGTAAAGCAGAACTTGGAATACGACATAATGGAAACTGCTAAGCGCTTTCGCTTCCGCAAGGCTTTTCAGGCCTTAGCTTGAGGCAAACACTCACGTCAAGTTTCCCTGTAGCTCTAGAGCAGGACAGCAGGAGCTCCCACCCATGCTATGGAAGCACCGTGTTTCCTTAGAGAAAACTCCTTTTCTTTCGAGAGGGCTGCCTACAGTGACCAGAAGCCAGGTAAAAACAGTGTTATTTAGGATTCTTCAGGGAAGCATGTTTAGAGATTTAACATGGGAAAGCAAGGCTTGTGCCATCAGGTCTCCTTCTCGGGTTAACATGCAGCCGAAACCCTTCTGATTTCTAACAAGTCAATAGAGACTCTAGCCAAACCCTGGTCCCTTGCTGAATCAACTTTTCTTCACAGGGTTTTCTGCATGTATCGAACTCCCTCATTCTTGGAACGCTCTATGTAACCCTTCGGGCCTAAACCTAGTCTAAAGTCCTGCAGTGTAACAGGAGAAACTTTGCTTAGATTCCAGTAGGAATGCAAGCCTCCTTTCTCCTGTAGGTATGGGGTCCTTGGGTAAGAGTTCCTAGAAGAAGGCGAAGCAGATTGTGTTTCTTAGTGTAGCTCCAATGAGAGCAATGAGGCAGACTTCAATGGCATGTATGTCGTGAGAGGACAGAATCCCTGGAGCTGTTGAAGAGCTGAGTCCACCTAGCTTTCTAAGGAAGGGTGCAGCGAGTTGCCTTAAACTCTGAATACATAGTGTGACTGGGAAAGGCTTCTAGGTCGGGATGTTTCTTAGAAGGGTAAAGGAGACTGCTGGTACTCACTGTAGTTGTACGAAAAAGGGTGCCTACACTAGGGTGCCTAGTGTCTGGTAGAGTGAAGAAACGTTCAAGTAAAGCAGAACTTCCAATCCGACATAATGGAAAATGCTAAGCGCTTTCGCTTCAGCAGGGCTTTTCAGGCCTTAGCTTGAGGCAAGGACTCACGTCAAGTTACCCTGTAGCTCTAGAGCATGACAGGAGGAACTCCCACCCATGCTATGGAAGCACCGTGTTTCCTTAGAGAAACTCCTTTTCTTTCCAGAGGGCTGCCCACAGTGAATCGAGGCCAGTCAAAACAGTGTTATTTAGGTATCTCAGGCTGGCGTGGCTAGAGATTTAAAATGGGAACGCAAGGCTTAGGCATTCAAGTCTTCTTTTCCGGTGAACATGCACCCGGACACCTTCTTATATCTAAGAAGTCCAAAGAGACTCTAGCTACACCCTGGTCCCTTGCTGAATCAACTTTTCTTCACAGAGTGTTCTGCATATATGGAACTCCCTCATCCTTGGAATGTTCTATGTATGCTATAGGGCCGAAGCCTATTCTAAAGTCCTGCAGTGTAAAAGGAAAAACTGTGCTTTGGTTCCAGTAGGAATGCAAGCCTCCTTTCTCCTGTAGGTATGGGGTCATTGGGTAAGAGTTCCTAGAGGTAGGCGATGCAGATTGTGTATCTTAGTGAAGCTCCACAGAGGGCAATGAGGCAGACTTCCATGGCATGTAGGACGTGAGAGAACAGAATCCCTGGAGCTGTTGAAGAGCTGAGTCCACCTAGCTTCCTAAGGAAGGGTGCAGCGAGTTGCCCTACACTCTGATTACATAGAGTGACTGGGAAAGGCTTCTAGGTCTGGATGTTTCTTAGGAGAGCAAAGAAGACTGCTGGTACTCACTGTATTTCTACGAAAAAGGGTGCCTACACGAGGGTGCCTTGTGTCTGGTAAGTGAAGAAACATTCAAGTAAAGCAGAACTTGGAATACGACATAATGGAAACTGCTAAGCGCTTTCGCTTCCGCAAGGCTTTTCAGGCCTTAGCTTGAGGCAAACACTCACGTCAAGTTTCCCTGTAGCTCTAGAGCAGGACAGCAGGAGCTCCCACCCATGCTATGGAAGCACCGTGTTTCCTTAGAGAAAACTCCTTTTCTTTCGAGAGGGCTGCCTACACTGACCAGAAGCCAGGTAAAAACAGTGTTATTTAGGATTCTTCAGGGAAGCATGTTTAGAGATTTAACATGGGAAAGCAAGGCTTGTGCCATCAGGTCTCCTTCTCGGGTTAACATGCAGCCGAAACCCTTCTGATTTCTAACAAGTCAATAAAGACTCTAGCCAAACCCTGGTCCCTTGCTGAATCAACTTTTCTTCACAGGGTTTTCTGCATGTATCGAACTCCCTCATTCTTGGAACGCTCTATGTAACCCTTCGGGCCTAAACCTAGTCTAAAGTCCTGCAGTGTAACAGGAGAAACTTTGCTTAGATTCCAGTAGGAATGCAAGCCTCCTTTCTCCTGTAGGTATGGGGTCCTTGGGTAAGAGTTCCTAGAAGAAGGCGAAGCAGATTGTGTTTCTTAGTGTAGCTCCAATGAGAGCAATGAGGCAGACTTCAATGGCATGTATGTCGTGAGAGAACAGAATCCCTGGAGCTGTTGAAGAGCTGAGTCCACCTAGCTTTCTAAGGAAGGGTGCAGCGAGTTGCCTTAAACTCTGAATACATAGTGTGACTGGGAAAGGCTTCTAGGTCGGGATGTTTCTTAGAAGGGTAAAGGAGACTGCTGGTACTCACTGTAGTTGTACGAAAAAGGGTGCCTACACTAGGGTGCCTAGTGTCTGGTAGAGTGAAGAAACGTTCAAGTAAAGCAGAACTTCCAATCCGACATAATGGAAAATGCTAAGCGCTTTCGCTTCAGCAGGGCTTTTCAGGCCTTAGCTTGAGGCAAGGACTCACGTCAAGTTACCCTGTAGCTCTAGAGCATGACAGGAGGAACTCCCACCCATGCTATGGAAGCACCGTGTTTCCTTAGAGAAACTCCTTTTCTTTCCAGAGGGCTGCCCACAGTGAATCGAGGCCAGTCAAAACAGTGTTATTTAGGTATCTCAGGCTGGCGTGGCTAGAGATTTAAAATGGGAACGCAAGGCTTAGGCATTCAAGTCTTCTTTTCCGGTGAACATGCACCCGGACACCTTCTTATATCTAAGAAGTCCAAAGAGACTCTAGCTACACCCTGGTCCCTTGCTGAATCAACTTTTCTTCACAGAGTGTTCTGCATATATGGAACTCCCTCATCCTTGGAACGTTCTATGTATGCTATAGGGCCGAAGCCTATTCTAAAGTCCTGCAGTGTAAAAGGAAAAACTGTGCTTTGGTTCCAGTAGGAATGCAAGCCTCCTTTCTCCTGTAGGTATGGGGTCATTGGGTAAGAGTTCCTAGAGGTAGGCGAAGCAGATTGTGTATCTTAGTGAAGCTCCACAGAGGGCAATGAGGCAGACTTCCATGGCATGTAGGACGTGAGAGAACAGAATCCCTGGAGCTGTTGAAGAGCTGAGTCCACCTAGCTTCCTAAGGAAGGGTGCAGCGAGTTGCCCTACACTCTGATTACATAGAGTGACTGGGAAAGGCTTCTAGGTCTGGATGTTTCTTAGGAGAGCAAAGAAGACTGCTGGTACTCACTGTATTTCTACGAAAAAGGGTGCCTACACGAGGGTGCCTTGTGTCTGGTAAGTGAAGAAACATTCAAGTAAAGCAGAACTTGGAATACGACATAATGGAAACTGCTAAGCGCTTTCGCTTCCGCAAGGCTTTTCAGGCCTTAGCTTGAGGCAAACACTCACGTCAAGTTTCCCTGTAGCTCTAGAGCAGGACAGCAGGAGCTCCCACCCATGCTATGGAAGCACCATGTTTCCTTAGAGAAAACTCCTTTTCTTTCGAGAGGGCTGCCTACAGTGACCAGAAGCCAGGTAAAAACAGTGTTATTTAGGATTCTTCAGGGAAGCATGTTTAGAGATTTAACATGGGAAAGCAAGGCTTGTGCCATCAGGTCTCCTTCTCGGGTTAACATGCAGCCGAAACCCTTCTGATTTCTAACAAGTCAATAGAGACTCTAGCCAAACCCTGGTCCCTTGCTGAATCAACTTTTCTTCACAGGGTTTTCTGCATGTATCGAACTCCCTCATTCTTGGAACGCTCTATGTAACCCTTCGGGCCTAAACCTAGTCTAAAGTCCTGCAGTGTAACAGGAGAAACTTTGCTTAGATTCCAGTAGGAATGCAAGCCTCCTTTCTCCTGTAGGTATGGGGTCCTTGGGTAAGAGTTCCTAGAAGAAGGCGAAGCAGATTGTGTTTCTTAGTGTAGCTCCAATGAGAGCAATGAGGCAGACTTCAATGGCATGTATGTCGTGAGAGGACAGAATCCCTGGAGCTGTTGAAGAGCTGAGTCCACCTAGCTTTCTAAGGAAGGGTGCAGCGAGTTGCCTTAAACTCTGAATACATAGTGTGACTGGGAAAGGCTTCTAGGTCGGGATGTTTCTTAGAAGGGTAAAGGAGACTGCTGGTACTCACTGTAGTTGTACGAAAAAGGGTGCCTACACTAGGGTGCCTAGTGTCTGGTAGAGTGAAGAAACGTTCAAGTAAAGCAGAACTTCCAATCCGACATAATGGAAAATGCTAAGCGCTTTCGCTTCAGCAGGGCTTTTCAGGCCTTAGCTTGAGGCAAGGACTCACGTCAAGTTACCCTGTAGCTCTAGAGCATGACAGGAGGAACTCCCACCCATGCTATGGAAGCACCGTGTTTCCTTAGAGAAACTCCTTTTCTTTCCAGAGGGCTGCCCACAGTGAATCGAGGCCAGTCAAAACAGTGTTATTTAGGTATCTCAGGCTGGCGTGCCTAGAGATTTAAAATGGGAACGCAAGGCTTAGGCATTCAAGTCTTCTTTTCCGGTGAACATGCACCCGGACACCTTCTTATATCTAAGAAGTCGAAAGAGACTCTAGCTACACCCTGGTCCCTTGCTGAATCAACTTTTCTTCACAGAGTGTTCTGCATATATGGAACTCCCTCATCCTTGGAACGTTCTATGTATGCTATAGGGCCGAAGCCTATTCTAAAGTCCTGCAGTGTAAAAGGAAAAACTGTGCTTTGGTTCCAGTAGGAATGCAAGCCTCCTTTCTCCTGTAGGTATGGGGTCATTGGGTAAGAGTTCCTAGAGGTAGGCGAAGCAGATTGTGTATCTTAGTGAAGCTCCACAGAGGGCAATGAGGCAGACTTCCATGGCATGTAGGACGTGAGAGAACAGAATCCCTGGAGCTGTTGAAGAGCTGAGTCCACCTAGCTTCCTAAGGAAGGGTGCAGCGAGTTGCCCTACACTCTGATTACATAGAGTGACTGGGAAAGGCTTCTAGGTCTGGATGTTTCTTAGGAGAGCAAAGAAGACTGCTGGTACTCACTGTATTTCTACGAAAAAGGGTGCCTACACGAGGGTGCCTTGTGTCTGGTAAGTGAAGAAACATTCAAGTAAAGCAGAACTTCCAATACGACATAATGGAAACTGCTAAGCGCTTTCGCTTCCGCAAGGCTTTTCAGGCCTTAGCTTGAGGCAAACACTCACGTCAAGTTTCCCTGTAGCTCTAGAGCAGGACAGCAGGAGCTCCCACCCATGCTATGGAAGCACCGTGTTTCCTTAGAGAAAACTCCTTTTCTTTCGAGAGGGCTGCCTACAGTGACCAGAAGCCAGGTAAAAACAGTGTTATTTAGGATTCTTCAGGGAAGCATGTTTAGAGATTTAACATGGGAAAGCAAGGCTTGTGCCATCAGGTCTCCTTCTCGGGTTAACATGCAGCCGAAACCCTTCTGATTTCTAACAAGTCAATAGAGACTCTAGCCAAACCCTGGTCCCTTGCTGAATCAACTTTTCTTCACAGGGTTTTCTGCATGTATCGAACTCCCTCATTCCTGGAACGCTCTATGTAACCCTTCGGGCCTAAACCTAGTCTAAAGTCCTGCAGTGTAACAGGAAAATCTTTGCTTAGATTCCAGTAGCAATGCAAGCCTCCTTTCTCCTGTAAGTATGGGGTCCTTGGGTAAGAGTTCCTAGAAGAAGGCGAAGCAGATTGTGTTTCTTAGTGTAGCTCCAATGAGAGCAATGAGGCAGACTTCAATGGCATGTATGTCGTGAGAGAACAGAATCCCTGGAGCTGTTGAAGAGCTGAGTCCACCTAGCTTTCTAAGGAAGGGTGCAGCGAGTTGCCTTAAACTCTGAATACATAGTGTGACTGGGAAAGGCTTCTAGGTCGGGATGTTTCTTAGAAGGGTAAAAGAGACTGCTGGTACTCACTGTAGTTGTACGAAAAAGGGTGCCTACACTAGGGTGCCTAGTGTCTGGTAGAGTGAAGAAACGTTCAAGTAAAGCAGAACTTCCAATCCGACATAATGGAAAATGCTAAGCGCTTTCGCTTCAGCAGGGCTTTTCAGGCCTTAGCTTGAGGCAAGGACTCACGTCAAGTTACCCTGTAGCTCTAGAGCATGACAGGAGGAACTCCCACCCATGCTATGGAAGCACCGTGTTTCCTTAGAGAAACTCCTTTTCTTTCCAGAGGGCTGCCCACAGTGAATCGAGGCCAGTCAAAACAGTGTTATTTAGGTATCTCAGGCTGGCGTGGCTAGAGATTTAAAATGGGAACGCAAGGCTTAGGCATTCAAGTCTTCTTTTCCGGTGAACATGCACCCGGACACCTTCTTATATCTAAGAAGTCCAAAGAGACTCTAGCTACACCCTGGTCCCTTGCTGAATCAACTTTTCTTCACAGAGTGTTCTGCATGTATGGAACTCCCTCATCCTTGGAACGTTCTATGTATGCTATAGGGCCGAAGCCTATTCTAAAGTCCTGCAGTGTAAAAGGAAAAACTGTGCTTTGGTTCCAGTAGGAATGCAAGCCTCCTTTCTCCTGTAGGTATGGGGTCATTGGGTAAGAGTTCCTAGAGGTAGGCGAAGCAGATTGTGTATCTTAGTGAAGCTCCACAGAGGGCAATGAGGCAGACTTCCATGGCATGTAGGACGTGAGAGAACAGAATCCCTGGAGCTGTTGAAGAGCTGAGTCCACCTAGCTTCCTAAGGAAGGGTGCAGCGAGTTGCCCTACACTCTGATTACATAGAGTGACTGGGAAAGGCTTCTAGGTCTGGATGTTTCTTAGAAGAGCAAAGAAGACTGCTGGTACTCACTGTATTTCTACGAAAAAGGGTGCCTACACGAGGGTGCCTTGTGTCTGGTAAGTGAAGAAACATTCAAGTAAAGCAGAACTTCCAATACGACATAATGGAAACTGCTAAGCGCTTTCGCTTCCGCAAGGCTTTTCAGGCCTTAGCTTGAGGCAAACACTCACGTCAAGTTTCCCTGTAGCTCTAGAGCAGGACAGCAGGAGCTCCCACCCATGCTATGGAAGCACCGTGTTTCCTTAGAGAAAACTCCTTTTCTTTCGAGAGGGCTGCCTACAGTGACCAGAAGCCAGGTAAAAACAGTGTTATTTAGGATTCTTCAGGGAAGCATGTTTAGAGATTTAACATGGGAAAGCAAGGCTTGTGCCATCAGGTCTCCTTCTCGGGTTAACATGCAGCCGAAACCCTTCTGATTTCTAACAAGTCAATAGAGACTCTAGCCAAACCCTGGTCCCTTGCTGAATCAACTTTTCTTCACAGGGTTTTCTGCATGTATCGAACTCCCTCATTCCTGGAACGCTCTATGTAACCCTTCGGGCCTAAACCTAGTCTAAAGTCCTGCAGTGTAACAGGAGAAACTTTGCTTAGATTCCAGTAGGAATGCAAGCCTCCTTTCTCCTGTAGGTATGGGGTCCTTGGGTAAGAGTTCCTAGAAGAAGGCGAAGCAGATTGTGTTTTTAGTGTAGCTCCAATGAGAGCAATGAGGCAGACTTCAATGGCATATATGTCGTGAGAGGACAGAATCCCTGGAGCTGTTGAAGAGCTGAGTCCACCTAGCTTTCTAAGGAAGGGTGCAGCGAGTTGCCTTAAACTCTGAATACATAGTGTGACTGGGAAAGGCTTCTAGGTCGGGATGTTTCTTAGAAGGGTAAAGGAGACTGCTGGTACTCACTGTAGTTGTACGAAAAAGGGTGCCTACACTAGGGTGCCTAGTGTCTGGTAGAGTGAAGAAACGTTCAAGTAAAGCAGAACTTCCAATCCGACATAATGGAAAATGCTAAGCGCTTTCGCTTCAGCAGGGCTTT
Source organism: Balaenoptera physalus (assembly GCF_965194825.1). Classification (NCBI taxonomy): domain Eukaryota; kingdom Metazoa; phylum Chordata; class Mammalia; order Artiodactyla; family Balaenopteridae; genus Balaenoptera; species Balaenoptera physalus. The sequence continues at coordinate 4,218,029 of NC_138902.1, read as the reverse complement.
TCAGGCCTTAGCTTGAGGCAAGGACTCACGTCAAGTTACCCTGTAGCTCTAGAGCATGACAGGAGGAACTCCCACCCATGCTATGGAAGCACCGTGTTTCCTTAGAGAAACTCCTTTTCTTTCCAGAGGGCTGCCCACAGTGAATCGAGGCCAGTCAAAACAGTGTTATTTAGGTATCTCAGGCTGGCGTGGCTAGAGATTTAAAATGGGAACGCAAGGCTTAGGCATTCAAGTCTTCTTTTCCGGTGAACATGCACCCGGACACCTTCTTATATCTAAGAAGTCCAAAGAGACTCTAGCTACACCCTGGTCCCTTGCTGAATCAACTTTTCTTCACAGAGTGTTCTGCATATATGGAACTCCCTCATCCTTGGAACGTTCTATGTATGCTATAGGGCCGAAGCCTATTCTAAAGTCCTGCAGTGTAAAAGGAAAAACTGTGCTTTGGTTCCAGTAGGAATGCAAGCCTCCTTTCTCCTGTAGGTATGGGGTCATTGGGTAAGAGTTCCTAGAGGTAGGCGAAGCAGATTGTGTATCTTAGTGAAGCTCCACAGAGGGCAATGAGGCAGACTTCCATGGCATGTAGGACGTGAGAGAACAGAATCCCTGGAGCTGTTGAAGAGCTGAGTCCACCTAGCTTCCTAAGGAAGGGTGCAGCGAGTTGCCCTACACTCTGATTACATAGAGTGACTGGGAAAGGCTTCTAGGTCTGGATGTTTCTTAGAAGAGCAAAGAAGACTGCTGGTACTCACTGTATTTCTACGAAAAAGGGTGCCTACACGAGGGTGCCTTGTGTCTGGTAAGTGAAGAAACATTCAAGTAAAGCAGAACTTGGAATACGACATAATGGAAACTGCTAAGCGCTTTCGCTTCCGCAAGGCTTTTCAGGCCTTAGCTTGAGGCAAACACTCACGTCAAGTTTCCCTGTAGCTCTAGAGCAGGACAGCAGGAGCTCCCACCCATGCTATGGAAGCACCGTGTTTCCTTAGAGAAAACTCCTTTTCTTTCGAGAGGGCTGCCTACAGTGACCAGAAGCCAGGTAAAAACAGTGTTATTTAGGATTCTTCAGGGAAGCATGTTTAGAGATTTAACATGGGAAAGCAAGGCTTGTGCCATCAGGTCTCCTTCTCGGGTTAACATGCAGCCGAAACCCTTCTGATTTCTAACAAGTCAATAGAGACTCTAGCCAAACCCTGGTCCCTTGCTGAATCAACTTTTCTTCACAGGGTTTTCTGCATGTATCGAACTCCCTCATTCTTGGAACGCTCTATGTAACCCTTCGGGCCTAAACCTAGTCTAAAGTCCTGCAGTGTAACAGGAGAAACTTTGCTTAGATTCCAGTAGGAATGCAAGCCTCCTTTCTCCTGTAGGTATGGGGTCCTTGGGTAAGAGTTCCTAGAAGAAGGCGAAGCAGATTGTGTTTCTTAGTGTAGCTCCAATGAGAGCAATGAGGCAGACTTCAATGGCATGTATGTCGTGAGAGGACAGAATCCCTGGAGCTGTTGAAGAGCTGAGTCCACCTAGCTTTCTAAGGAAGGGTGCAGCGAGTTGCCTTAAACTCTGAATACATAGTGTGACTGGGAAAGGCTTCTAGGTCGGGATGTTTCTTAGAAGGGTAAAGGAGACTGCTGGTACTCACTGTAGTTGTACGAAAAAGGGTGCCTACACTAGGGTGCCTAGTGTCTGGTAGAGTGAAGAAACGTTCAAGTAAAGCAGAACTTCCAATCCGACATAATGGAAAATGCTAAGCGCTTTCGCTTCAGCAGGGCTTTTCAGGCCTTAGCTTGAGGCAAGGACTCACGTCAAGTTACCCTGTAGCTCTAGAGCATGACAGGAGGAACTCCCACCCATGCTATGGAAGCACCGTGTTTCCTTAGAGAAACTCCTTTTCTTTCCAGAGGGCTGCCCACAGTGAATCGAGGCCAGTCAAAACAGTGTTATTTAGGTATCTCAGGCTGGCGTGGCTAGAGATTTAAAATGGGAACGCAAGGCTTAGGCATTCAAGTCTTCTTTTCCGGTGAACATGCACCCGGACACCTTCTTATATCTAAGAAGTCGAAAGAGACTCTAGCTACACCCTGGTCCCTTGCTGAATCAACTTTTCTTCACAGAGTGTTCTGCATATATGGAACTCCCTCATCCTTGGAACGTTCTATGTATGCTATAGGGCCGAAGCCTATTCTAAAGTCCTGCAGTGTAAAAGGAAAAACTGTGCTTTGGTTCCAGTAGGAATGCAAGCCTCCTTTCTCCTGTAGGTATGGGGTCATTGGGTAAGAGTTCCTAGAGGTAGGCGAAGCAGATTGTGTATCTTAGTGAAGCTCCACAGAGGGCAATGAGGCAGACTTCCATGGCATGTAGGACGTGAGAGAACAGAATCCCTGGAGCTGTTGAAGAGCTGAGTCCACCTAGCTTCCTAAGGAAGGGTGCAGCGAGTTGCCCTACACTCTGATTACATAGAGTGACTGGGAAAGGCTTCTAGGTCTGGATGTTTCTTAGAAGAGCAAAGAAGACTGCTGGTACTCACTGTATTTCTACGAAAAAGGGTGCCTACACGAGGGTGCCTTGTGTCTGGTAAGTGAAGAAACATTCAAGTAAAGCAGAACTTGGAATACGACATAATGGAAACTTCTAAGCGCTTTCGCTTCCGCAAGGCTTTTCAGGCCTTAGCTTGAGGCAAACACTCACGTCAAGTTTCCCTGTAGCTCTAGAGCAGGACAGCAGGACCTCCCACCCATGCTATGGAAGCACCGTGTTTCCTTAGAGAAAACTCCTTTTCTTTCGAGAGGGCTGCCTACAGTGACCAGAAGCCAGGTAAAAACAGTGTTATTTAGGATTCTTCAGGGAAGCATGTTTAGAGATTTAACATGGGAAAGCAAGGCTTGTGCCATCAGGTCTCCTTCTCGGGTTAACATGCAGCCGAAACCCTTCTGATTTCTAACAAGTCAATAGAGACTCTAGCCAAACCCTGGTCCCTTGCTGAATCAACTTTTCTTCACAGGGTTTTCTGCATGTATCGAACTCCCTCATTCTTGGAACGCTGTATGTAACCCTTCGGGCCTAAACCTAGTCTAAAGTCCTGCAGTGTAACAGGAGAAACTTTGCTTAGATTCCAGTAGGAATGCAAGCCTCCTTTCTCCTGTAGGTATGGGGTCCTTGGGTAAGAGTTCCTAGAAGAAGGCGAAGCAGATTGTGTTTCTTAGTGTAGCTCCAATGAGAGCAATGAGGCAGACTTCAATGGCATGTATGTCGTGAGAGGACAGAATCCCTGGAGCTGTTGAAGAGCTGAGTCCACCTAGCTTTCTAAGGAAGGGTGCAGCGAGTTGCCTTAAACTCTGAATACATAGTGTGACTGGGAAAGGCTTCTAGGTCGGGATGTTTCTTAGAAGGGTAAAGGAGACTGCTGGTACTCACTGTAGTTGTACGAAAAAGGGTGCCTACACTAGGGTGCCTAGTGTCTGGTAGAGTGAAGAAACGTTCAAGTAAAGCAGAACTTCCAATCCGACATAATGGAAAATGCTAAGCGCTTTCGCTTCATCAGGGCTTTTCAGGCCTTAGCTTGAGGCAAGGACTCACGTCAAGTTACCCTGTAGCTCTAGAGCATGACAGGAGGAACTCCCACCCATGCTATGGAAGCACCGTGTTTCCTTAGAGAAACTCCTTTTCTTTCCAGAGGGCTGCCCACAGTGAATCGAGGCCAGTCAAAACAGTGTTATTTAGGTATCTCAGGCTGGCGTGGCTAGAGATTTAAAATGGGAACGCAAGGCTTAGGCATTCAAGTCTTCTTTTCCGGTGAACATGCACCCGGACACCTTCTTATATCTAAGAAGTCCAAAGAGACTCTAGCTACACCCTGGTCCCTTGCTGAATCAACTTTTCTTCACAGAGTGTTCTGCATGTATGGAACTCCCTCATCCTTGGAACGTTCTATGTATGCTATAGGGCCGAAGCCTATTCTAAAGTCCTGCAGTGTAAAAGGAAAAACTGTGCTTTGGTTCCAGTAGGAATGCAAGCCTCCTTTCTCCTGTAGGTATGGGGTCATTGGGTAAGAGTTCCTAGAGGTAGGCAAAGCAGATTGTGTATCTTAGTGAAGCTCCACAGAGGGCAATGAGGCAGACTTCCATGGCATGTAGGACGTGAGAGAACAGAATCCCTGGAGCTGTTGAAGAGCTGAGTCCACCTAGCTTCCTAAGGAAGGGTGCAGCGAGTTGCCCTACACTCTGATTACATAGAGTGACTGGGAAAGGCTTCTAGGTCTGGATGTTTCTTAGAAGAGCAAAGAAGACTGCTGGTACTCACTGTATTTCTACGAAAAAGGGTGCCTACACGAGGGTGCCTTGTGTCTGGTAAGTGAAGAAACATTCAAGTAAAGCAGAACTTGGAATACGACATAATGGAAACTGCTAAGCGCTTTCGCTTCCGCAAGGCTTTTCAGGCCTTAGCTTGAGGCAAACACTCACGTCAAGTTTCCCTGTAGCTCTAGAGCAGGACAGCAGGAGCTCCCACCCATGCTATGGAAGCACCGTGTTTCCTTAGAGAAAACTCCTTTTCTTTCGAGAGGGCTGCCTACAGTGACCAGAAGCCAGGTAAAAACAGTGTTATTTAGGATTCTTCAGGGAAGCATGTTTAGAGATTTAACATGGGAAAGCAAGGCTTGTGCCATCAGGTCTCCTTCTCGGGTTAACATGCAGCCGAAACCCTTCTGATTTCTAACAAGTCAATAGAGACTCTAGCCAAACCCTGGTCCCTTTCTGAATCAACTTTTCTTCACAGGGTTTTCTGCATGTATCGAACTCCCTCATTCTTGGAACGCTCTATGTAACCCTTCGGGCCTAAACCTAGTCTAAAGTCCTGCAGTGTAACAGGAGAAACTTTGCTTAGATTCCAGTAGGAATGCAAGCCTCCTTTCTCCTGTAGGTATGGGGTCCTTGGGTAAGAGTTCCTAGAAGAAGGCGAAGCAGATTGTGTTTCTTAGTGTAGCTCCAATGAGAGCAATGAGGCAGACTTCAATGGCATGTATGTCGTGAGAGGACAGAATCCCTGGAGCTGTTGAAGAGCTGAGTCCACCTAGCTTTCTAAGGAAGGGTGCAGCGAGTTGCCTTAAACTCTGAATACATAGTGTGACTGGGAAAGGCTTCTAGGTCGGGATGTTTCTTAGAAGGGTAAAGGAGACTGCTGGTACTCACTGTAGTTGTACGAAAAAGGGTGCCTACACTAGGGTGCCTAGTGTCTGGTAGAGTGAAGAAACGTTCAAGTAAAGCAGAACTTCCAATCCGACATAATGGAAAATGCTAAGCGCTTTCGCTTCAGCAGGGCTTTTCAGGCCTTAGCTTGAGGCAAGGACTCACGTCAAGTTACCCTGTAGCTCTAGAGCATGACAGGAGGAACTCCCACCCATGCTATGGAAGCACCGTGTTTCCTTAGAGAAACTCCTTTTCTTTCCAGAGGGCTGCCCACAGTGAATCGAGGCCAGTCAAAACAGTGTTATTTAGGTATCTCAGGCTGGCGTGGCTAGAGATTTAAAATGGGAACGCAAGGCTTAGGCATTCAAGTCTTCTTTTCCGGTGAACATGCACCCGGACACCTTCTTATATCTAAGAAGTCCAAAGAGACTCTAGCTACACCCTGGTCCCTTGCTGAATCAACTTTTCTTCACAGAGTGTTCTGCATGTATGGAACTCCCTCATCCTTGGAACGTTCTATGTATGCTATAGGGCCGAAGCCTATTCTAAAGTCCTGCAGTGTAAAAGGAAAAACTGTGCTTTGGTTCCAGTAGGAATGCAAGCCTCCTTTCTCCTGTAGGTATGGGGTCATTGGGTAAGAGTTCCTAGAGGTAGGCGAAGCAGATTGTGTATCTTAGTGAAGCTCCACAGAGGGCAATGAGGCAGACTTCCATGGCATGTAGGACGTGAGAGAACAGAATCCCTGGAGCTGTTGAAGAGCTGAGTCCACCTAGCTTCCTAAGGAAGGGTGCAGCGAGTTGCCCTACACTCTGATTACATAGAGTGACTGGGAAAGGCTTCTAGGTCTGGATGTTTCTTAGAAGAGCAAAGAAGACTGCTGGTACTCACTGTATTTCTACGAAAAAGGGTGCCTACACGAGGGTGCCTTGTGTCTGGTAAGTGAAGAAACATTCAAGTAAAGCAGAACTTGGAATACGACATAATGGAAACTGCTAAGCGCTTTCGCTTCCGCAAGGCTTTTCAGGCCTTAGCTTGAGGCAAACACTCACGTCAAGTTTCCCTGTAGCTCTAGAGCAGGACAGCAGGAGCTCCCACCCATGCTATGGAAGCACCGTGTTTCCTTAGAGAAAACTCCTTTTCTTTCGAGAGGGCTGCCTACAGTGACCAGAAGCCAGGTAAAAACAGTGTTATTTAGGATTCTTCAGGGAAGCATGTTTAGAGATTTAACATGGGAAAGCAAGGCTTGTGCCATCAGGTCTCCTTCTCGGGTTAACATGCAGCCGAAACCCTTCTGATTTCTAACAAGTCAATAGAGACTCTAGCCAAACCCTGGTCCCTTGCTGAATCAACTTTTCTTCACAGGGTTTTCTGCATGTATCGAACTCCCTCATTCTTGGAACGCTCTATGTAACCCTTCGGGCCTAAACCTAGTCTAAAGTCCTGCAGTGTAACAGGAGAAACTTTGCTTAGATTCCAGTAGGAATGCAAGCCTCCTTTCTCCTGTAGGTATGGGGTCCTTGGGTAAGAGTTCCTAGAAGAAGGCGAAGCAGATTGTGTTTCTTAGTGTAGCTCCAATGAGAGCAATGAGGCAGACTTCAATGGCATGTATGTCGTGAGAGGACAGAATCCCTGGAGCTGTTGAAGAGCTGAGTCCACCTAGCTTTCTAAGGAAGGGTGCAGCGAGTTGCCTTAAACTCTGAATACATAGTGTGACTGGGAAAGGCTTCTAGGTCGGGATGTTTCTTAGAAGGGTAAAGGAGACTGCTGGTACTCACTGTAGTTGTACGAAAAAGGGTGCCTACACTAGGGTGCCTAGTGTCTGGTAGAGTGAAGAAACGTTCAAGTAAAGCAGAACTTCCAATCCGACATAATGGAAAATGCTAAGCGCTTTCGCTTCAGCAGGGCTTTTCAGGCCTTAGCTTGAGGCAAGGACTCACGTCAAGTTACCCTGTAGCTCTAGAGCATGACAGGAGGAACTCCCACCCATGCTATGGAAGCACCGTGTTTCCTTAGAGAAACTCCTTTTCTTTCCAGAGGGCTGCCCACAGTGAATCGAGGCCAGTCAAAACAGTGTTATTTAGGTATCTCAGGCTGGCGTGGCTAGAGATTTAAAATGGGAACGCAAGGCTTAGGCATTCAAGTCTTCTTTTCCGGTGAACATGCACCCGGACACCTTCTTATATCTAAGAAGTCCAAAGAGACTCTAGCTACACCCTGGTCCCTTGCTGAATCAACTTTTCTTCACAGAGTGTTCTGCATATATGGAACTCCCTCATCCTTGGAACGTTCTATGTATGCTATAGGGCCGAAGCCTATTCTAAAGTCCTGCAGTGTAAAAGGAAAAACTGTGCTTTGGTTCCAGTAGGAATGCAAGCCTCCTTTCTCTTGTAGGTATGGGGTCATTGGGTAAGAGTTCCTAGAGGTAGGCGAAGCAGATTGTGTATCTTAGTGAAGCTCCACAGAGGGCAATGAGGCAGACTTCCATGGCATGTAGGACGTGAGAGAACAGAATCCCTGGAGCTGTTGAAGAGCTGAGTCCACCTAGCTTCCTAAGGAAGGGTGCAGCGAGTTGCCCTACACTCTGATTACATAGAGTGACTGGGAAAGGCTTCTAGGTCTGGATGTTTCTTAGAAGAGCAAAGAAGACTGCTGGTACTCACTGTATTTCTACGAAAAAGGGTGCCTACACGAGGGTGCCTTGTGTCTGGTAAGTGAAGAAACATTCAAGTAAAGCAGAACTTGGAATACGACATAATGGAAACTGCTAAGCGCTTTCGCTTCCGCAAGGCTTTTCAGGCCTTAGCTTGAGGCAAACACTCACGTCAAGTTTCCCTGTAGCTCTAGAGCAGGACAGCAGGACCTCCCACCCATGCTATGGAAGCACCGTGTTTCCTTAGAGAAAACTCCTTTTCTTTCGAGAGGGCTGCCTACAGTGACCAGAAGCCAGGTAAAAACAGTGTTATTTAGGATTCTTCAGGGAAGCATGTTTAGAGATTTAACATGGGAAAGCAAGGCTTGTGCCATCAGGTCTCCTTCTCGGGTTAACATGCAGCCGAAACCCTTCTGATTTCTAACAAGTCAATAGAGACTCTAGCCAAACCCTGGTCCCTTGCTGAATCAACTTTTCTTCACAGGGTTTTCTGCATGTATCGAACTCCCTCATTCTTGGAACGCTCTATGTAACCCTTCGGGCCTAAACCTAGTCTAAAGTCCTGCAGTGTAACAGGAGAAACTTTGCTTAGATTCCAGTAGGAATGCAAGCCTCCTTTCTCCTGTAGGTATGGGGTCCTTGGGTAAGAGTTCCTAGAAGAAGGCGAAGCAGATTGTGTTTCTTAGTGTAGCTCCAATGAGAGCAATGAGGCAGACTTCAATGGCATGTATGTCGTGAGAGGACAGAATCCCTGGAGCTGTTGAAGAGCTGAGTCCACCTAGCTTTCTAAGGAAGGGTGCAGCGAGTTGCCTTAAACTCTGAATACATAGTGTGACTGGGAAAGGCTTCTAGGTCGGGATGTTTCTTAGAAGGGTAAAGGAGACTGCTGGTACTCACTGTAGTTGTACGAAAAAGGGTGCCTACACTAGGGTGCCTAGTGTCTGGTAGAGTGAAGAAACGTTCAAGTAAAGCAGAACTTCCAATCCGACATAATGGAAAATGCTAAGCGCTTTCGCTTCAGCAGGGCTTTTCAGGCCTTAGCTTGAGGCAAGGACTCACGTCAAGTTACCCTGTAGCTCTAGAGCATGACAGGAGGAACTCCCACCCATGCTATGGAAGCACCGTGTTTCCTTAGAGAAACTCCTTTTCTTTCCAGAGGGCTGCCCACAGTGAATCGAGGCCAGTCAAAACAGTGTTATTTAGGTATCTCAGGCTGGCGTGGCTAGAGATTTAAAATGGGAACGCAAGGCTTAGGCATTCAAGTCTTCTTTTCCGGTGAACATGCACCCGGACACCTTCTTATATCTAAGAAGTCCAAAGAGACTCTAGCTACACCCTGGTCCCTTGCTGAATCAACTTTTCTTCACAGAGTGTTCTGCATGTATGGAACTCCCTCATCCTTGGAACGTTCTATGTATGCTATAGGGCCGAAGCCTATTCTAAAGTCCTGCAGTGTAAAAGGAAAAACTGTGCTTTGGTTCCAGTAGGAATGCAAGCCTCCTTTCTCCTGTAGGTATGGGGTCATTGGGTAAGAGTTCCTAGAGGTAGGCGAAGCAGATTGTGTATCTTAGTGAAGCTCCACAGAGGGCAATGAGGCAGACTTCCATGGCATGTAGGACGTGAGAGAACAGAATCCCTGGAGCTGTTGAAGAGCTGAGTCCACCTAGCTTCCTAAGGAAGGGTGCAGCGAGTTGCCCTACACTCTGATTACATAGAGTGACTGGGAAAGGCTTCTAGGTCTGGATGTTTCTTAGAAGAGCAAAGAAGACTGCTGGTACTCACTGTATTTCTACGAAAAAGGGTGCCTACACGAGGGTGCCTTGTGTCTGGTAAGTGAAGAAACATTCAAGTAAAGCAGAACTTGGAATACGACATAATGGAAACTTCTAAGCGCTTTCGCTTCCGCAAGGCTTTTCAGGCCTTAGCTTGAGGCAAACACTCACGTCAAGTTTCCCTGTAGCTCTAGAGCAGGACAGCAGGAGCTCCCACCCATGCTATGGAAGCACCGTGTTTCCTTAGAGAAAACTCCTTTTCTTTCGAGAGGGCTGCCTACAGTGACCAGAAGCCAGGTAAAAACAGTGTTATTTAGGATTCTTCAGGGAAGCATGTTTAGAGATTTAACATGGGAAAGCAAGGCTTGTGCCATCAGGTCTCCTTCTCGGGTTAACATGCAGCCGAAACCCTTCTGATTTCTAACAAGTCAATAGAGACTCTAGCCAAACCCTGGTCCCTTGCTGAATCAAATTTTCTTCACAGGGTTTTCTGCATGTATCGAACTCCCTCATTCTTGGAACGCTCTATGTAACCCTTCGGGCCTAAACCTAGTCTAAAGTCCTGCAGTGTAACAGGAGAAACTTTGCTTAGATTCCAGTAGGAATGCAAGCCTCCTTTCTCCTGTAGGTATGGGGTCCTTGGGTAAGAGTTCCTAGAAGAAGGCGAAGCAGATTGTGTTTCTTAGTGTAGCTCCAATGAGAGCAATGAGGCAGACTTCAATGGCATGTATGTCGTGAGAGGACAGAATCCCTGGAGCTGTTGAAGAGCTGAGTCCACCTAGCTTTCTAAGGAAGGGTGCAGCGAGTTGCCTTAAACTCTGAATACATAGTGTGACTGGGAAAGGCTTCTAGGTCGGGATGTTTCTTAGAAGGGTAAAGGAGACTGCTGGTACTCACTGTAGTTGTACGAAAAAGGGTGCCTACACTAGGGTGCCTAGTGTCAGGTAGAGTGAAGAAACGTTCAAGTAAAGCAGAACTTCCAATCCGACATAATGGAAAATGCTAAGCGCTTTCGCTTCATCAGGGCTTTTCAGGCCTTAGCTTGAGGCAAGGACTCACGTCAAGTTACCCTGTAGCTCTAGAGCATGACAGGAGGAACTCCCACCCATGCTATGGAAGCACCGTGTTTCCTTAGAGAAACTCCTTTTCTTTCCAGAGGGCTGCCCACAGTGAATCGAGGCCAGTCAAAACAGTGTTATTTAGGTATCTCAGGCTGGCGTGGCTAGAGATTTAAAATGGGAACGCAAGGCTTAGGCATTCAAGTCTTCTTTTCCGGTGAACATGCACCCGGACACCTTCTTATATCTAAGAAGTCCAAAGAGACTCTAGCTACACCCTGGTCCCTTGCTGAATCAACTTTTCTTCACAGAGTGTTCTGCATGTATGGAACTCCCTCATCCTTGGAACGTTCTATGTATGCTATAGGGCCGAAGCCTATTCTAAAGTCCTGCAGTGTAAAAGGAAAAACTGTGCTTTGGTTCCAGTAGGAATGCAAGCCTCCTTTCTCCTGTAGGTATGGGGTCATTGGGTAAGAGTTCCTAGAGGTAGGCGAAGCAGATTGTGTATCTTAGTGAAGCTCCACAGAGGGCAATGAGGCAGACTTCCATGGCATGTAGGACGTGAGAGAACAGAATCCCTGGAGCTGTTGAAGAGCTGAGTCCACCTAGCTTCCTAAGGAAGGGTGCAGCGAGTTGCCCTACACTCTGATTACATAGAGTGACTGGGAAAGGCTTCTAGGTCTGGATGTTTCTTAGAAGAGCAAAGAAGACTGCTGGTACTCACTGTATTTCTACGAAAAAGGGTGCCTACACGAGGGTGCCTTGTGTCTGGTAAGTGAAGAAACATTCAAGTAAAGCAGAACTTGGAATACGACATAATGGAAACTTCTAAGCGCTTTCGCTTCCGCAAGGCTTTTCAGGCCTTAGCTTGAGGCAAACACTCACGTCAAGTTTCCCTGTAGCTCTAGAGCAGGACAGCAGGAGCTCCCACCCATGCTATGGAAGCACCGTGTTTCCTTAGAGAAAACTCCTTTTCTTTCGAGAGGGCTGCCTACAGTGACCAGAAGCCAGGTAAAAACAGTGTTATTTAGGATTCTTCAGGGAAGCATGTTTAGAGATTTAACATGGGAAAGCAAGGCTTGTGCCATCAGGTCTCCTTCTCGGGTTAACATGCAGCCGAAACCCTTCTGATTTCTAACAAGTCAATAGAGACTCTAGCCAAACCCTGGTCCCTTGCTGAATCAAATTTTCTTCACAGGGTTTTCTGCATGTATCGAACTCCCTCATTCTTGGAACGCTCTATGTAACCCTTCGGGCCTAAACCTAGTCTAAAGTCCTGCAGTGTAACAGGAGAAACTTTGCTTAGATTCCAGTAGGAATGCAAGCCTCCTTTCTCCTGTAGGTATGGGGTCCTTGGGTAAGAGTTCCTAGAAGAAGGCGAAGCAGATTGTGTTTCTTAGTGTAGCTCCAATGAGAGCAATGAGGCAGACTTCAATGGCATGTATGTCGTGAGAGGACAGAATCCCTGGAGCTGTTGAAGAGCTGAGTCCACCTAGCTTTCTAAGGAAGGGTGCAGCGAGTTGCCTTAAACTCTGAATACATAGTGTGACTGGGAAAGGCTTCTAGGTCGGGATGTTTCTTAGAAGGGTAAAGGAGACTGCTGGTACTCACTGTAGTTGTACGAAAAAGGGTGCCTACACTAGGGTGCCTAGTGTCAGGTAGAGTGAAGAAACGTTCAAGTAAAGCAGAACTTCCAATCCGACATAATGGAAAATGCTAAGCGCTTTCGCTTCATCAGGGCTTTTCAGGCCTTAGCTTGAGGCAAGGACTCACGTCAAGTTACCCTGTAGCTCTAGAGCATGACAGGAGGAACTCCCACCCATGCTATGGAAGCACCGTGTTTCCTTAGAGAAACTCCTTTTCTTTCCAGAGGGCTGCCCACAGTGAATCGAGGCCAGTCAAAACAGTGTTATTTAGGTATCTCAGGCTGGCGTGGCTAGAGATTTAAAATGGGAACGCAAGGCTTAGGCATTCAAGTCTTCTTTTCCGGTGAACATGCACCCGGACACCTTCTTATATCTAAGAAGTCCAAAGAGACTCTAGCTACACCCTGGTCCCTTGCTGAATCAACTTTTCTTCACAGAGTGTTCTGCATGTATGGAACTCCCTCATCCTTGGAACGTTCTATGTATGCTATAGGGCCGAAGCCTATTCTAAAGTCCTGCAGTGTAAAAGGAAAAACTGTGCTTTGGTTCCAGTAGGAATGCAAGCCTCCTTTCTCCTGTAGGTATGGGGTCATTGGGTAAGAGTTCCTAGAGGTAGGCGAAGCAGATTGTGTATCTTAGTGAAGCTCCACAGAGGGCAATGAGGCAGACTTCCATGGCATGTAGGACGTGAGAGAACAGAATCCCTGGAGCTGTTGAAGAGCTGAGTCCACCTAGCTTCCTAAGGAAGGGTGCAGCGAGTTGCCCTACACTCTGATTACATAGAGTGACTGGGAAAGGCTTCTAGGTCTGGATGTTTCTTAGAAGAGCAAAGAAGACTGCTGGTACTCACTGTATTTCTACGAAAAAGGGTGCCTACACGAGGGTGCCTTGTGTCTGGTAAGTGAAGAAACATTCAAGTAAAGCAGAACTTGGAATACGACATAATGGAAACTGCTAAGCGCTTTCGCTTCCGCAAGGCTTTTCAGGCCTTAGCTTGAGGCAAACACTCACGTCAAGTTTCCCTGTAGCTCTAGAGCAGGACAGCAGGAGCTCCCACCCATGCTATGGAAGCACCGTGTTTCCTTAGAGAAAACTCCTTTTCTTTCGAGAGGGCTGCCTACAGTGACCAGAAGCCAGGTAAAAACAGTGTTATTTAGGATTCTTCAGGGAAGCATGTTTAGAGATTTAACATGGGAAAGCAAGGCTTGTGCCATCAGGTCTCCTTCTCGGGTTAACATGCAGCCGAAACCCTTCTGATTTCTAACAAGTCAATAGAGACTCTAGCCAAACCCTGGTCCCTTGCTGAATCAACTTTTCTTCACAGGGTTTTCTGCATGTATCGAACTCCCTCATTCTTGTAACGCTCTATGTAACCCTTCGGGCCTAAACCTAGTCTAAAGTCCTGCAGTGTAACAGGAGAAACTTTGCTTAGATTCCAGTAGGAATGCAAGCCTCCTTTCTCCTGTAGGTATGGGGTCCTTGGGTAAGAGTTCCTAGAAGAAGGCGAAGCAGATTGTGTTTCTTAGTGTAGCTCCAATGAGAGCAATGAGGCAGACTTCAATGGCATGTATGTCGTGAGAGGACAGAATCCCTGGAGCTGTTGAAGAGCTGAGTCCACCTAGCTTTCTAAGGAAGGGTGCAGCGAGTTGCCTTAAACTCTGAATACATAGTGTGACTGGGAAAGGCTTCTAGGTCGGGATGTTTCTTAGAAGGGTAAAGGAGACTGCTGGTACTCACTGTAGTTGTACGAAAAAGGGTGCCTACACTAGGGTGCCTAGTGTCTGGTAGAGTGAAGAAACGTTCAAGTAAAGCAGAACTTCCAATCCGACATAATGGAAAATGCTAAGCGCTTTCGCTTCAGCAGGGCTTTTCAGGCCTTAGCTTGAGGCAAGGACTCACGTCAAGTTACCCTGTAGCTCTAGAGCATGACAGGAGGAACTCCCACCCATGCTATGGAAGCACCGTGTTTCCTTAGAGAAACTCCTTTTCTTTCCAGAGGGCTGCCCACAGTGAATCGAGGCCAGTCAAAACAGTGTTATTTAGGTATCTCAGGCTGGCGTGGCTAGAGATTTAAAATGGGACCGCAAGGCTTAGGCATTCAAGTCTTCTTTTCCGGTGAACATGCACCCGGACACCTTCTTATATCTAAGAAGTCCAAAGAGACTCTAGCTACACCCTGGTCCCTTGCTGAATCAACTTTTCTTCACAGAGTGTTCTGCATATATGGAACTCCCTCATCCTTGGAACGTTCTATGTATGCTATAGGGCCGAAGCCTATTCTAAAGTCCTGCAGTGTAAAAGGAAAAACTGTGCTTTGGTTCCAGTTGGAATGCAAGCCTCCTTTCTCCTGTAGGTATGGGGTCATTGGGTAAGAGTTCCTAGAGGTAGGCGAAGCAGATTGTGTATCTTAGTGAAGCTCCACAGAGGGCAATGAGGCAGACTTCCATGGCATGTAGGACGTGAGAGAACAGAATCCCTGGAGCTGTTGAAGAGCTGAGTCCACCTAGCTTCCTAAGGAAGGGTGCAGCGAGTTGCCCTACACTCTGATTACATAGAGTGACTGGGAAAGGCTTCTAGGTCTGGATGTTTCTTAGAAGAGCAAAGAAGACTGCTGGTACTCACTGTATTTCTACGAAAAAGGGTGCCTACACGAGGGTGCCTTGTGTCTGGTAAGTGAAGAAACATTCAAGTAAAGCAGAACTTGGAATACGACATAATGGAAACTGCTAAGCGCTTTCGCTTCCGCAAGGCTTTTCAGGCCTTAGCTTGAGGCAAACACTCACGTCAAGTTTCCCTGTAGCTCTAGAGCAGGACAGCAGGACCTCCCACCCATGCTATGGAAGCACCGTGTTTCCTTAGAGAAAACTCCTTTTCTTTCGAGAGGGCTGCCTACAGTGACCAGAAGCCAGGTAAAAACAGTGTTATTTAGGATTCTTCAGGGAAGCATGTTTAGAGATTTAACATGGGAAAGCAAGGCTTGTGCCATCAGGTCTCCTTCTCGGGTTAACATGCAGCCGAAACCCTTCTGATTTCTAACAAGTCAATAGAGACTCTAGCCAAACCCTGGTCCCTTGCTGAATCAACTTTTCTTCACAGGGTTTTCTGCATGTATCGAACTCCCTCATTCTTGGAACGCTCTATGTAACCCTTCGGGCCTAAACCTAGTCTAAAGTCCTGCAGTGTAACAGGAGAAACTTTGCTTAGATTCCAGTAGGAATGCAAGCCTCCTTTCTCCTGTAGGTATGGGGTCCTTGGGTAAGAGTTCCTAGAAGAAGGCGAAGCAGATTGTGTTTCTTAGTGTAGCTCCAATGAGAGCAATGAGGCAGACTTCAATGGCATGTATGTCGTGAGAGGACAGAATCCCTGGAGCTGTTGAAGAGCTGAGTCCACCTAGCTTTCTAAGGAAGGGTGCAGCGAGTTGCCTTAAACTCTGAATACATAGTGTGACTGGGAAAGGCTTCTAGGTCGGGATGTTTCTTAGAAGGGTAAAGGAGACTGCTGGTACTCACTGTAGTTGTACGAAAAAGGGTGCCTACACTAGGGTGCCTAGTGTCTGGTAGAGTGAAGAAACGTTCAAGTAAAGCAGAACTTCCAATCCGACATAATGGAAAATGCTAAGCGCTTTCGCTTCAGCAGGGCTTTTCAGGCCTTAGCTTGAGGCAAGGACTCACGTCAAGTTACCCTGTAGCTCTAGAGCATGACAGGAGGAACTCCCACCCATGCTATGGAAGCACCGTGTTTCCTTAGAGAAACTCCTTTTCTTTCCAGAGGGCTGCCCACAGTGAATCGAGGCCAGTCAAAACAGTGTTATTTAGGTATCTCAGGCTGGCGTGGCTAGAGATTTAAAATGGGAACGCAAGGCTTAGGCATTCAAGTCTTCTTTTCCGGTGAACATGCACCCGGACACCTTCTTATATCTAAGAAGTCCAAAGAGACTCTAGCTACACCCTGGTCCCTTGCTGAATCAACTTTTCTTCACAGAGTGTTCTGCATGTATGGAACTCCCTCATCCTTGGAACGTTCTATGTATGCTATAGGGCCGAAGCCTATTCTAAAGTCCTGCAGTGTAAAAGGAAAAACTGTGCTTTGGTTCCAGTAGGAATGCAAGCCTCCTTTCTCCTGTAGGTATGGGGTCATTGGGTAAGAGTTCCTAGAGGTAGGCGAAGCAGATTGTGTATCTTAGTGAAGCTCCACAGAGGGCAATGAGGCAGACTTCCATGGCATGTAGGACGTGAGAGAACAGAATCCCTGGAGCTGTTGAAGAGCTGAGTCCACCTAGCTTCCTAAGGAAGGGTGCAGCGAGTTGCCCTACACTCTGATTACATAGAGTGACTGGGAAAGGCTTCTAGGTCTGGATGTTTCTTAGAAGAGCAAAGAAGACTGCTGGTACTCACTGTATTTCTACGAAAAAGGGTGCCTACACGAGGGTGCCTTGTGTCTGGTAAGTGAAGAAACATTCAAGTAAAGCAGAACTTGGAATACGACATAATGGAAACTTCTAAGCGCTTTCGCTTCCGCAAGGCTTTTCAGGCCTTAGCTTGAGGCAAACACTCACGTCAAGTTTCCCTGTAGCTCTAGAGCAGGACAGCAGGAGCTCCCACCCATGCTATGGAAGCACCGTGTTTCCTTAGAGAAAACTCCTTTTCTTTCGAGAGGGCTGCCTACAGTGACCAGAAGCCAGGTAAAAACAGTGTTATTTAGGATTCTTCAGGGAAGCATGTTTAGAGATTTAACATGGGAAAGCAAGGCTTGTGCCATCAGGTCTCCTTCTCGGGTTAACATGCAGCCGAAACCCTTCTGATTTCTAACAAGTCAATAGAGACTCTAGCCAAACCCTGGTCCCTTGCTGAATCAAATTTTCTTCACAGGGTTTTCTGCATGTATCGAACTCCCTCATTCTTGGAACGCTCTATGTAACCCTTCGGGCCTAAACCTAGTCTAAAGTCCTGCAGTGTAACAGGAGAAACTTTGCTTAGATTCCAGTAGGAATGCAAGCCTCCTTTCTCCTGTAGGTATGGGGTCCTTGGGTAAGAGTTCCTAGAAGAAGGCGAAGCAGATTGTGTTTCTTAGTGTAGCTCCAATGAGAGCAATGAGGCAGACTTCAATGGCATGTATGTCGTGAGAGGACAGAATCCCTGGAGCTGTTGAAGAGCTGAGTCCACCTAGCTTTCTAAGGAAGGGTGCAGCGAGTTGCCTTAAACTCTGAATACATAGTGTGACTGGGAAAGGCTTCTAGGTCGGGATGTTTCTTAGAAGGGTAAAGGAGACTGCTGGTACTCACTGTAGTTGTACGAAAAAGGGTGCCTACACTAGGGTGCCTAGTGTCAGGTAGAGTGAAGAAACGTTCAAGTAAAGCAGAACTTCCAATCCGACATAATGGAAAATGCTAAGCGCTTTCGCTTCAGCAGGGCTTTTCAGGCCTTAGCTTGAGGCAAGGACTCACGTCAAGTTACCCTGTAGCTCTAGAGCATGACAGGAGGAACTCCCACCCATGCTATGGAAGCACCGTGTTTCCTTAGAGAAACTCCTTTTCTTTCCAGAGGGCTGCCCACAGTGAATCGAGGCCAGTCAAAACAGTGTTATTTAGGTATCTCAGGCTGGCGTGGCTAGAGATTTAAAATGGGAACGCAAGGCTTAGGCATTCAAGTCTTCTTTTCCGGTGAACATGCACTCGGACACCTTCTTATATCTAAGAAGTCCAAAGAGACTCTAGCTACACCCTGGTCCCTTGCTGAATCAACTTTTCTTCACAGAGTGTTCTGCATATATGGAACTCCCTCATCCTTGGAACGTTCTATGTATGCTATAGGGCCGAAGCCTATTCTAAAGTCCTGCAGTGTAAAAGGAAAAACTGTGCTTTGGTTCCAGTAGGAATGCAAGCCTCCTTTCTCCTGTAGGTATGGGGTCATTGGGTAAGAGTTCCTAGAGGTAGGCGAAGCAGATTGTGTATCTTAGTGAAGCTCCACAGAGGGCAATGAGGCAGACTTCCATGGCATGTAGGACGTGAGAGAACAGAATCCCTGGAGCTGTTGAAGAGCTGAGTCCACCTAGCTTCCTAAGGAAGGGTGCAGCGAGTTTCCCTACACTCTGATTACATAGAGTGACTGGGAAAGGCTTCTAGGTCTGGATGTTTCTTAGAAGAGCAAAGAAGACTGCTGGTACTCACTGTATTTCTACGAAAAAGGGTGCCTACACGAGGGTGCCTTGTGTCTGGTAAGTGAAGAAACATTCAAGTAAAGCAGAACTTGGAATACGACATAATGGAAACTGCTAAGCGCTTTCGCTTCCGCAAGGCTTTTCAGGCCTTAGCTTGAGGCAAACACTCACGTCAAGTTTCCCTGTAGCTCTAGAGCAGGACAGCAGGACCTCCCACCCATGCTATGGAAGCACCGTGTTTCCTTAGAGAAAACTCCTTTTCTTTCGAGAGGGCTGCCTACAGTGACCAGAAGCCAGGTAAAAACAGTGTTATTTAGGATTCTTCAGGGAAGCATGTTTAGAGATTTAACATGGGAAAGCAAGGCTTGTGCCATCAGGTCTCCTTCTCGGGTTAACATGCAGCCGAAACCCTTCTGATTTCTAACAAGTCAATAGAGACTCTAGCCAAACCCTGGTCCCTTGCTGAATCAACTTTTCTTCACAGGGTTTTCTGCATGTATCGAACTCCCTCATTCTTGGAACGCTCTATGTAACCCTTCGGGCCTAAACCTAGTCTAAAGTCCTGCAGTGTAACAGGAGAAACTTTGCTTAGATTCCAGTAGGAATGCAAGCCTCCTTTCTCCTGTAGGTATGGGGTCCTTGGGTAAGAGTTCCTAGAAGAAGGCGAAGCAGATTGTGTTTCTTAGTGTAGCTCCAATGAGAGCAATGAGGCAGACTTCAATGGCATGTATGTCGTGAGAGGACAGAATCCCTGGAGCTGTTGAAGAGCTGAGTCCACCTAGCTTTCTAAGGAAGGGTGCAGCGAGTTGCCTTAAACTCTGAATACATAGTGTGACTGGGAAAGGCTTCTAGGTCGGGATGTTTCTTAGAAGGGTAAAGGAGACTGCTGGTACTCACTGTAGTTGTACGAAAAAGGGTGCCTACACTAGGGTGCCTAGTGTCTGGTAGAGTGAAGAAACGTTCAAGTAAAGCAGAACTTCCAATCCGACATAATGGAAAATGCTAAGCGCTTTCGCTTCAGCAGGGCTTTTCAGGCCTTAGCTTGAGGCAAGGACTCACGTCAAGTTACCCTGTAGCTCTAGAGCATGACAGGAGGAACTCCCACCCATGCTATGGAAGCACCGTGTTTCCTTAGAGAAACTCCTTTTCTTTCCAGAGGGCTGCCCACAGTGAATCGAGGCCAGTCAAAACAGTGTTATTTAGGTATCTCAGGCTGGCGTGGCTAGAGATTTAAAATGGGAACGCAAGGCTTAGGCATTCAAGTCTTCTTTTCCGGTGAACATGCACCCGGACACCTTCTTATATCTAAGAAGTCCAAAGAGACTCTAGCTACACCCTGGTCCCTTGCTGAATCAACTTTTCTTCACAGAGTGTTCTGCATATATGGAACTCCCTCATCCTTGGAACGTTCTATGTATGCTATAGGGCCGAAGCCTATTCTAAAGTCCTGCAGTGTAAAAGGAAAAACTGTGCTTTGGTTCCAGTAGGAATGCAAGCCTCCTTTCTCCTGTAGGTATGGGGTCATTGGGTAAGAGTTCCTAGAGGTAGGCGAAGCAGATTGTGTATCTTAGTGAAGCTCCACAGAGGGCAATGAGGCAGACTTCCATGGCATGTAGGACGTGAGAGAACAGAATCCCTGGAGCTGTTGAAGAGCTGAGTCCACCTAGCTTCCTAAGGAAGGGTGCAGCGAGTTGCCCTACACTCTGATTACATAGAGTGACTGGGAAAGGCTTCTAGGTCTGGATGTTTCTTAGAAGAGCAAAGAAGACTGCTGGTACTCACTGTATTTCTACGAAAAAGGGTGCCTACACGAGGGTGCCTTGTGTCTGGTAAGTGAAGAAACATTCAAGTAAAGCAGAACTTGGAATACGACATAATGGAAACTGCTAAGCGCTTTCGCTTCCGCAAGGCTTTTCAGGCCTTAGCTTGAGGCAAACACTCACGTCAAGTTTCCCTGTAGCTCTAGAGCAGGACAGCAGGACCTCCCACCCATGCTATGGAAGCACCGTGTTTCCTTAGAGAAAACTCCTTTTCTTTCGAGAGGGCTGCCTACAGTGACCAGAAGCCAGGTAAAAACAGTGTTATTTAGGATTCTTCAGGGAAGCATGTTTAGAGATTTAACATGGGAAAGCAAGGCTTGTGCCATCAGGTCTCCTTCTCGGGTTAACATGCAGCCGAAACCCTTCTGATTTCTAACAAGTCAATAGAGACTCTAGCCAAACCCTGGTCCCTTGCTGAATCAACTTTTCTTCACAGGGTTTTCTGCATGTATCGAACTCCCTCATTCTTGGAACGCTCTATGTAACCCTTCGGGCCTAAACCTAGTCTAAAGTCCTGCAGTGTAACAGGAGAAACTTTGCTTAGATTCCAGTAGGAATGCAAGCCTCCTTTCTCCTGTAGGTATGGGGTCCTTGGGTAAGAGTTCCTAGAAGAAGGCGAAGCAGATTGTGTTTCTTAGTGTAGCTCCAATGAGAGCAATGAGGCAGACTTCAATGGCATGTATGTCGTGAGAGGACAGAATCCCTGGAGCTGTTGAAGAGCTGAGTCCACCTAGCTTTCTAAGGAAGGGTGCAGCGAGTTGCCTTAAACTCTGAATACATAGTGTGACTGGGAAAGGCTTCTAGGTCGGGATGTTTCTTAGAAGGGTAAAGGAGACTGCTGGTACTCACTGTAGTTGTACGAAAAAGGGTGCCTACACTAGGGTGCCTAGTGTCTGGTAGAGTGAAGAAACGTTCAAGTAAAGCAGAACTTCCAATCCGACATAATGGAAAATGCTAAGCGCTTTCGCTTCATCAGGGATTTTCAGGCCTTGGCTTGAGGCAAGGACTCACGTCAAGTTACCCTGTAGCTCTAGAGCATGACAGGAGGAACTCCCACCCATGCTATGGAAGCACCGTGTTTCCTTAGAGAAACTCCTTTTCTTTCCAGAGGGCTGCCCACAGTGAATCGAGGCCAGTCAAAACAGTGTTATTTAGGTATCTCAGGCTGGCGTGGCTAGAGATTTAAAATGGGAACGCAAGGCTTAGGCATTCAAGTCTTCTTTTCCGGTGAACATGCACCCGGACACCTTCTTATATCTAAGAAGTCCAAAGAGACTCTAGCTACACCCTGGTCCCTTGCTGAATCAACTTTTCTTCACAGAGTGTTCTGCATGTATGGAACTCCCTCATCCTTGGAACGTTCTATGTATGCTATAGGGCCGAAGCCTATTCTAAAGTCCTGCAGTGTAAAAGGAAAAACTGTGCTTTGGTTCCAGTAGGAATGCAAGCCTCCTTTCTCCTGTAGGTATGGGGTCATTGGGTAAGAGTTCCTAGAGGTAGGCGAAGCAGATTGTGTATCTTAGTGAAGCTCCACAGAGGGCAATGAGGCAGACTTCCATGGCATGTAGGACGTGAGAGAACAGAATCCCTGGAGCTGTTGAAGAGCTGAGTCCACCTAGCTTCCTAAGGAAGGGTGCAGCGAGTTGCCCTACACTCTGATTACATAGAGTGACTGGGAAAGGCTTCTAGGTCTGGATGTTTCTTAGAAGAGCAAAGAAGACTGCTGGTACTCACTGTATTTCTACGAAAAAGGGTGCCTACACGAGGGTGCCTTGTGTCTGGTAAGTGAAGAAACATTCAAGTAAAGCAGAACTTGGAATACGACATAATGGAAACTGCTAAGCGCTTTCGCTTCCGCAAGGCTTTTCAGGCCTTAGCTTGAGGCAAACACTCACGTCAAGTTTCCCTGTAGCTCTAGAGCAGGACAGCAGGACCTCCCACCCATGCTATGGAAGCACCGTGTTTCCTTAGAGAAAACTCCTTTTCTTTCGAGAGGGCTGCCTACAGTGACCAGAAGCCAGGTAAAAACAGTGTTATTTAGGATTCTTCAGGGAAGCATGTTTAGAGATTTAACATGGGAAAGCAAGGCTTGTGCCATCAGGTCTCCTTCTCGGGTTAACATGCAGCCGAAACCCTTCTGATTTCTAACAAGTCAATAGAGACTCTAGCCAAACCCTGGTCCCTTGCTGAATCAACTTTTCTTCACAGGGTTTTCTGCATGTATCGAACTCCCTCATTCTTGGAACGCTCTATGTAACCCTTCGGGCCTAAACCTAGTCTAAAGTCCTGCAGTGTAACAGGAGAAACTTTGCTTAGATTCCAGTAGGAATGCAAGCCTCCTTTCTCCTGTAGGTATGGGGTCCTTGGGTAAGAGTTCCTAGAAGAAGGCGAAGCAGATTGTGTTTCTTAGTGTAGCTCCAATGAGAGCAATGAGGCAGACTTCAATGGCATGTATGTCGTGAGAGGACAGAATCCCTGGAGCTGTTGAAGAGCTGAGTCCACCTAGCTTTCTAAGGAAGGGTGCAGCGAGTTGCCTTAAACTCTGAATACATAGTGTGACTGGGAAAGGCTTCTAGGTCGGGATGTTTCTTAGAAGGGTAAAGGAGACTGCTGGTACTCACTGTAGTTGTACGAAAAAGGGTGCCTACACTAGGGTGCCTAGTGTCTGGTAGAGTGAAGAAACGTTCAAGTAAAGCAGAACTTCCAATCCGACATAATGGAAAATGCTAAGCGCTTTCGCTTCATCAGGGATTTTCAGGCCTTGGCTTGAGGCAAGGACTCACGTCAAGTTACCCTGTAGCTCTAGAGCATGACAGGAGGAACTCCCACCCATGCTATGGAAGCACCGTGTTTCCTTAGAGAAACTCCTTTTCTTTCCAGAGGGCTGCCCACAGTGAATCGAGGCCAGTCAAAACAGTGTTATTTAGGTATCTCAGGCTGGCGTGGCTAGAGATTTAAAATGGGAACGCAAGGCTTAGGCATTCAAGTCTTCTTTTCCGGTGAACATGCACCCGGACACCTTCTTATATCTAAGAAGTCCAAAGAGACTCTAGCTACACCCTGGTCCCTTGCTGAATCAACTTTTCTTCACAGAGTGTTCTGCATGTATGGAACTCCCTCATCCTTGGAACGTTCTATGTATGCTATAGGGCCGAAGCCTATTCTAAAGTCCTGCAGTGTAAAAGGAAAAACTGTGCTTTGGTTCCAGTAGGAATGCAAGCCTCCTTTCTCCTGTAGGTATGGGGTCATTGGGTAAGAGTTCCTAGAGGTAGGCGAAGCAGATTGTGTATCTTAGTGAAGCTCCACAGAGGGCAATGAGGCAGACTTCCATGGCATGTAGGACGTGAGAGAACAGAATCCCTGGAGCTGTTGAAGAGCTGAGTCCACCTAGCTTCCTAAGGAAGGGTGCAGCGAGTTGCCCTACACTCTGATTACATAGAGTGACTGGGAAAGGCTTCTAGGTCTGGATGTTTCTTAGAAGAGCAAAGAAGACTGCTGGTACTCACTGTATTTCTACGAAAAAGGGTGCCTACACGAGGGTGCCTTGTGTCTGGTAAGTGAAGAAACATTCAAGTAAAGCAGAACTTGGAATACGACATAATGGAAACTGCTAAGCGCTTTCGCTTCCGCAAGGCTTTTCAGGCCTTAGCTTGAGGCAAACACTCACGTCAAGTTTCCCTGTAGCTCTAGAGCAGGACAGCAGGAGCTCCCACCCATGCTATGGAAGCACCGTGTTTCCTTAGAGAAAACTCCTTTTCTTTCGAGAGGGCTGCCTACAGTGACCAGAAGCCAGGTAAAAACAGTGTTATTTAGGATTCTTCAGGGAAGCATGTTTAGAGATTTAACATGGGAAAGCAAGGCTTGTGCCATCAGGTCTCCTTCTCGGGTTAACATGCAGCCGAAACCCTTCTGATTTCTAACAAGTCAATAGAGACTCTAGCCAAACCCTGGTCCCTTGCTGAATCAACTTTTCTTCACAGGGTTTTCTGCATGTATCGAACTCCCTCATTCTTGGAACGCTCTATGTAACCCTTCGGGCCTAAACCTAGTCTAAAGTCCTGCAGTGTAACAGGAGAAACTTTGCTTAGATTCCAGTAGGAATGCAAGCCTCCTTTCTCCTGTAGGTATGGGGTCCTTGGGTAAGAGTTCCTAGAAGAAGGCGAAGCAGATTGTGTTTCTTAGTGTAGCTCCAATGAGAGCAATGAGGCAGACTTCAATGGCATGTATGTCGTGAGAGGACAGAATCCCTGGAGCTGTTGAAGAGCTGAGTCCACCTAGCTTTCTAAGGAAGGGTGCAGCGAGTTGCCTTAAACTCTGAATACATAGTG
Source organism: Balaenoptera physalus (assembly GCF_965194825.1). Taxonomy (NCBI): domain Eukaryota; kingdom Metazoa; phylum Chordata; class Mammalia; order Artiodactyla; family Balaenopteridae; genus Balaenoptera; species Balaenoptera physalus. Next base: position 4,193,419 of record NC_138902.1, on the reverse strand, counting down.
TGACTGGGAAAGGCTTCTAGGTCGGGATGTTTCTTAGAAGGGTAAAGGAGACTGCTGGTACTCACTGTAGTTGTACGAAAAAGGGTGCCTACACTAGGGTGCCTAGTGTCTGGTAGAGTGAAGAAACGTTCAAGTAAAGCAGAACTTCCAATCCGACATAATGGAAAATGCTAAGCGCTTTCGCTTCAGCAGGGCTTTTCAGGCCTTAGCTTGAGGCAAGGACTCACGTCAAGTTACCCTGTAGCTCTAGAGCATGACAGGAGGAACTCCCACCCATGCTATGGAAGCACCGTGTTTCCTTAGAGAAACTCCTTTTCTTTCCAGAGGGCTGCCCACAGTGAATCGAGGCCAGTCAAAACAGTGTTATTTAGGTATCTCAGGCTGGCGTGGCTAGAGATTTAAAATGGGAACGCAAGGCTTAGGCATTCAAGTCTTCTTTTCCGGTGAACATGCACCCGGACACCTTCTTATATCTAAGAAGTCCAAAGAGACTCTAGCTACACCCTGGTCCCTTGCTGAATCAACTTTTCTTCACAGAGTGTTCTGCATGTATGGAACTCCCTCATCCTTGGAACGTTCTATGTATGCTATAGGGCCGAAGCCTATTCTAAAGTCCTGCAGTGTAAAAGGAAAAACTGTGCTTTGGTTCCAGTAGGAATGCAAGCCTCCTTTCTCCTGTAGGTATGGGGTCATTGGGTAAGAGTTCCTAGAGGTAGGCGAAGCAGATTGTGTATCTTAGTGAAGCTCCACAGAGGGCAATGAGGCAGACTTCCATGGCATGTAGGACGTGAGAGAACAGAATCCCTGGAGCTGTTGAAGAGCTGAGTCCACCTAGCTTCCTAAGGAAGGGTGCAGCGAGTTGCCCTACACTCTGATTACATAGAGTGACTGGGAAAGGCTTCTAGGTCTGGATGTTTCTTAGAAGAGCAAAGAAGACTGCTGGTACTCACTGTATTTCTACGAAAAAGGGTGCCTACACGAGGGTGCCTTGTGTCTGGTAAGTGAAGAAACATTCAAGTAAAGCAGAACTTGGAATACGACATAATGGAAACTGCTAAGCGCTTTCGCTTCCGCAAGGCTTTTCAGGCCTTAGCTTGAGGCAAACACTCACGTCAAGTTTCCCTGTAGCTCTAGAGCAGGACAGCAGGAGCTCCCACCCATGCTATGGAAGCACCGTGTTTCCTTAGAGAAAACTCCTTTTCTTTCGAGAGGGCTGCCTACAGTGACCAGAAGCCAGGTAAAAACAGTGTTATTTAGGATTCTTCAGGGAAGCATGTTTAGAGATTTAACATGGGAAAGCAAGGCTTGTGCCATCAGGTCTCCTTCTCGGGTTAACATGCAGCCGAAACCCTTCTGATTTCTAACAAGTCAATAGAGACTCTAGCCAAACCCTGGTCCCTTGCTGAATCAAATTTTCTTCACAGGGTTTTCTGCATGTATCGAACTCCCTCATTCTTGGAACGCTCTATGTAACCCTTCGGGCCTAAACCTAGTCTAAAGTCCTGCAGTGTAACAGGAGAAACTTTGCTTAGATTCCAGTAGGAATGCAAGCCTCCTTTCTCCTGTAGGTATGGGGTCCTTGGGTAAGAGTTCCTAGAAGAAGGCGAAGCAGATTGTGTTTCTTAGTGTAGCTCCAATGAGAGCAATGAGGCAGACTTCAATGGCATGTATGTCGTGAGAGGACAGAATCCCTGGAGCTGTTGAAGAGCTGAGTCCACCTAGCTTTCTAAGGAAGGGTGCAGCGAGTTGCCTTAAACTCTGAATACATAGTGTGACTGGGAAAGGCTTCTAGGTCGGGATGTTTCTTAGAAGGGTAAAGGAGACTGCTGGTACTCACTGTAGTTGTACGAAAAAGGGTGCCTACACTAGGGTGCCTAGTGTCTGGTAGAGTGAAGAAACGTTCAAGTAAAGCAGAACTTCCAATCCGACATAATGGAAAATGCTAAGCGCTTTCGCTTCAGCAGGGCTTTTCAGGCCTTAGCTTGAGGCAAGGACTCACGTCAAGTTACCCTGTAGCTCTAGAGCATGACAGGAGGAACTCCCACCCATGCTATGGAAGCACCGTGTTTCCTTAGAGAAACTCCTTTTCTTTCCAGAGGGCTGCCCACAGTGAATCGAGGCCAGTCAAAACAGTGTTATTTAGGTATCTCAGGCTGGCGTGGCTAGAGATTTAAAATGGGAACGCAAGGCTTAGGCATTCAAGTCTTCTTTTCCGGTGAACATGCACCCGGACACCTTCTTATATCTAAGAAGTCCAAAGAGACTCTAGCTACACCCTGGTCCCTTGCTGAATCAACTTTTCTTCACAGAGTGTTCTGCATGTATGGAACTCCCTCATCCTTGGAACGTTCTATGTATGCTATAGGGCCGAAGCCTATTCTAAAGTCCTGCAGTGTAAAAGGAAAAACTGTGCTTTGGTTCCAGTAGGAATGCAAGCCTCCTTTCTCCTGTAGGTATGGGGTCATTGGGTAAGAGTTCCTAGAGGTAGGCGAAGCAGATTGTGTATCTTAGTGAAGCTCCACAGAGGGCAATGAGGCAGACTTCCATGGCATGTAGGACGTGAGAGAACAGAATCCCTGGAGCTGTTGAAGAGCTGAGTCCACCTAGCTTCCTAAGGAAGGGTGCAGCGAGTTGCCCTACACTCTGATTACATAGAGTGACTGGGAAAGGCTTCTAGGTCTGGATGTTTCTTAGAAGAGCAAAGAAGACTGCTGGTACTCACTGTATTTCTACGAAAAAGGGTGCCTACACGAGGGTGCCTTGTGTCTGGTAAGTGAAGAAACATTCAAGTAAAGCAGAACTTGGAATACGACATAATGGAAACTTCTAAGCGCTTTCGCTTCCGCAAGGCTTTTCAGGCCTTAGCTTGAGGCAAACACTCACGTCAAGTTTCCCTGTAGCTCTAGAGCAGGACAGCAGGAGCTCCCACCCATGCTATGGAAGCACCGTGTTTCCTTAGAGAAAACTCCTTTTCTTTCGAGAGGGCTGCCTACAGTGACCAGAAGCCAGGTAAAAACAGTGTTATTTAGGATTCTTCAGGGAAGCATGTTTAGAGATTTAACATGGGAAAGCAAGGCTTGTGCCATCAGGTCTCCTTCTCGGGTTAACATGCAGCCGAAACCCTTCTGATTTCTAACAAGTCAATAGAGACTCTAGCCAAACCCTGGTCCCTTGCTGAATCAACTTTTCTTCACAGGGTTTTCTGCATGTATCGAACTCCCTCATTCTTGGAACGCTCTATGTAACCCTTCGGGCCTAAACCTAGTCTAAAGTCCTGCAGTGTAACAGGAGAAACTTTGCTTAGATTCCAGTAGGAATGCAAGCCTCCTTTCTCCTGTAGGTATGGGGTCCTTGGGTAAGAGTTCCTAGAAGAAGGCGAAGCAGATTGTGTTTCTTAGTGTAGCTCCAATGAGAGCAATGAGGCAGACTTCAATGGCATGTATGTCGTGAGAGGACAGAATCCCTGGAGCTGTTGAAGAGCTGAGTCCACCTAGCTTTCTAAGGAAGGGTGCAGCGAGTTGCCTTAAACTCTGAATACATAGTGTGACTGGGAAAGGCTTCTAGGTCGGGATGTTTCTTAGAAGGGTAAAGGAGACTGCTGGTACTCACTGTAGTTGTACGAAAAAGGGTGCCTACACTAGGGTGCCTAGTGTCTGGTAGAGTGAAGAAACGTTCAAGTAAAGCAGAACTTCCAATCCGACATAATGGAAAATGCTAAGCGCTTTCGCTTCAGCAGGGCTTTTCAGGCCTTAGCTTGAGGCAAGGACTCACGTCAAGTTACCCTGTAGCTCTAGAGCATGACAGGAGGAACTCCCACCCATGCTATGGAAGCACCGTGTTTCCTTAGAGAAACTCCTTTTCTTTCCAGAGGGCTGCCCACAGTGAATCGAGGCCAGTCAAAACAGTGTTATTTAGGTATCTCAGGCTGGCGTGGCTAGAGATTTAAAATGGGAACGCAAGGCTTAGGCATTCAAGTCTTCTTTTCCGGTGAACATGCACCCGGACACCTTCTTATATCTAAGAAGTCCAAAGAGACTCTAGCTACACCCTGGTCCCTTGCTGAATCAACTTTTCTTCACAGAGTGTTCTGCATGTATGGAACTCCCTCATCCTTGGAACGTTCTATGTATGCTATAGGGCCGAAGCCTATTCTAAAGTCCTGCAGTGTAAAAGGAAAAACTGTGCTTTGGTTCCAGTAGGAATGCAAGCCTCCTTTCTCCTGTAGGTATGGGGTCATTGGGTAAGAGTTCCTAGAGGTAGGCGAAGCAGATTGTGTATCTTAGTGAAGCTCCACAGAGGGCAATGAGGCAGACTTCCATGGCATGTAGGACGTGAGAGAACAGAATCCCTGGAGCTGTTGAAGAGCTGAGTCCACCTAGCTTCCTAAGGAAGGGTGCAGCGAGTTGCCCTACACTCTGATTACATAGAGTGACTGGGAAAGGCTTCTAGGTCTGGATGTTTCTTAGAAGAGCAAAGAAGACTGCTGGTACTCACTGTATTTCTACGAAAAAGGGTGCCTACACGAGGGTGCCTTGTGTCTGGTAAGTGAAGAAACATTCAAGTAAAGCAGAACTTGGAATACGACATAATGGAAACTGCTAAGCGCTTTCGCTTCCGCAAGGCTTTTCAGGCCTTAGCTTGAGGCAAACACTCACGTCAAGTTTCCCTGTAGCTCTAGAGCAGGACAGCAGGAGCTCCCACCCATGCTATGGAAGCACCGTGTTTCCTTAGAGAAAACTCCTTTTCTTTCGAGAGGGCTGCCTACAGTGACCAGAAGCCAGGTAAAAACAGTGTTATTTAAGATTCTTCAGGGAAGCATGTTTAGAGATTTAACATGGGAAAGCAAGGCTTGTGCCATCAGGTCTCCTTCTCGGGTTAACATGCAGCCGAAACCCTTCTGATTTCTAACAAGTCAATAGAGACTCTAGCCAAACCCTGGTCCCTTGCTGAATCAACTTTTCTTCACAGGGTTTTCTGCATGTATCGAACTCCCTCATTCTTGGAACGCTCTATGTAACCCTTCGGGCCTAAACCTAGTCTAAAGTCCTGCAGTGTAACAGGAGAAACTTTGCTTAGATTCCAGTAGGAATGCAAGCCTCCTTTCTCCTGTAGGTATGGGGTCCTTGGGTAAGAGTTCCTAGAAGAAGGCGAAGCAGATTGTGTTTCTTAGTGTAGCTCCAATGAGAGCAATGAGGCAGACTTCAATGGCATGTATGTCGTGAGAGGACAGAATCCCTGGAGCTGTTGAAGAGCTGAGTCCACCTAGCTTTCTAAGGAAGGGTGCAGCGAGTTGCCTTAAACTCTGAATACATAGTGTGACTGGGAAAGGCTTCTAGGTCGGGATGTTTCTTAGAAGGGTAAAGGAGACTGCTGGTACTCACTGTAGTTGTACGAAAAAGGGTGCCTACACTAGGGTGCCTAGTGTCTGGTAGAGTGAAGAAACGTTCAAGTAAAGCAGAACTTCCAATCCGACATAATGGAAAATGCTAAGCGCTTTCGCTTCAGCAGGGCTTTTCAGGCCTTAGCTTGAGGCAAGGACTCACGTCAAGTTACCCTGTAGCTCTAGAGCATGACAGGAGGAACTCCCACCCATGCTATGGAAGCACCGTGTTTCCTTAGAGAAACTCCTTTTCTTTCCAGAGGGCTGCCCACAGTGAATCGAGGCCAGTCAAAACAGTGTTATTTAGGTATCTCAGGCTGGCGTGGCTAGAGATTTAAAATGGGAACGCAAGGCTTAGGCATTCAAGTCTTCTTTTCCGGTGAACATGCACCCGGACACCTTCTTATATCTAAGAAGTCCAAAGAGACTCTAGCTACACCCTGGTCCCTTGCTGAATCAACTTTTCTTCACAGAGTGTTCTGCATGTATGGAACTCCCTCATCCTTGGAACGTTCTATGTATGCTATAGGGCCGAAGCCTATTCTAAAGTCCTGCAGTGTAAAAGGAAAAACTGTGCTTTGGTTCCAGTAGGAATGCAAGCCTCCTTTCTCCTGTAGGTATGGGGTCATTGGGTAAGAGTTCCTAGAGGTAGGCGAAGCAGATTGTGTATCTTAGTGAAGCTCCACAGAGGGCAATGAGGCAGACTTCCATGGCATGTAGGACGTGAGAGAACAGAATCCCTGGAGCTGTTGAAGAGCTGAGTCCACCTAGCTTCCTAAGGAAGGGTGCAGCGAGTTGCCCTACACTCTGATTACATAGAGTGACTGGGAAAGGCTTCTAGGTCTGGATGTTTCTTAGAAGAGCAAAGAAGACTGCTGGTACTCACTGTATTTCTACGAAAAAGGGTGCCTACACGAGGGTGCCTTGTGTCTGGTAAGTGAAGAAACATTCAAGTAAAGCAGAACTTGGAATACGACATAATGGAAACTTCTAAGCGCTTTCGCTTCCGCAAGGCTTTTCAGGCCTTAGCTTGAGGCAAACACTCACGTCAAGTTTCCCTGTAGCTCTAGAGCAGGACAGCAGGAGCTCCCACCCATGCTATGGAAGCACCGTGTTTCCTTAGAGAAAACTCCTTTTCTTTCGAGAGGGCTGCCTACAGTGACCAGAAGCCAGGTAAAAACAGTGTTATTTAGGATTCTTCAGGGAAGCATGTTTAGAGATTTAACATGGGAAAGCAAGGCTTGTGCCATCAGGTCTCCTTCTCGGGTTAACATGCAGCCGAAACCCTTCTGATTTCTAACAAGTCAATAGAGACTCTAGCCAAACCCTGGTCCCTTGCTGAATCAACTTTTCTTCACAGGGTTTTCTGCATGTATCGAACTCCCTCATTCTTGGAACGCTCTATGTAACCCTTCGGGCCTAAACCTAGTCTAAAGTCCTGCAGTGTAACAGGAGAAACTTTGCTTAGATTCCAGTAGGAATGCAAGCCTCCTTTCTCCTGTAGGTATGGGGTCCTTGGGTAAGAGTTCCTAGAAGAAGGCGAAGCAGATTGTGTTTCTTAGTGTAGCTCCAATGAGAGCAATGAGGCAGACTTCAATGGCATGTATGTCGTGAGAGGACAGAATCCCTGGAGCTGTTGAAGAGCTGAGTCCACCTAGCTTTCTAAGGAAGGGTGCAGCGAGTTGCCTTAAACTCTGAATACATAGTGTGACTGGGAAAGGCTTCTAGGTCGGGATGTTTCTTAGAAGGGTAAAGGAGACTGCTGGTACTCACTGTAGTTGTACGAAAAAGGGTGCCTACACTAGGGTGCCTAGTGTCTGGTAGAGTGAAGAAACGTTCAAGTAAAGCAGAACTTCCAATCCGACATAATGGAAAATGCTAAGCGCTTTCGCTTCAGCAGGGCTTTTCAGGCCTTAGCTTGAGGCAAGGACTCACGTCAAGTTACCCTGTAGCTCTAGAGCATGACAGGAGGAACTCCCACCCATGCTATGGAAGCACCGTGTTTCCTTAGAGAAACTCCTTTTCTTTCCAGAGGGCTGCCCACAGTGAATCGAGGCCAGTCAAAACAGTGTTATTTAGGTATCTCAGGCTGGCGTGGCTAGAGATTTAAAATGGGAACGCAAGGCTTAGGCATTCAAGTCTTCTTTTCCGGTGAACATGCACCCGGACACCTTCTTATATCTAAGAAGTCCAAAGAGACTCTAGCTACACCCTGGTCCCTTGCTGAATCAACTTTTCTTCACAGAGTGTTCTGCATATATGGAACTCCCTCATCCTTGGAACGTTCTATGTATGCTATAGGGCCGAAGCCTATTCTAAAGTCCTGCAGTGTAAAAGGAAAAACTGTGCTTTGGTTCCAGTAGGAATGCAAGCCTCCTTTCTCCTGTAGGTATGGGGTCATTGGGTAAGAGTTCCTAGAGGTAGGCGAAGCAGATTGTGTATCTTAGTGAAGCTCCACAGAGGGCAATGAGGCAGACTTCCATGGCATGTAGGACGTGAGAGAACAGAATCCCTGGAGCTGTTGAAGAGCTGAGTCCACCTAGCTTCCTAAGGAAGGGTGCAGCGACTTGCCCTACACTCTGATTACATAGAGTGACTGGGAAAGGCTTCTAGGTCTGGATGTTTCTTAGAAGAGCAAAGAAGACTGCTGGTACTCACTGTATTTCTACGAAAAAGGGTGCCTACACGAGGGTGCCTTGTGTCTGGTAAGTGAAGAAACATTCAAGTAAAGCAGAACTTGGAATACGACATAATGGAAACTGCTAAGCGCTTTCGCTTCCGCAAGGCTTTTCAGGCCTTAGCTTGAGGCAAACACTCACGTCAAGTTTCCCTGTAGCTCTAGAGCAGGACAGCAGGAGCTCCCCCCCATGCTATGGAAGCACCGTGTTTCCTTAGAGAAAACTCCTTTTCTTTCGAGAGGGCTGCCTACAGTGACCAGAAGCCAGGTAAAAACAGTGTTATTTAGGATTCTTCAGGGAAGCATGTTTAGAGATTTAACATGGGAAAGCAAGGCTTGTGCCATCAGGTCTCCTTCTCGGGTTAACATGCAGCCGAAACCCTTCTGATTTCTAACAAGTCAATAGAGACTCTAGCCAAACCCTGGTCCCTTGCTGAATCAACTTTTCTTCACAGGGTTTTCTGCATGTATCGAACTCCCTCATTCTTGGAACGCTCTATGTAACCCTTCGGGCCTAAACCTAGTCTAAAGTCCTGCAGTGTAACAGGAGAAACTTTGCTTAGATTCCAGTAGGAATGCAAGCCTCCTTTCTCCTGTAGGTATGGGGTCCTTGGGTAAGAGTTCCTAGAAGAAGGCGAAGCAGATTGTGTTTCTTAGTGTAGCTCCAATGAGAGCAATGAGGCAGACTTCAATGGCATGTATGTCGTGAGAGGACAGAATCCCTGGAGCTGTTGAAGAGCTGAGTCCACCTAGCTTTCTAAGGAAGGGTGCAGCGAGTTGCCTTAAACTCTGAATACATAGTGTGACTGGGAAAGGCTTCTAGGTCGGGATGTTTCTTAGAAGGGTAAAGGAGACTGCTGGTACTCACTGTAGTTGTACGAAAAAGGGTGCCTACACTAGGGTGCCTAGTGTCTGGTAGAGTGAAGAAACGTTCAAGTAAAGCAGAACTTCCAATCCGACATAATGGAAAATGCTAAGCGCTTTCGCTTCAGCAGGGCTTTTCAGGCCTTAGCTTGAGGCAAGGACTCACGTCAAGTTACCCTGTAGCTCTAGAGCATGACAGGAGGAACTCCCACCCATGCTATGGAAGCACCGTGTTTCCTTAGAGAAACTCCTTTTCTTTCCAGAGGGCTGCCCACAGTGAATCGAGGCCAGTCAAAACAGTGTTATTTAGGTATCTCAGGCTGGCGTGGCTAGAGATTTAAAATGGGAACGCAAGGCTTAGGCATTCAAGTCTTCTTTTCCGGTGAACATGCACCCGGACACCTTCTTATATCTAAGAAGTCCAAAGAGACTCTAGCTACACCCTGGTCCCTTGCTGAATCAACTTTTCTTCACAGAGTGTTCTGCATATATGGAACTCCCTCATCCTTGGAACGTTCTATGTATGCTATAGGGCCGAAGCCTATTCTAAAGTCCTGCAGTGTAAAAGGAAAAACTGTGCTTTGGTTCCAGTAGGAATGCAAGCCTCCTTTCTCCTGTAGGTATGGGGTCATTGGGTAAGAGTTCCTAGAGGTAGGCGAAGCAGATTGTGTATCTTAGTGAAGCTCCACAGAGGGCAATGAGGCAGACTTCCATGGCATGTAGGACGTGAGAGAACAGAATCCCTGGAGCTGTTGAAGAGCTGAGTCCACCTAGCTTCCTAAGGAAGGGTGCAGCGAGTTGCCCTACACTCTGATTACATAGAGTGACTGGGAAAGGCTTCTAGGTCTGGATGTTTCTTAGAAGAGCAAAGAAGACTGCTGGTACTCACTGTATTTCTACGAAAAAGGGTGCCTACACGAGGGTGCCTTGTGTCTGGTAAGTGAAGAAACATTCAAGTAAAGCAGAACTTGGAATACGACATAATGGAAACTTCTAAGCGCTTTCGCTTCCGCAAGGCTTTTCAGGCCTTAGCTTGAGGCAAACACTCACGTCAAGTTTCCCTGTAGCTCTAGAGCAGGACAGCAGGAGCTCCCACCCATGCTATGGAAGCACCGTGTTTCCTTAGAGAAAACTCCTTTTCTTTCGAGAGGGCTGCCTACAGTGACCAGAAGCCAGGTAAAAACAGTGTTATTTAGGATTCTTCAGGGAAGCATGTTTAGAGATTTAACATGGGAAAGCAAGGCTTGTGCCATCAGGTCTCCTTCTCGGGTTAACATGCAGCCGAAACCCTTCTGATTTCTAACAAGTCAATAGAGACTCTAGCCAAACCCTGGTCCCTTGCTGAATCAACTTTTCTTCACAGGGTTTTCTGCATGTATCGAACTCCCTCATTCTTGGAACGCTCTATGTAACCCTTCGGGCCTAAACCTAGTCTAAAGTCCTGCAGTGTAACAGGAGAAACTTTGCTTAGATTCCAGTAGGAATGCAAGCCTCCTTTCTCCTGTAGGTATGGGGTCCTTGGGTAAGAGTTCCTAGAAGAAGGCGAAGCAGATTGTGTTTCTTAGTGTAGCTCCAATGAGAGCAATGAGGCAGACTTCAATGGCATGTATGTCGTGAGAGGACAGAATCCCTGGAGCTGTTGAAGAGCTGAGTCCACCTAGCTTTCTAAGGAAGGGTGCAGCGAGTTGCCTTAAACTCTGAATACATAGTGTGACTGGGAAAGGCTTCTAGGTCGGGATGTTTCTTAGAAGGGTAAAGGAGACTGCTGGTACTCACTGTAGTTGTACGAAAAAGGGTGCCTACACTAGGGTGCCTAGTGTCTGGTAGAGTGAAGAAACGTTCAAGTAAAGCAGAACTTCCAATCCGACATAATGGAAAATGCTAAGCGCTTTCGCTTCAGCAGGGCTTTTCAGGCCTTAGCTTGAGGCAAGGACTCACGTCAAGTTACCCTGTAGCTCTAGAGCATGACAGGAGGAACTCCCACCCATGCTATGGAAGCACCGTGTTTCCTTAGAGAAACTCCTTTTCTTTCCAGAGGGCTGCCCACAGTGAATCGAGGCCAGTCAAAACAGTGTTATTTAGGTATCTCAGGCTGGCGTGGCTAGAGATTTAAAATGGGAACGCAAGGCTTAGGCATTCAAGTCTTCTTTTCCGGTGAACATGCACCCGGACACCTTCTTATATCTAAGAAGTCCAAAGAGACTCTAGCTACACCCTGGTCCCTTGCTGAATCAACTTTTCTTCACAGAGTGTTCTGCATGTATGGAACTCCCTCATCCTTGGAACGTTCTATGTATGCTATAGGGCCGAAGCCTATTCTAAAGTCCTGCAGTGTAAAAGGAAAAACTGTGCTTTGGTTCCAGTAGGAATGCAAGCCTCCTTTCTCCTGTAGGTATGGGGTCATTGGGTAAGAGTTCCTAGAGGTAGGCGAAGCAGATTGTGTATCTTAGTGAAGCTCCACAGAGGGCAATGAGGCAGACTTCCATGGCATGTAGGACGTGAGAGAACAGAATCCCTGGAGCTGTTGAAGAGCTGAGTCCACCTAGCTTCCTAAGGAAGGGTGCAGCGAGTTGCCCTACACTCTGATTACATAGAGTGACTGGGAAAGGCTTCTAGGTCTGGATGTTTCTTAGAAGAGCAAAGAAGACTGCTGGTACTCACTGTATTTCTACGAAAAAGGGTGCCTACACGAGGGTGCCTTGTGTCTGGTAAGTGAAGAAACATTCAAGTAAAGCAGAACTTGGAATACGACATAATGGAAACTGCTAAGCGCTTTCGCTTCCGCAAGGCTTTTCAGGCCTTAGCTTGAGGCAAACACTCACGTCAAGTTTCCCTGTAGCTCTAGAGCAGGACAGCAGGAGCTCCCACCCATGCTATGGAAGCACCGTGTTTCCTTAGAGAAAACTCCTTTTCTTTCGAGAGGGCTGCCTACAGTGACCGGAAGCCAGGTAAAAACAGTGTTATTTAGGATTCTTCAGGGAAGCATGTTTAGAGATTTAACATGGGAAAGCAAGGCTTGTGCCATCAGGTCTCCTTCTCGGGTTAACATGCAGCCGAAACCCTTCTGATTTCTAACAAGTCAATAGAGACTCTAGCCAAACCCTGGTCCCTTGCTGAATCAACTTTTCTTCACAGGGTTTTCTGCATGTATCGAACTCCCTCATTCTTGGAACGCTCTATGTAACCCTTCGGGCCTAAACCTAGTCTAAAGTCCTGCAGTGTAACAGGAGAATCTTTGCTTAGATTCCAGTAGGAATGCAAGCCTCCTTTCTCCTGTAGGTATGGGGTCCTTGGGTAAGAGTTCCTAGAAGAAGGCGAAGCAGATTGTGTTTCTTAGTGTAGCTCCAATGAGAGCAATGAGGCAGACTTCAATGGCATGTATGTCGTGAGAGGACAGAATCCCTGGAGCTGTTGAAGAGCTGAGTCCACCTAGCTTTCTAAGGAAGGGTGCAGCGAGTTGCCTTAAACTCTGAATACATAGTGTGACTGGGAAAGGCTTCTAGGTCGGGATGTTTCTTAGAAGGGTAAAGGAGACTGCTGGTACTCACTGTAGTTGTACGAAAAAGGGTGCCTACACTAGGGTGCCTAGTGTCTGGTAGAGTGAAGAAACGTTCAAGTAAAGCAGAACTTCCAATCCGACATAATGGAAAATGCTAAGCGCTTTCGCTTCAGCAGGGCTTTTCAGGCCTTAGCTTGAGGCAAGGACTCACGTCAAGTTACCCTGTAGCTCTAGAGCATGACAGGAGGAACTCCCACCCATGCTATGGAAGCACCGTGTTTCCTTAGAGAAACTCCTTTTCTTTCCAGAGGGCTGCCCACAGTGAATCGAGGCCAGTCAAAACAGTGTTATTTAGGTATCTCAGGCTGGCGTGGCTAGAGATTTAAAATGGGAACGCAAGGCTTAGGCATTCAAGTCTTCTTTTCCGGTGAACATGCACCCGGACACCTTCTTATATCTAAGAAGTCCAAAGAGACTCTAGCTACACCCTGGTCCCTTGCTGAATCAACTTTTCTTCACAGAGTGTTCTGCATGTATGGAACTCCCTCATCCTTGGAACGTTCTATGTATGCTATAGGGCCGAAGCCTATTCTAAAGTCCTGCAGTGTAAAAGGAAAAACTGTGCTTTGGTTCCAGTAGGAATGCAAGCCTCCTTTCTCCTGTAGGTATGGGGTCATTGGGTAAGAGTTCCTAGAGGTAGGCGAAGCAGATTGTGTATCTTAGTGAAGCTCCACAGAGGGCAATGAGGCAGACTTCCATGGCATGTAGGACGTGAGAGAACAGAATCCCTGGAGCTGTTGAAGAGCTGAGTCCACCTAGCTTCCTAAGGAAGGGTGCAGCGAGTTGCCCTACACTCTGATTACATAGAGTGACTGGGAAAGGCTTCTAGGTCTGGATGTTTCTTAGAAGAGCAAAGAAGACTGCTGGTACTCACTGTATTTCTACGAAAAAGGGTGCCTACACGAGGGTGCCTTGTGTCTGGTAAGTGAAGAAACATTCAAGTAAAGCAGAACTTGGAATACGACATAATGGAAACTTCTAAGCGCTTTCGCTTCCGCAAGGCTTTTCAGGCCTTAGCTTGAGGCAAACACTCACGTCAAGTTTCCCTGTAGCTCTAGAGCAGGACAGCAGGAGCTCCCACCCATGCTATGGAAGCACCGTGTTTCCTTAGAGAAAACTCCTTTTCTTTCGAGAGGGCTGCCTACAGTGACCAGAAGCCAGGTAAAAACAGTGTTATTTAGGATTCTTCAGGGAAGCATGTTTAGAGATTTAACATGGGAAAGCAAGGCTTGTGCCATCAGGTCTCCTTCTCGGGTTAACATGCAGCCGAAACCCTTCTGATTTCTAACAAGTCAATAGAGACTCTAGCCAAACCCTGGTCCCTTGCTGAATCAACTTTTCTTCACAGGGTTTTCTGCATGTATCGAACTCCCTCATTCTTGGAACGCTCTATGTAACCCTTCGGGCCTAAACCTAGTCTAAAGTCCTGCAGTGTAACAGGAGAAACTTTGCTTAGATTCCAGTAGGAATGCAAGCCTCCTTTCTCCTGTAGGTATGGGGTCCTTGGGTAAGAGTTCCTAGAAGAAGGCGAAGCAGATTGTGTTTCTTAGTGTAGCTCCAATGAGAGCAATGAGGCAGACTTCAATGGCATGTATGTCGTGAGAGGACAGAATCCCTGGAGCTGTTGAAGAGCTGAGTCCACCTAGCTTTCTAAGGAAGGGTGCAGCGAGTTGCCTTAAACTCTGAATACATAGTGTGACTGGGAAAGGCTTCTAGGTCGGGATGTTTCTTAGAAGGGTAAAGGAGACTGCTGGTACTCACTGTAGTTGTACGAAAAAGGGTGCCTACACTAGGGTGCCTAGTGTCTGGTAGAGTGAAGAAACGTTCAAGTAAAGCAGAACTTCCAATCCGACATAATGGAAAATGCTAAGCGCTTTCGCTTCATCAGGGCTTTTCAGGCCTTAGCTTGAGGCAAGGACTCACGTCAAGTTACCCTGTAGCTCTAGAGCATGACAGGAGGAACTCCCACCCATGCTATGGAAGCACCGTGTTTCCTTAGAGAAACTCCTTTTCTTTCCAGAGGGCTGCCCACAGTGAATCGAGGCCAGTCAAAACAGTGTTATTTAGGTATCTCAGGCTGGCGTGGCTAGAGATTTAAAATGGGAACGCAAGGCTTAGGCATTCAAGTCTTCTTTTCCGGTGAACATGCACCCGGACACCTTCTTATATCTAAGAAGTCCAAAGAGACTCTAGCTACACCCTGGTCCCTTGCTGAATCAACTTTTCTTCACAGAGTGTTCTGCATGTATGGAACTCCCTCATCCTTGGAACGTTCTATGTATGCTATAGGGCCGAAGCCTATTCTAAAGTCCTGCAGTGTAAAAGGAAAAACTGTGCTTTGGTTCCAGTAGGAATGCAAGCCTCCTTTCTCCTGTAGGTATGGGGTCATTGGGTAAGAGTTCCTAGAGGTAGGCGAAGCAGATTGTGTATCTTAGTGAAGCTCCACAGAGGGCAATGAGGCAGACTTCCATGGCATGTAGGACGTGAGAGAACAGAATCCCTGGAGCTGTTGAAGAGCTGAGTCCACCTAGCTTCCTAAGGAAGGGTGCAGCGAGTTGCCCTACACTCTGATTACATAGAGTGACTGGGAAAGGCTTCTAGGTCTGGATGTTTCTTAGAAGAGCAAAGAAGACTGCTGGTACTCACTGTATTTCTACGAAAAAGGGTGCCTACACGAGGGTGCCTTGTGTCTGGTAAGTGAAGAAACATTCAAGTAAAGCAGAACTTGGAATACGACATAATGGAAACTGCTAAGCGCTTTCGCTTCCGCAAGGCTTTTCAGGCCTTAGCTTGAGGCAAACACTCACGTCAAGTTTCCCTGTAGCTCTAGAGCAGGACAGCAGGAGCTCCCTCCCATGCTATGGAAGCACCGTGTTTCCTTAGAGAAAACTCCTTTTCTTTCGAGAGGGCTGCCTACAGTGACCGGAAGCCAGGTAAAAACAGTGTTATTTAGGATTCTTCAGGGAAGCATGTTTAGAGATTTAACATGGGAAAGCAAGGCTTGTGCCATCAGGTCTCCTTCTCGGGTTAACATGCAGCCGAAACCCTTCTGATTTCTAACAAGTCAATAGAGACTCTAGCCAAACCCTGGTCCCTTGCTGAATCAACTTTTCTTCACAGGGTTTTCTGCATGTATCGAACTCCCTCATTCTTGGAACGCTCTATGTAACCCTTCGGGCCTAAACCTAGTCTAAAGTCCTGCAGTGTAACAGGAGAAACTTTGCTTAGATTCCAGTAGGAATGCAAGCCTCCTTTCTCCTGTAGGTATGGGGTCCTTGGGTAAGAGTTCCTAGAAGAAGGCGAAGCAGATTGTGTTTCTTAGTGTAGCTCCAATGAGAGCAATGAGGCAGACTTCAATGGCATGTATGTCGTGAGAGGACAGAATCCCTGGAGCTGTTGAAGAGCTGAGTCCACCTAGCTTTCTAAGGAAGGGTGCAGCGAGTTGCCTTAAACTCTGAATACATAGTGTGACTGGGAAAGGCTTCTAGGTCGGGATGTTTCTTAGAAGGGTAAAAGAGACTGCTGGTACTCACTGTAGTTGTACGAAAAAGGGTGCCTACACTAGGGTGCCTAGTGTCTGGTAGAGTGAAGAAACGTTCAAGTAAAGCAGAACTTCCAATCCGACATAATGGAAAATGCTAAGCGCTTTCGCTTCAGCAGGGCTTTTCAGGCCTTAGCTTGAGGCAAGGACTCACGTCAAGTTACCCTGTAGCTCTAGAGCATGACAGGAGGAACTCCCACCCATGCTATGGAAGCACCGTGTTTCCTTAGAGAAACTCCTTTTCTTTCCAGAGGGCTGCCCACAGTGAATCGAGGCCAGTCAAAACAGTGTTATTTAGGTATCTCAGGCTGGCGTGGCTAGAGATTTAAAATGGGAACGCAAGGCTTAGGCATTCAAGTCTTCTTTTCCGGTGAACATGCACCCGGACACCTTCTTATATCTAAGAAGTCCAAAGAGACTCTAGCTACACCCTGGTCCCTTGCTGAATCAACTTTTCTTCACAGAGTGTTCTGCATGTATGGAACTCCCTCATCCTTGGAACGTTCTATGTATGCTATAGGGCCGAAGCCTATTCTAAAGTCCTGCAGTGTAAAAGGAAAAACTGTGCTTTGGTTCCAGTAGGAATGCAAGCCTCCTTTCTCCTGTAGGTATGGGGTCATTGGGTAAGAGTTCCTAGAGGTAGGCGAAGCAGATTGTGTATCTTAGTGAAGCTCCACAGAGGGCAATGAGGCAGACTTCCATGGCATGTAGGACGTGAGAGAACAGAATCCCTGGAGCTGTTGAAGAGCTGAGTCCACCTAGCTTCCTAAGGAAGGGTGCAGCGAGTTGCCCTACACTCTGATTACATAGAGTGACTGGGAAAGGCTTCTAGGTCTGGATGTTTCTTAGAAGAGCAAAGAAGACTGCTGGTACTCACTGTATTTCTACGAAAAAGGGTGCCTACACGAGGGTGCCTTGTGTCTGGTAAGTGAAGAAACATTCAAGTAAAGCAGAACTTGGAATACGACATAATGGAAACTGCTAAGCGCTTTCGCTTCCGCAAGGCTTTTCAGGCCTTAGCTTGAGGCAAACACTCACGTCAAGTTTCCCTGTAGCTCTAGAGCAGGACAGCAGGAGCTCCCACCCATGCTATGGAAGCACCGTGTTTCCTTAGAGAAAACTCCTTTTCTTTCGAGAGGGCTGCCTACAGTGACCGGAAGCCAGGTAAAAACAGTGTTATTTAGGATTCTTCAGGGAAGCATGTTTAGAGATTTAACATGGGAAAGCAAGGCTTGTGCCATCAGGTCTCCTTCTCGGGTTAACATGCAGCCGAAACCCTTCTGATTTCTAACAAGTCAATAGAGACTCTAGCCAAACCCTGGTCCCTTGCTGAATCAACTTTTCTTCACAGGGTTTTCTGCATGTATCGAACTCCCTCATTCTTGGAACGCTCTATGTAACCCTTCGGGCCTAAACCTAGTCTAAAGTCCTGCAGTGTAACAGGAGAAACTTTGCTTAGATTCCAGTAGGAATGCAAGCCTCCTTTCTCCTGTAGGTATGGGGTCCTTGGGTAAGAGTTCCTAGAAGAAGGCGAAGCAGATTGTGTTTCTTAGTGTAGCTCCAATGAGAGCAATGAGGCAGACTTCAATGGCATGTATGTCGTGAGAGGACAGAATCCCTGGAGCTGTTGAAGAGCTGAGTCCACCTAGCTTTCTAAGGAAGGGTGCAGCGAGTTGCCTTAAACTCTGAATACATAGTGTGACTGGGAAAGGCTTCTAGGTCGGGATGTTTCTTAGAAGGGTAAAGGAGACTGCTGGTACTCACTGTAGTTGTACGAAAAAGGGTGCCTACACTAGGGTGCCTAGTGTCTGGTAGAGTGAAGAAACGTTCAAGTAAAGCAGAACTTCCAATCCGACATAATGGAAAATGCTAAGCGCTTTCGCTTCAGCAGGGCTTTTCAGGCCTTAGCTTGAGGCAAGGACTCACGTCAAGTTACCCTGTAGCTCTAGAGCATGACAGGAGGAACTCCCACCCATGCTATGGAAGCACCGTGTTTCCTTAGAGAAACTCCTTTTCTTTCCAGAGGGCTGCCCACAGTGAATCGAGGCCAGTCAAAACAGTGTTATTTAGGTATCTCAGGCTGGCGTGGCTAGAGATTTAAAATGGGAACGCAAGGCTTAGGCATTCAAGTCTTCTTTTCCGGTGAACATGCACCCGGACACCTTCTTATATCTAAGAAGTCCAAAGAGACTCTAGCTACACCCTGGTCCCTTGCTGAATCAACTTTTCTTCACAGAGTGTTCTGCATGTATGGAACTCCCTCATCCTTGGAACGTTCTATGTATGCTATAGGGCCGAAGCCTATTCTAAAGTCCTGCAGTGTAAAAGGAAAAACTGTGCTTTGGTTCCAGTAGGAATGCAAGCCTCCTTTCTCCTGTAGGTATGGGGTCATTGGGTAAGAGTTCCTAGAGGTAGGCGAAGCAGATTGTGTATCTTAGTGAAGCTCCACAGAGGGCAATGAGGCAGACTTCCATGGCATGTAGGACGTGAGAGAACAGAATCCCTGGAGCTGTTGAAGAGCTGAGTCCACCTAGCTTCCTAAGGAAGGGTGCAGCGAGTTGCCCTACACTCTGATTACATAGAGTGACTGGGAAAGGCTTCTAGGTCTGGATGTTTCTTAGAAGAGCAAAGAAGACTGCTGGTACTCACTGTATTTCTACGAAAAAGGGTGCCTACACGAGGGTGCCTTGTGTCTGGTAAGTGAAGAAACATTCAAGTAAAGCAGAACTTGGAATACGACATAATGGAAACTGCTAAGCGCTTTCGCTTCCGCAAGGCTTTTCAGGCCTTAGCTTGAGGCAAACACTCACGTCAAGTTTCCCTGTAGCTCTAGAGCAGGACAGCAGGAGCTCCCACCCATGCTATGGAAGCACCGTGTTTCCTTAGAGAAAACTCCTTTTCTTTCGAGAGGGCTGCCTACAGTGACCAGAAGCCAGGTAAAAACAGTGTTATTTAGGATTCTTCAGGGAAGCATGTTTAGAGATTTAACATGGGAAAGCAAGGCTTGTGCCATCAGGTCTCCTTCTCGGGTTAACATGCAGCCGAAACCCTTCTGATTTCTAACAAGTCAATAGAGACTCTAGCCAAACCCTGGTCCCTTGCTGAATCAACTTTTCTTCACAGGGTTTTCTGCATGTATCGAACTCCCTCATTCTTGGAACGCTCTATGTAACCCTTCGGGCCTAAACCTAGTCTAAAGTCCTGCAGTGTAACAGGAGAAACTTTGCTTAGATTCCAGTAGGAATGCAAGCCTCCTTTCTCCTGTAGGTATGGGGTCCTTGGGTAAGAGTTCCTAGAAGAAGGCGAAGCAGATTGTGTTTCTTAGTGTAGCTCCAATGAGAGCAATGAGGCAGACTTCAATGGCATGTATGTCGTGAGAGGACAGAATCCCTGGAGCTGTTGAAGAGCTGAGTCCACCTAGCTTTCTAAGGAAGGGTGCAGCGAGTTGCCTTAAACTCTGAATACATAGTGTGACTGGGAAAGGCTTCTAGGTCGGGATGTTTCTTAGAAGGGTAAAGGAGACTGCTGGTACTCACTGTAGTTGTACGAAAAAGGGTGCCTACACTAGGGTGCCTAGTGTCTGGTAGAGTGAAGAAACGTTCAAGTAAAGCAGAACTTCCAATCCGACATAATGGAAAATGCTAAGCGCTTTCGCTTCAGCAGGGCTTTTCAGGCCTTAGCTTGAGGCAAGGACTCACGTCAAGTTACCCTGTAGCTCTAGAGCATGACAGGAGGAACTCCCACCCATGCTATGGAAGCACCGTGTTTCCTTAGAGAAACTCCTTTTCTTTCCAGAGGGCTGCCCACAGTGAATCGAGGCCAGTCAAAACAGTGTTATTTAGGTATCTCAGGCTGGCGTGGCTAGAGATTTAAAATGGGAACGCAAGGCTTAGGCATTCAAGTCTTCTTTTCCGGTGAACATGCACCCGGACACCTTCTTATATCTAAGAAGTCCAAAGAGACTCTAGCTACACCCTGGTCCCTTGCTGAATCAACTTTTCTTCACAGAGTGTTCTGCATGTATGGAACTCCCTCATCCTTGGAACGTTCTATGTATGCTATAGGGCCGAAGCCTATTCTAAAGTCCTGCAGTGTAAAAGGAAAAACTGTGCTTTGGTTCCAGTAGGAATGCAAGCCTCCTTTCTCCTGTAGGTATGGGGTCATTGGGTAAGAGTTCCTAGAGGTAGGCGAAGCAGATTGTGTATCTTAGTGAAGCTCCACAGAGGGCAATGAGGCAGACTTCCATGGCATGTAGGACGTGAGAGAACAGAATCCCTGGAGCTGTTGAAGAGCTGAGTCCACCTAGCTTCCTAAGGAAGGGTGCAGCGAGTTGCCCTACACTCTGATTACATAGAGTGACTGGGAAAGGCTTCTAGGTCTGGATGTTTCTTAGAAGAGCAAAGAAGACTGCTGGTACTCACTGTATTTCTACGAAAAAGGGTGCCTACACGAGGGTGCCTTGTGTCTGGTAAGTGAAGAAACATTCAAGTAAAGCAGAACTTGGAATACGACATAATGGAAACTGCTAAGCGCTTTCGCTTCCGCAAGGCTTTTCAGGCCTTAGCTTGAGGCAAACACTCACGTCAAGTTTCCCTGTAGCTCTAGAGCAGGACAGCAGGAGCTCCCACCCATGCTATGGAAGCACCGTGTTTCCTTAGAGAAAACTCCTTTTCTTTCGAGAGGGCTGCCTACAGTGACCAGAAGCCAGGTAAAAACAGTGTTATTTAGGATTCTTCAGGGAAGCATGTTTAGAGATTTAACATGGGAAAGCAAGGCTTGTGCCATCAGGTCTCCTTCTCGGGTTAACATGCAGCCGAAACCCTTCTGATTTCTAACAAGTCAATAGAGACTCTAGCCAAACCCTGGTCCCTTGCTGAATCAACTTTTCTTCACAGGGTTTTCTGCATGTATCGAACTCCCTCATTCTTGGAACGCTCTATGTAACCCTTCGGGCCTAAACCTAGTCTAAAGTCCTGCAGTGTAACAGGAGAAACTTTGCTTAGATTCCAGTAGGAATGCAAGCCTCCTTTCTCCTGTAGGTATGGGGTCCTTGGGTAAGAGTTCCTAGAAGAAGGCGAAGCAGATTGTGTTTCTTAGTGTAGCTCCAATGAGAGCAATGAGGCAGACTTCAATGGCATGTATGTCGTGAGAGGACAGAATCCCTGGAGCTGTTGAAGAGCTGAGTCCACCTAGCTTTCTAAGGAAGGGTGCAGCGAGTTGCCTTAAACTCTGAATACATAGTGTGACTGGGAAAGGCTTCTAGGTCGGGATGTTTCTTAGAAGGGTAAAGGAGACTGCTGGTACTCACTGTAGTTGTACGAAAAAGGGTGCCTACACTAGGGTGCCTAGTGTCTGGTAGAGTGAAGAAACGTTCAAGTAAAGCAGAACTTCCAATCCGACATAATGGAAAATGCTAAGCGCTTTCGCTTCAGCAGGGCTTTTCAGGCCTTAGCTTGAGGCAAGGACTCACGTCAAGTTACCCTGTAGCTCTAGAGCATGACAGGAGGAACTCCCACCCATGCTATGGAAGCACCGTGTTTCCTTAGAGAAACTCCTTTTCTTTCCAGAGGGCTGCCCACAGTGAATCGAGGCCAGTCAAAACAGTGTTATTTAGGTATCTCAGGCTGGCGTGGCTAGAGATTTAAAATGGGAACGCAAGGCTTAGGCATTCAAGTCTTCTTTTCCGGTGAACATGCACCCGGACACCTTCTTATATCTAAGAAGTCCAAAGAGACTCTAGCTACACCCTGGTCCCTTGCTGAATCAACTTTTCTTCACAGAGTGTTCTGCATGTATGGAACTCCCTCATCCTTGGAACGTTCTATGTATGCTATAGGGCCGAAGCCTATTCTAAAGTCCTGCAGTGTAAAAGGAAAAACTGTGCTTTGGTTCCAGTAGGAATGCAAGCCTCCTTTCTCCTGTAGGTATGGGGTCATTGGGTAAGAGTTCCTAGAGGTAGGCGAAGCAGATTGTGTATCTTAGTGAAGCTCCACAGAGGGCAATGAGGCAGACTTCCATGGCATGTAGGACGTGAGAGAACAGAATCCCTGGAGCTGTTGAAGAGCTGAGTCCACCTAGCTTCCTAAGGAAGGGTGCAGCGAGTTGCCCTACACTCTGATTACATAGAGTGACTGGGAAAGGCTTCTAGGTCTGGATGTTTCTTAGAAGAGCAAAGAAGACTGCTGGTACTCACTGTATTTCTACGAAAAAGGGTGCCTACACGAGGGTGCCTTGTGTCTGGTAAGTGAAGAAACATTCAAGTAAAGCAGAACTTGGAATACGACATAATGGAAACTGCTAAGCGCTTTCGCTTCCGCAAGGCTTTTCAGGCCTTAGCTTGAGGCAAACACTCACGTCAAGTTTCCCTGTAGCTCTAGAGCAGGACAGCAGGAGCTCCCACCCATGCTATGGAAGCACCGTGTTTCCTTAGAGAAAACTCCTTTTCTTTCGAGAGGGCTGCCTACAGTGACCAGAAGCCAGGTAAAAACAGTGTTATTTAGGATTCTTCAGGGAAGCATGTTTAGAGATTTAACATGGGAAAGCAAGGCTTGTGCCATCAGGTCTCCTTCTCGGGTTAACATGCAGCCGAAACCCTTCTGATTTCTAACAAGTCAATAGAGACTCTAGCCAAACCCTGGTCCCTTGCTGAATCAACTTTTCTTCACAGGGTTTTCTGCATGTATCGAACTCCCTCATTCTTGGAACGCTCTATGTAACCCTTCGGGCCTAAACCTAGTCTAAAGTCCTGCAGTGTAACAGGAGAAACTTTGCTTAGATTCCAGTAGGAATGCAAGCCTCCTTTCTCCTGTAGGTATGGGGTCCTTGGGTAAGAGTTCCTAGAAGAAGGCGAAGCAGATTGTGTTTCTTAGTGTAGCTCCAATGAGAGCAATGAGGCAGACTTCAATGGCATGTATGTCGTGAGAGGACAGAATCCCTGGAGCTGTTGAAGAGCTGAGTCCACCTAGCTTTCTAAGGAAGGGTGCAGCGAGTTGCCTTAAACTCTGAATACATAGTGTGACTGGGAAAGGCTTCTAGGTCGGGATGTTTCTTAGAAGGGTAAAGGAGACTGCTGGTACTCACTGTAGTTGTACGAAAAAGGGTGCCTACACTAGGGTGCCTAGTGTCTGGTAGAGTGAAGAAACGTTCAAGTAAAGCAGAACTTCCAATCCGACATAATGGAAAATGCTAAGCGCTTTCGCTTCATCAGGGCTTTTCAGGCCTTAGCTTGAGGCAAGGACTCACGTCAAGTTACCCTGTAGCTCTAGAGCATGACAGGAGGAACTCCCACCCATGCTATGGAAGCACCGTGTTTCCTTAGAGAAACTCCTTTTCTTTCCAGAGGGCTGCCCACAGTGAATCGAGGCCAGTCAAAACAGTGTTATTTAGGTATCTCAGGCTGGCGTGGCTAGAGATTTAAAATGGGAACGCAAGGCTTAGGCATTCAAGTCTTCTTTTCCGGTGAACATGCACCCGGGCACCTTCTTATATCTAAGAAGTCCAAAGAGACTCTAGCTACACCCTGGTCCCTTGCTGAATCAACTTTTCTTCACAGAGTGTTCTGCATGTATGGAACTCCCTCATCCTTGGAACGTTCTATGTATGCTATAGGGCCGAAGCCTATTCTAAAGTCCTGCAGTGTAAAAGGAAAAACTGTGCTTTGGTTCCAGTAGGAATGCAAGCCTCCTTTCTCCTGTAGGTATGGGGTCATTGGGTAAGAGTTCCTAGAGGTAGGCGAAGCAGATTGTGTATCTTAGTGAAGCTCCACAGAGGGCAATGAGGCAGACTTCCATGGCATGTAGGACGTGAGAGAACAGAATCCCTGGAGCTGTTGAAGAGCTGAGTCCACCTAGCATCCTAAGGAAGGGTGCAGCGAGTTGCCCTACACTCTGATTACATAGAGTGACTGGGAAAGGCTTCTAGGTCTGGATGTTTCTTAGAAGAGCAAAGAAGACTGCTGGTACTCACTGTATTTCTACGAAAAAGGGTGCCTACACGAGGGTGCCTTGTGTCTGGTAAGTGAAGAAACATTCAAGTAAAGCAGAACTTGGAATACGACATAATGGAAACTGCTAAGCGCTTTCGCTTCCGCAAGGCTTTTCAGGCCTTAGCTTGAGGCAAACACTCACGTCAAGTTTCCCTGTAGCTCTAGAGCAGGACAGCAGGAGCTCCCACCCATGCTATGGAAGCACCGTGTTTCCTTAGAGAAAACTCCTTTTCTTTCGAGAGGGCTGCCTACAGTGACCGGAAGCCAGGTAAAAACAGTGTTATTTAGGATTCTTCAGGGAAGCATGTTTAGAGATTTAACATGGGAAAGCAAGGCTTGTGCCATCAGGTCTCCTTCTCGGGTTAACATGCAGCCGAAACCCTTCTGATTTCTAACAAGTCAATAGAGACTCTAGCCAAACCCTGGTCCCTTGCTGAATCAACTTTTCTTCACAGGGTTTTCTGCATGTATCGAACTCCCTCATTCTTGGAACGCTCTATGTAACCCTTCGGGCCTAAACCTAGTCTAAAGTCCTGCAGTGTAACAGGAGAAACTTTGCTTAGATTCCAGTAGGAATGCAAGCCTCCTTTCTCCTGTAGGTATGGGGTCCTTGGGTAAGAGTTCCTAGAAGAAGGCGAAGCAGATTGTGTTTCTTAGTGTAGCTCCAATGAGAGCAATGAGGCAGACTTCAATGGCATGTATGTCGTGAGAGGACAGAATCCCTGGAGCTGTTGAAGAGCTGAGTCCACCTAGCTTTCTAAGGAAGGGTGCAGCGAGTTGCCTTAAACTCTGAATACATAGTGTGACTGGGAAAGGCTTCTAGGTCGGGATGTTTCTTAGAAGGGTAAAAGAGACTGCTGGTACTCACTGTAGTTGTACGAAAAAGGGTGCCTACACTAGGGTGCCTAGTGTCTGGTAGAGTGAAGAAACGTTCAAGTAAAGCAGAACTTCCAATCCGACATAATGGAAAATGCTAAGCGCTTTCGCTTCAGCAGGGCTTTTCAGGCCTTAGCTTGAGGCAAGGACTCACGTCAAGTTACCCTGTAGCTCTAGAGCATGACAGGAGGAACTCCCACCCATGCTATGGAAGCACCGTGTTTCCTTAGAGAAACTCCTTTTCTTTCCAGAGGGCTGCCCACAGTGAATCGAGGCCAGTCAAAACAGTGTTATTTAGGTATCTCAGGCTGGCGTGGCTAGAGATTTAAAATGGGAACGCAAGGCTTAGGCATTCAAGTCTTCTTTTCCGGTGAACATGCACCCGGACACCTTCTTATATCTAAGAAGTCCAAAGAGACTCTAGCTACACCCTGGTCCCTTGCTGAATCAACTTTTCTTCACAGAGTGTTCTGCATGTATGGAACTCCCTCATCCTTGGAACGTTCTATGTATGCTATAGGGCCGAAGCCTATTCTAAAGTCCTGCAGTGTAAAAGGAAAAACTGTGCTTTGGTTCCAGTAGGAATGCAAGCCTCCTTTCTCCTGTAGGTATGGGGTCATTGGGTAAGAGTTCCTAGAGGTAGGCGAAGCAGATTGTGTATCTTAGTGAAGCTCCACAGAGGGCAATGAGGCAGACTTCCATGGCATGTAGGACGTGAGAGAACAGAATCCCTGGAGCTGTTGAAGAGCTGAGTCCACCTAGCTTCCTAAGGAAGGGTGCAGCGAGTTGCCCTACACTCTGATTACATAGAGTGACTGGGAAAGGCTTCTAGGTCTGGATGTTTCTTAGAAGAGCAAAGAAGACTGCTGGTACTCACTGTATTTCTACGAAAAAGGGTGCCTACACGAGGGTGCCTTGTGTCTGGTAAGTGAAGAAACATTCAAGTAAAGCAGAACTTGGAATACGACATAATGGAAACTGCTAAGCGCTTTCGCTTCCGCAAGGCTTTTCAGGCCTTAGCTTGAGGCAAACACTCACGTCAAGTTTCCCTGTAGCTCTAGAGCAGGACAGCAGGAGCTCCCACCCATGCTATGGAAGCACCGTGTTTCCTTAGAGAAAACTCCTTTTCTTTCGAGAGGGCTGCCTACAGTGACCAGAAGCCAGGTAAAAACAGTGTTATTTAGGATTCTTCAGGGAAGCATGTTTAGAGATTTAACATGGGAAAGCAAGGCTTGTGCCATCAGGTCTCCTTCTCGGGTTAACATGCAGCCGAAACCCTTCTGCTTTCTAACAAGTCAATAGAGACTCTAGCCAAACCCTGGTCCCTTGCTGAATCAACTTTTCTTCACAGGGTTTTCTGCATGTATCGAACTCCCTCATTCTTGGAACGCTCTATGTAACCCTTCGGGCCTAAACCTAGTCTAAAGTCCTGCAGTGTAACAGGAGAAACTTTGCTTAGATTCCAGTAGGAATGCAAGCCTCCTTTCTCCTGTAGGTATGGGGTCCTTGGGTAAGAGTTCCTAGAAGAAGGCGAAGCAGATTGTGTTTCTTAGTGTAGCTCCAATGAGAGCAATGAGGCAGACTTCAATGGCATGTATGTCGTGAGAGGACAGAATCCCTGGAGCTGTTGAAGAGCTGAGTCCACCTAGCTTTCTAAGGAAGGGTGCAGCGAGTTGCCTTAAACTCTGAATACATAGTGTGACTGGGAAAGGCTTCTAGGTCGGGATGTTTCTTAGAAGGGTAAAGGAGACTGCTGGTACTCACTGTAGTTGTACGAAAAAGGGTGCCTACACTAGGGTGCCTAGTGTCTGGTAGAGTGAAGAAACGTTCAAGTAAAGCAGAACTTCCAATCCGACATAATGGAAAATGCTAAGCGCTTTCGCTTCATCAGGGCTTTTCAGGCCTTAGCTTGAGGCAAGGACTCACGTCAAGTTACCCTGTAGCTCTAGAGCATGACAGGAGGAACTCCCACCCATGCTATGGAAGCACCGTGTTTCCTTAGAGAAACTCCTTTTCTTTCCAGAGGGCTGCCCACAGTGAATCGAGGCCAGTCAAAACAGTGTTATTTAGGTATCTCAGGCTGGCGTGGCTAGAGATTTAAAATGGGAACGCAAGGCTTAGGCATTCAAGTCTTCTTTTCCGGTGAACATGCACCCGGACACCTTCTTATATCTAAGAAGTCCAAAGAGACTCTAGCTACACCCTGGTCCCTTGCTGAATCAACTTTTCTTCACAGAGTGTTCTGCATGTATGGAACTCCCTCATCCTTGGAACGTTCTATGTATGCTATAGGGCCGAAGCCTATTCTAAAGTCCTGCAGTGTAAAAGGAAAAACTGTGCTTTGGTTCCAGTAGGAATGCAAGCCTCCTTTCTCCTGTAGGTATGGGGTCATTGGGTAAGAGTTCCTAGAGGTAGGCGAAGCAGATTGTGTATCTTAGTGAAGCTCCACAGAGGGCAATGAGGCAGACTTCCATGGCATGTAGGACGTGAGAGAACAGAATCCCTGGAGCTGTTGAAGAGCTGAGTCCACCTAGCTTCCTAAGGAAGGGTGCAGCGAGTTGCCCTACACTCTGATTACATAGAGTGACTGGGAAAGGCTTCTAGGTCTGGATGTTTCTTAGAAGAGCAAAGAAGACTGCTGGTACTCACTGTATTTCTACGAAAAAGGGTGCCTACACGAGGGTGCCTTGTGTCTGGTAAGTGAAGAAACATTCAAGTAAAGCAGAACTTGGAATACGACATAATGGAAACTGCTAAGCGCTTTCGCTTCCGCAAGGCTTTTCAGGCCTTAGCTTGAGGCAAACACTCACGTCAAGTTTCCCTGTAGCTCTAGAGCAGGACAGCAGGAGCTCCCACCCATGCTATGGAAGCACCGTGTTTCCTTAGAGAAAACTCCTTTTCTTTCGAGAGGGCTGCCTACAGTGACCAGAAGCCAGGTAAAAACAGTGTTATTTAGGATTCTTCAGGGAAGCATGTTTAGAGATTTAACATGGGAAAGCAAGGCTTGTGCCATCAGGTCTCCTTCTCGGGTTAACATGCAGCCGAAACCCTTCTGATTTCTAACAAGTCAATAGAGACTCTAGCCAAACCCTGGTCCCTTGCTGAATCAACTTTTCTTCACAGGGTTTTCTGCATGTATCGAACTCCCTCATTCTTGGAACGCTCTATGTAACCCTTCGGGCCTAAACCTAGTCTAAAGTCCTGCAGTGTAACAGGAGAAACTTTGCTTAGATTCCAGTAGGAATGCAAGCCTCCTTTCTCCTGTAGGTATGGGGTCCTTGGGTAAGAGTTCCTAGAAGAAGGCGAAGCAGATTGTGTTTCTTAGTGTAGCTCCAATGAGAGCAATGAGGCAGACTTCAATGGCATGTATGTCGTGAGAGGACAGAATCCCTGGAGCTGTTGAAGAGCTGAGTCCACCTAGCTTTCTAAGGAAGGGTGCAGCGAGTTGCCTTAAACTCTGAATACATAGTGTGACTGGGAAAGGCTTCTAGGTCGGGATGTTTCTTAGAAGGGTAAAGGAGACTGCTGGTACTCACTGTAGTTGTACGAAAAAGGGTGCCTACACTAGGGTGCCTAGTGTCTGGTAGAGTGAAGAAACGTTCAAGTAAAGCAGAACTTCCAATCCGACATAATGGAAAATGCTAAGCGCTTTCGCTTCAGCAGGGCTTTTCAGGCCTTAGCTTGAGGCAAGGACTCACGTCAAGTTACCCTGTAGCTCTAGAGCATGACAGGAGGAACTCCCACCCATGCTATGGAAGCACCGTGTTTCCTTAGAGAAACTCCTTTTCTTTCCAGAGGGCTGCCCACAGTGAATCGAGGCCAGTCAAAACAGTGTTATTTAGGTATCTCAGGCTGGCGTGGCTAGAGATTTAAAATGGGAACGCAAGGCTTAGGCATTCAAGTCTTCTTTTCCGGTGAACATGCACCCGGACACCTTCTTATATCTAAGAAGTCCAAAGAGACTCTAGCTACACCCTGGTCCCTTGCTGAATCAACTTTTCTTCACAGAGTGTTCTGCATGTATGGAACTCCCTCATCCTTGGAACGTTCTATGTATGCTATAGGGCCGAAGCCTATTCTAAAGTCCTGCAGTGTAAAAGGAAAAACTGTGCTTTGGTTCCAGTAGGAATGCAAGCCTCCTTTCTCCTGTAGGTATGGGGTCATTGGGTAAGAGTTCCTAGAGGTAGGCGAAGCAGATTGTGTATCTTAGTGAAGCTCCACAGAGGGCAATGAGGCAGACTTCCATGGCATGTAGGACGTGAGAGAACAGAATCCCTGGAGCTGTTGAAGAGCTGAGTCCACCTAGCTTCCTAAGGAAGGGTGCAGCGAGTTGCCCTACACTCTGATTACATAGAGTGACTGGGAAAGGCTTCTAGGTCTGGATGTTTCTTAGAAGAGCAAAGAAGACTGCTGGTACTCACTGTATTTCTACGAAAAAGGGTGCCTACACGAGGGTGCCTTGTGTCTGGTAAGTGAAGAAACATTCAAGTAAAGCAGAACTTGGAATACGACATAATGGAAACTTCTAAGCGCTTTCGCTTCCGCAAGGCTTTTCAGGCCTTAGCTTGAGGCAAACACTCACGTCAAGTTTCCCTGTAGCTCTAGAGCAGGACAGCAGGAGCTCCCACCCATGCTATGGAAGCACCGTGTTTCCTTAGAGAAAACTCCTTTTCTTTCGAGAGGGCTGCCTACAGTGACCAGAAGCCAGGTAAAAACAGTGTTATTTAGGATTCTTCAGGGAAGCATGTTTAGAGATTTAACATGGGAAAGCAAGGCTTGTGCCATCAGGTCTCCTTCTCGGGTTAACATGCAGCCGAAACCCTTCTGATTTCTAACAAGTCAATAGAGACTCTAGCCAAACCCTGGTCCCTTGCTGAATCAACTTTTCTTCACAGGGTTTTCTGCATGTATCGAACTCCCTCATTCTTGGAACGCTCTATGTAACCCTTCGGGCCTAAACCTAGTCTAAAGTCCTGCAGTGTAACAGGAGAAACTTTGCTTAGATTCCAGTAGGAATGCAAGCCTCCTTTCTCCTGTAGGTATGGGGTCCTTGGGTAAGAGTTCCTAGAAGAAGGCGAAGCAGATTGTGTTTCTTAGTGTAGCTCCAATGAGAGCAATGAGGCAGACTTCAATGGCATGTATGTCGTGAGAGGACAGAATCCCTGGAGCTGTTGAAGAGCTGAGTCCACCTAGCTTTCTAAGGAAGGGTGCAGCGAGTTGCCTTAAACTCTGAATACATAGTGTGACTGGGAAAGGCTTCTAGGTCGGGATGTTTCTTAGAAGGGTAAAGGAGACTGCTGGTACTCACTGTAGTTGTACGAAAAAGGGTGCCTACACTAGGGTGCCTAGTGTCTGGTAGAGTGAAGAAACGTTCAAGTAAAGCAGAACTTCCAATCCGACATAATGGAAAATGCTAAGCGCTTTCGCTTCATCAGGGCTTTTCAGGCCTTAGCTTGAGGCAAGGACTCACGTCAAGTTACCCTGTAGCTCTAGAGCATGACAGGAGGAACTCCCACCCATGCTATGGAAGCACCGTGTTTCCTTAGAGAAACTCCTTTTCTTTCCAGAGGGCTGCCCACAGTGAATCGAGGCCAGTCAAAACAGTGTTATTTAGGTATCTCAGGCTGGCGTGGCTAGAGATTTAAAATGGGAACGCAAGGCTTAGGCATTCAAGTCTTCTTTTCCGGTGAACATGCACCCGGACACCTTCTTATATCTAAGAAGTCCAAAGAGACTCTAGCTACACCCTGGTCCCTTGCTGAATCAACTTTTCTTCACAGAGTGTTCTGCATGTATGGAACTCCCTCATCCTTGGAACGTTCTATGTATGCTATAGGGCCGAAGCCTATTCTAAAGTCCTGCAGTGTAAAAGGAAAAACTGTGCTTTGGTTCCAGTAGGAATGCAAGCCTCCTTTCTCCTGTAGGTATGGGGTCATTGGGTAAGAGTTCCTAGAGGTAGGCGAAGCAGATTGTGTATCTTAGTGAAGCTCCACAGAGGGCAATGAGGCAGACTTCCATGGCATGTAGGACGTGAGAGAACAGAATCCCTGGAGCTGTTGAAGAGCTGAGTCCACCTAGCTTCCTAAGGAAGGGTGCAGCGAGTTGCCCTACACTCTGATTACATAGAGTGACTGGGAAAGGCTTCTAGGTCTGGATGTTTCTTAGAAGAGCAAAGAAGACTGCTGGTACTCACTGTATTTCTACGAAAAAGGGTGCCTACACGAGGGTGCCTTGTGTCTGGTAAGTGAAGAAACATTCAAGTAAAGCAGAACTTGGAATACGACATAATGGAAACTTCTAAGCGCTTTCGCTTCCGCAAGGCTTTTCAGGCCTTAGCTTGAGGCAAACACTCACGTCAAGTTTCCCTGTAGCTCTAGAGCAGGACAGCAGGAGCTCCCACCCATGCTATGGAAGCACCGTGTTTCCTTAGAGAAAACTCCTTTTCTTTCGAGAGGGCTGCCTACAGTGACCAGAAGCCAGGTAAAAACAGTGTTATTTAGGATTCTTCAGGGAAGCATGTTTAGAGATTTAACATGGGAAAGCAAGGCTTGTGCCATCAGGTCTCCTTCTCGGGTTAACATGCAGCCGAAACCCTTCTGATTTCTAACAAGTCAATAGAGACTCTAGCCAAACCCTGGTCCCTTGCTGAATCAACTTTTCTTCACAGGGTTTTCTGCATGTATCGAACTCCCTCATTCTTGGAACGCTCTATGTAACCCTTCGGGCCTAAACCTAGTCTAAAGTCCTGCAGTGTAACAGGAGAAACTTTGCTTAGATTCCAGTAGGAATGCAAGCCTCCTTTCTCCTGTAGGTATGGGGTCCTTGGGTAAGAGTTCCTAGAAGAAGGCGAAGCAGATTGTGTTTCTTAGTGTAGCTCCAATGAGAGCAATGAGGCAGACTTCAATGGCATGTATGTCGTGAGAGGACAGAATCCCTGGAGCTGTTGAAGAGCTGAGTCCACCTAGCTTTCTAAGGAAGGGTGCAGCGAGTTGCCTTAAACTCTGAATACATAGTGTGACTGGGAAAGGCTTCTAGGTCGGGATGTTTCTTAGAAGGGTAAAGGAGACTGCTGGTACTCACTGTAGTTGTACGAAAAAGGGTGCCTACACTAGGGTGCCTAGTGTCTGGTAGAGTGAAGAAACGTTCAAGTAAAGCAGAACTTCCAATCCGACATAATGGAAAATGCTAAGCGCTTTCGCTTCAGCAGGGCTTTTCAGGCCTTAGCTTGAGGCAAGGACTCACGTCAAGTTACCCTGTAGCTCTAGAGCATGACAGGAGGAACTCCCACCCATGCTATGGAAGCACCGTGTTTCCTTAGAGAAACTCCTTTTCTTTCCAGAGGGCTGCCCACAGTGAATCGAGGCCAGTCAAAACAGTGTTATTTAGGTATCTCAGGCTGGCGTGGCTAGAGATTTAAAATGGGAACGCAAGGCTTAGGCATTCAAGTCTTCTTTTCCGGTGAACATGCACCCGGACACCTTCTTATATCTAAGAAGTCCAAAGAGACTCTAGCTACACCCTGGTCCCTTGCTGAATCAACTTTTCTTCACAGAGTGTTCTGCATGTATGGAACTCCCTCATCCTTGGAACGTTCTATGTATGCTATAGGGCCGAAGCCTATTCTAAAGTCCTGCAGTGTAAAAGGAAAAACTGTGCTTTGGTTCCAGTAGGAATGCAAGCCTCCTTTCTCCTGTAGGTATGGGGTCATTGGGTAAGAGTTCCTAGAGGTAGGCGAAGCAGATTGTGTATCTTAGTGAAGCTCCACAGAGGGCAATGAGGCAGACTTCCATGGCATGTAGGACGTGAGAGAACAGAATCCCTGGAGCTGTTGAAGAGCTGAGTCCACCTAGCTTCCTAAGGAAGGGTGCAGCGAGTTGCCCTACACTCTGATTACATAGAGTGACTGGGAAAGGCTTCTAGGTCTGGATGTTTCTTAGAAGAGCAAAGAAGACTGCTGGTACTCACTGTATTTCTACGAAAAAGGGTGCCTACACGAGGGTGCCTTGTGTCTGGTAAGTGAAGAAACATTCAAGTAAAGCAGAACTTGGAATACGACATAATGGAAACTTCTAAGCGCTTTCGCTTCCGCAAGGCTTTTCAGGCCTTAGCTTGAGGCAAACACTCACGTCAAGTTTCCCTGTAGCTCTAGAGCAGGACAGCAGGAGCTCCCACCCATGCTATGGAAGCACCGTGTTTCCTTAGAGAAAACTCCTTTTCTTTCGAGAGGGCTGCCTACAGTGACCAGAAGCCAGGTAAAAACAGTGTTATTTAGGATTCTTCAGGGAAGCATGTTTAGAGATTTAACATGGGAAAGCAAGGCTTGTGCCATCAGGTCTCCTTCTCGGGTTAACATGCAGCCGAAACCCTTCTGATTTCTAACAAGTCAATAGAGACTCTAGCCAAACCCTGGTCCCTTGCTGAATCAACTTTTCTTCACAGGGTTTTCTGCATGTATCGAACTCCCTCATTCTTGGAACGCTCTATGTAACCCTTCGGGCCTAAACCTAGTCTAAAGTCCTGCAGTGTAACAGGAGAAACTTTGCTTAGATTCCAGTAGGAATGCAAGCCTCCTTTCTCCTGTAGGTATGGGGTCCTTGGGTAAGAGTTCCTAGAAGAAGGCGAAGCAGATTGTGTTTCTTAGTGTAGCTCCAATGAGAGCAATGAGGCAGACTTCAATGGCATGTATGTCGTGAGAGGACAGAATCCCTGGAGCTGTTGAAGAGCTGAGTCCACCTAGCTTTCTAAGGAAGGGTGCAGCGAGTTGCCTTAAACTCTGAATACATAGTGTGACTGGGAAAGGCTTCTAGGTCGGGATGTTTCTTAGAAGGGTAAAGGAGACTGCTGGTACTCACTGTAGTTGTACGAAAAAGGGTGCCTACACTAGGGTGCCTAGTGTCTGGTAGAGTGAAGAAACGTTCAAGTAAAGCAGAACTTCCAATCCGACATAATGGAAAATGCTAAGCGCTTTCGCTTCAGCAGGGCTTTTCAGGCCTTAGCTTGAGGCAAGGACTCACGTCAAGTTACCCTGTAGCTCTAGAGCATGACAGGAGGAACTCCCACCCATGCTATGGAAGCACCGTGTTTCCTTAGAGAAACTCCTTTTCTTTCCAGAGGGCTGCCCACAGTGAATCGAGGCCAGTCAAAACAGTGTTATTTAGGTATCTCAGGCTGGCGTGGCTAGAGATTTAAAATGGGAACGCAAGGCTTAGGCATTCAAGTCTTCTTTTCCGGTGAACATGCACCCGGGCACCTTCTTATATCTAAGAAGTCCAAAGAGACTCTAGCTACACCCTGGTCCCTTGCTGAATCAACTTTTCTTCACAGAGTGTTCTGCATATATGGAACTCCCTCATCCTTGGAACGTTCTATGTATGCTATAGGGCCGAAGCCTATTCTAAAGTCCTGCAGTGTAAAAGGAAAAACTGTGCTTTGGTTCCAGTAGGAATGCAAGCCTCCTTTCTCCTGTAGGTATGGGGTCATTGGGTAAGAGTTCCTAGAGGTAGGCGAAGCAGATTGTGTATCTTAGTGAAGCTCCACAGAGGGCAATGAGGCAGACTTCCATGGCATGTAGGACGTGAGAGAACAGAATCCCTGGAGCTGTTGAAGAGCTGAGTCCACCTAGCTTCCTAAGGAAGGGTGCAGCGAGTTGCCCTACACTCTGATTACATAGAGTGACTGGGAAAGGCTTCTAGGTCTGGATGTTTCTTAGAAGAGCAAAGAAGACTGCTGGTACTCACTGTATTTCTACGAAAAAGGGTGCCTACACGAGGGTGCCTTGTGTCTGGTAAGTGAAGAAACATTCAAGTAAAGCAGAACTTGGAATACGACATAATGGAAACTGCTAAGCGCTTTCGCTTCCGCAAGGCTTTTCAGGCCTTAGCTTGAGGCAAACACTCACGTCAAGTTTCCCTGTAGCTCTAGAGCAGGACAGCAGGAGCTCCCACCCATGCTATGGAAGCACCGTGTTTCCTTAGAGAAAACTCCTTTTCTTTCGAGAGGGCTGCCTACAGTGACCAGAAGCCAGGTAAAAACAGTGTTATTTAGGATTCTTCAGGGAAGCATGTTTAGAGATTTAACATGGGAAAGCAAGGCTTGTGCCATCAGGTCTCCTTCTCGGGTTAACATGCAGCCGAAACCCTTCTGATTTCTAACAAGTCAATAGAGACTCTAGCCAAACCCTGGTCCCTTGCTGAATCAACTTTTCTTCACAGGGTTTTCTGCATGTATCGAACTCCCTCATTCTTGGAACGCTCTATGTAACCCTTCGGGCCTAAACCTAGTCTAAAGTCCTGCAGTGTAACAGGAGAAACTTTGCTTAGATTCCAGTAGGAATGCAAGCCTCCTTTCTCCTGTAGGTATGGGGTCCTTGGGTAAGAGTTCCTAGAAGAAGGCGAAGCAGATTGTGTTTCTTAGTGTAGCTCCAATGAGAGCAATGAGGCAGACTTCAATGGCATGTATGTCGTGAGAGGACAGAATCCCTGGAGCTGTTGAAGAGCTGAGTCCACCTAGCTTTCTAAGGAAGGGTGCAGCGAGTTGCCTTAAACTCTGAATACATAGTGTGACTGGGAAAGGCTTCTAGGTCGGGATGTTTCTTAGAAGGGTAAAGGAGACTGCTGGTACTCACTGTAGTTGTACGAAAAAGGGTGCCTACACTAGGGTGCCTAGTGTCTGGTAGAGTGAAGAAACGTTCAAGTAAAGCAGAACTTCCAATCCGACATAATGGAAAATGCTAAGCGCTTTCGCTTCAGCAGGGCTTTTCAGGCCTTAGCTTGAGGCAAGGACTCACGTCAAGTTACCCTGTAGCTCTAGAGCATGACAGGAGGAACTCCCACCCATGCTATGGAAGCACCGTGTTTCCTTAGAGAAACTCCTTTTCTTTCCAGAGGGCTGCCCACAGTGAATCGAGGCCAGTCAAAACAGTGTTATTTAGGTATCTCAGGCTGGCGTGGCTAGAGATTTAAAATGGGAACGCAAGGCTTAGGCATTCAAGTCTTCTTTTCCGGTGAACATGCACCCGGACACCTTCTTATATCTAAGAAGTCCAAAGAGACTCTAGCTACACCCTGGTCCCTTGCTGAATCAACTTTTCTTCACAGAGTGTTCTGCATGTATGGAACTCCCTCATCCTTGGAACGTTCTATGTATGCTATAGGGCCGAAGCCTATTCTAAAGTCCTGCAGTGTAAAAGGAAAAACTGTGCTTTGGTTCCAGTAGGAATGCAAGCCTCCTTTCTCCTGTAGGTATGGGGTCATTGGGTAAGAGTTCCTAGAGGTAGGCGAAGCAGATTGTGTATCTTAGTGAAGCTCCACAGAGGGCAATGAGGCAGACTTCCATGGCATGTAGGACGTGAGAGAACAGAATCCCTGGAGCTGTTGAAGAGCTGAGTCCACCTAGCTTCCTAAGGAAGGGTGCAGCGAGTTGCCCTACACTCTGATTACATAGAGTGACTGGGAAAGGCTTCTAGGTCTGGATGTTTCTTAGAAGAGCAAAGAAGACTGCTGGTACTCACTGTATTTCTACGAAAAAGGGTGCCTACACGAGGGTGCCTTGTGTCTGGTAAGTGAAGAAACATTCAAGTAAAGCAGAACTTGGAATACGACATAATGGAAACTGCTAAGCGCTTTCGCTTCCGCAAGGCTTTTCAGGCCTTAGCTTGAGGCAAACACTCACGTCAAGTTTCCCTGTAGCTCTAGAGCAGGACAGCAGGAGCTCCCACCCATGCTATGGAAGCACCGTGTTTCCTTAGAGAAAACTCCTTTTCTTTCGAGAGGGCTGCCTACAGTGACCGGAAGCCAGGTAAAAACAGTGTTATTTAGGATTCTTCAGGGAAGCATGTTTAGAGATTTAACATGGGAAAGCAAGGCTTGTGCCATCAGGTCTCCTTCTCGGGTTAACATGCAGCCGAAACCCTTCTGCTTTCTAACAAGTCAATAGAGACTCTAGCCAAACCCTGGTCCCTTGCTGAATCAACTTTTCTTCACAGGGTTTTCTGCATGTATCGAACTCCCTCATTCTTGGAACGCTCTATGTAACCCTTCGGGCCTAAACCTAGTCTAAAGTCCTGCAGTGTAACAGGAGAAACTTTGCTTAGATTCCAGTAGGAATGCAAGCCTCCTTTCTCCTGTAGGTATGGGGTCCTTGGGTAAGAGTTCCTAGAAGAAGGCGAAGCAGATTGTGTTTCTTAGTGTAGCTCCAATGAGAGCAATGAGGCAGACTTCAATGGCATGTATGTCGTGAGAGGACAGAATCCCTGGAGCTGTTGAAGAGCTGAGTCCACCTAGCTTTCTAAGGAAGGGTGCAGCGAGTTGCCTTAAACTCTGAATACATAGTGTGACTGGGAAAGGCTTCTAGGTCGGGATGTTTCTTAGAAGGGTAAAGGAGACTGCTGGTACTCACTGTAGTTGTACGAAAAAGGGTGCCTACACTAGGGTGCCTAGTGTCTGGTAGAGTGAAGAAACGTTCAAGTAAAGCAGAACTTCCAATCCGACATAATGGAAAATGCTAAGCGCTTTCGCTTCAGCAGGGCTTTTCAGGCCTTAGCTTGAGGCAAGGACTCACGTCAAGTTACCCTGTAGCTCTAGAGCATGACAGGAGGAACTCCCACCCATGCTATGGAAGCACCGTGTTTCCTTAGAGAAACTCCTTTTCTTTCCAGAGGGCTGCCCACAGTGAATCGAGGCCAGTCAAAACAGTGTTATTTAGGTATCTCAGGCTGGCGTGGCTAGAGATTTAAAATGGGAACGCAAGGCTTAGGCATTCAAGTCTTCTTTTCCGGTGAACATGCACCCGGACACCTTCTTATATCTAAGAAGTCCAAAGAGACTCTAGCTACACCCTGGTCCCTTGCTGAATCAACTTTTCTTCACAGAGTGTTCTGCATATATGGAACTCCCTCATCCTTGGAACGTTCTATGTATGCTATAGGGCCGAAGCCTATTCTAAAGTCCTGCAGTGTAAAAGGAAAAACTGTGCTTTGGTTCCAGTAGGAATGCAAGCCTCCTTTCTCCTGTAGGTATGGGGTCATTGGGTAAGAGTTCCTAGAGGTAGGCGAAGCAGATTGTGTATCTTAGTGAAGCTCCACAGAGGGCAATGAGGCAGACTTCCATGGCATGTAGGACGTGAGAGAACAGAATCCCTGGAGCTGTTGAAGAGCTGAGTCCACCTAGCTTCCTAAGGAAGGGTGCAGCGAGTTGCCCTACACTCTGATTACATAGAGTGACTGGAAAAGGCTTCTAGGTCTGGATGTTTCTTAGAAGAGCAAAGAAGACTGCTGGTACTCACTGTATTTCTACGAAAAAGGGTGCCTACACGAGGGTGCCTTGTGTCTGGTAAGTGAAGAAACATTCAAGTAAAGCAGAACTTGGAATACGACATAATGGAAACTGCTAAGCGCTTTCGCTTCCGCAAGGCTTTTCAGGCCTTAGCTTGAGGCAAACACTCACGTCAAGTTTCCCTGTAGCTCTAGAGCAGGACAGCAGGAGCTCCCACCCATGCTATGGAAGCACCGTGTTTCCTTAGAGAAAACTCCTTTTCTTTCGAGAGGGCTGCCTACAGTGACCAGAAGCCAGGTAAAAACAGTGTTATTTAGGATTCTTCAGGGAAGCATGTTTAGAGATTTAACATGGGAAAGCAAGGCTTGTGCCATCAGGTCTCCTTCTCGGGTTAACATGCAGCCGAAACCCTTCTGATTTCTAACAAGTCAATAGAGACTCTAGCCAAACCCTGGTCCCTTGCTGAATCAACTTTTCTTCACAGGGTTTTCTGCATGTATCGAACTCCCTCATTCTTGGAACGCTCTATGTAACCCTTCGGGCCTAAACCTAGTCTAAAGTCCTGCAGTGTAACAGGAGAAACTTTGCTTAGATTCCAGTAGGAATGCAAGCCTCCTTTCTCCTGTAGGTATGGGGTCCTTGGGTAAGAGTTCCTAGAAGAAGGCGAAGCAGATTGTGTTTCTTAGTGTAGCTCCAATGAGAGCAATGAGGCAGACTTCAATGGCATGTATGTCGTGAGAGGACAGAATCCCTGGAGCTGTTGAAGAGCTGAGTCCACCTAGCTTTCTAAGGAAGGGTGCAGCGAGTTGCCTTAAACTCTGAATACATAGTGTGACTGGGAAAGGCTTCTAGGTCGGGATGTTTCTTAGAAGGGTAAAGGAGACTGCTGGTACTCACTGTAGTTGTACGAAAAAGGGTGCCTACACTAGGGTGCCTAGTGTCTGGTAGAGTGAAGAAACGTTCAAGTAAAGCAGAACTTCCAATCCGACATAATGGAAAATGCTAAGCGCTTTCGCTTCAGCAGGGCTTTTCAGGCCTTAGCTTGAGGCAAGGACTCACGTCAAGTTACCCTGTAGCTCTAGAGCATGACAGGAGGAACTCCCACCCATGCTATGGAAGCACCGTGTTTCCTTAGAGAAACTCCTTTTCTTTCCAGAGGGCTGCCCACAGTGAATCGAGGCCAGTCAAAACAGTGTTATTTAGGTATCTCAGGCTGGCGTGGCTAGAGATTTAAAATGGGAACGCAAGGCTTAGGCATTCAAGTCTTCTTTTCCGGTGAACATGCACCCGGACACCTTCTTATATCTAAGAAGTCCAAAGAGACTCTAGCTACACCCTGGTCCCTTGCTGAATCAACTTTTCTTCACAGAGTGTTCTGCATATATGGAACTCCCTCATCCTTGGAACGTTCTATGTATGCTATAGGGCCGAAGCCTATTCTAAAGTCCTGCAGTGTAAAAGGAAAAACTGTGCTTTGGTTCCAGTAGGAATGCAAGCCTCCTTTCTCCTGTAGGTATGGGGTCATTGGGTAAGAGTTCCTAGAGGTAGGCGAAGCAGATTGTGTATCTTAGTGAAGCTCCACAGAGGGCAATGAGGCAGACTTCCATGGCATGTAGGACGTGAGAGAACAGAATCCCTGGAGCTGTTGAAGAGCTGAGTCCACCTAGCATCCTAAGGAAGGGTGCAGCGAGTTGCCCTACACTCTGATTACATAGAGTGACTGGAAAAGGCTTCTAGGTCTGGATGTTTCTTAGAAGAGCAAAGAAGACTGCTGGTACTCACTGTATTTCTACGAAAAAGGGTGCCTACACGAGGGTGCCTTGTGTCTGGTAAGTGAAGAAACATTCAAGTAAAGCAGAACTTGGAATACGACATAATGGAAACTGCTAAGCGCTTTCGCTTCCGCAAGGCTTTTCAGGCCTTAGCTTGAGGCAAACACTCACGTCAAGTTTCCCTGTAGCTCTAGAGCAGGACAGCAGGAGCTCCCACCCATGCTATGGAAGCACCGTGTTTCCTTAGAGAAAACTCCTTTTCTTTCGAGAGGGCTGCCTACAGTGACCGGAAGCCAGGTAAAAACAGTGTTATTTAGGATTCTTCAGGGAAGCATGTTTAGAGATTTAACATGGGAAAGCAAGGCTTGTGCCATCAGGTCTCCTTCTCGGGTTAACATGCAGCCGAAACCCTTCTGCTTTCTAACAAGTCAATAGAGACTCTAGCCAAACCCTGGTCCCTTGCTGAATCAACTTTTCTTCACAGGGTTTTCTGCATGTATCGAACTCCCTCATTCTTGGAACGCTCTATGTAACCCTTCGGGCCTAAACCTAGTCTAAAGTCCTGCAGTGTAACAGGAGAAACTTTGCTTAGATTCCAGTAGGAATGCAAGCCTCCTTTCTCCTGTAGGTATGGGGTCCTTGGGTAAGAGTTCCTAGAAGAAGGCGAAGCAGATTGTGTTTCTTAGTGTAGCTCCAATGAGAGCAATGAGGCAGACTTCAATGGCATGTATGTCGTGAGAGGACAGAATCCCTGGAGCTGTTGAAGAGCTGAGTCCACCTAGCTTTCTAAGGAAGGGTGCAGCGAGTTGCCTTAAACTCTGAATACATAGTGTGACTGGGAAAGGCTTCTAGGTCGGGATGTTTCTTAGAAGGGTAAAGGAGACTGCTGGTACTCACTGTAGTTGTACGAAAAAGGGTGCCTACACTAGGGTGCCTAGTGTCTGGTAGAGTGAAGAAACGTTCAAGTAAAGCAGAACTTCCAATCCGACATAATGGAAAATGCTAAGCGCTTTCGCTTCAGCAGGGCTTTTCAGGCCTTAGCTTGAGGCAAGGACTCACGTCAAGTTACCCTGTAGCTCTAGAGCATGACAGGAGGAACTCCCACCCATGCTATGGAAGCACCGTGTTTCCTTAGAGAAACTCCTTTTCTTTCCAGAGGGCTGCCCACAGTGAATCGAGGCCAGTCAAAACAGTGTTATTTAGGTATCTCAGGCTGGCGTGGCTAGAGATTTAAAATGGGAACGCAAGGCTTAGGCATTCAAGTCTTCTTTTCCGGTGAACATGCACCCGGACACCTTCTTATATCTAAGAAGTCCAAAGAGACTCTAGCTACACCCTGGTCCCTTGCTGAATCAACTTTTCTTCACAGAGTGTTCTGCATATATGGAACTCCCTCATCCTTGGAACGTTCTATGTATGCTATAGGGCCGAAGCCTATTCTAAAGTCCTGCAGTGTAAAAGGAAAAACTGTGCTTTGGTTCCAGTAGGAATGCAAGCCTCCTTTCTCCTGTAGGTATGGGGTCATTGGGTAAGAGTTCCTAGAGGTAGGCGAAGCAGATTGTGTATCTTAGTGAAGCTCCACAGAGGGCAATGAGGCAGACTTCCATGGCATGTAGGACGTGAGAGAACAGAATCCCTGGAGCTGTTGAAGAGCTGAGTCCACCTAGCTTCCTAAGGAAGGGTGCAGCGAGTTGCCCTACACTCTGATTACATAGAGTGACTGGAAAAGGCTTCTAGGTCTGGATGTTTCTTAGAAGAGCAAAGAAGACTGCTGGTACTCACTGTATTTCTACGAAAAAGGGTGCCTACACGAGGGTGCCTTGTGTCTGGTAAGTGAAGAAACATTCAAGTAAAGCAGAACTTGGAATACGACATAATGGAAACTGCTAAGCGCTTTCGCTTCCGCAAGGCTTTTCAGGCCTTAGCTTGAGGCAAACACTCACGTCAAGTTTCCCTGTAGCTCTAGAGCAGGACAGCAGGAGCTCCCACCCATGCTATGGAAGCACCGTGTTTCCTTAGAGAAAACTCCTTTTCTTTCGAGAGGGCTGCCTACAGTGACCGGAAGCCAGGTAAAAACAGTGTTATTTAGGATTCTTCAGGGAAGCATGTTTAGAGATTTAACATGGGAAAGCAAGGCTTGTGCCATCAGGTCTCCTTCTCGGGTTAACATGCAGCCGAAACCCTTCTGATTTCTAACAAGTCAATAGAGACTCTAGCCAAACCCTGGTCCCTTGCTGAATCAACTTTTCTTCACAGGGTTTTCTGCATGTATCGAACTCCCTCATTCTTGGAACGCTCTATGTAACCCTTCGGGCCTAAACCTAGTCTAAAGTCCTGCAGTGTAACAGGAGAAACTTTGCTTAGATTCCAGTAGGAATGCAAGCCTCCTTTCTCCTGTAGGTATGGGGTCCTTGGGTAAGAGTTCCTAGAAGAAGGCGAAGCAGATTGTGTTTCTTAGTGTAGCTCCAATGAGAGCAATGAGGCAGACTTCAATGGCATGTATGTCGTGAGAGGACAGAATCCCTGGAGCTGTTGAAGAGCTGAGTCCACCTAGCTTTCTAAGGAAGGGTGCAGCGAGTTGCCTTAAACTCTGAATACATAGTGTGACTGGGAAAGGCTTCTAGGTCGGGATGTTTCTTAGAAGGGTAAAAGAGACTGCTGGTACTCACTGTAGTTGTACGAAAAAGGGTGCCTACACTAGGGTGCCTAGTGTCTGGTAGAGTGAAGAAACGTTCAAGTAAAGCAGAACTTCCAATCCGACATAATGGAAAATGCTAAGCGCTTTCGCTTCAGCAGGGCTTTTCAGGCCTTAGCTTGAGGCAAGGACTCACGTCAAGTTACCCTGTAGCTCTAGAGCATGACAGGAGGAACTCCCACCCATGCTATGGAAGCACCGTGTTTCCTTAGAGAAACTCCTTTTCTTTCCAGAGGGCTGCCCACAGTGAATCGAGGCCAGTCAAAACAGTGTTATTTAGGTATCTCAGGCTGGCGTGGCTAGAGATTTAAAATGGGAACGCAAGGCTTAGGCATTCAAGTCTTCTTTTCCGGTGAACATGCACCCGGGCACCTTCTTATATCTAAGAAGTCCAAAGAGACTCTAGCTACACCCTGGTCCCTTGCTGAATCAACTTTTCTTCACAGAGTGTTCTGCATGTATGGAACTCCCTCATCCTTGGAACGTTCTATGTATGCTATAGGGCCGAAGCCTATTCTAAAGTCCTGCAGTGTAAAAGGAAAAACTGTGCTTTGGTTCCAGTAGGAATGCAAGCCTCCTTTCTCCTGTAGGTATGGGGTCATTGGGTAAGAGTTCCTAGAGGTAGGCGAAGCAGATTGTGTATCTTAGTGAAGCTCCACAGAGGGCAATGAGGCAGACTTCCATGGCATGTAGGACGTGAGAGAACAGAATCCCTGGAGCTGTTGAAGAGCTGAGTCCACCTAGCTTCCTAAGGAAGGGTGCAGCGAGTTGCCCTACACTCTGATTACATAGAGTGACTGGGAAAGGCTTCTAGGTCTGGATGTTTCTTAGAAGAGCAAAGAAGACTGCTGGTACTCACTGTATTTCTACGAAAAAGGGTGCCTACACGAGGGTGCCTTGTGTCTGGTAAGTGAAGAAACATTCAAGTAAAGCAGAACTTGGAATACGACATAATGGAAACTGCTAAGCGCTTTCGCTTCCGCAAGGCTTTTCAGGCCTTAGCTTGAGGCAAACACTCACGTCAAGTTTCCCTGTAGCTCTAGAGCAGGACAGCAGGAGCTCCCACCCATGCTATGGAAGCACCGTGTTTCCTTAGAGAAAACTCCTTTTCTTTCGAGAGGGCTGCCTACAGTGACCAGAAGCCAGGTAAAAACAGTGTTATTTAGGATTCTTCAGGGAAGCATGTTTAGAGATTTAACATGGGAAAGCAAGGCTTGTGCCATCAGGTCTCCTTCTCGGGTTAACATGCAGCCGAAACCCTTCTGATTTCTAACAAGTCAATAGAGACTCTAGCCAAACCCTGGTCCCTTGCTGAATCAACTTTTCTTCACAGGGTTTTCTGCATGTATCGAACTCCCTCATTCTTGGAACGCTCTATGTAACCCTTCGGGCCTAAACCTAGTCTAAAGTCCTGCAGTGTAACAGGAGAAACTTTGCTTAGATTCCAGTAGGAATGCAAGCCTCCTTTCTCCTGTAGGTATGGGGTCCTTGGGTAAGAGTTCCTAGAAGAAGGCGAAGCAGATTGTGTTTCTTAGTGTAGCTCCAATGAGAGCAATGAGGCAGACTTCAATGGCATGTATGTCGTGAGAGGACAGAATCCCTGGAGCTGTTGAAGAGCTGAGTCCACCTAGCTTTCTAAGGAAGGGTGCAGCGAGTTGCCTTAAACTCTGAATACATAGTGTGACTGGGAAAGGCTTCTAGGTCGGGATGTTTCTTAGAAGGGTAAAGGAGACTGCTGGTACTCACTGTAGTTGTACGAAAAAGGGTGCCTACACTAGGGTGCCTAGTGTCTGGTAGAGTGAAGAAACGTTCAAGTAAAGCAGAACTTCCAATCCGACATAATGGAAAATGCTAAGCGCTTTCGCTTCAGCAGGGCTTTTCAGGCCTTAGCTTGAGGCAAGGACTCACGTCAAGTTACCCTGTAGCTCTAGAGCATGACAGGAGGAACTCCCACCCATGCTATGGAAGCACCGTGTTTCCTTAGAGAAACTCCTTTTCTTTCCAGAGGGCTGCCCAC
The DNA here is from genome assembly GCF_965194825.1 of Balaenoptera physalus. Classification (NCBI taxonomy): domain Eukaryota; kingdom Metazoa; phylum Chordata; class Mammalia; order Artiodactyla; family Balaenopteridae; genus Balaenoptera; species Balaenoptera physalus. The sequence goes on along the minus strand of NC_138902.1, from coordinate 4,148,783 downwards.
AGTGAATCGAGGCCAGTCAAAACAGTGTTATTTAGGTATCTCAGGCTGGCGTGGCTAGAGATTTAAAATGGGAACGCAAGGCTTAGGCATTCAAGTCTTCTTTTCCGGTGAACATGCACCCGGACACCTTCTTATATCTAAGAAGTCCAAAGAGACTCTAGCTACACCCTGGTCCCTTGCTGAATCAACTTTTCTTCACAGAGTGTTCTGCATATATGGAACTCCCTCATCCTTGGAACGTTCTATGTATGCTATAGGGCCGAAGCCTATTCTAAAGTCCTGCAGTGTAAAAGGAAAAACTGTGCTTTGGTTCCAGTAGGAATGCAAGCCTCCTTTCTCCTGTAGGTATGGGGTCATTGGGTAAGAGTTCCTAGAGGTAGGCGAAGCAGATTGTGTATCTTAGTGAAGCTCCACAGAGGGCAATGAGGCAGACTTCCATGGCATGTAGGACGTGAGAGAACAGAATCCCTGGAGCTGTTGAAGAGCTGAGTCCACCTAGCATCCTAAGGAAGGGTGCAGCGAGTTGCCCTACACTCTGATTACATAGAGTGACTGGAAAAGGCTTCTAGGTCTGGATGTTTCTTAGAAGAGCAAAGAAGACTGCTGGTACTCACTGTATTTCTACGAAAAAGGGTGCCTACACGAGGGTGCCTTGTGTCTGGTAAGTGAAGAAACATTCAAGTAAAGCAGAACTTGGAATACGACATAATGGAAACTGCTAAGCGCTTTCGCTTCCGCAAGGCTTTTCAGGCCTTAGCTTGAGGCAAACACTCACGTCAAGTTTCCCTGTAGCTCTAGAGCAGGACAGCAGGAGCTCCCACCCATGCTATGGAAGCACCGTGTTTCCTTAGAGAAAACTCCTTTTCTTTCGAGAGGGCTGCCTACAGTGACCGGAAGCCAGGTAAAAACAGTGTTATTTAGGATTCTTCAGGGAAGCATGTTTAGAGATTTAACATGGGAAAGCAAGGCTTGTGCCATCAGGTCTCCTTCTCGGGTTAACATGCAGCCGAAACCCTTCTGATTTCTAACAAGTCAATAGAGACTCTAGCCAAACCCTGGTCCCTTGCTGAATCAACTTTTCTTCACAGGGTTTTCTGCATGTATCGAACTCCCTCATTCTTGGAACGCTCTATGTAACCCTTCGGGCCTAAACCTAGTCTAAAGTCCTGCAGTGTAACAGGAGAAACTTTGCTTAGATTCCAGTAGGAATGCAAGCCTCCTTTCTCCTGTAGGTATGGGGTCCTTGGGTAAGAGTTCCTAGAAGAAGGCGAAGCAGATTGTGTTTCTTAGTGTAGCTCCAATGAGAGCAATGAGGCAGACTTCAATGGCATGTATGTCGTGAGAGGACAGAATCCCTGGAGCTGTTGAAGAGCTGAGTCCACCTAGCTTTCTAAGGAAGGGTGCAGCGAGTTGCCTTAAACTCTGAATACATAGTGTGACTGGGAAAGGCTTCTAGGTCGGGATGTTTCTTAGAAGGGTAAAAGAGACTGCTGGTACTCACTGTAGTTGTACGAAAAAGGGTGCCTACACTAGGGTGCCTAGTGTCTGGTAGAGTGAAGAAACGTTCAAGTAAAGCAGAACTTCCAATCCGACATAATGGAAAATGCTAAGCGCTTCCGCTTCAGCAGGGCTTTTCAGGCCTTAGCTTGAGGCAAGGACTCACGTCAAGTTACCCTGTAGCTCTAGAGCATGACAGGAGGAACTCCCACCCATGCTATGGAAGCACCGTGTTTCCTTAGAGAAACTCCTTTTCTTTCCAGAGGGCTGCCCACAGTGAATCGAGGCCAGTCAAAACAGTGTTATTTAGGTATCTCAGGCTGGCGTGGCTAGAGATTTAAAATGGGAACGCAAGGCTTAGGCATTCAAGTCTTCTTTTCCGGTGAACATGCACCCGGGCACCTTCTTATATCTAAGAAGTCCAAAGAGACTCTAGCTACACCCTGGTCCCTTGCTGAATCAACTTTTCTTCACAGAGTGTTCTGCATGTATGGAACTCCCTCATCCTTGGAACGTTCTATGTATGCTATAGGGCCGAAGCCTATTCTAAAGTCCTGCAGTGTAAAAGGAAAAACTGTGCTTTGGTTCCAGTAGGAATGCAAGCCTCCTTTCTCCTGTAGGTATGGGGTCATTGGGTAAGAGTTCCTAGAGGTAGGCGAAGCAGATTGTGTATCTTAGTGAAGCTCCACAGAGGGCAATGAGGCAGACTTCCATGGCATGTAGGACGTGAGAGAACAGAATCCCTGGAGCTGTTGAAGAGCTGAGTCCACCTAGCATCCTAAGGAAGGGTGCAGCGAGTTGCCCTACACTCTGATTACATAGAGTGACTGGGAAAGGCTTCTAGGTCTGGATGTTTCTTAGAAGAGCAAAGAAGACTGCTGGTACTCACTGTATTTCTACGAAAAAGGGTGCCTACACGAGGGTGCCTTGTGTCTGGTAAGTGAAGAAACATTCAAGTAAAGCAGAACTTGGAATACGACATAATGGAAACTGCTAAGCGCTTTCGCTTCCGCAAGGCTTTTCAGGCCTTAGCTTGAGGCAAACACTCACGTCAAGTTTCCCTGTAGCTCTAGAGCAGGACAGCAGGAGCTCCCACCCATGCTATGGAAGCACCGTGTTTCCTTAGAGAAAACTCCTTTTCTTTCGAGAGGGCTGCCTACAGTGACCGGAAGCCAGGTAAAAACAGTGTTATTTAGGATTCTTCAGGGAAGCATGTTTAGAGATTTAACATGGGAAAGCAAGGCTTGTGCCATCAGGTCTCCTTCTCGGGTTAACATGCAGCCGAAACCCTTCTGCTTTCTAACAAGTCAATAGAGACTCTAGCCAAACCCTGGTCCCTTGCTGAATCAACTTTTCTTCACAGGGTTTTCTGCATGTATCGAACTCCCTCATTCTTGGAACGCTCTATGTAACCCTTCGGGCCTAAACCTAGTCTAAAGTCCTGCAGTGTAACAGGAGAAACTTTGCTTAGATTCCAGTAGGAATGCAAGCCTCCTTTCTCCTGTAGGTATGGGGTCCTTGGGTAAGAGTTCCTAGAAGAAGGCGAAGCAGATTGTGTTTCTTAGTGTAGCTCCAATGAGAGCAATGAGGCAGACTTCAATGGCATGTATGTCGTGAGAGGACAGAATCCCTGGAGCTGTTGAAGAGCTGAGTCCACCTAGCTTTCTAAGGAAGGGTGCAGCGAGTTGCCTTAAACTCTGAATACATAGTGTGACTGGGAAAGGCTTCTAGGTCGGGATGTTTCTTAGAAGGGTAAAGGAGACTGCTGGTACTCACTGTAGTTGTACGAAAAAGGGTGCCTACACTAGGGTGCCTAGTGTCTGGTAGAGTGAAGAAACGTTCAAGTAAAGCAGAACTTCCAATCCGACATAATGGAAAATGCTAAGCGCTTTCGCTTCAGCAGGGCTTTTCAGGCCTTAGCTTGAGGCAAGGACTCACGTCAAGTTACCCTGTAGCTCTAGAGCATGACAGGAGGAACTCCCACCCATGCTATGGAAGCACCGTGTTTCCTTAGAGAAACTCCTTTTCTTTCCAGAGGGCTGCCCACAGTGAATCGAGGCCAGTCAAAACAGTGTTATTTAGGTATCTCAGGCTGGCGTGGCTAGAGATTTAAAATGGGAACGCAAGGCTTAGGCATTCAAGTCTTCTTTTCCGGTGAACATGCACCCGGGCACCTTCTTATATCTAAGAAGTCCAAAGAGACTCTAGCTACACCCTGGTCCCTTGCTGAATCAACTTTTCTTCACAGAGTGTTCTGCATATATGGAACTCCCTCATCCTTGGAACGTTCTATGTATGCTATAGGGCCGAAGCCTATTCTAAAGTCCTGCAGTGTAAAAGGAAAAACTGTGCTTTGGTTCCAGTAGGAATGCAAGCCTCCTTTCTCCTGTAGGTATGGGGTCATTGGGTAAGAGTTCCTAGAGGTAGGCGAAGCAGATTGTGTATCTTAGTGAAGCTCCACAGAGGGCAATGAGGCAGACTTCCATGGCATGTAGGACGTGAGAGAACAGAATCCCTGGAGCTGTTGAAGAGCTGAGTCCACCTAGCTTCCTAAGGAAGGGTGCAGCGAGTTGCCCTACACTCTGATTACATAGAGTGACTGGGAAAGGCTTCTAGGTCTGGATGTTTCTTAGAAGAGCAAAGAAGACTGCTGGTACTCACTGTATTTCTACGAAAAAGGGTGCCTACACGAGGGTGCCTTGTGTCTGGTAAGTGAAGAAACATTCAAGTAAAGCAGAACTTGGAATACGACATAATGGAAACTGCTAAGCGCTTTCGCTTCCGCAAGGCTTTTCAGGCCTTAGCTTGAGGCAAACACTCACGTCAAGTTTCCCTGTAGCTCTAGAGCAGGACAGCAGGAGCTCCCACCCATGCTATGGAAGCACCGTGTTTCCTTAGAGAAAACTCCTTTTCTTTCGAGAGGGCTGCCTACAGTGACCAGAAGCCAGGTAAAAACAGTGTTATTTAGGATTCTTCAGGGAAGCATGTTTAGAGATTTAACATGGGAAAGCAAGGCTTGTGCCATCAGGTCTCCTTCTCGGGTTAACATGCAGCCGAAACCCTTCTGATTTCTAACAAGTCAATAGAGACTCTAGCCAAACCCTGGTCCCTTGCTGAATCAACTTTTCTTCACAGGGTTTTCTGCATGTATCGAACTCCCTCATTCTTGGAACGCTCTATGTAACCCTTCGGGCCTAAACCTAGTCTAAAGTCCTGCAGTGTAACAGGAGAAACTTTGCTTAGATTCCAGTAGGAATGCAAGCCTCCTTTCTCCTGTAGGTATGGGGTCCTTGGGTAAGAGTTCCTAGAAGAAGGCGAAGCAGATTGTGTTTCTTAGTGTAGCTCCAATGAGAGCAATGAGGCAGACTTCAATGGCATGTATGTCGTGAGAGGACAGAATCCCTGGAGCTGTTGAAGAGCTGAGTCCACCTAGCTTTCTAAGGAAGGGTGCAGCGAGTTGCCTTAAACTCTGAATACATAGTGTGACTGGGAAAGGCTTCTAGGTCGGGATGTTTCTTAGAAGGGTAAAGGAGACTGCTGGTACTCACTGTAGTTGTACGAAAAAGGGTGCCTACACTAGGGTGCCTAGTGTCTGGTAGAGTGAAGAAACGTTCAAGTAAAGCAGAACTTCCAATCCGACATAATGGAAAATGCTAAGCGCTTTCGCTTCAGCAGGGCTTTTCAGGCCTTAGCTTGAGGCAAGGACTCACGTCAAGTTACCCTGTAGGTCTAGAGCATGACAGGAGGAACTCCCACCCATGCTATGGAAGCACCGTGTTTCCTTAGAGAAACTCCTTTTCTTTCCAGAGGGCTGCCCACAGTGAATCGAGGCCAGTCAAAACAGTGTTATTTAGGTATCTCAGGCTGGCGTGGCTAGAGATTTAAAATGGGAACGCAAGGCTTAGGCATTCAAGTCTTCTTTTCCGGTGAACATGCACCCGGACACCTTCTTATATCTAAGAAGTCCAAAGAGACTCTAGCTACACCCTGGTCCCTTGCTGAATCAACTTTTCTTCACAGAGTGTTCTGCATGTATGGAACTCCCTCATCCTTGGAACGTTCTATGTATGCTATAGGGCCGAAGCCTATTCTAAAGTCCTGCAGTGTAAAAGGAAAAACTGTGCTTTGGTTCCAGTAGGAATGCAAGCCTCCTTTCTCCTGTAGGTATGGGGTCATTGGGTAAGAGTTCCTAGAGGTAGGCGAAGCAGATTGTGTATCTTAGTGAAGCTCCACAGAGGGCAATGAGGCAGACTTCCATGGCATGTAGGACGTGAGAGAACAGAATCCCTGGAGCTGTTGAAGAGCTGAGTCCACCTAGCTTCCTAAGGAAGGGTGCAGCGAGTTGCCCTACACTCTGATTACATAGAGTGACTGGGAAAGGCTTCTAGGTCTGGATGTTTCTTAGAAGAGCAAAGAAGACTGCTGGTACTCACTGTATTTCTACGAAAAAGGGTGCCTACACGAGGGTGCCTTGTGTCTGGTAAGTGAAGAAACATTCAAGTAAAGCAGAACTTGGAATACGACATAATGGAAACTGCTAAGCGCTTTCGCTTCCGCAAGGCTTTTCAGGCCTTAGCTTGAGGCAAACACTCACGTCAAGTTTCCCTGTAGCTCTAGAGCAGGACAGCAGGAGCTCCCACCCATGCTATGGAAGCACCGTGTTTCCTTAGAGAAAACTCCTTTTCTTTCGAGAGGGCTGCCTACAGTGACCGGAAGCCAGGTAAAAACAGTGTTATTTAGGATTCTTCAGGGAAGCATGTTTAGAGATTTAACATGGGAAAGCAAGGCTTGTGCCATCAGGTCTCCTTCTCGGGTTAACATGCAGCCGAAACCCTTCTGATTTCTAACAAGTCAATAGAGACTCTAGCCAAACCCTGGTCCCTTGCTGAATCAACTTTTCTTCACAGGGTTTTCTGCATGTATCGAACTCCCTCATTCTTGGAACGCTCTATGTAACCCTTCGGGCCTAAACCTAGTCTAAAGTCCTGCAGTGTAACAGGAGAAACTTTGCTTAGATTCCAGTAGGAATGCAAGCCTCCTTTCTCCTGTAGGTATGGGGTCCTTGGGTAAGAGTTCCTAGAAGAAGGCGAAGCAGATTGTGTTTCTTAGTGTAGCTCCAATGAGAGCAATGAGGCAGACTTCAATGGCATGTATGTCGTGAGAGGACAGAATCCCTGGAGCTGTTGAAGAGCTGAGTCCACCTAGCTTTCTAAGGAAGGGTGCAGCGAGTTGCCTTAAACTCTGAATACATAGTGTGACTGGGAAAGGCTTCTAGGTCGGGATGTTTCTTAGAAGGGTAAAGGAGACTGCTGGTACTCACTGTAGTTGTACGAAAAAGGGTGCCTACACTAGGGTGCCTAGTGTCTGGTAGAGTGAAGAAACGTTCAAGTAAAGCAGAACTTCCAATCCGACATAATGGAAAATGCTAAGCGCTTTCGCTTCAGCAGTGCTTTTCAGGCCTTAGCTTGAGGCAAGGACTCACGTCAAGTTACCCTGTAGCTCTAGAGCATGACAGGAGGAACTCCCACCCATGCTATGGAAGCACCGTGTTTCCTTAGAGAAACTCCTTTTCTTTCCAGAGGGCTGCCCACAGTGAATCGAGGCCAGTCAAAACAGTGTTATTTAGGTATCTCAGGCTGGCGTGGCTAGAGATTTAAAATGGGAACGCAAGGCTTAGGCATTCAAGTCTTCTTTTCCGGTGAACATGCACCCGGACACCTTCTTATATCTAAGAAGTCCAAAGAGACTCTAGCTACACCCTGGTCCCTTGCTGAATCAACTTTTCTTCACAGAGTGTTCTGCATATATGGAACTCCCTCATCCTTGGAACGTTCTATGTATGCTATAGGGCCGAAGCCTATTCTAAAGTCCTGCAGTGTAAAAGGAAAAACTGTGCTTTGGTTCCAGTAGGAATGCAAGCCTCCTTTCTCCTGTAGGTATGGGGTCATTGGGTAAGAGTTCCTAGAGGTAGGCGAAGCAGATTGTGTATCTTAGTGAAGCTCCACAGAGGGCAATGAGGCAGACTTCCATGGCATGTAGGACGTGAGAGAACAGAATCCCTGGAGCTGTTGAAGAGCTGAGTCCACCTAGCTTCCTAAGGAAGGGTGCAGCGAGTTGCCCTACACTCTGATTACATAGAGTGACTGGAAAAGGCTTCTAGGTCTGGATGTTTCTTAGAAGAGCAAAGAAGACTGCTGGTACTCACTGTATTTCTACGAAAAAGGGTGCCTACACGAGGGTGCCTTGTGTCTGGTAAGTGAAGAAACATTCAAGTAAAGCAGAACTTGGAATACGACATAATGGAAACTGCTAAGCGCTTTCGCTTCCGCAAGGCTTTTCAGGCCTTAGCTTGAGGCAAACACTCACGTCAAGTTTCCCTGTAGCTCTAGAGCAGGACAGCAGGAGCTCCCACCCATGCTATGGAAGCACCGTGTTTCCTTAGAGAAAACTCCTTTTCTTTCGAGAGGGCTGCCTACAGTGACCAGAAGCCAGGTAAAAACAGTGTTATTTAGGATTCTTCAGGGAAGCATGTTTAGAGATTTAACATGGGAAAGCAAGGCTTGTGCCATCAGGTCTCCTTCTCGGGTTAACATGCAGCCGAAACCCTTCTGATTTCTAACAAGTCAATAGAGACTCTAGCCAAACCCTGGTCCCTTGCTGAATCAACTTTTCTTCACAGGGTTTTCTGCATGTATCGAACTCCCTCATTCTTGGAACGCTCTATGTAACCCTTCGGGCCTAAACCTAGTCTAAAGTCCTGCAGTGTAACAGGAGAAACTTTGCTTAGATTCCAGTAGGAATGCAAGCCTCCTTTCTCCTGTAGGTATGGGGTCCTTGGGTAAGAGTTCCTAGAAGAAGGCGAAGCAGATTGTGTTTCTTAGTGTAGCTCCAATGAGAGCAATGAGGCAGACTTCAATGGCATGTATGTCGTGAGAGGACAGAATCCCTGGAGCTGTTGAAGAGCTGAGTCCACCTAGCTTTCTAAGGAAGGGTGCAGCGAGTTGCCTTAAACTCTGAATACATAGTGTGACTGGGAAAGGCTTCTAGGTCGGGATGTTTCTTAGAAGGGTAAAAGAGACTGCTGGTACTCACTGTAGTTGTACGAAAAAGGGTGCCTACACTAGGGTGCCTAGTGTCTGGTAGAGTGAAGAAACGTTCAAGTAAAGCAGAACTTCCAATCCGACATAATGGAAAATGCTAAGCGCTTTCGCTTCAGCAGGGCTTTTCAGGCCTTAGCTTGAGGCAAGGACTCACGTCAAGTTACCCTGTAGCTCTAGAGCATGACAGGAGGAACTCCCACCCATGCTATGGAAGCACCGTGTTTCCTTAGAGAAACTCCTTTTCTTTCCAGAGGGCTGCCCACAGTGAATCGAGGCCAGTCAAAACAGTGTTATTTAGGTATCTCAGGCTGGCGTGGCTAGAGATTTAAAATGGGAACGCAAGGCTTAGGCATTCAAGTCTTCTTTTCCGGTGAACATGCACCCGGGCACCTTCTTATATCTAAGAAGTCCAAAGAGACTCTAGCTACACCCTGGTCCCTTGCTGAATCAACTTTTCTTCACAGAGTGTTCTGCATGTATGGAACTCCCTCATCCTTGGAACGTTCTATGTATGCTATAGGGCCGAAGCCTATTCTAAAGTCCTGCAGTGTAAAAGGAAAAACTGTGCTTTGGTTCCAGTAGGAATGCAAGCCTCCTTTCTCCTGTAGGTATGGGGTCATTGGGTAAGAGTTCCTAGAGGTAGGCGAAGCAGATTGTGTATCTTAGTGAAGCTCCACAGAGGGCAATGAGGCAGACTTCCATGGCATGTAGGACGTGAGAGAACAGAATCCCTGGAGCTGTTGAAGAGCTGAGTCCACCTAGCTTCCTAAGGAAGGGTGCAGCGAGTTGCCCTACACTCTGATTACATAGAGTGACTGGGAAAGGCTTCTAGGTCTGGATGTTTCTTAGAAGAGCAAAGAAGACTGCTGGTACTCACTGTATTTCTACGAAAAAGGGTGCCTACACGAGGGTGCCTTGTGTCTGGTAAGTGAAGAAACATTCAAGTAAAGCAGAACTTGGAATACGACATAATGGAAACTGCTAAGCGCTTTCGCTTCCGCAAGGCTTTTCAGGCCTTAGCTTGAGGCAAACACTCACGTCAAGTTTCCCTGTAGCTCTAGAGCAGGACAGCAGGAGCTCCCACCCATGCTATGGAAGCACCGTGTTTCCTTAGAGAAAACTCCTTTTCTTTCGAGAGGGCTGCCTACAGTGACCAGAAGCCAGGTAAAAACAGTGTTATTTAGGATTCTTCAGGGAAGCATGTTTAGAGATTTAACATGGGAAAGCAAGGCTTGTGCCATCAGGTCTCCTTCTCGGGTTAACATGCAGCCGAAACCCTTCTGATTTCTAACAAGTCAATAGAGACTCTAGCCAAACCCTGGTCCCTTGCTGAATCAACTTTTCTTCACAGGGTTTTCTGCATGTATCGAACTCCCTCATTCTTGGAACGCTCTATGTAACCCTTCGGGCCTAAACCTAGTCTAAAGTCCTGCAGTGTAACAGGAGAAACTTTGCTTAGATTCCAGTAGGAATGCAAGCCTCCTTTCTCCTGTAGGTATGGGGTCCTTGGGTAAGAGTTCCTAGAAGAAGGCGAAGCAGATTGTGTTTCTTAGTGTAGCTCCAATGAGAGCAATGAGGCAGACTTCAATGGCATGTATGTCGTGAGAGGACAGAATCCCTGGAGCTGTTGAAGAGCTGAGTCCACCTAGCTTTCTAAGGAAGGGTGCAGCGAGTTGCCTTAAACTCTGAATACATAGTGTGACTGGGAAAGGCTTCTAGGTCGGGATGTTTCTTAGAAGGGTAAAGGAGACTGCTGGTACTCACTGTAGTTGTACGAAAAAGGGTGCCTACACTAGGGTGCCTAGTGTCTGGTAGAGTGAAGAAACGTTCAAGTAAAGCAGAACTTCCAATCCGACATAATGGAAAATGCTAAGCGCTTTCGCTTCAGCAGGGCTTTTCAGGCCTTAGCTTGAGGCAAGGACTCACGTCAAGTTACCCTGTAGCTCTAGAGCATGACAGGAGGAACTCCCACCCATGCTATGGAAGCACCGTGTTTCCTTAGAGAAACTCCTTTTCTTTCCAGAGGGCTGCCCACAGTGAATCGAGGCCAGTCAAAACAGTGTTATTTAGGTATCTCAGGCTGGCGTGGCTAGAGATTTAAAATGGGAACGCAAGGCTTAGGCATTCAAGTCTTCTTTTCCGGTGAACATGCACCCGGACACCTTCTTATATCTAAGAAGTCCAAAGAGACTCTAGCTACACCCTGGTCCCTTGCTGAATCAACTTTTCTTCACAGAGTGTTCTGCATATATGGAACTCCCTCATCCTTGGAACGTTCTATGTATGCTATAGGGCCGAAGCCTATTCTAAAGTCCTGCAGTGTAAAAGGAAAAACTGTGCTTTGGTTCCAGTAGGAATGCAAGCCTCCTTTCTCCTGTAGGTATGGGGTCATTGGGTAAGAGTTCCTAGAGGTAGGCGAAGCAGATTGTGTATCTTAGTGAAGCTCCACAGAGGGCAATGAGGCAGACTTCCATGGCATGTAGGACGTGAGAGAACAGAATCCCTGGAGCTGTTGAAGAGCTGAGTCCACCTAGCTTCCTAAGGAAGGGTGCAGCGAGTTGCCCTACACTCTGATTACATAGAGTGACTGGGAAAGGCTTCTAGGTCTGGATGTTTCTTAGAAGAGCAAAGAAGACTGCTGGTACTCACTGTATTTCTACGAAAAAGGGTGCCTACACGAGGGTGCCTTGTGTCTGGTAAGTGAAGAAACATTCAAGTAAAGCAGAACTTGGAATACGACATAATGGAAACTGCTAAGCGCTTTCGCTTCCGCAAGGCTTTTCAGGCCTTAGCTTGAGGCAAACACTCACGTCAAGTTTCCCTGTAGCTCTAGAGCAGGACAGCAGGAGCTCCCACCCATGCTATGGAAGCACCGTGTTTCCTTAGAGAAAACTCCTTTTCTTTCGAGAGGGCTGCCTACAGTGACCAGAAGCCAGGTAAAAACAGTGTTATTTAGGATTCTTCAGGGAAGCATGTTTAGAGATTTAACATGGGAAAGCAAGGCTTGTGCCATCAGGTCTCCTTCTCGGGTTAACATGCAGCCGAAACCCTTCTGATTTCTAACAAGTCAATAGAGACTCTAGCCAAACCCTGGTCCCTTGCTGAATCAACTTTTCTTCACAGGGTTTTCTGCATGTATCGAACTCCCTCATTCTTGGAACGCTCTATGTAACCCTTCGGGCCTAAACCTAGTCTAAAGTCCTGCAGTGTAACAGGAGAAACTTTGCTTAGATTCCAGTAGGAATGCAAGCCTCCTTTCTCCTGTAGGTATGGGGTCCTTGGGTAAGAGTTCCTAGAAGAAGGCGAAGCAGATTGTGTTTCTTAGTGTAGCTCCAATGAGAGCAATGAGGCAGACTTCAATGGCATGTATGTCGTGAGAGGACAGAATCCCTGGAGCTGTTGAAGAGCTGAGTCCACCTAGCTTTCTAAGGAAGGGTGCAGCGAGTTGCCTTAAACTCTGAATACATAGTGTGACTGGGAAAGGCTTCTAGGTCGGGATGTTTCTTAGAAGGGTAAAAGAGACTGCTGGTACTCACTGTAGTTGTACGAAAAAGGGTGCCTACACTAGGGTGCCTAGTGTCTGGTAGAGTGAAGAAACGTTCAAGTAAAGCAGAACTTCCAATCCGACATAATGGAAAATGCTAAGCGCTTCCGCTTCAGCAGGGCTTTTCAGGCCTTAGCTTGAGGCAAGGACTCATGTCAAGTTACCCTGTAGCTCTAGAGCATGACAGGAGGAACTCCCACCCATGCTATGGAAGCACCGTGTTTCCTTAGAGAAACTCCTTTTCTTTCCAGAGGGCTGCCCACAGTGAATCGAGGCCAGTCAAAACAGTGTTATTTAGGTATCTCAGGCTGGCGTGGCTAGAGATTTAAAATGGGAACGCAAGGCTTAGGCATTCAAGTCTTCTTTTCCGGTGAACATGCACCCGGGCACCTTCTTATATCTAAGAAGTCCAAAGAGACTCTAGCTACACCCTGGTCCCTTGCTGAATCAACTTTTCTTCACAGAGTGTTCTGCATGTATGGAACTCCCTCATCCTTGGAACGTTCTATGTATGCTATAGGGCCGAAGCCTATTCTAAAGTCCTGCAGTGTAAAAGGAAAAACTGTGCTTTGGTTCCAGTAGGAATGCAAGCCTCCTTTCTCCTGTAGGTATGGGGTCATTGGGTAAGAGTTCCTAGAGGTAGGCGAAGCAGATTGTGTATCTTAGTGAAGCTCCACAGAGGGCAATGAGGCAGACTTCCATGGCATGTAGGACGTGAGAGAACAGAATCCCTGGAGCTGTTGAAGAGCTGAGTCCACCTAGCATCCTAAGGAAGGGTGCAGCGAGTTGCCCTACACTCTGATTACATAGAGTGACTGGGAAAGGCTTCTAGGTCTGGATGTTTCTTAGAAGAGCAAAGAAGACTGCTGGTACTCACTGTATTTCTACGAAAAAGGGTGCCTACACGAGGGTGCCTTGTGTCTGGTAAGTGAAGAAACATTCAAGTAAAGCAGAACTTGGAATACGACATAATGGAAACTGCTAAGCGCTTTCGCTTCCGCAAGGCTTTTCAGGCCTTAGCTTGAGGCAAACACTCACGTCAAGTTTCCCTGTAGCTCTAGAGCAGGACAGCAGGAGCTCCCACCCATGCTATGGAAGCACCGTGTTTCCTTAGAGAAAACTCCTTTTCTTTCGAGAGGGCTGCCTACAGTGACCGGAAGCCAGGTAAAAACAGTGTTATTTAGGATTCTTCAGGGAAGCATGTTTAGAGATTTAACATGGGAAAGCAAGGCTTGTGCCATCAGGTCTCCTTCTCGGGTTAACATGCAGCCGAAACCCTTCTGCTTTCTAACAAGTCAATAGAGACTCTAGCCAAACCCTGGTCCCTTGCTGAATCAACTTTTCTTCACAGGGTTTTCTGCATGTATCGAACTCCCTCATTCTTGGAACGCTCTATGTAACCCTTCGGGCCTAAACCTAGTCTAAAGTCCTGCAGTGTAACAGGAGAAACTTTGCTTAGATTCCAGTAGGAATGCAAGCCTCCTTTCTCCTGTAGGTATGGGGTCCTTGGGTAAGAGTTCCTAGAAGAAGGCGAAGCAGATTGTGTTTCTTAGTGTAGCTCCAATGAGAGCAATGAGGCAGACTTCAATGGCATGTATGCCGTGAGAGGACAGAATCCCTGGAGCTGTTGAAGAGCTGAGTCCACCTAGCTTTCTAAGGAAGGGTGCAGCGAGTTGCCTTAAACTCTGAATACATAGTGTGACTGGGAAAGGCTTCTAGGTCGGGATGTTTCTTAGAAGGGTAAAGGAGACTGCTGGTACTCACTGTAGTTGTACGAAAAAGGGTGCCTACACTAGGGTGCCTAGTGTCTGGTAGAGTGAAGAAACGTTCAAGTAAAGCAGAACTTCCAATCCGACATAATGGAAAATGCTAAGCGCTTTCGCTTCAGCAGGGCTTTTCAGGCCTTAGCTTGAGGCAAGGACTCACGTCAAGTTACCCTGTAGCTCTAGAGCATGACAGGAGGAACTCCCACCCATGCTATGGAAGCACCGTGTTTCCTTAGAGAAACTCCTTTTCTTTCCAGAGGGCTGCCCACAGTGAATCGAGGCCAGTCAAAACAGTGTTATTTAGGTATCTCAGGCTGGCGTGGCTAGAGATTTAAAATGGGAACGCAAGGCTTAGGCATTCAAGTCTTCTTTTCCGGTGAACATGCACCCGGGCACCTTCTTATATCTAAGAAGTCCAAAGAGACTCTAGCTACACCCTGGTCCCTTGCTGAATCAACTTTTCTTCACAGAGTGTTCTGCATATATGGAACTCCCTCATCCTTGGAACGTTCTATGTATGCTATAGGGCCGAAGCCTATTCTAAAGTCCTGCAGTGTAAAAGGAAAAACTGTGCTTTGGTTCCAGTAGGAATGCAAGCCTCCTTTCTCCTGTAGGTATGGGGTCATTGGGTAAGAGTTCCTAGAGGTAGGCGAAGCAGATTGTGTATCTTAGTGAAGCTCCACAGAGGGCAATGAGGCAGACTTCCATGGCATGTAGGACGTGAGAGAACAGAATCCCTGGAGCTGTTGAAGAGCTGAGTCCACCTAGCTTCCTAAGGAAGGGTGCAGCGAGTTGCCCTACACTCTGATTACATAGAGTGACTGGGAAAGGCTTCTAGGTCTGGATGTTTCTTAGAAGAGCAAAGAAGACTGCTGGTACTCACTGTATTTCTACGAAAAAGGGTGCCTACACGAGGGTGCCTTGTGTCTGGTAAGTGAAGAAACATTCAAGTAAAGCAGAACTTGGAATACGACATAATGGAAACTGCTAAGCGCTTTCGCTTCCGCAAGGCTTTTCAGGCCTTAGCTTGAGGCAAACACTCACGTCAAGTTTCCCTGTAGCTCTAGAGCAGGACAGCAGGAGCTCCCACCCATGCTATGGAAGCACCGTGTTTCCTTAGAGAAAACTCCTTTTCTTTCGAGAGGGCTGCCTACAGTGACCAGAAGCCAGGTAAAAACAGTGTTATTTAGGATTCTTCAGGGAAGCATGTTTAGAGATTTAACATGGGAAAGCAAGGCTTGTGCCATCAGGTCTCCTTCTCGGGTTAACATGCAGCCGAAACCCTTCTGATTTCTAACAAGTCAATAGAGACTCTAGCCAAACCCTGGTCCCTTGCTGAATCAACTTTTCTTCACAGGGTTTTCTGCATGTATCGAACTCCCTCATTCTTGGAACGCTCTATGTAACCCTTCGGGCCTAAACCTAGTCTAAAGTCCTGCAGTGTAACAGGAGAAACTTTGCTTAGATTCCAGTAGGAATGCAAGCCTCCTTTCTCCTGTAGGTATGGGGTCCTTGGGTAAGAGTTCCTAGAAGAAGGCGAAGCAGATTGTGTTTCTTAGTGTAGCTCCAATGAGAGCAATGAGGCAGACTTCAATGGCATGTATGTCGTGAGAGGACAGAATCCCTGGAGCTGTTGAAGAGCTGAGTCCACCTAGCTTTCTAAGGAAGGGTGCAGCGAGTTGCCTTAAACTCTGAATACATAGTGTGACTGGGAAAGGCTTCTAGGTCGGGATGTTTCTTAGAAGGGTAAAGGAGACTGCTGGTACTCACTGTAGTTGTACGAAAAAGGGTGCCTACACTAGGGTGCCTAGTGTCTGGTAGAGTGAAGAAACGTTCAAGTAAAGCAGAACTTCCAATCCGACATAATGGAAAATGCTAAGCGCTTTCGCTTCAGCAGGGCTTTTCAGGCCTTAGCTTGAGGCAAGGACTCACGTCAAGTTACCCTGTAGCTCTAGAGCATGACAGGAGGAACTCCCACCCATGCTATGGAAGCACCGTGTTTCCTTAGAGAAACTCCTTTTCTTTCCAGAGGGCTGCCCACAGTGAATCGAGGCCAGTCAAAACAGTGTTATTTAGGTATCTCAGGCTGGCGTGGCTAGAGATTTAAAATGGGAACGCAAGGCTTAGGCATTCAAGTCTTCTTTTCCGGTGAACATGCACCCGGACACCTTCTTATATCTAAGAAGTCCAAAGAGACTCTAGCTACACCCTGGTCCCTTGCTGAATCAACTTTTCTTCACAGAGTGTTCTGCATGTATGGAACTCCCTCATCCTTGGAACGTTCTATGTATGCTATAGGGCCGAAGCCTATTCTAAAGTCCTGCAGTGTAAAAGGAAAAACTGTGCTTTGGTTCCAGTAGGAATGCAAGCCTCCTTTCTCCTGTAGGTATGGGGTCATTGGGTAAGAGTTCCTAGAGGTAGGCGAAGCAGATTGTGTATCTTAGTGAAGCTCCACAGAGGGCAATGAGGCAGACTTCCATGGCATGTAGGACGTGAGAGAACAGAATCCCTGGAGCTGTTGAAGAGCTGAGTCCACCTAGCTTCCTAAGGAAGGGTGCAGCGAGTTGCCCTACACTCTGATTACATAGAGTGACTGGGAAAGGCTTCTAGGTCTGGATGTTTCTTAGAAGAGCAAAGAAGACTGCTGGTACTCACTGTATTTCTACGAAAAAGGGTGCCTACACGAGGGTGCCTTGTGTCTGGTAAGTGAAGAAACATTCAAGTAAAGCAGAACTTGGAATACGACATAATGGAAACTGCTAAGCGCTTTCGCTTCCGCAAGGCTTTTCAGGCCTTAGCTTGAGGCAAACACTCACGTCAAGTTTCCCTGTAGCTCTAGAGCAGGACAGCAGGAGCTCCCACCCATGCTATGGAAGCACCGTGTTTCCTTAGAGAAAACTCCTTTTCTTTCGAGAGGGCTGCCTACAGTGACCGGAAGCCAGGTAAAAACAGTGTTATTTAGGATTCTTCAGGGAAGCATGTTTAGAGATTTAACATGGGAAAGCAAGGCTTGTGCCATCAGGTCTCCTTCTCGGGTTAACATGCAGCCGAAACCCTTCTGCTTTCTAACAAGTCAATAGAGACTCTAGCCAAACCCTGGTCCCTTGCTGAATCAACTTTTCTTCACAGGGTTTTCTGCATGTATCGAACTCCCTCATTCTTGGAACGCTCTATGTAACCCTTCGGGCCTAAACCTAGTCTAAAGTCCTGCAGTGTAACAGGAGAAACTTTGCTTAGATTCCAGTAGGAATGCAAGCCTCCTTTCTCCTGTAGGTATGGGGTCCTTGGGTAAGAGTTCCTAGAAGAAGGCGAAGCAGATTGTGTTTCTTAGTGTAGCTCCAATGAGAGCAATGAGGCAGACTTCAATGGCATGTATGTCGTGAGAGGACAGAATCCCTGGAGCTGTTGAAGAGCTGAGTCCACCTAGCTTTCTAAGGAAGGGTGCAGCGAGTTGCCTTAAACTCTGAATACATAGTGTGACTGGGAAAGGCTTCTAGGTCGGGATGTTTCTTAGAAGGGTAAAAGAGACTGCTGGTACTCACTGTAGTTGTACGAAAAAGGGTGCCTACACTAGGGTGCCTAGTGTCTGGTAGAGTGAAGAAACGTTCAAGTAAAGCAGAACTTCCAATCCGACATAATGGAAAATGCTAAGCGCTTTCGCTTCAGCAGGGCTTTTCAGGCCTTAGCTTGAGGCAAGGACTCACGTCAAGTTACCCTGTAGCTCTAGAGCATGACAGGAGGAACTCCCACCCATGCTATGGAAGCACCGTGTTTCCTTAGAGAAACTCCTTTTCTTTCCAGAGGGCTGCCCACAGTGAATCGAGGCCAGTCAAAACAGTGTTATTTAGGTATCTCAGGCTGGCGTGGCTAGAGATTTAAAATGGGAACGCAAGGCTTAGGCATTCAAGTCTTCTTTTCCGGTGAACATGCACCCGGACACCTTCTTATATCTAAGAAGTCCAAAGAGACTCTAGCTACACCCTGGTCCCTTGCTGAATCAACTTTTCTTCACAGAGTGTTCTGCATATATGGAACTCCCTCATCCTTGGAACGTTCTATGTATGCTATAGGGCCGAAGCCTATTCTAAAGTCCTGCAGTGTAAAAGGAAAAACTGTGCTTTGGTTCCAGTAGGAATGCAAGCCTCCTTTCTCCTGTAGGTATGGGGTCATTGGGTAAGAGTTCCTAGAGGTAGGCGAAGCAGATTGTGTATCTTAGTGAAGCTCCACAGAGGGCAATGAGGCAGACTTCCATGGCATGTAGGACGTGAGAGAACAGAATCCCTGGAGCTGTTGAAGAGCTGAGTCCACCTAGCTTCCTAAGGAAGGGTGCAGCGAGTTGCCCTACACTCTGATTACATAGAGTGACTGGAAAAGGCTTCTAGGTCTGGATGTTTCTTAGAAGAGCAAAGAAGACTGCTGGTACTCACTGTATTTCTACGAAAAAGGGTGCCTACACGAGGGTGCCTTGTGTCTGGTAAGTGAAGAAACATTCAAGTAAAGCAGAACTTGGAATACGACATAATGGAAACTGCTAAGCGCTTTCGCTTCCGCAAGGCTTTTCAGGCCTTAGCTTGAGGCAAACACTCACGTCAAGTTTCCCTGTAGCTCTAGAGCAGGACAGCAGGAGCTCCCACCCATGCTATGGAAGCACCGTGTTTCCTTAGAGAAAACTCCTTTTCTTTCGAGAGGGCTGCCTACAGTGACCAGAAGCCAGGTAAAAACAGTGTTATTTAGGATTCTTCAGGGAAGCATGTTTAGAGATTTAACATGGGAAAGCAAGGCTTGTGCCATCAGGTCTCCTTCTCGGGTTAACATGCAGCCGAAACCCTTCTGATTTCTAACAAGTCAATAGAGACTCTAGCCAAACCCTGGTCCCTTGCTGAATCAACTTTTCTTCACAGGGTTTTCTGCATGTATCGAACTCCCTCATTCTTGGAACGCTCTATGTAACCCTTCGGGCCTAAACCTAGTCTAAAGTCCTGCAGTGTAACAGGAGAAACTTTGCTTAGATTCCAGTAGGAATGCAAGCCTCCTTTCTCCTGTAGGTATGGGGTCCTTGGGTAAGAGTTCCTAGAAGAAGGCGAAGCAGATTGTGTTTCTTAGTGTAGCTCCAATGAGAGCAATGAGGCAGACTTCAATGGCATGTATGTCGTGAGAGGACAGAATCCCTGGAGCTGTTGAAGAGCTGAGTCCACCTAGCTTTCTAAGGAAGGGTGCAGCGAGTTGCCTTAAACTCTGAATACATAGTGTGACTGGGAAAGGCTTCTAGGTCGGGATGTTTCTTAGAAGGGTAAAAGAGACTGCTGGTACTCACTGTAGTTGTACGAAAAAGGGTGCCTACACTAGGGTGCCTAGTGTCTGGTAGAGTGAAGAAACGTTCAAGTAAAGCAGAACTTCCAATCCGACATAATGGAAAATGCTAAGCGCTTTCGCTTCAGCAGGGCTTTTCAGGCCTTAGCTTGAGGCAAGGACTCACGTCAAGTTACCCTGTAGCTCTAGAGCATGACAGGAGGAACTCCCACCCATGCTATGGAAGCACCGTGTTTCCTTAGAGAAACTCCTTTTCTTTCCAGAGGGCTGCCCACAGTGAATCGAGGCCAGTCAAAACAGTGTTATTTAGGTATCTCAGGCTGGCGTGGCTAGAGATTTAAAATGGGAACGCAAGGCTTAGGCATTCAAGTCTTCTTTTCCGGTGAACATGCACCCGGGCACCTTCTTATATCTAAGAAGTCCAAAGAGACTCTAGCTACACCCTGGTCCCTTGCTGAATCAACTTTTCTTCACAGAGTGTTCTGCATGTATGGAACTCCCTCATCCTTGGAACGTTCTATGTATGCTATAGGGCCGAAGCCTATTCTAAAGTCCTGCAGTGTAAAAGGAAAAACTGTGCTTTGGTTCCAGTAGGAATGCAAGCCTCCTTTCTCCTGTAGGTATGGGGTCATTGGGTAAGAGTTCCTAGAGGTAGGCGAAGCAGATTGTGTATCTTAGTGAAGCTCCACAGAGGGCAATGAGGCAGACTTCCATGGCATGTAGGACGTGAGAGAACAGAATCCCTGGAGCTGTTGAAGAGCTGAGTCCACCTAGCTTCCTAAGGAAGGGTGCAGCGAGTTGCCCTACACTCTGATTACATAGAGTGACTGGGAAAGGCTTCTAGGTCTGGATGTTTCTTAGAAGAGCAAAGAAGACTGCTGGTACTCACTGTATTTCTACGAAAAAGGGTGCCTACACGAGGGTGCCTTGTGTCTGGTAAGTGAAGAAACATTCAAGTAAAGCAGAACTTGGAATACGACATAATGGAAACTGCTAAGCGCTTTCGCTTCCGCAAGGCTTTTCAGGCCTTAGCTTGAGGCAAACACTCACGTCAAGTTTCCCTGTAGCTCTAGAGCAGGACAGCAGGAGCTCCCACCCATGCTATGGAAGCACCGTGTTTCCTTAGAGAAAACTCCTTTTCTTTCGAGAGGGCTGCCTACAGTGACCAGAAGCCAGGTAAAAACAGTGTTATTTAGGATTCTTCAGGGAAGCATGTTTAGAGATTTAACATGGGAAAGCAAGGCTTGTGCCATCAGGTCTCCTTCTCGGGTTAACATGCAGCCGAAACCCTTCTGATTTCTAACAAGTCAATAGAGACTCTAGCCAAACCCTGGTCCCTTGCTGAATCAACTTTTCTTCACAGGGTTTTCTGCATGTATCGAACTCCCTCATTCTTGGAACGCTCTATGTAACCCTTCGGGCCTAAACCTAGTCTAAAGTCCTGCAGTGTAACAGGAGAAACTTTGCTTAGATTCCAGTAGGAATGCAAGCCTCCTTTCTCCTGTAGGTATGGGGTCCTTGGGTAAGAGTTCCTAGAAGAAGGCGAAGCAGATTGTGTTTCTTAGTGTAGCTCCAATGAGAGCAATGAGGCAGACTTCAATGGCATGTATGTCGTGAGAGGACAGAATCCCTGGAGCTGTTGAAGAGCTGAGTCCACCTAGCTTTCTAAGGAAGGGTGCAGCGAGTTGCCTTAAACTCTGAATACATAGTGTGACTGGGAAAGGCTTCTAGGTCGGGATGTTTCTTAGAAGGGTAAAGGAGACTGCTGGTACTCACTGTAGTTGTACGAAAAAGGGTGCCTACACTAGGGTGCCTAGTGTCTGGTAGAGTGAAGAAACGTTCAAGTAAAGCAGAACTTCCAATCCGACATAATGGAAAATGCTAAGCGCTTTCGCTTCAGCAGGGCTTTTCAGGCCTTAGCTTGAGGCAAGGACTCACGTCAAGTTACCCTGTAGCTCTAGAGCATGACAGGAGGAACTCCCACCCATGCTATGGAAGCACCGTGTTTCCTTAGAGAAACTCCTTTTCTTTCCAGAGGGCTGCCCACAGTGAATCGAGGCCAGTCAAAACAGTGTTATTTAGGTATCTCAGGCTGGCGTGGCTAGAGATTTAAAATGGGAACGCAAGGCTTAGGCATTCAAGTCTTCTTTTCCGGTGAACATGCACCCGGACACCTTCTTATATCTAAGAAGTCCAAAGAGACTCTAGCTACACCCTGGTCCCTGCTGAATCAACTTTTCTTCACAGAGTGTTCTGCATATATGGAACTCCCTCATCCTTGGAACGTTCTATGTATGCTATAGGGCCGAAGCCTATTCTAAAGTCCTGCAGTGTAAAAGGAAAAACTGTGCTTTGGTTCCAGTAGGAATGCAAGCCTCCTTTCTCCTGTAGGTATGGGGTCATTGGGTAAGAGTTCCTAGAGGTAGGCG